>NC_135303.1:57284031-58010698 GCF_051311805.1 Agelaius phoeniceus | reverse complement strand
AATACCAATTTTTACTGCAGCAGATACTGCATGGGAAATTAAAGGTCTATGCAGTCAAACATCTGATGAATAGTATACTTTCTGATGAATAATCTAATACATTGCTCTTTCTATAATTACTTTTTATCTGCACACATATGCTTTTGCATTGTTTGGCCTACAAGAACTAGTTCAAGAATGCTAAGGAGATTTTCCTCCTGTGTAATTTTGATTTGTCATACTGCATAGAAGGAAAGTAGTTTCCTAATTTTTTTCCTGTTTAAAACAAATGAAAGTCTAAAAAAGTTTAAAACAACTTTTGAAAGTCACTTTATGTCAGGGAAAATGTGAGGGTACTCTCACATACAGAGCAAACCTCTTTGTTTCCTTCCGATAGTAAACACCCAGTCTGAATAGTGTCATTATAAGGGCATTCTGGCAATGAGCAGGACACTGAACATCATAATTTTAATTTCTGTTTGTATGTCAGCCTATCAGGGTCATGTCAGCAACAGTGCTTTTCTAACTGTATGACTTGTTCAGAAGAGGAGTGGCAAATGGAAATACTGCTCTGAATCAGGAAGCTGACACCTGGGAATGAATTTCTGGTGGATACTAGAAAATATATAGATTTTTAAATTATTTTCTGCAGGCAAGGAGTCTTTTGAATAGAGGGTCAAAATTTAAATGCCATTGCACACACCTCTTCAATTTTGTCACCGCCAACTTTCTCATGGAAAAATGTCATTGATCCTCCTAGAGAAAATGACAATGAAAGTTATTTTTAAACACAGTAATGGTATTAGATATGAGACTGTTTCTTTTCTGAGTAGAATACTGTTACACTGTACCAGGACTGCCAGATGGTTATTTTTCACTATGACAAGGCCAATCTTGGCTCTGTGCAATGTAATGCTTGGTGCTAAAATCAAGGCCACAGTTACAGGGATTTTGAAGAATGTAGGAAGGAAGATTATTTAAAGGGCCTTTTGATTTTAAAAATTGTTCCAATATTTTTCGGCTACATTTTCCACCATTTCAAGTGAAATTGAATCCTTACTCGTACTGCAGTGTGATGCCTTGTTGAATTGTTTAGGGATGTGTCCAGGCCCTGAGCTGAGGCTACAGTTCATATGGGGGTTTGGGACTTCTGACAACCCTTGGGCTTATACCATAAGCTTGGTGAATTTGCAGTTTAGTGTTATGCATTCCAGCTACTGGTACAACACAAGTGAAGGGTGACGCCTATGGACGGCCCTAGAGAGAAAACAGAGCTGCCTAAGCTTGCTTATAGGGAAATTTCAGGATAGTTTGATGTCTTAATTTGTATCTGAGTCCACTGCTTTGCTTTTGGATTGAGAGGCTATATCACTTGCAAGGAGCACGTACATCCACAGCTAAGGACGTTAGCCTTTTCTGTAGACAGCTGGGAAAGCCAGAGTCTCTTAAGTGCATTAGAGGAATAGAGGAGAGAGGGAAAGAGTAGAATTTCATTCCCTGTTTTTCCAGCATAGCACAGTTGCTCAGTTGAGCACCAGCCATCAGAATGTCAAATCTATTCTCATGTGAGGATATTTTATTTTTCCCTTCTTTGCTTCAGCATATGCAAAAGGTCTGTATGATACTATGTTTGCAGGTTATAGGGCAGGAAGGAGCACCTTTTTTTCCTTGTCAGTCATTAAGTTAGGAGTCTTCACTCAGTGTGTATATTAGGCAATTATAAATAATTAAGACAGTCATGTACTTCAGAAGTAATGAGGGACACCATCAGGCTTTCAGTGAGAAGCTTGACTTGGAGCTTCTTTACTTTTTTGGACAAACAGAATTTCCACTCTAATGTTGCTATAATGCTGCTTTCAAGTATAATTCTTACACATATTTCATTCTACCTTGTCATTCTTGGGGTAGATTTAAAGAGATGTTACCTACATTTCAAACTCTATAAGTATTTCTGCATCTTCTGATGAAATACTATTTCATAACCACAGCAGCATTTCTCTGAAGATGCATCTTACCCTTACACAAATAAGAATATATTTCACAAGACTTTTCTTACTCACATAGGCTCTGGACAACAAAAAGAACTGTTGTATCAGAGCTGGTGAGCTCTACCTGTCCACCATATTATTAGCAAACTTTTGAGAATGCATTTTGTTATAAGTCTACTCATAAAACTTTGATGAGGAATCCTGTGTAATGTCTCCATTTTCTGGGTAGAAACTGGTGCCTCAGATCTTCCAGGATTTCACTAACACTAAATGTGGAGGTCCAATAACAAAGGTAATGATGGAAATACTCTCCTCCAAAAAAAACATTGTTCAGCTTTCTTACTGTGCTTGTTTATATTTTTCATGACTGCAGTATGAACCAAGCAGTTGTTAAAACAAGGAAGTATATCCTGTAATCAAATTTCTGTGGGGTTGTACTAGGGCTGCATTTACCCTTAGTATGCAAACTTCATGTAAATCATTCAGGTACTGAAGGACTGTGGATGGTTTTAAATCAGCTTTGTCCTATGAGCTGCATTTAAGCAATAGCTTTTCAATCAGTCAAAAATAGTTCCTCCTTTTTCCCCTTGAAAGCATATTCCCAGCACTATAAAACTTAATTTTGTGAGCTTTTACACACTCTAGGTATTTTATAATGTTTTCTTAGAACAAGAAGCTGAAATGCCACCTGGTTTCACCAGTCTTTTTAAATATCAATGATTAAGAGGTTTTGTGACATTTCTTTATAAATTATATACTGATAAAACACTTCCAACAAAAGTGATCATGAAGGACTTCTGATCCCATGACTGTCTTTTTCCACACTTCAACTTTAGATTGGCTGAGTATTTGTTGTATTACAACAGCCCTGAACTACGCTGTCCCTTGCAACTGATACATCTTATTTGTCTCTGTAGTGGTTTACAAATGTTGTTCCTACATCTCTCTCCCCCTTAATCTTTCTCCCCTTTGCTCTCTCTCCCACCCCTTTTCCCCTTCTCTCTGTGGCATGCTGAAGAGGAGAACTGGTGACACAAAAGGTAAAGATCATGGCTTGAGATAATACTAATTTACTGGAAACAGCAATGAGATAAGAAAGGGAGCAGTAACAGGAATACAATCAATAATGAAATCTACAGGACAGGGGAATGATTTGCAAATGATTGCTTGGAAGTGGAGTCCTCCTGTGCTCCCTTTGCCCCATTTACTTTACCAGAGGAACCCTTCTCCCTGGAAGAGATTCCCTTTTCCCCATCCCTGGCAATAACATGAGGTGATATAGAATAACCTCCTGGTCCTGACTCCTCCAGGGGAAAAGGAGCTATGAAAGCTGCCTACCAACAAGAGATTCTTTATCTGAGGGGTGAGGAAGGGAATGGGGAGGAGTCCCCTCAGTAATATCAGAGATGGAATTGATGCTGAGAACACTAACCCAGAATGAAAATTTTGTCCTGGAAATTTCCATTTGCAAGGCAACCTCTCGGGTTTCTCTCAGCAACCTGTAAACCTTTACAGGTTTCTCCCAGAAACGTGTAAATTCAGTTTGCATGCCACTTTATGCCAAAGTGGTGCCAAGACTGGTGTGGCTCTTTTTTCTATTGTTGGTTTGCAAGTACAGTCCTGAAAACAAGAATTCAAAGAAGTAATAAAAGGAAAGAGCTTTGTTTCCAGCAAAATTCTAGATAATTCCATGAAAGAATAAAGATTTTTAATCAGAGGTTGTTAAACTGCCAATGAGCTCCTAGCTAAAATCCAGACAGAAATACTGTCAGCATTGACCCTGGATCAGAAGATTAACTTTAATGGCAAACTATTGTTCTGAATTTGTGCTTTTACTGGCCAATCCTATTAAAAAGCATGATATTGCAAAGTCCATGTTTGCTTAGACCAGCCTCTTTTATTATGTTGGATTTGTCTATTTTTCTCTTAGATAAATTTTTGCGGCAAATCTTTTTAACTATTTTTAATGTGTGTGCTTGTAGAGTCCATGAGTACACATTTCTAATTGTATCCTGCCTTACAAGTTACTTAAAGTTAATGCTAAATTTCTGTGTCTTTTGAAATGGAGATCCTGTTTCTTTGGTTATCACTGTAAAGTCTAGGGCATACATAACTGTGCTAGGATACAAAGGAGGAATTTTAGTAAGTTTTAAAAATGATGTTATTTTTCAATAATACTATTATGCTTCCAGTACCTCTATTGTTTCACATGCAAGATTTTGCTGAAGTAATCTAATATTATGACAGTTTCATCCCATCTCCCATCTCTTTAGGTCACAACACACTGAAAGAAGTACCAGGCCCATTTTCAAAGAAATAAGAGCCGTGTGGACATCTGAAAAACATTTTTAGTGTTCCAAGTCTGAACTGAACAAGTTCCTTTAAATGCTTCATTATAGTTATTCTGACAATCATTCACGAAAATACCATATGTTGCCAATAAATAAACCTTTACTAGATAGTCATAGTCCCCTACAACAGACATAAGCACTTGTTAATTAAACCTAATTAAGCCAATAGCATACATAGTAGAAACACATGCTGACTAATTTGCTAGCCAAAGTCAGCTTGGGCAAGTCTTCAGCTTTTGGCAGATAGCTGACATCTCAAAGCCATGTGCATTAAGGAGAAAAAAAGTCAAGCTATTTGAGAAGAAAGATGTGAAAAAGGTTTGTGTACACAGACGCAACCCTTATGTCTGTACAGATGTAAGCCTAATTTTTTCTATGGCCTGAGAGCCAGCAACACATCCAATTGAGAGAATTCAGTCATAGAAAGTGTCTCAGAGAAAAGAGAAATCATTCTTCACCACTTTTTTGATTGCTATGGGGAAGAAACACCAATGGGTAAATGACCAGAAGTATTGTGCCATTGCAAAACTCACAGACAGCCATGTTGCACCTCCCAGTGAGATATCAAAGGCTGGTTCACTAAAGTACCTACTCACCAAATACTGTGACCCATTCAGAGGATACAGAGAGCTTTTATAAAACCATATGCTCTTAGTTCACAGGTGAGCTTTCAAGATCACTAGCAGGTCTCTCTAGAAATTTTTCATAATTACATAAATATTGTAGGATCTGTATCACCAGTCAACACATTAGCAGGCTACTTTGACATGAGAAACAACATGCATGGGAAACATGCATAAAACTGTGCCACAGTTGTCATTTTGCTTTAGAGTTAACATTACTGACAAAAATATGACTCCACTTTATACTTATTTTAGTTCCTCCACCCCATTCAACATTTCAGCTGTTTGGTTAATGTCTTATTCACCCAGGTATTTCAGCTAGTAATTTTGCAGAAACTCTGGCTGAGCTCTGTCACCTGGGTCTGTCAGACACCTTCAGTTACAACTGCCTGTGCACAGTGGTGGAAAGGCTGTCTTAAGCAACAGGACACATTTGTGCTAGGAGTGTTACTGGCTTTTTCTGCTTATTGGTAAAGCTGCCTTATGGTTCCCACAAAACAGTGTTTCTTCCTAAGCACCCAGTATATAAAAGAGTGCAGTGGATTTACAGTTTCATGGGGTTATGTTCCTAATTTTAAATAATTCTGACTTTGACAAGTGAATTTACTGGTCCCATGCCATACCTGCTACCTTTTGGAAGCTGTGAGCAGCAATATACCATGGGCAAGCTGAGAATATAACTTTGAATGCAAGAGATAGTCATGAAACAGAGACAAAATTAGAAACATTGACATGAAAAACATGATTCTGTTTTGCCACCACCAATCATTGCAGTTTCTTATCCAGAGGCAAATTTTATGGTATAAATTATTAATAAGACTGAAGAATAGCTAAATGATTATGCATCTTCTGATATTATAGTTGTCTTAATCTTTCTGTGTGAATTCACTCACTTTTCCAATGTCTAGTATGATATTTTAAGACTAATTCAATAAAATGAAGGCTTTTTTTTAATTCAAAGCAAAATTTAATTCAGATGTCTCATATGTGGCCAAATATTTGTATGAAATATCCTGGGTTTATGAATATTATATTAGGAACATTTATTAGTTGGAAATGTCAATTAGCCTATATTTACATATGCAATATTAAGCCACAAAATTGCATAAGTTTCCAATTACTGTAAAAGAACAAAAATTATTTACAATGTTTAAAGTAACAGCAGGGAAGTTATTGCACTGGAATAATGGGACAAAAGAACTTCTGCAATAGCTATGGATTCCTTAGAGAGCTGATTTACACACGATTCCCTTCACTCAGAAATCAAAAAAACATTGCAGTCATTTAAAGTTTAGAATATGGTGCCAAGAGATGCTGAAGTTATGATGAATTTGATCACAATACCATCTCATACAGAGTGATGGCAGTTTGCAGAAAAATGTGCAAGCAATCCTTCTGCTGAAAGTAATTTGAATTATTTCCCTTCACATACAAAAGGGACATTACAACAGATCCAGGAGTTTCTGCTGCAGTTCTACCGTCTAGAAGTTTCTGAGCCACTAATTGCATGAATATACTGGAGAAAAAATTAATTACTAATATTTCTTGTACCTCTCCTGATTTTTGCAAAGCAGCAAATGAAATAACTTTTCCAAAGCACATTTTTCCCCTCTGGTGCAATTTCAATAGACATAAGGACAAGCTTAAGATGACAGAATATGTATTTAGGGTTATAGGAAAAACACTAGTACTCATTGTTTTCTGATTTTTTTTTTTTTCTCAGAAGGGTAACTGCACAATAAATCCTTAGCTTGGTGTTCTGCAGATTATAGCTAATCAGCATTTGACATGGATGATCTAAAATAGACTCTTGTTTATAGAATTAGTAGCTACAGAAGATTACAGAAGATTGTAATTTGTAGTGTTTTGGAACCAGGTGTTCAAGAACGTTGTGCTCCTCAATTTTTCTAATGAATCTTCCCTGAAAGGTTCTCTCATTTACTTCATCACTTAACTGCACATCATATGCTTACAAAACTATTTTAAAACAAACCTTTTTTGAAATTATTTTTAAAATAGGCTGCATTAGCTTGTGTAAAGGCTCTGTGTATCTTGTGCAAGCTATGTGTAGGATTAAGTTCAAGGATACAGAAACTCTGCTTGGAAAAGACCAGGTTTTGTTTCGGGGGGTTTCAGGTACAAGATATGCTTAAAACTCTAAGAATTTTACTAACCTCTGAAGAATTTAAATAATATGTGCTCACACAAAATAATTTCTTGCAAGCAGGTGCAGGTTGAATCTAGTGGCCTTTATTGCGCCATTAATGTAATGTTCATTGCAAATCTCTGATGGATAAAATTACATTGGCATTAAAATAGAGGCTTCTTCCTCCTCACTGAGTCATTTTTATTTTGAATCTGAAGATTTTCATAGAAACCTGACCGCAGATTTCATCAAAAATGTCCTTGTTTCAGGTCAACATGACCATTCAATAGAAACCATTGTAAAGACAACACACATAGCATATGGTCGGAAAACCAGAGGAATAGAGCCTAATTTGAATATTTTGGCAGAGCAGATCCTCATCTTTTTTTTTTTCTTCAGATTTTCAGTTCATAAATGTTTATATAATTTCTGGGTTTTATTCCAAGATGAAGGCAAAAAGAAGTTAAAACCTTAAAATTCTTGTGGGAATTATCTTCCCAGCACCACACAGAAATTTTACTGTTCTTCATAAGCATTTTCATTTTTCTTGAAAAATAAGATAGTTATTCTAAGATTGGTTATTACAATTTTTCGGGTTTTCATACTCAAGAATGCTATACCAGCCTTTTTCATAATAATCTACCTGAAGATGGTAAATGGAATACTGCTGTCTGATTAAATTTAGCTTGAGTAAAAGAGCTTGATCTCTCTGCTTGTCAGCAGTTTCATCCTTAAAATAGGGTAGTTGTCTTTATTTAATAGATGCTTGTAAAAATCTGGTTTGGTCACTAACTCTTTGAAGATTTTTTAGAATTGCTAATAGATCTTTGTACCATGCATGTGAAAACTATTCACCTAGTAAAGTCCAGTCTTTCAAATTCCTGCCTATGAAAGCTTATTTAGTTCTGTAAGAATGCTCCTTTGAGAAGAAATTTAAAAGGCCTGGTTATAGAATCATGCACAATAATTTTTAAAGTACAGTTAGTCTTTAATTATTTCTTTCCCAAGATGAAAATATAATCACCCACAAAGTCTGTGCTTTCTAAATGATTAAGTCAGTATAGAAAAAGGCAGATTTTGTGTGTTAGGGTTGTGAAGGAAGGAGGGGCTAGAGGCATGAATTATCCAATAAAACTAATTTTGCTTAAGAAAACCATTTTATCATCAATTTGTTTTTGTACCTGTGATGATGCATAAAATTATACAAGGATAATCAAGAACTTGATTTGACATGACAACCTTGATTACTGGGGCTAGAATAGCAAACAGCTTTCTGAAGATCATCTTAAATGTAGACTTTCTGTTACCAGTCACTTTCAACAAATCTGTTAACCATTTTGAAGTCTTCCTTAGGTAGGAAGGTCAACATTCTGACTGCCAGGAACAGGAATTTTACTAGGAGGTGAATAGTGAGATCAGTTTCCTGTCAATGAGGAATATGTTACTGTCTGATTGTCCTCCTGAAGCTGACCAAGGAAAGACAGATACGGTGTTTAACGTAATACCATCCTTTAATCATTACAGTTTGGGTACTGGCAGCAATCCTTGCACCAAACTGCTAAAAGGCTTATCTATTGCAAAGCAGTATTTTTAAGAAGTTTTTTCCTAGTATCACTGCACTAAAGAAAACCAGAGTCCTTTTGAGTGTGACATATTGTATGACACGTAGTAACAATTGCTGATAAAAGTAATGCAACTGGATTATAGAGAGAAATTATCTGAATGCATTCACAGTATGCCACGTAACTGCTTCAGTTTGTATGGGTCTGGCTGGGATGGAGTCAATTTTTGTGTTGGCAAGCATTATGGTGCTGTATTTTGGATCTAGGACAAAAACACTGTTGAAAATACACCATTCTTTTGTTTATTACAAAGTAGTCCTTGCACAGTGTAAAGGCTTTCTCTTTTTTTTTCTTTCTCTAACTCCACAACGAGTAGGCTGAGGTCAAGCAAGATATTAGAAATGGTCACAGTCAGACCAGCTGACCCAACTGGCCAAAGGGGCATTCCATACCATATATTGTCTTGCTCAGCAATAAAGCTGGTGTAGCAGAAGAAAGTGTTGTTTGGGGGTCTTATGTTTTTATGAATACTTGGTACTCAGACAGTGGCTGTGCATCAGTATGCTTGTGGGAGCTGGTGATTGATTACCTTTGCATCACTTGTTTTTTGTCTTTCCTTGATTTATTAAACTGTTTTTTCTTCTTCAACCCATGAGTTTTCTTGATTTTGGTCTTTGTACTGTGTCTCTTGGCCTGCTGGGCAGGGAGCAGTGAGCAAGTGTGAGTGCTTGGCTACTTGCCTGGGTCAGCCCAACACAGTTATACCTGCAAAATAGTTCTCTTGCACTCTCAGTGACATGTGTTTTTATTGGAGAAATAGCAAATGCTTGTCTTTTGAAAATGTGTACTTCTGTTATAAGTCATGGCACATGAAGATTACCTGATTCCTTTCT
Organism: Agelaius phoeniceus; assembly: GCF_051311805.1. Classification (NCBI taxonomy): domain Eukaryota; kingdom Metazoa; phylum Chordata; class Aves; order Passeriformes; family Icteridae; genus Agelaius; species Agelaius phoeniceus. Next base: position 58,001,156 of record NC_135303.1, on the reverse strand, counting down.
CAAGTGTGAGCCTGGTGCCTTCTCCCTAAACATCACGCAAACAAATACATGTATTTGGTTAAAAAATTATTTAGTCAAGCTGCTTATAATTCCTATATCCTTGCCTCCAAGTTTCATCAGAAAAGGAGATTCTGGGCCTACAAGAGTAAACCTTAATTCCATGAGTACCTTCAGTGATGCAAACAACCCTGACTTTTACCTGCTAAAATCTACAAAGCTGGATAAAGGATTACCTGGCCTTTCTGGTTTTCGATCTTGAATTTTGACTTTTTTTTTTTTTAGCTAAGAAATTGACACCATAACACTTGCCCATATCTCTGAAAACTCATATATATTTTCCCTGGAATCAGGAAGTGTTCTAAGCATGAAGAACATTTATTTGATTTAGAGATTTTATTGACCATAACTAGTTTGCTGTGTTTTGTTTGGCACAACAGCCTTGGTGTGGTGGCTTTGTGGTTGAATTTTGCAGGCTTTGTGCAACCAGATCCACAGTTAATGATTTAGTCTGGCAATATTTCAAAAACAGACAAAATGTATCCACTTTTATTTTAAAGTCTTCTTTTCCAATTTGTGGCTTTCATTTGGGAAGCATTTTTTTAATAACACAGTACGAATAACATATTCATTTTTTACATATGAATAGCAGCAGCCTGCTAGGAATGAAGGCTTTTTGCAGTATTTGACGTCAAGAATATGTTTACATGTTGTTGTAATAATTTTTGAACTTTGAGAGTACTCTATGCAGAGTAGCAACAGTTTTTACTCGGTGTAAGAAGACAGAATTTGAGAATGTGTAAGCACAGTGGCATACATAAACAGCTATTTGTACATTTTCTTTTACATCAAGCGATGCAAGCAAGCACCAAGGGCAGTTCACCCTAGATGGTTTTTGGTGCAAATGTTGGAGTCTTATATGGGAACCTCCATGGGACAATGGAGTGACGTTGCAACTTTTAACAGATAAGTCATCTGAATTATTGCCAAAATAAGAAGCCTTATAGTGAAAGGGATGGCAACCTTGAGTTGCCTTTCTGTACTGTGTATATGGAAAGTATAGGAAGCTAACGTCTGTAGACATGTTGGACAGAGTAATTCCATCACTACATATCCTTGTAGGATATGATTCTTTCTATCACATTTTTAGGTATCTAGACACCTTTAAAAATATCTGGCCTACGACTCCCAAAGAATTTGCTTAGATAACAGGCATTAGACTAACACCCAAGTACCATGATTTCTGTCCTTGTAAAGACTAAAGAAGTTTGGATTTACTAACCAGGTAAATGCCTCAGTTGAGAACATTGGAGCTCATTGCTGTCAGCAGTAGAATAAAGTTAATAAAAAGGAAACTATAACAAACATAACATAGTACTCTGTGTGTCCAAGCCTGGCCTAGAGAAAAAGATTTCAAAAGTAGTAGTGGCACAATTCATAGTATTCTCAAATACTCAGTGCTAAGTCCTAAGTCCAATTCACTACCATTTCTTATATGAACAGACCTGCTTCTTTGAATTTAAGTTTTAGGTACTCATTGCATAATTATAATGAGTGCTCTTTGCAAGTGCCTATTTAGAGACCTTGAAAGGAGTAAATATCTTACAATGCCAATGCTGTATTTTTAAAACTGAAGCAATTGACTGATTTCATGATACTTTGCATAATAAAAAATGTATTTTTATTGATACAGAACATGAAATATTGTGTTTTATACCCTATTACTTTCATATGGAGAGATAGTAAGCTATGCAAGGAGAAGATGTGCCATCAAAGATGCATTGTGCCAACATGACACAATGTGGTATCTTGCAAGATAACCTGCTTACTGACAAGCTGTGCTGCAAGAAGTGACATCACTGCAACAATTCAGTTCCAGCTATGATATTGCTGTATGTCACTGCTTCATGCTTTGCTGTTCATGATTTGCCCTATCCATCCCAATACACTGATGTGCAGCCGTAGGTGAAGGTCAGAAAATTTCTGGATAAAGACAGTACAACTGGACAAATACCTAGAACTTTTGCACTTATTTCTCCTAAATTTTTCATTCTTAGATATCTTAATTGCCTTAAACAGGCATGACTGATATCTGATATCTGTGGTTTTCTCTTAGCCTTACATATCAAAAATACAGTATTTGGTTTTGTTAGGGTTCTGTTTGTTTTTAATATACCCATATAAAGTTTGTTTTGTTAGTGCAATCAAAGCGCTTGGTCTTGGAAGTAGGAACAGATAACGGTAAAAATTGTGAAGACCTTTAGTTTTCTTTTTTACTCTTAAACTACTTTGTACAAAGAGGATTTCTATAATGACTAATAGGCTTTAAAGTTACTTTGTTTCAGAGTACTGGCTGTCAGTCATGGTCTTTATCCTGGCATATTTCTTTTAGGTACAGAGAGACTGTGCAATGAACATGATGATAAAGGTCTAAACATTTATCTTTTCTCCACATTCTCTGATAAATCAGCTTTATGAGTAGAGTGTGTTTTTTGATCTTTATGTCAGCCTGTGCAGCTAAGTACGCAGATTTACCCATAGACTGATGTCTTTAAACTTGGTGTAATTTTGGAGTGTAATGCTCCAAGTAACATTTGGCTTTCACACTAAGGCAAAATTCTGGATCTTCCTTCATCTCATTTGTAGTAAGCCAAGAGGGAAACCAGCTACAGGCAAGCATCCATTCCCATTACTGTCTTTCATGGGAATACCAAACATGATTTGATTACTATGATTCTGAAAGACATTATAGTGACATATCCATGGAGTCACACTGCATCAAACAGCTACAAACATAGTGCTGAAAATCAGCATTTCTCTCTCCGTGGAATTTTTGAAAAATGAAAGCTAACCCCCAAAATGGCTACACAGAGTTCAATTTCTGGAATGTAAAATAGATGGGTGAATTTTTAAAAAATAACAAAACCCCGAAAACCAAAACATGGATGGGAAAATAACCCATGAAGTTATACTATTTCTGAATTAGTCAAAATATTTTGTGTAGAAAATGTGAATGCAGAAGAGGTTTGTGGTTTATTTCATCAAAGAAGCATGAAAGTCATGTGAACAACAGTTCAAGCTTTCATTCTTGAGGTCTCCAGTTTCTGCTGAGCTGCTGGCCTTTCTTAGGCTTCCAGGCTCTGGTTTCACAATGCTACAAGGTTCACAAACCAAGCTCTCTACAGAACCTTAGGGAAAAATGGTACAACAGGTATGCTACCCAATCTTGTTGAGCTTTAGGTTTTAAAGAACCACACCGGCTGTGATGGCAAGTGAAGAAATAGCTTTGCAAAGGCATGCTGACTATTACATCAGAAGTTCATTGAAATTAACTTTTGTGCTTCCTGTGACACAATAATGCCTCAATCAAACAAGTTTTTTTCTGAAAAAACTTTTGTTGGAAAATGTTAAGCCAGTGTCATGAAAGCCTAAAACTGGTAGTCATGCAACAATATTTTCCAGAATTATTTTCCAAGTTTAGTGGCCTTTTTGTGGTTATTTGGATGAAGAAAGACAATGAAAATAATTTTTCATATGGTCACATACACAAGTCAGCCCTGTTAATTGCTGAATTTTGAGCAGTCCAGTTGTCAAATGAAACAACATTTCTGGAAAATTTTTAGGAGTAAATGGTATAAGTGAACATTAAATCCCAGTGAACTTCAAGCACAATAGCAACAGAATTAACCTCCCTATTGGAGCACCTGCATAGTACATAAGTTCTAGAAATATTGCTTAATTGCTAGGAAAATATTTCTATCTAAATTAATCTAAGAAGGTACATTGGATTTCGTTTCTTCCTTGGACTGGTTTCCAGAAATTGTCCATGAAAAGCCCACAATGTTTTTGAATTACTGTGGTTGGTTTTGAAATGATCAACACAAAATAACTCTCACCAAAATTGTCCATGACTTTTCCATCATCATTGCTTAATATGAAAGTTGAATAAATACAGAGTAAAGAAGTCTCTGGTGGCTGGTGGTTACTACTGACCAAGAAAGAAAAGTTAAAGGCCCCTTACATGCTAGTCCCATGGCATTAACCAGACAAGAAGCATTGTTCATAGGGGGAAAGTGATTCCATATGTATCAAAGAAAGATACATCAAAGATTTTTATTATCAAAGATTTCTCTATTTATTGACATAATTTTAAAGATTCAGATTAATTCAGCTAGACATATGTAGCCTTCAAGCCTTCCTTAATGTTTCTTGATTGAACTATAGATAAAAGAATTTGCAATTGACCTTAAATCCTTTATGGAGATACTTTGAGTGTTCTTTATAAGTAAGGTGCTTTATAAAGTAAGAGAATAATTGAATTGTATTTGAAGATCATAACTATATTTGAATTTAAAAATTGAATTTCAAATATGTTAGATGAAAATGAACTGCATCTTCAATAACGTTGGAATTTCTAATTGGTCTAAGATCTGGGCAATATGAGATACTCTGGTTAGACATCCATCCTCATTTATAGCCATACTGTAGAATACCCTGAAGTGTTAAGAAATGCAGCAAGGAACTTTCTGACAGTAAATTACTGTTTTCCAGAGAAACTATGAAATTAATGGCTACATTTACTGTTGGTACTATTTAGAACCTGTATTACTGAGCCAGGTTTTGATATAATCCAATAAATATGTTGGCAGAAACAATTGGGTTCAATTAGCAAACACCTTCTGTGTCTTCTTAAAACTGTAATAAAACTATTCAAATCAGGTTTATATATGTTTCAGGTGAATCTAATTTGATGTGTATGTTTGTGTTGTTAATACTTTTTATTTACTAGGGAGGACTCTTCACAACTGTGTAAAAAGACTTAATGAACTCAATTTTGAAATATTGGGTAAGTGCTAAACTTGTTCAATGGAATTCCAAAGGCATTGGCCACATAAGTAGGCTGTACATCAATACTGCCAGATTTTTGAAGGTGTTCTTCATGGGTCTAAAAGGCCTGGTGCTGATCTCTGACTAGTGAACTTTTCACTGCTTCAGCTGAATCCCTATGCATCTATGGGGCATGATGGAATTCATGCAAGCATCCTCAAAGAGGTAGCTGGTGTCATCACAAAACCTCTCAATAATTTTTGAACAGTCCTGGGAATCTGGAGAGATCCCAGCTGAATGGAAGCTGGGGAATGTTGTCCCAATTTTCAAGAAGGGCAAAAAGGAAGGCTCCAGAAATGACAGGCCAGTCAGTCTCACTTCAATGCCTGGTAGAGTTTTTCATTAGATTTTTTCTTTAGATTTTTTTAGCTTTTCTTTGAATTCTTCTTTAGAGAAGATTTTTCTTTGAAATAGTGAAAATGCTAAAAGACAACACAGTCATCAGTCACAGCCAGCAGAACAGGACTGGAAGAAATACTGAGCAAGTCCACAGACCATACAAAACTGGGAGGAGCTGCTGACTCCCTCCAGGGCAGAGAGACCTCCACAAATTGGGGGTCTGGGCAATCACCAGCCATATGAAGCTCAACGGGGGAAAGTGCTGGAATCTGCATCTGGGATGGGGCAGCCCTGGATGTATGCACAGACTGGGAATGAGGTGCTGTAAGCAGAGCCATGGAAAGGGACCTGGGGGTCCTGGCAAGTTGAACATGGGTCAGCAGTGCCCTGGCAGCCAGGAGGGCCAACCCTGTCCTGGGGGGCATCAGGCACAGCATCACAGCTGGGCAAGGGAGGGGATTGTCCTGCTCTGCTCTGAGCTGGGGCAGCCTCACCTCCAGTGCTGGGGGCTGGATGGGAGAAAGACATTAAACTGTTAGAGAGCATCCAAATGAGGGCAACAAAGATCATAAAGCGTCTTCAGGAGAAGCCTCACTTGGTCTGTTCAGCCTGGAGAAAAAGAGATTGAGAGGAAGTCTCATCATGGTTCCATCTTCAAGAGGGAAAGAGGAGCAGCAGGCACTGATCTCTCCTCTGTGGTGACCAGTGACAGGACCTAAGGAGAGTCCTGAAGGAGGAACTGAAGCAGGTTTAGGCTGGGTGTTAGAAAAAGGTTCTTCACTCAGAGGTTGTTTAGGCACGCAACAACTTCCCAGGGAAGTGGTCACAGCATCAGGCTGACAGAGTCATAGTTTGGTCAGTGCTCCCAGGTGCATGGTGTGACTCTTGAGGATGGTGCTATGCAGGGCAAGGAGCTGTTGCTTGTTGTCAATGATTCTTCTGAGTCCCTTCTGACTCAGCTTATTCTCTGATTCTTTTTAGAGTTAGCCCAAATGTTAATGGCTGTGATTCTCCTTCTGGTACATGGGAAATATAAATAAAACTCTATTTGTCTGGAGGACTGTGATAGGAAAAGGTATAAGGGCTAAACAAATCTCACATTGGATCCATTTTGGATATGCTACTGCTCTTGAATTTCAAAATAGTAACCTGCCAGCATCTAGGCATCCCATCTGCTCATCTATTCACTGTTAGTAGCCACCTGCAACGGGGAGTTAAAATACTGTGCCAGTCTGTGCTATGTTGCTACCTGCCTAATTTCATGCCAGGGATTTTTACAGGGACAAAATAATGCAACTGCTGCAGCAAACACATGTTTTCCATCATACAGTGGAAAAAAATAAGGTCAGTGTGGGCTTGAAGGGTTGTAAAGCTTTAGTCTGCCTGAATTATTTTATGCTTGTGAAAGTTAAGCAGATGAGAAACACATTAAATAAGATGACAGAATTTAGATTATACCTCCTCCCCTTGTCGTGCCCCTTCCAAGTCCCTAGCTCAGTGGATGAATTCCTCCCCCCATTCCTTTTTTCCTCTTTTTTTTTTTTTTTCAATTTGTTAAGATGCTGAAATCTGCTTTGTGTGATTTATGAAGGAACTTGAAGCGATTAGTTTCACAGTGCATGAAAATTCCTCAGGTTCAGAGGGATGTCCAATCTGTTACACCGCAAGCCGTTGACTGGATGAGAACATGAGCAGCTCGGAGCCATAAGGAGATTGTGTTGAGTTATTAAACACTTGTGGTAAAGCTGCTTATTGTTAATTCCCCAATGTCCTGCTGAAGTGATCGGATAAGATCAGATCGGATTAGATCAAAGAGCCTGGGAACCAGCCTTTCAAGCAGATTCATTTAATCAATAAAGAGGGTCTCCAAAGAGAGAGAGAGGCAGTACCAGGATGACGAGAGATTAGAGCAGGGAAAATAAGAAACAACAGATTATTTTCCTCTGATTTTTAAAATGTGATTCTGTAAGCCAAAGCATGCTTTTATGCACGTATGTGTGTGTGTGTGTGTGTGTGTGTGTGTGCAAAAAACAGCCAAAAAGGATATAAGTGTTTCCTTAAAACTTCATTACCAAACAGACAGTTTTAAATGAAGTATTTTTCAATACAGTGATACTTAATAAGTCAAGAGACTGTAAAAGTATTATTAAAGCAATCAGTACCATGAAATACCTACTGTGAAAAAAAGAACCATTAACAGCATTTCAGCAGAAGCAATTTTTGTTTTAATGATTCCTTAAGAATAGGGGATTCTGGGTGGGTTAATGAGCACAATTTCTGATCTTGCTTTCATCTAAAAGAAAAAAATGGGAGCAAACCCAATAACACCTCCAACAACAACCCCCACCCACCAGTATCACATCAAGATCAGAATGTATTAAATTAATAACACTGGCAGATGTTGTGGAATGTGCATTGTTATAATACATGTAATTACAGTACAACTGCTGCCGTTAACGCTTGTACAGTGAATAGACTTGTGTATAATTACTTGCAAAACCTTGCTAAATCTGTACTAAAAGCTAGAAGCTGTTAGTAAATGTTTAGAAAGTTAACTCATGGAAAAAGGAAAAAAAAAGGAAAATATGAAGAACAAGGAATCATTCATTCTAACAAAGCAATGTAAGATGCAATGTTTCCATTTCTAGAGTAGCAGAATTTGGCCCAAAATAATTTGGAGAGAGGGACACACTTCTTTCAAAGATTATTAGCCCTAATTGCTTAATAAAAAAATTACATCTACTTTTACAGGTTGTAATTTATATTCAGAGTCAGATAAGGATACATATCTACAAATCCCTTGTATAAAATGTAATTTTCTATCTAGATAGGCTGATGACTTTAGGCCCTGCACACCTTAAGCAATTGTTAATTACTATGGGATGGTTTAACACTATTTTCCAAATCAGCATGCATGCATAAAATGACTGCAATCTAATTTGACATATTATTAGTGATGATTATTGTCAGAGATAAATTAGATTGAACAGAAAATAACCTTCATCCTTAGCATGTTTTAGCTCTCAGAATTAATGTGATTTGGTGAACACATATAAATAAAAGTCTGATGAGTCCCTGCTGACTGCAGGGCCTGCTGGTACTGAAGTGTATCAATTTCATGCAGATGATGAATTCCTTAAGCATTCAATGATAATCATGCTTGATTTGACAAGACTTTCTCATGCTATTTTAGGGCCTTAATTTTCTGTGAAGTTCTGTCAAGTGTTCATCAAGCACCCACTTATCTCCCTATCTTAACCTGGCAGCCAATCCAAAGGTTGCCTACCAGTGCCGCTACCAGTCCCAGTCCATTAATATTCCTGCCATGTGACTGTCCACGGAGAGAAGCGAATCAATGGCTGATTAACATTCAGGTCACATGATGCCCAAGGAGAGTAAATGAGTTACACAGTAAGACATCAAACAAATTTTCATCTTGAAAGAGTGATTGCTTTTTCTGCTGCTGTGATGTTTGTCAAATTCACTCTAGCCTTGTCCAATTAAGCTCCATGAGCTGAATGACTAATGAAGAAAAGGGAACGCTGTGCCAGCATGACAGCTATGAGATGTACCACTGAATAAGAGCTGCTGAAGAAATTTTTTAAAATTAAAAAAAAAAAAAAGCCAAAATGATTGAAAAATCACGTCTTGATAAGTGGTGTAATTGCTTTCAAATTTCAGATGCTGTTTAGAAGTCTCTTGTGAAAAAGATAAATTGCATCATGCTGTATAGGACATTTGTTTTCCGCCTAAGTTTGCAATGGAAAATGAGCTTGCATTGCCTGATAATAAAGTTATTTTTGAGATTTTGAACAAATATACATTAACTGGATTATTGCCAGCAAATGTGCTAATGAACTTTCACAGCCTGCTAGAGACATACTGATAACAGAAGATCCCACTTTTAAGCATCAGCCAGTATGGGTAAAAAAATCCTTATTTTATGCAACTGAAAGAAAAAAGGGAAAAAGGAAGATATTTAGCAGATGGAGGAGGGAAGCAAGTGCTCTGGATTTTAGAAGGAAGTAGCATTTCAGGACATTGATTGAAATACTATGTGAGATTCTAAAATAATGTGGCACAACTCGGTGCATCATTTGAGGAGCTGATCCAGTATGGAGCCTTTATTTATTTTATTTATTTTATTTTATTTTATTTTATTTTATTTTATTTTATTTTATTTATTTTATTTTGTCACTGCTACTTACTTGTTGTTAAATTAAAACTGCTCAAGGAAACAAAAATAAATGTTTGAATAGAATTATAATCCTGTTTAGCAGAAAGCTTTCAAAGTGAATATCTGAAACTACATTCTGGGACATCACTGAAAGTCTATTTAGTCAGAAAGTCTGAAATTGCATTTTAGTGCTGATACTGTACTAAATTCCAGTGATGAGTTTGGAGTAGAGACCCTATGACTAATAAAGCTTTCAGTCACTGAAAGAAGTTGCAGTCACCTAATGGATTACTGAAGATATGAAAGAGTGTTAGATCCTACTTATTAGGTTCTAGCATGAAATTAGTTATATTCCCAAGGCATTCTGAAGCAATATTTTCAAGTTGGCTTAATAAGGGTGTTAGAACATGCCAATTAACTGGCAGCTGAAATAAACAGTAGTTGGAGGCGTAAGACAGTATTTATAACTGCAAAGCTAATAACATTTTAAATAGGACTTCTTGGTACGGTGGCTCAAGGTGCTGGAAGGAGGCAAGATGTGGAGCATACTGTATTCAAAAGACTGTAAGTCAATTCTCAGCGCCACTAGTCAAGGATGGAGACTGCAAATAGAGCAGCAATGAATTTCTGAGAGTCAGTGAGAAGGAAGACAAGGAGGCAGGGGACTAGCAGTTCATTGATGGTAGGAAGGGGGTGTCAAGTGGGTACTGCTGAAGCAACCTGTGGTGAGTGATTTGACCAAGTGCCTGCCTTTAAGGCATCACCACAAAGGCACATGATGGAAAAGACTGTGTAAAGGGATCAGGGTAGAAAAGGGAGAAATACATGGAAATAGCAATTTGGCATACTGCTTTTGTGAGGCACTGTTCCTAGGAAAGCAGTGCTGTAAACTTCAGAGATCAGTGCTGCCTCGACATGAAATATTAGCTGTTAGATTACTGTTTTACTTGTTCCTGTTGCAGCCATACCACAGAGAATTCATAGGCTCTGAACCATTAGGTGCTGAAATGCTAACAAAGCAAAAAATGGTGAATATTGTTATAAACAGCACCACTTGCTGAAACATTTAAATCAACAGTGGAGAAGGTGTCTAACTTTCTGTCAGTCACATTAGGTGGTTATGAATAAAAGAGTATTCTACTTTCTGCATAACTTTGCATAATTAATAGTTTTTCATGCAAACTATTGTTTGCCTTAATTGTTGTTTCAACAGCTGTTTTCATTAAATTGTAAAGCTCTTTGTGTCTAATCCTTTGAGCTGCACTATTGATAACAAGAACACACTGGAGCTAGCTTTAGAGGAAGAGAGTCCCTGCCAAGCTGGAAAGCAGTCATGAAGTTACTTGAGAAATAAGGCCCTACAGTGGGACTGGTTGTGTAGCTAATCCATTAGTCTTTTCAAAAGGACTTTGCTCTACGCCCTTATGACTAAATTGACCCAACAACCTATCAATGCTTTTATTTGCTGAGTGGTTGTCCATGAAAGGTCTCCGTGCTGGATCCAAGCTGTAATCAAAGCCTCCATCAGTACCAGGGCCCTGATGACACAAATGGCCAAACTTTCAACGAGGCTGGCTGGTTTCCAGCCACGCCATTTTAAAGATACAAAGAGGCTGTGTTGTGCTGTGGAATTCATTTTCTTGTTTACTTCCTACAGAAACAAGAGCATAATCAGCACTCAGTGCATCGGATCAGACCGCTGAGTTGTTGACAGAAGCTTGGAGAGGCTTGCCAGCTTTCCACATGAAACACTGGCTTTCTTCTAATACACCCCCCACCGTCTGTGGCCCTGCCAATTGTAGCACATCAGAGCAACCATTGAGATAATGACCGTGAAGTCTCATGATACACTTTGATGAAGTGTAACATTTTTTAAAGGATTTTTGTCTGTGCCAAAATGATAGAGACAGCTGACTAAAAATCACCCCATCAAAATCAAGGCTGATGAACAGCAGGCAAAGACATGTGCTTCCACAGAGAAAAGGGAGGAGAATTTACAGCCAAAGACTCTCAATGACTATATGCACCACAGATTCCTTTATTTTGCTTTTAAATGATCCTTTGTTTCAAATGAATGTACGTAACTTTGCCAAGAGAGCAATTTCCCCAAATATTTTTTTAATTCTGCATCAAAAAATGATTCAGCATTTAGCATTTATAATGTTGAATAAATACCTTTTCTATACAAGCAAACTTTGTTTCTTCACATTAATTTTTTGCAACTTTGTAATATTTTGAAATAGCTGGGACATAAAACCTTCTCAGCCATTTAAAAATTGCCTAGTGGCAACTCATTGAACCAACTTAGCTTATGGTAAAACAATTGGAGATGTGTTTTCCAAGCAAACCACAGGGAAAAAAACCAGCAAGACGGTCACTTAGGCTTTTACCATGCTTGCTTCAGCAGTCCAATATTTTTTGTAACAGGAAATTCATTACCAGCAATGGATTCATTGATATACACCAGTGCTAAGTAGCCTGGTTTAGGAGGTTAGAGAAAGTCTGCAGAATTTCTTGAACTGGCCATTTACTATGGATCTAGACCACCCCACTGTGCTGATGAAAGTGTGGTTAGGAGGTCTTTGAGCTGAATCAATTTGAGTTGGAATTTTCCCAGTGTATCACAGTTACATAAACACCTGTGCAAAATATCTTTGAGCTGAATTAATAGCATTGGGGTGCGGGGTTGGGGGGCAGGGTGAGGGGAAGAGAGGAGAGAAACGGAGTGGGAAAGGGAAAGCTGTTTTCGGTAGTTTTCAACATTTCTTGCTTGTAAAAAGTGGGTCTGGAGGACTGTGTTTTAAACTGTCTTTAGTGTAACCAATACAAGAGCTCATGTGTACCTATTTTTGCCTCCTCAGTACTGTAAGCCTAGGAAAATGCTTTTAAAGTTTCTTTTTCTCTCTCTTCTATACTCAAATTATATTTTTTTCGAAGCTCAAATATACACAGCATGCTGGAGATATACAGTGGCAAAGAAGGATGCAGTAGTCTTCTGGAATAGATCAAAAGTATTGGCAAGAGAACAAAAGTAAAAACTTCACTTTGAACCCAGGTACACAGCATGCTGCAACCAACAGTGTTACAAGTGTGCAGAATTCAGCACTTTCCACAAGATAGATGTAGAATACATGTAGGTTTTTTTGCTTCATTTTACATCCCATGTCTGGCTTTGAAGAAAGGAAAAATTTGGAAGAGAAAATAAGTGGAGAGGGGATCTATTTTGAAGTGGGGATTTGTGGATGTTTCAGCATCTACTTTCTGAGTAGATGAGTAGATGAGACACTTTCTGAGTGTCTACTTTCTGAGAAATGCTTCATTAAAGAGGAGACAGTGCAAAACACTTCAGTGCAAAAGGATACTGCTTCCCATTACGACTCAGCCTTTGTAGTAGTGTAAAAAACTATTGGCACCTTGTTTTCTTGGGAGATAGCTCTTTGCTCTGCAGTCTTGATATAAAATAAGATAGGCAGTATGTGGTTGCTTTCCATATCTTGGGAAAAAATGGATCAAACTTGAGCAGGTTTCATGTGGTTTGTATATAACAAAAACAGGTAGAAGTCTCACTTTGTTAGCCTTCCTCCCAACAAATACAAAGGAGTTCAAATTTGCCAAGTAGTGGCACAGACTCGATTGGTGCACTTGCAGGATTAAACTTCTCTTCCTTTAAGTTTCAATAAACCAGTTTTTCATACCTCTACTTCATTTACAAGCAGGGCCTAGGTTGTGCCTCACAGCAGGGATATGCATTGTCCTTCCGTGAACACACAGAATCATAGAATAGTTTGGGTTGGAAAGAACCTTTAAACATCACCAAGTCTGACCCTTCTGCAGTGAGCAGGGACATCTAAAATTTGGTCAGGTTGCTCAAAGCCCTGTCCAGCCCAGCTGTGAATGTTTTCAGGGATGGAGTATCCACAACCTCTCTGGGAAACCTGTGCCAGTTTCACCACCCTCATTGTTAAAAACTTCTTCCTTATATCTAGCCTGAATTTACCCTCTTCTAGTTTAAATGCATTACCCTAGTCCTATCAAACAGGCCCTGCTAAAAATTCAGTTCCCATCTTTCTTTCAAGTTCCTTTAGAGGCAGCACTGCAGGTGGAGTGTCACCAGAGCAGAGCAGAAGGGCAGAATCCCCTCCCTCACCTGGCTGGCCACGCTGCTCTGGATGCAGCCTGGGATACAACTGGCTTTGCAGGCTGCAAGTGCACATTTCTGGGTCATGTCCAGCTATTAATCCACCTGTATGACCAAGTCCTTGTCAGGGCTGCTTTCAATACCTTTCTCCCACAGCCTTTATTGATAGCAGGGGGTTGCCCCAACGCTGGTGCAAGATTTTGCACTTGTTATTGTTCAAGTGTCCACTTCTTGAGCTGTTTCAAGTCTCCCTCTTGAACAGTATCCTGTTCTTCATGAGCTTGATGTCATTTGTAAACTGCTGAGGGTACACTCAATCCCATTCTTTATATCACTGATCAAGATATTAAGCAGATATTGAGATATTCCCAGTACAGACCCCTGTGGGACACCACTTGATGCTATCTCCATGTGGATCTGGAGATCAGTGGGATATTGAGCCATTAAACTCTACTCTCTGGATGTGACAATCCAACCAATTAACATCCAGCAAGCAGTTCACCAATCAAATGCATCTGTCTCCAATTTAGAGAGAAGGTTGTGGTAGGGGACCATACCAAAGGTCATGCATCAGTGAATACTGGGAAGACTGCCTGAAACCCTTTCCAGTTATTGAGTGTTTTATCATGAATAACTGTTAAAGAAGTCCATCTAGTCATGTTTGCTGATGGCTTGGTGAATGTTCTATACGCCCAGTGCAGACATCCAAGCACAATCCGTAGTCATAAATGAGCAGAGTGCAAAGGTAAATCCACCCTCTTGATTCCTCAGAGGCAGAAGTCATGTGCAAGCTTTCACCAGCACATCCCAAATGCCTTGCCATCTGCTAATAGCAACAGGTCTTTTGACATTAGTATCACACTTGAAACACTGCATCTGTGGTGTGATGGCCAAATTTTCAATAATGTGGTTTAGTGATGCTAACAGTAGAAGCACTTTCCTATCTTATATAAAAAGCTAGAGGAGGCAAAGAAATGAATCCCTCTCTAGAGAAAGTGCTGGGGTTGCACAGGGTGTGTGGGGGTGTGTGTGTGTGTGAATACAAGTGAAACAAGAACTATTCATACACTTTGAGAGTGTTATTTCCCATCTCCTTCCTGTTTTTTGAAAGAATGTCCTGAGAGTATAAATTTTGGAAAGCAGTTCAAACAATGAGGTTATTCAAGCTGGCCTTATTTTTGCTGGCTGGTGAATACCAGCACACATGAAATAGGTAAACTTCCAGCAGCCTGGATGGGAATCAAAATAATTAGAACACTTAAGAGATTTGTACCTTAGAGGCAAAGGTTGTCATCCTCCCACGTCCATTTTCATTCACATATCACAAAACTGTGTGGGAAAGGGAGGACTGAGTTAGGCAGTTTTGCATCTCTGAGTGGGCATCTGTCAGTGATAAGCAATTTTGATGGAACTTTGCTGCAGGGAATATTCAACAGTAATATATTCCTAGCTGTACCAGTGAATTTATTCATTATGAATGCCAGAATGAGAAAGCTGAATGAAGTCAAGGGAAATGAGGGAAAGGTTGTGGGGAGAAGATAATGAAAGGAAGAGGCGGAGGGTGGGGGGAAAAACAGTTAGCAGTGTAGGCACATATGTTTCAAAGCTTCTCAGATTTCCTGAAACTGAGCCTGACTGAAATGAGTAATAGTTAGAATTCAAACACAGTATCATGACAATCCAGGCAATTTTGGAAACCGCTTCCCCACAGAGTCTTTAAGGACTACTTGATGTTGAGGATTATGGTTGGAGGAACTAACATCTGCTGTGTTCACCCAAAGCCATGTATATAACTTCATATTTCCTCCTGTCTTCTAACAATGAAGATTTTACTATTTCTTTTCTTTTTTTTGTTTTTTTTTTGTTTCATTTTATAATGTTTTGATTTGTGGAATCAGAGTAGAGCAAGTAAAAAACCCAAAAAATTGAATGCATTTGCTTGTTTTTAATATAGTTTTCTTTGTATGAATAAACTCTTAAATTAGAAGAAATTGAAATTCTTGAAAGGAAAATAATTAAGCAAGTAATGTTAAGTGCTTCCTACAGAAAAGATTGGCATCCTAACATAAGATCTAAAATTAATTGTGAAATCTATTGTATTCTGTGCCTATGAGTATAGGCCTAAGCCATGAAAATCTTAACGTGAAATGAAACAGAAATACTCATGTGAAAAATTTCAAATTTTTAATATTTATTGTTATTTATATTTTTTATTAGTTAAATTTTATGCATGGCAGAAATAATTAATTGCAAAGAATTAAATCAAGTCAAGCATAAAATTCATTTTTATAGAATGAAAATAAAAATTATTAAAAAAAAATCAGGAAAATCTATGCTACCATATTCAAAGAGGGGACCAAAATGTGTTCTTCTACCTTTCCAATCCCACTGCATGAAATTATTTGCCAAACAAAATACTGGGCTATTAGAAACACAGTTTTGTAGAAAACAGTATGGTTTCAGGGATAAGTTCATTGCAGGTACCCTGTAATGTACTCAAAAGCTATGATGTAAAATACAGGCAACCTAGAGTAATGAAGAAAAGTTTACTGCTCTTTTTTCTGCCTTAGAGGCAGAACCTGGTAGATTAAAGTTGTAGTAGCTTGACCTTTTCTCATGCTCTAAATTCTTATAAACTATATAGAACATTTTAAAGTTAAGTAATGGATGATATTATGTCTTTAATATTTAAAAAACCCATACAGCCCAACATATGGAGGTCTGCAATATCAAATTGTTTTGTTCATGGATGATATAGTGATATTTGAAGAAGCAAAAGGAGGAAGTGTTTAGTTATCTTTTGAATGAATTCCATTAACATATAAAAATTCACATCAAAGTATGTCACTAAAGTTCCAATTGGCCAATCCTTTCTGCATCATTTAAAAGTAAAAAATTTGCTGAGATATATGTTCATACCTCTTTCTCCAGACTATCAGCATCTATAATCATTCTAAACAGTCATCACAGGACCTACTAGAGACTGTCCGTGTCTTGGATCTAGTATTTTGTGACAGTGGGAGGGATGTATATATTAATTTGTTCACTCAGTCTCACCTCACTATTGATAATTTTAATATTTTTCATAGTTAAAATGAAAGTGTTAGCAAAGGCAAAGGCACTTTCACTAAAGGAGAATAAAAAACTTCATCTCCCTGATTGAAGGAAGCTTTAATGGTGGGAAGTGGAACTATCAGCAGCATCAGACTCCAAGACAACATTTAGAACAAATCATCCAATTGCATACGTAGGAATAGTGGCTCTTGGCTGAATGCAATGAACAGGTTGTTGTGATCCAAAGAGAGATTACATTTCATATACACTAAAAACTCCCTTGAGGTACAGTGAGAAAGATTATTTGCTCTTGTACTCATTGCACTGAAAGATTTTTAGCTGCTGGGAAAGAAATGTATTTTTCCTTCTTGTTTTATATTTTTCAAAAAATTATTTTTCTCTGAAGGACTGTTGGCCTCTGGCAAATTCTGAGTTTTAAAATACAGAGTCAGTAAATTAAATTCTGAGCCCACTGAAGGCAGCTGAGTTTTGCCATTGAAATCTGCAGAGGCAGGATTTTGCCTACTGTTTAGAAAACATAGCTTGCAGCAATCAGATAGCAACCGTTGCTGACATCTAGCAGAGAAAACACTAACTACTCAGCTGTCACTAGCACTCAACTGTTGCTTCTTCTGCCTGTGCAGACACAAGGGTTTTGTGACCAAAACCAGGCAAGTGCTCAGAAATAATCTGTGCTCAAATTAGCAGAAATCATATGGCCAAGCCACTTCTCAGCTTCAAGTTAAGACCCATTACATCTTTATATTTTCTCCTTCAGTGAGATGCATTAAACTCGACAAGGACAGAATCTGTTCAGCACAGGAGAGTAGGGCTTAACTCAGGACAGACTTCAAATACATACTGGTATGGTGAAAATCATGAATACTCTTGTGCAAAGTTATATAGACATGACATATAACTAGATAGATAAGCCTTATCTATCTATGGGATAGTGCAAACACTTGCAAGAGATCTATCTTAGTGAGACCTCTTTATTGCCATTAAAGGAAAAACACAAAATCCAGATAATTTCATTTTACTCTATAGTACCAGAACCGGAAAATACAAGAAGTTGTTAATCAGAGATTCAGACTCAGGACGATGTGAAAACTGAGGCCTGTTTATGCTTTTTTACCATCTTGCTTTGTACTTTGTCTACTCTTCTTCTTAGGCAAAACATCTGTTTCTACTGCTTTGTGGCCTCTTGGGTATTATAGCAGTTATTTTAAAGTATGTTCTGTGTGTTGAAAGCATTCTGTGAGAGAATGGTTGAAAAATTTTAGAGAGAGGTCTTTTAAACTTAGTGAATATAGGGGTCCTTATCCGTAACCCTCAGATTAACAATGGTGCTGTTCTTTACATCATTTGTCCTTGAGGTATCTATCTTGTGTAAACTTTGGTTGCTGTGAGAGCTAATGATGCACAGAAACACTACTGCAAAGACAGAGCCCATTTTTATGAGGTAGGTCTCTGTTTTAGAGAGTACTATGTGTTGTGTGAGGTGATTATTTAAAGATTCTATGAACCCTGAAATAAAATGATGAAAACTTGGTTTTCCTTTGAGAAACTTTTTTAAAATTCCAGTGGTTACATCTAAATTTGGGACCTTCACTAAAAAACTGGATATGGTTTCAGTGAAAGAACCATAATATTCAAAACTTTAAATCAATATTCAAACTTGATTTATGAAAATATGTTTTTCTTCACACATCTGGGACCCTAATCCTATTGTTAGGTATGCATTTTTCTTAGTTTTTTCCCCCCATTTATTTTCTAATTAAAAACCTAACAGAATTAAGAAAAGTTATATTGGTCCATGTGTGCAAATATGTATCTGTGTGAGTATGGGGACAGATAAATCACTCTGAAAATGGGCATGGCTTTAAAACAAAGAGACTTTTGAGTTAATCAAACTTTGGAAGTCCTGAATCTTCAGCTCATAGTTGCTTTGACAGTGGAAATGTAATTCCTTAATATGGGCTGCCCTGTTTGTATTAGCTGTGCAAGAGGCATCTGTGTCTGTGAAACAACTCACCTCTTGGTTAGATTTTCACGGGATTTAATGTATCTAGCAGAGCTAGACTGATCTTTTCAGCTGTGGATTAACTTCACAGCTGGCCAGTATGCTAAAATTTAGTAAAGGCACCTGTCCTGCTGCCATTCAGTTAATGGCAAAACTGTGGTATTTTTTCACAGGAACTGGATAATAATTTTACTCTTTATATTGTAATTAATCTGATGCTAGGTACTCTGCTCAGAGAAAAATCAACTATTTATTTACTCTAGAATTAATTTTCCAGTGTTTCACAACCTTTCATTAAATCCCGTGCATTTCTCTCATATTTTGTCTTGTCCTAATCACGTATAAATTGGTACAGTGCAGTGTTTATCTTGCTAACAGCTACTCACTCAACAGAAATTAAGTGATTGCTTTTCTTTGTGATTTGTAAGCTCTTCCAGGCGTAATTTTGCTTTCTGCCAGCCACCCAAATTCATTTGTTAACATAGCTCCTTTTGCAGAATAACTATTGATTTAGAAATTCCCAATTAGAAAATGTGTATCCTCACTTTATCTTGAATGTGAATGTAGAGTGACTAATGTACTGAAATCATAGCATCAGGTCATATAATTTATTAACCTATAATGGTACTATTCATCTAGATCAGGAGAGAGGTAGAGAATATTTCTGTTGACTCAGACCTTCGACCACTGGCAAACAGTATTCCGTAGATTGTCTTCCATCACAGCATCACATTTAGCAATGTCGCTCAGCATCTTGTGTCTGGAAATCTAATTTTTTTGCCAGAGGCACAACAAATCCTATTCTTTCCTTGAATATGTACTCTACTGATAGATCACAGTTTAGTAGAAAAATCTTGGGGGGAATAGATCAGTAGTCTATGAATATATGTCAGGCAGGATGGAATGACAGCCAATTGGCTTGATCCATCTACAAGGTTATTAATTCACATCTCCATTAAAAAAAGTTGGCCCATGATACCAACTGTGTAAAGGACTGAGGACAGGGTAAAAAATGAAAGAACTAAGAGAACTATACCTGTCATTCTCTCTGTTGCAGGTCTTTTAATATTGGCACAAGAAATTTCCTTTTGTTGGTGTTCATTATTCTATGTCTGCAAAGAATCTTATATTCTCTGGAGTTGATTATTTTAATTTCCCATCATCTGGTCTTCATGCACATTAGATATTATTTTGCTCATATAGCTTGAGGCTAGTTTCAAAATGAGTAATGGTTATTAACAAAATGCACGACTCCAATAGCTGCTTTCCTTGAAGTTTTATTCTGAAGGGAAAGAGAATTATGCTAACGTGAACAGCTTTACCTCTAGCATCAACTCTGGCTTGGGAGCTTGGGAAATGAGGTATGAAAGACCATTTCTTTGGCACCTAATTTTCTGGGAGAGATGTTAAACTAGGAAAAGGAACTTAAGTAGAATCTACTCTTTTGCATCTGTTTTGCAAGGAGAACAGAGGCTATCTGACCGAAGGAGGTTAGTCTTCCTTGGTTATGAGCATGGTTTTGGTTTTGGTTTGGTTTGGGTTTTTTTTGTTATTTTGTGTGTATGTCAGGTTTTTATTGCTTTTGCTTAGTTTTTTTTTTTTTTTTTTTTTGGGTGGGGGGGTTCTTTTGTAGTTTATATCTCCAATTCAGCAGTAATTGTACCATTAAAGATATTGAGGGGGACAAACACACTAGATGGATGGGACTACTTCTCTGGAAGCATGTTAGGGAGGTGCACTGTCTGAGAAAGTTTTGGAGAAGGACAGGTGAGGGGACCCTGGTAGTATTCATGGAGCTAAGCAACTGGGCCTGCACTTTGTTGTGGCTCCAGAAGTCCAAGCAGAGTACTGTGAGACAACTGGCTATATTTTCCTGGCTATATTGATTGTGAACAAGAACTTAGATAGGAAAGTCTGGCCACTGGCAACCCTTCTTTCTCCCATGAGATAGAACTGAAAACTAACTACATGCAGCTTTTCTCTAAACGGCACAAAATGCAGAGATCTGAGGCACTTGAAATTAATCTGGTAACAGCGGTATATGACACCACACATTAGTTCCCATAAGTCCCCTATTTTGGTAGACCTTTTTCATCTTTCTCCTTTTTAAATGTTAGTTTGCCATTATTGCAAATAGTATTCAAGTAGGTTGATATGAAGTATTTCATTACTTTTTGCTGCACAACAGAATTTTGTTATTTCATAAAATACTTTTTGCTGTTATTTTGAATAATAAATTAGGAAGGGGAACATTCACTTCAAGTTTTCCTCCTATACTAATGTACAAGTTTCTTATTTAGGAAATCCAATCTGAGTTTGAATGTTTCAACAGAACTGTATTATCATATTTAGGCCAGTTATTTGTCCAATAGTTACTAACTTAGTGAAATCATTATCAGCCCAGCAAACAAAGTTCAAACAAAGAGAACTGCTCCATCTAGAGTTCCGTCTTGCACATAAGCTGATTAAATATTTTAATCAATGATTTTACTGGCTGTCATGGCCTGTACCATTAACTTTCTCTTACTTTAATTTTTTCAATAATTTATATATATTACATCTATCAACATCTATCAACCTAGATGATCATCTATCATCTACTAACAACCTTAAAAACCACTAGTTTATGTGAGTTGATGATCTCAAACTATTTATAAATATTTAAGGGAAAGGTATACACATAACAAAAGATAACTAATTTTGCAGTAGTTTACCACATGAAAAAGTGTTTTCCAGAGGTGAAGTGTGCAGATTCTATTTTAAAACATGAAGATGATATTACTGTGATTATTATTCCTGTGATGATTATTCCAGTAATTTTATCAAAGCTAGTCTAAATTCAGTGCAAATTTCTTCAAATACTTATTTCACAAGTAAATTCCAGAGGGAGCGAGCTCCTCAGCATACAAAGGTATTACCAAAAACTATACTGAAATATACATATATAACTTGCTTTTAATTTATTCAAAGTACTTTTGGTTTTTATATTCAAATATCATCCTTGTATTGGCCTTCTCCTGATTTGCTTTATTCTGCTCAGCATGTCTGAATACGCTGAAAATCTTTCTCACTAATTTATTTAATTTTTCCAAATTGAGATAACAACAAACAATTCTTTCTAGATTTCTGCTCTCACCTCTCCTCTATATGCTTTTCTCTTCCCTTTCTTTTTCTTCCAGTACATTTTTCAAATTAGATAGTCAAAACTGAATGCATTCATCAAAGTGAGAAAATTGGTAATTGCAGTTGAATTAGTCAAATCTTGTGCAATGCTGCATCAAGACAATAATTGTAGAAGGTGCTTTTGTACAAATCAAAAAAGCTGGTAGGTAAAAAGATCTTGCTAGAGAAAAATCACATAAAAATATATCAGTGTATAGTACATGCTGAGAAGTGAGGGGTGGGAAAATATGAGGTGTATGCCAGCCAAGCCATGACAGCCACCTTTCTGCCTGCTGTCAGCCCATGCAAACAAGATGTGGTCTAAGCTGATTTAGCCCAGCCAAGCTGAACTGAATTACTCTGCAGCTGCAAAGAGCTATCTGTGTGTGAGCAGTAACCACAGAGCAGCTACAAATGAGAGCTTGTTTGCATTTGTCAATCACAGTGCTAAGTACAGCAAAGGCAACCCCTTTGCTGAGTCAGCTTGCCTGTTGTGTGCGCTGCTCCGCTCTCGCCACGCCGCTGCTGCTGTCCCTGGTCTAGAGCTCACTTCTATCGTAGTGCTGCACAGCAGTTCCCCAAATCCTGCCTCTCCTGTCTGACAACCTTACTTTATTTGGTCTTATCACAGTGTGACTGGAGACAGAAACTTGAGTTTCTTGGACTAAAGACAGAACTTGAGTCCATTCTGAAGGTGGGAAATAGTCTAAGCAGGGTCCAGAAATAAAGATGAAAAAGACTATATGAAGTCTCCTTAGTGGGATAGTAGAAGATGAACTATAAATACACCTATTGGAATAAATCTGCTGAATTTTAGGGCCTGGATGTTCAAACAGAGATTGATCAAAGCGCCTGTTAATTTTTCTAAATGCCCAAGGCCTGATGGAAGTCAAAGTAGTTATTCTAAAACACTGGACACAACGTTATTCATAGTAAAGACATCTCATCTTGGATTTGTAAACTCGTGAAAAGATATACTTGAGTTATACAATTAAAAGTGTCACAGCACTTCTTGCACTATTTAATCTTGTTCTTAATTGAACTCAATTAATTGGATATGGATGCCTGTGCTGTCTTTGACACCAGTAGGATATCAAACTCCAAATGTATGTACACATATACATATACATATACATTTGAAACAAAAGGTTTTTTACTCTCAAAGAGGTATTCACCACTGGGAACAAAACCAAGATGACTGACAGCTCCTTCAGGTCCGTGTGGCTTCCCCAGACAGAGCTACTATGGTGACCACACAGTGCTAAACTCTGCCTCTTCTGTGTAATCAGGATAATGCCTCATCCACACCCACTGAATAAATACGGGATGCCACATCCCTTGAAGTGTTCAAAGCTGGGTTGAATAGATGTCTGAGAAACCTGATCTAGGGAAATGTGTACTGCCCCCAGCAAGCCTGTTGGAGCTAAACAATCTTTAGGGTGCCTTTTAACCCAAACAAATATATGATTTTATGATTCTATGAATTATACTTCAGACAAGCAATTAGCTGACCAATCTTTACAATCTTTCCAAAAACAAAACTGAAAATGCCTTAAGCTTTGCTTCTCTCTCTCAGGGTCATTGGCTAGTAAAACAGCATGTAGACAAATCAAGATAGAATGGCAAAGATTAAACCAAATACTGAAATATGCAAGTTGTTCTTCAATGTTTCTATGGAATATATTCCTGGAAATTATGGCCTATTTTATATACTGAGTAAAAATCAAGTATTAACTTTATTTCAGTACACATTTTTTAAGGCAAGAATAGGTATGTGCGAGTTCCAGAGAAATTAAGAGAAAAAGAAAATCCACCCTACTCCTGTTTAATTCTATGTAAAAAATTCAAGTGACATGTTCATGTTTTTCTTGGAATTATTCTATTATGGATACGTCTAAACATTTTCGTGAAGAAACGTACAAATCAGTAAGCAGGAGAAAGTAGGAAAAATTTATATGACACTTCAACAAGACTGATAGAACAGGACAAGTCATGCTTAGATGCCCAGGCAAATAGCAGCAGTCTGAATTTATTTTTTTTCTTCCTTTAAATTTAGCTTACTCTACACTAGATCAAAATACTGTCTGGAAAAATGCCAGCCTGTGGTCTTTTACAGATGATGTCATTGATGTTTCAAAGAACTTTTGCAATAAAACAAAAAAATTATCTGCAGTTGAGCCTACTTGCATTATATTTGCTTTATGAAGTAGTGCCACATGTGAAGGAAAGCACACACACACTGGTCACAATATATTGCCAAAACTGTTCTGAGGAAGCCAGCTGGCAGACTGATTTTCTTTAAAGAACAAAACAGAAAGGTTTGTCTAAGAAAGAATCACATAGGACAAGACGAATCTCTGTGAAGTTGCTTGCAGTTGTAAAATATACCCGGTTTCCTGGCTCAGAGACAAGGTTCAAGTGAGCCTCAGACTGAATTGTCTCTCTGGGAGACTACTGCTTCCCCTGAAAATGGGTTGTAAGACTTGTGAGAATATGTTCAGATAGATTAGAAGCTGCTTCACCAGTTTAAATGTCTAGTTTATAACGAATACTTTAGGCTCACTTCAACCATCCTATCATTCCACAAAACATCTGCTTCAACTTGACACTGAGATACAGGGCACATTTTGAAGAGACACTTTTCAGTAATTTAGTTCTAAATAAAGTCATTAGTATGGGTAGTGAACCCAGGAGGGAAAGTTCACTGTAATATGATCCTCCTCTATTAATTGAATTATTTTTTTCAACTGTTCATTTAATCTTTGATACTTATTTTGACATTACCATTGGGTAGAGAGTGGAACCCTCTCCCTGCTCAGGGACAAATAAGCCTTTCAAATATATTTTACAATCACTAGCACATTCTCTAGTAATAGCTAATAAATATACATGAAAAGAAGTGGCAATGAACCTGAAGAAATACAGACATGGGCTGTATTCAATCTCTGGGTCACACCACACCGCCCTTGTGGTTCATGGTAGAGAAAGAATTATTGATGATTGCTACTGATTGGGCTAAACTACAAATGAATCCCACTTTGAAATCTGCTGTAGATAGGCAGGCTTAAGAAAACAGAACTTATAAGCACAATGAAGGAAATGTACAATAGGTGAATGCATCCACAGTGGGCAGCTGCAGTGCAATTATCAGTTGAGCTAGAGAGCTCATCTGCTGAAAGGAGGGAGGGGTGTGCAGAGGAGTCTGTACAGGCTAGATCAATGGGCCAGGACCAACAGTATGAAATTCAACAAGGTGAAGTGCTGGGTCCTGCCCTCGGGTCACAAAAGCCCCATGCCGGACCACAGGCTGGGGGCAGAGTGTTGGAAAGCTTCCTGGAGGAGGAAGAGGACCTGGGGGTGCTGGTTTGCAGCAGCTGAACATGAGCCAACATGTGCCCAGGTGCCCAAGAAGGCCCAGGGCATCCTGACTCATGTCAGAAGCAGTTATTGCCATGAAGACCAGGGTATTGATTGTCCCTCTGTACTCAGCACTGGTGAGGCAACACCCTCAATTCCTGCGTTCAATTCTGGGCTCCTCAGTTCAAGAAAGACCTTGAGGTGCTGGAGTGTGTCCAGAGAAGGTCAACAGAGCTGTTTGAGAGTCTGGAGCACAGGTCAAATGAGGAATGGCTGATGGAGGTGGTGTTTTTCAGTTTAAAGAAAAGAAGACTGGGGTGAGACCTTCTGGCTTTTTCCAAGTTCCTGACTGGAGGGTGTGGCAAGAAAAGGATCAGCCTCTTCTCCCAGGCAACCAGTGACAGGCCAAGAGGAAATGGCCTCTTTCTGTGCCAGGGAGGTTTAGATTAAGGAGGACATCAGGAAAAAGTTCTTCACTGAAAAAGAGGGATTAAGGATTAGGAGGAGGTTAAGGATTGCAATGGGCTTCCCCAGGAGGTGGTGGAGTTGCTGTCCCTAGAAGTGTTCAAGAAATGATTACAGTTTGGTCAGTTTGGTTGACATGGTAGTGTTTGGTCAAGGGTTGGATACAATGATCTTGAAGGTCTTTTCCAACCTTAATATAGGTTGGAAAGGTCTATAATAATATTTGGAGTCTATAACAGTATTCCCCCTACATACTATGAAGACGGTGAAAATATTTACTGCATGTGCAACCAGATCCTGTTTTAAAAAAAAGTGAATGGTAATAAAGAAAACAAGTTTTCAGCAAAAGGAGTGTGGATTTGACTCAGATGATACCAGTATTGCATGAGCATTCATGCCAGAGGCAGAGGTTTAGAGGTGGGGAACTGTCACTGGGGATGTGCTCACGGGTGCTTTCGGGATAACCCTAAGCACTTTGTGGGTCGCAATAAACCTATTGCCATATTAATGCTGGTGAGCTACCACACACCTGTAGTTTTGTCCACATAGCTTTGCAGCCTTGTCCCCAGGCTGCAGGTCATGTATGCTTGGCATTGCCAACTTTTTGCTGACATATTGTCAGTGCATTATGTTGATCAGTAGTGCTCTAATACACCAGGGTTCTTTTCAACACCAGATTCATATAATAGTAGAAATATCTGTTATGTTAGAACCATAGCTTAAAAATATTACAGGTTGCTAGCCTTCTATGTTTGTGAATAAAAGTTCAAAAAGCTAGTGTTAGAAGTTACCAGTCAAAAAATAATGAAAGATATCCAATTAGTTATTTATAAACTTAAGAATTTTTAAGTAGAATTGGGGTATTCTAAGAGAAGATTAAGCAATATAAAATGAAGTAATATTTAATTCATTGCAATTCTGGATTCATTACCCTGCATAATGGTTGATGTCTTTCTTACATTCATGAATTTCTGGGATTTTCAAGACAATTTAATCTGGTATGGATTGAACGAGAAATGAGTGTCAGTCTCACCCTCTGAGCAAGCATAACAAATAACCCACTACCAACATCTTGTACACCATGTAACATTTTTAGAAATTGTTCCATGGTGGTATACAGTTACATTTATTCATCCTAACTTGCAGCACCTGTTGCATTTACCAAGTTTTACATTTATGTGTTTACAGCACAAGGCTGGCAGTCTTTGAACAGCCTCTCTAATGTAAAAAAAGACTGATGAAAATGCCTGCAAGCAATTAGCAGGACTCTCTGTTTATAATGTCAGCAACATCAATTTTTTCATTCCTAGTAGAAAAAATGAGTTTGATGTAAACTGAACAGGAACTGTGACTGCTCAGCCTTGCACTAAATGGACCTTAAGAGTATTATTATTATAACCTTGGCATATGCATCAAAATCCCTGTTCAAGGCAACTATGAACGCAGCACTAGATTTAAATAAATGTCATACTTCCCAATGTCAGTTAATCATTTTGCAGTTCCTTGCTGCTCTGCTTACTCTAATGTGTTTCAGCAACATCTAAAATTATAAATTCATGCCTCCCACCTGTTATTTGAAATATGTTAGACATATTGTAGACCTTGAGTTTGAAACTCTGGTGTAATTATCTCACACAAACTAGTCTGAGTCATTTGTACTGTTCAGGAAAGACAAACACATGTATTGATGCAGCATGTTGGAAACGTTTAAACTTGTCATCTTAAAGTGAATGATAGCAATTGGTTTCCAAGAAAATAATGAAAAATTATTCTAGAAAACCTAAACAGCAAACCAACTTCAAAAGATGTTTGTTGGACAAGTAGAACAATGTAGAATTTGATTTCATAAAAATGATATACCAGTGATTCCAGGAGGCCAGATGACATAAATTCAAAAGTATCAAGACTGTAATACCAGATTTCTTTAATTTGTAAAATTGCACTGAAAATACCTGCATAATCAAATATCTCACTCTTGGTATCCAAATCAATGAGCTGAAAATTGAGGGTAAGCTTGAGTCTCTGTATTGGGATTGCATGGCTAAACTTTGATAATGATGGGACTGTAGGGGTTGCTCCTATGAAGAGATGCCAGAAACTTCCTCCAGGTCTTCCTCTGTCCCTGACAGCTCCAAGGTGGATATTCCTCTGGAAAAGGCTGGGCCAAATCAGAAATGGTGATAACGCTTCTGTGGTAACATATTTAAAAAAGATAACAAAACCCCCAACATTATTGCTCAGATATAATTGTGGCCAGAGGGGAATGGGATGAGAACATGTGAGAAGAACAACCCTGAATTGAAGATGGAGCTGAGGACAAGATAGATTCTGTAATACTTTTTATACCTTCCTTCCAACATCCCTTGGTTATTTAAAACTAAGGAGCAACTGTAGACTTTAATCCAAAGGGTAGCATCATCTCCATAGTGTCCAAAGGCATAGCTTTTTACCTTGGAACTATAGGAAGACATGAAACTATTAAACACAGAAAATGATAGCCAGAAAAAATCAGGAGGAAATAAAAATGAAAGAAACAGTATTAGCAGTCTACAGAGCATGAATATGAAAGGAAAAAAAATTACTCCCAACATCAGAAGTGGAAGAGAAGGCAGAGAGAAGGAAAATCAATTAGAGCTATGATGTCCTTGATTATTTCCTTTCCAGTTATTCCTTAAGTAACCCACATTCTGGCCAACATATGAAACCATTTAAGGTAGGACTTGGAAAGTAGACTTCAGTTCTCATACAAAACCCTTACTCACTGCACTGAGAATTTTGTCAGAAGAATACAAGCATAATAAAAGCATGCTTCTGCCCACCAGCTGGAACTTTTAGCTCTTGATCCACTAGAATGACATAACAGGAGAAAGAGTTAGACTTTCCCTCTCACTTTGAAGAAAACATATACTTCTATGGAGTTCAGTGACCTAACAGTGTTTCTCTTTGAAAACTGGCAATCCTAAACCACATTCAGATGTAAACCACACTCATTGCATACAGAAATTCATCTCTCAGTTCTCAAACTTTTAAAGCTTTTCTTTCTCAATTACCTGTTCAATATGGAACATTTATTCTTCCTTCACTGTAATGGCAGGACATAAATGTACCTTACAAGGAGTTTCACACTTTGTCTGAAAGCTAAACAAAATCTATTGCTTTTTAAAAATTACTAAAGTCTGGGACAGCTGCTATTACCCCTTGAAGCTAGAGGATGTGTCCAGGTTAAGTGTCCATTCTCAGTGTTCAGGTGGGAACTGGAAAATATTAATGTGATCTGTGTGAGAAAGAAGTGCCTCTGAAATATTCAAAACAATATTATGTAATCAGTAGAGGAAGATTTGAAAAAAATTTGGTTCAGAGTGTATACATAAAAAATGTGGTAATTTTCATATGGATGATAATTTTTAAAACACATTGCAGGAGAAATATGTAATATCCAGATTTACCTCAACAGAAAATTTAGACAAAGAAATTCCTAGAGAAACTTTTATCAGAATGTTTAAAAGGAGTGGTTTGCTGTGGGTTGTCACAGATACTATGTCAGAATTCTATTTCAAGGTAAAGCATAAGAACAAATAACTTATTTGCCTGAGAAATGTCTTGGTTTAACGCTCTGAATTTGTAATTTCCATTTTAATTTTGGAACGACCTATTTTTTAAATGTAAAATACCTGAACTCCAAGAAATCTGCATCAAAACACAGTATTTTCAAAAACTTGAAACAAGGCAAAGTTTTTTTTTAATTTCAAGAATAGAAAGGAACATTTTTTCTGAAGTAGGAAATTTTAGATATCTTATTGTCATAAGAAACCCCAGTTTTTAAATCAGAAGTTGTTTACCAAACAAATCTTCCAAGCTCTCAGCAATCCTATTACCAATTAGAGAAATATGAGGAATATTAAATTGTTGCAGGTGTTTATTTGCTATTTACTGTTTTGATTTGACTATATATGTTTTAATGGATGACAGTGACGGAGGTGGAGGGAACCTGGGAAGAACTGCGCCAAAACTTCTCTACTGAAGCTTACCACCAGACTCCACCTATGTAAAATAGATTCCACAATGTAAAACATGGGAGAAGACAAAAAAAGAGGAAGCTTTTAGCCATCTCACTGCTTTCAAAAATGACTCCCTAGAATTCAGCTCACAGATGATACATTTTTCATGTACCTTGGCTTTCAGGACAAATGTAAAGTACCTCTAACTTACCAGCTTGGTAAGGCAGGGTGAGGATAGCAGTCATGGGGCATGCAAACCCAAGTGCGCCAGCTCCCCAGACCAAGAACGGTGTCACGGACACCCAGCTGGCTGCCACACCCTGCTCCGAGTGTAAGGAGGGGATGTTCTCTTTGCACACCTTATACCTCACCTTGTTCATTGCACACATTATACCTCACCTGTCACACTCTGTAGAGCTCAGGAGAACCTCATGAGAGCAACGAGCCCTCCCTTATGCACACATAGTTTTCACCTCCAGTAGGCAGGAACTGGTGTGAAAATTTTGAATGTTCATATTCAATGACAGCCTCTGTAAGATATTTGGTAGCATTCTCCAGCCTTCTGTACACTTTCTAAATATCAGCACTGGATGTGAATATGGGCTGGCAGCACAAACATCTCCTCCCATCCAATAAAAATACATTTTCTGTTGTTTTGGTGTATGGGGAGGCTCTGTAGTGAAATCTCTCAGATCCAACTGTATGAACCAATTGGTCTCAGTAAAGTTTTCATGACTTTATACCTACAAACAAAATAAAAACTGTTAAATATCTACCTTCATATATTTATTTAAGAAACTAAAGGTGTTCATATAAGAAACTAATTGAGTGAACTCCAATTTTCTTATCTGCAATTACATTCTGTACATCTGACAGTAGGCCTATTTTGAATTCAGCTAGCATTGTATCACAGAATAGCAAGGCTCCACCAAACTAATCTTGTTATTAAAAACCATTTTAATGTGAGCATTCCCAAAAGCATGCCCTCAAAAATAAGGCTTGTTCAAAATTTCCATTTGTTCTGTGGTGTTCTTTAGTCTTATTTCATTTATAAAGTATAAACAATGAGCTGGAGTATACTTGCAAGATATCATTCAGTTTTCAGTCTTGGGAAAAAAGATCTTATATTACTGGAGCATGTCTGGAGAAGGGCAACAAAGCCTACACCTTCAACAAAGCTGGTGTAGGGTCTAGAGAGTAAACCTTAAGAGAAGAGGCTGAGGAAGCTGGGGATGTTGAGCATGGAGGTGGGAAGGCACAAGGGAAACCTTACAGCTCTCTACAACTACCTGAAAGGAAAGCAAGATGGGTGTTTGCTTCTTCTCCAGGGCAACAGAACGAGTAGAAATGTTCTCAGCCTACACCACAGGAGATTCACAATGAAGATCAGGAAAATGTTTTTCACTGAAAGGATGGTTAAGCATTGGAACAGGCTTTCCAAGGAGCTGGTGAGGTCACCACCCTGAAAATGTTTAAGAAATGACTGGACATGGTATTATTGCTGCTTAGGTTGTATTGGTGTGCCAGTGTTCAGTCAAAAGTTGGACTTGGAGGTCTTGGAGGCCTTTCCCAACCTTAATAATACTATGATTTTGACTTTACTATATAAGGCTGTTTTGATATTTTTCTGTATAAGACTCTAACTGACGTTATTAAAGAACATTGGGTATCTGATGCTTCAGAAATTGAAGTGCATGTATAATTCTAAGCAGTTGTTTAGTTGCCTTAAAGTTAGTAACACTCCTATAAGAAAATAGCATTAATACATATCAAGAAGATAATTACAGAATTTTAGGCAGAAACACACATCCATATGCTATAAAATCATACCGAAAGAGACTGAAAAATCTCTAGATTTTTTTTTCCTGGGACAAAAGAGAATGAAGACAATACCACTCTCAAAGTGAAACCTAGTCTGTCAGCATGGCTCCCAAAATTTCCACACTTCAAAAGGTGTTTTAGAAGGAATTGGATAATGTACCTTAAAATAGAATGGTCTGTGACCTGAGATCGAATCTTCTTCTGCTGTGGTAATATCACTTCTGCTCTCTGTTGTTTCACTTAATAAAATCCACTTATGATCAGTGACTCCCTTGAAATCAATTTATATAAACACACATTTTTAGACTGGTACTATGTAAAGGTGGCCCATTCCACTGTGTAGCACAGCAAGCTGAAAACTGTGCAAAAGGAATAGCCATAATGTGTAGTTGAAAGAGCTAGAGAAGATACCTATGAACATAAAACCTGACAGAAAAATAAAATTTAAAATATCAATTAAAATAAAGCTTTGACAGAATTCTTGACTTTATTTAAAGTAGTAAATTCTATTTATTATCAAATAAAGAAATCCTTTACTGAAGGATTAAACCATTAAATTATAATCTTCATAATTTTCAAATGAGAGTTTTCTGTACCCTTCCCACTTGTCAGACGTCAATAATATTATCTGGATAAAGGACATACAGAAATAGGGGAAAAAAAAGAAAGACTTAAAAAAAAAGAGTGAGAAAGGCAAAGACAGAAGTAGGAAGGGTCTTTGCAAGTAACATCTTTTTTTTTAGAAGAGTAACAGCCAAAGTACATGATACTGCCCATGCACAGATTGTCACAAACTAATATTCATCATGCATATATATGAAGTTTGAAAAATCTTATACATTTATAGCATGCTAAATACAGCACACTATTCAGAAGTTCATTAGGTCCTTTGAAACACCAAAGAGTCAAAATTTTCAACACAAGTTTTCCAGTAAAGGTTGTTTTGATATAATGCTGACTGAATATAATGTAAGAACTTCATAATAGGAAAAAGTTTTGCACCATTAAAACCATGAAATTTACTGTCTAATTGAATCTATATGAATATATTGCTGTCTCCATTATTTTTTTAAGGAAAGTACACACTATCTTTTTAATCTAGTGTTTTTGAAAGAGGATAACATGCAAAAAGGTACGTAGAAAATCTGTCACCTTTGCTTGAAACCTCTTTGAAATTCAGAATCACTGATTGCTCTCTATAATGATATTTTTCTATTGATGTCAAGTATGTCCATAAAAAAAAATAATTACACTTTTAAATGCATTTAAAGTTGCCCAAATAAAAACCTGTTCTACACTGTCAAAAAGCTCTTCTGTCAACAATATTGGTACTGACAAGGAATGGAAAATTTTATCTGTTCCTCATATTCTCACATACTAACTAATCTTGATACATATTCACAGGGGATTAAAAATGCAATAAGTTTCAATCAATAAAGAAAGGACTGCTATATTTTTATTTTATGAACTATCTTCTTATTGCTGCATAATAATTTGTATTTATCTTTGAAATTTGTGGTTTTAGTGAAGAAAGCGGTAATGTTTCATAAGGTCCCAAATAACTATGAAATGAGCAGATGATTTTTAAACATTACTGAAAGAAGACTGATTTGGAGAAAAATTGTATCTTGTATATCTGTAAGCAGACACACACTCAATATTTCCCAAAAGTCTAGCTTTTCCTGGAGACCCAGCTGTACATTATAGTACTGTCTTATGCTGCATTATCTTATTCTTTTGAGGGAGTTTTACACTTCAGTTTGCAGCTACATTTATTTTTATTTAAAGATGTATCTCTTAAATTAAGACCAT
The DNA here is from genome assembly GCF_051311805.1 of Agelaius phoeniceus. Classification (NCBI taxonomy): domain Eukaryota; kingdom Metazoa; phylum Chordata; class Aves; order Passeriformes; family Icteridae; genus Agelaius; species Agelaius phoeniceus. The sequence continues at coordinate 57,967,926 of NC_135303.1, read as the reverse complement.
CATTGTCAAAATTCCTATGTGTATTAAGTGATATTAAGTCGTACTGCTACAATCAACTCAATAATATATATGCATAAATAAGTGCAATAGTAGTTTAAGAACTAAACATACATACCTATTCCCACATATATCTTTATATATATAAAATATATATAAATATTTTGTTACAAAAAAGTTTAAGGAACAAAAGTGACTGTGAACAGACTATGAAATTGAGTAAGTTTTGGGTTAAACTCATAAAGAGGTCAATATTGAGGAGAGATTATTTTAACTGACATGAATATTTCATGGAGTGTTTTTTAGAAAATATCACTCTGTAAAGCAGCATAATGAACAAGTGAAGTGCAACTGTTTTGAACTGACAGTAATCTATAGGATTTCTGCAAAAAGTCATAACAATCTGCCTTTCTGTGGCAAATTTCACTAGTGGTTTTTTCAGTAAAGTGTAAGTACATATCATAAACACTATCACATTTCAATTACTCAAATTTTCATCTCTGGTATTTAAGGACTGTATAAAATACTGAACTCTGATTTTTTTAAACTTTATAGGATAAATTAAAATGCAGCAGATGTCTAAATTAAAGGTGTTTTCATTTCAGATTGAAATTTTCTTACAGACCATTTGTCTTTCCTTCATTATTCCTGTCTGTGTGCACACAGAAATAGCTGGAAAAGATTTGAAAAAATACACATTGTGGTTTGTAAATGTGTCTTGCCAGCTTTGAGCTTGTCTGTTTGTCCCAAACCTCTCTAGTTCAACAATCATGTCCTGCCAGATTTGGCTTTCAAAATTAACATATTTTGTATATGACATATGTTTGAAATTAGCACAAAATGCAGCCAAGAACTGGAAATTAACAAGGAAAAAAGTTATTTTAGCTAACATTTGGGAGCCAGGAAATACTTTGTTGGCTTAAAACATTAGGACAGGCTATTGTCTATTAAATTAAATAAATTCAATATGTAGCCTACAAATTGTCATCACCACACTGTCTGTTTTGTTATACATGCATCATTTCTCCCCTTTTTTCGCATGTACATTTGATGTCTGTGTGTACTTTTGTAGCTATAGATGAAGGAAAACATCACATATGCCTCTCATGTTAAAAGTGGCTGTAAAGACTTGAAAATCTTGCAGTACTGTCAGAGCCAAAAATTTCTGCTTCTCATTAAGAACTGGCATATTGTTCTTGTCACACATATGCATTAAGCACGCCACTATGGTCACTGGGTTCTAATCTTCGTTGCTGCTGCTCATTTGGAAACAAAACAGCATTTTCTTTTGTTTGTGCAAGACCCCTGGGCATAAAACCTGGGATCCTTCTTCTCCATCTTAGCTGAAAATAATATTATATGCCAAGGTTATTGTCATCTCCTGAATGGCCCCAGGCATTAGGACCTCCTAGGGACCACAGCTAGAGGAGAAATAGGGTGTGTAGCAGGATATTGCCTCTGCATCCTGAGTGCCATGACTGGGGCAGAGGAGAATCATGAATGGTGGCACCCCCGGGGCATCCAAGCCCACACTGATGGGCTGGCTGCACCCTCTAAACAGCTTGACCAAAAGTTCTGATCTTTGCAGAGGTGGGCTTATTGTTATTTGAGGAATATGAATAAAAGAGTAGCTTACTGTCATGAATAGGCTGCTTAAAGAATCACCATCAAGGGTAATGGCAAAAAGCGGATTTTAATATAAATTTATGGAAAAGAAACTTTTAACAGAGCTTGATGGAAAAGTTCACTCTATTGCTTATGACCTAGATGAAGCATATGTAGGAAAATGTGATTAGAATTAAGTAAGAATGATTTACATAGAGACAGAGGTTACAAAAGATTAAGGGTGCAAAGGATATGGATGCAAAAATATAAGGTTACAAAAGGGTTTAGCAGCACTTAATCATTGACTAATTTAATAGTTACAAAGTGATTCAACAGGATTTACTACGATTATGACAACAACTTGATTATAGATCCACAGCGACAACATTCATACCATAATCAATTCACACACACAGAGGCACAGAAATTTATTCATCTACATGAGTAAGTGTGCAAAGGTACCCATCAAAAATTTTCCTGAGATTCAGTGAAATACTCATGTCAAATCTCTTGATTTTTCTCTGCAGGCATGGGTTGTGCCAGAAAGAGTCAGCCTACTTCTCACTGTTAGCAATGGTCTTCCAAGTACATGTGTAAAAGTATTACAAACAGGAATGATGGTGACCTCCAAGAATCATCCCACGTGGAGTTACTGTGCAGCCAGTGGCAGCCTAGGAAAACTCAAAGGGCATCTCTTAAGACTGCTCTTCACAGGATAACAAAGTGATTTGCTTTAGTCACCCATAAGTTTCTATCCTTCCTGTATCTCAAGTTAGTAACTACTGGAGGGTTGGGTTTTTTTAAAAAAATCCAGTAACAATGGTGTCATTTCACTTGGACTACAATTCAGACAAATGATTTACCAAGGATAAGAAAGTCAACTGCTTATCCTTTGTTCCCCACCTTGCTCAGGCAGCTGCTGCAGTCAGAATTGTTCCCATCTTTGTCATGCAAAATCTCCTGGTAGGGAAAGGAGCTCTCAACTTGTTCAGTCAAAGCTTTTCAGGAGCTACTGAGGCTGTAGAGCAGGCCCAATGTGAAGGGGGAGAGGAGGCGCCACCATAATCCACCCTATGACTAAAGATGATCCATTGCATTCCAGGGAGTGATGGTGTGGTTGCCTCTTTCCTCTGTGATAATAAACACATTAAAGCCATATTACAATTGTGGTTTTAGGGGAATGTTTGATTGAGATGCCTAATTGTATGGATTTTGTTAAACATAGCTGTCTGGTATTACATGTGTAATAGTGTGAGTAGGTTGTTGGAGCCATCCACCTGCCTAACAATTCTCCACACTCTAACATAGAGAATAATATTAAATAGCAAGCATGCTCTCTACTGGTCCCTTCCAAACTTTGATATTCTGTGATTCTGTGAAAACTGTATGACTATAGTACTAGGCACCTCAAATTTGGTGACACAACTAAGTTAAATGGAGTTGCACTGGTTTACATCACAAGTTACACCTTGCGTATTCTGACTTAAACAAAATTCAAATCTTTACTAGTGTATTCTAATGAATGCACTGCTTCAGTGTCATCCCTTGTTAATAACACTTTGGAGTATAAAATGCACAAGTTTGCAAAAAAGTGACCACAAAAGATCCCAAAACTCTATAGAAGAGCATGAAATATTCTTTGTTTATATTTGCTTGTTTCCCCCAATGCCAAGTTTATAGTCTAAGACACCAAATAAATACATAACCAGAATACTACTGCCTTTGTAGGGGATGAAGAACAATGTAAATTTTGAATTATGCATCTCAACAATTAAGTGCCTCCAGTACAATTAAAAGCAAACTATTTTTATTAAAATTAGATCAGCTGATGGTGGGAGAATAATCACTCTGTAAAAACTGGAAAAAGTCCCAGAGTCCATGAATTACATCCACACACACAAAAAAAAATTAAATCTTCAGAAGAAATGTCAAGACCTGGAGGCACTGACAAGGTAAATCCAGCTCCATTTGCCTACACAACTGACTGCAAAATGTATGACTTGCCTCAGCTCTTCTATTACATATATAATTATCAACTACAAAGTGTTGATGCAGTTATTAGATATACCTGTACAGGCAATAGGAAAAATAGCTGTATCAGTTAGCGTATGTTACGAGTATTAAACATTTGGTATAAAATCTTTTCCAAATCTTTTTTCCCAGCAGCTTGCCTTGGGTATGAAACTGTGCCAGCTTTGTTCTTGCTCAATGTATGTAGATGAATCATTGTGGGGATTCTGTTTGTTGAGATATTTTAATTAAGAGCTTGCGCTTATCTACTTTGTAAGAAAATGATTTTTGGTTAAATCCTTTACTCACACAGGATTAACCCATCTATGAACTGCAGTCAGTAATAGCAGGGTTTCACACTTTGGTCAGATAGAACAAGTCAGTTCATACTAAAGCCAGTTTGGAACCTTCATTCTCTACCATGACCCCACAGTAGTGTGTTTTCTAGATATGGAGGACACAAATTTTGTCAGAAATACAATCCAGGCCATACAAAGCAACAAAAAGGCCTTAATACATTTTAGGGATGCTAAAACCACAGTCTGAAAAAATATGATTTTGATTTTTTAAAATTTAAAGAGCAAGTTTAGCAACTGCTCTATCTTATTTTCAGAGAGTATATAGACATTGTGAATTTTCCTAATGTAATACAGTAGTTTCTAATATATTATGCAAAATTATGTTTACTTCACTTCCTGAACTCAAATGGCACGCTGAATTTTTGGCTTCAATTCATTGAACTCCTATTTCTACTTAGAAAGATTTATATTTTCATATGGAGTCTTAAGGCAAATTCTACCACAGCAGTTGCCACACAATTTTCGCCATGTGCTATGTATTTAGTTCACCCAGAGCCTACTTCAAAGGACTATAATTTGAGCATTACATCACTTCTGTCATTCTGGAATTATCTGAGGCCTGTTTTATTTTCCATTTCTTTTTCACCCACCCACACTAACTTATTAATACATAGGAGAGTGCATGTGTCTGTTTTATGCTCTGATTACCATCTTGCTTGCACTGCTGGTTTTGCATATACAGTAAATTCTAAGAAGATGGGCTTAGCAAAATGTGAAATAGCAGGATGACAATGCAGGAGATGTTTGGATAGATTCATAAGAAATAGTCAGATTTATTGGCTCCTCAATATTTCTTATTGTGAATTTATTTAAATCTGTGGCTCATATATCACTTATGAAATAGTGACAAGCAGCTTATGAATCAGCCAGTCTGCTATCAACAAACTGTTATGAGCTCATTATCAAGCTGATTTGGGGGCACACCAAACAGATTCCAGCTGGATTGCACAGAGTGAATTAAACGTTGTCCAAAGGTTCTGTTGAAATGTTATTCAAGGAGCTGTCTGCCCTCTTTGATTCACACTTGGGTAGAGCTTTTGTGTTGTTTATTGTTTGTATGTTATTTCCTGAAATGGAAATCTCTGGGGAAAAAAAATGTTGAAATTCTATTTCTGACTCAAGCATTCACTACATGGAGGATATTTGCACCCTGTGAAATAGCTGTGCTACCCTGCCCACAAAGATGCAAGTGTCTGGGACTACTGCAATCTATGTATTAAGGACTGCAATGCAGCACCAAGGTGCTCCGGATGGCCCAACATATTCCAGTATTTACAGTCTATCTACATTCCTGTTTTTCTTAAACAGCCTGATGGGATTCCAGAGCAGAAGAGATCAAACACTTAGAATTACACAAAACTTTTTTTAGCATAACAGGATCTCAGAAAGAGGATTCAATGGATTTGAGTACAAGACAATGGCAGTCCTTCACAAGGGCTGCAGGGCATGGTTGATAAGGTGTAGAGCAACTGAAAACAGGGCTTGTGGGCAGCTGTTTTCTTCATGGTCTGTAACAAATGAAGTCCCAAGTCAGCACTATTGTATGAATGGCAATTTCAATCCAGTGAACATTCTTGAAGGGCATGTTTTGAGACTTTTTTTAACACCAAATGTCTTAAGTATTTCTTGGTATTAAAATGTGGTGTAAGTTATCATGTGGGTGCTGCCCAAGGTAGCTGTACTAAGCCTAATTGAGGTTATACTTTCTATGTCATAATTCAAGGCAGCAATCAGGCTTGGAAAAGGTACAGCTTATCTCTAGGTATGCTAGGGAACATTATCAGTGCAGGTGCTCTGAGACACATTTACCCCAGTCCAAGGACCTCTGATGTGGCACGTGACTTGGCAAGACACAGGAAGCCAGATTTTCAAAAATATCTAAGTACCTGTGGTACCAAATGGGACTTTCCAAAGTTTTCTTATACCGTCAAAGACATTAAAAGTATTCAGGCACTTGTCAAACTCCCAGTAAGAGACAACCTGTGTCTTAGGTCTTAGTCTGCTTGTACCTTTGAAAGTCAAGCCCTTTTTGTCTCAGGTAATCCTTTCACATGGGAACAGAATATCTAAATATCACAAACACATATAGTCAGAATTAATTAATGCTTATAACAAGCATTTGAAAGATTAAGTAATCTCTGGTAACAGACAAAATGTTGCTGTTCCTGGTCTTCAGCTAATTGGACTGATGTCTGACCTCAGGCAATGATGGTTAAGTGCAATGTTTCTTTTTGTTTTATGCACCAGTAACACACTAATTTTATAAAATTCCTACTGAATTTTGAAGAATCTCTTTCCAAGGCTAGCTATGATGAAAGGGTTTAAATGTCTTGAGCTGTACCATGTGCTGTGACAGTTCCATCAAAGAAGGTGTCTGAAACACAAACACTGCCATTGTAGGAGACTTGCTGCTGTTGTGCTCTGATTTTTTTTTGCTAATCTGTTGTGTCCCTTCAAATGTATTCTCTTTCCTGTCCCTACAACCTGCCAAGATTAGAGATCTTTGGGAGCTTTCTGTAGTTCTGACAAAAGGGAGCAAGAGCTCAACCCATAATAAAAAAGCTCAACTAACACATTTTGGAAGTGTGTTCTGAAATGAATACTTAACTCTTAATTAGTACAATTTCAAACACAAATCCATATTCAATTCCTCCCTCTCCACTGCTCTGCTTCCTCAGTTGTGGCAGGAGGGAAGATACATCTGTAATTTCTCTTGCAGACCTCTTTCATGTGATAGACCAGCATATTTCCCTGGAATCCCACTACCCATCTAGCTTTTTTTGGGTAAGTAGGAAAAAATGCACTTTAAATTTTGGGGACAGCCTGAATAATAGTTGGAAGAAGGGAATAAAGAACATATCTGGGAGACAGTTTAAATTATTTTATATAAAGTAAAGAAACAGGAACAAAAGCATTGCTCCATTCAACATACCTCAGTTTTGAGAAGGCAAATTTAAGCAGACATTTTGATCATCTAGCCCAGGAATCCTCTGTGATGGAGCATTAAGTGGTAATCAGCTGCCTGAAGGTTTCAGCATCAGGTAAAAAGAGAGAGCAGCTCACATATTTTCTACTTTGTTATTCTAGTTTTTAGTTCTGCTATCTGCTCCCCATCCAAATACATCCTTGAATTTATGTCCCTTCATCTCACTGAAAATCCTCAGATCCTGGATTCCTCAGGTTCTGCTTCTATTATTCTCAAGGGATACTGTACACTGTGTAGGCTTAGGCAGTGGCTATCATATCAGGGCTAAATGTGCTCCATCAAAAGATAATGGTCTGTGATGGGGAAGAGAAAAGAATAACAACTGAAGAACTGCCTCAGGGTAATTTCCAGGAAATGAATTTAAAACAAACAAACAAACCAACAAACAACTAACCAACAAAGAATGCCTTCTTAAAAAGTTGAAAGTATTGAAATAGTGGTATGAAGGAATTCAGGGTGAGGAACTTATTCCTTAATAAACTAAATGTGAAGAGAAAGCATTTTATTAATCAAAATTTCTACATCTCGAAAAGGAAAATCCTGATAGAAGTGAAATAAATTGTACTTATGTAAAGGTATAGGCTCTTTCTTTTATATACTACCTAAATTAGCACCAACTAGACTGGCAGATTTCCCAGATCAAAGGCTGCTAATAGCATACTCTATTCCTTTAACCAATGTGGTTTTTTATTTTTAAATTATCCACTGTGCACTGATGTGCAAAAGAAACACATCAATTCCTAATAAAAAATGCCTGATATTATCGAATGAGTGGAAGCTAGAGGTCATCTTGAGAATGTAATATTTAATAGAAGTCTTAAAGTACTGAACTAAATAAATATCCTTCATTGTGGTAACCTCATGACCATATATATTTTTAATTGCTGGAATAAATGATTTCTGCTTAGCTGGTTTAAAAAGATGTGTTAAGACTTTTCTAGGTTTATTTCTTAGTGCAAGTGCTGATGTGCAAACTGCAAGACTCTGAAGCGCATGCATAATCAATAATGCATCTAGCTGCTCTCTGACTGAGTTCAATTGTTGTATCTATTAGATCTAGCCTTCCAATACCTTGCCTTGAAACAATTATTCAGGCATACCAGGGCTAGCTGTGCTACATTAACTTCTTTCTGGTAGTAAGGAAGGAAATACTGCTTGCAGTGTGAATACTGTGCAGTACTTTGTTCCCTTTAACGAAGTGACCCACCAAATTATTGTTATTCACTGGTAACAATATTTCGATATTCTCCTTAGAGTTTATCCACCATCTATATTAGCCAAATTATTTAAAATATTTATTGTGCCTTCCATAATTTTTTAAGAGACATGTGCAAAACAGAGAATATTCTGTACCCAGAAATTCACTACATGCTTCCTGGGGCTTGGACATTTCTTCTTTGTTTTTAGGACTTTATTCATTTTGTATTTACCTTTAAGAGTATGATCAAATTAATGTTTGTTGGCATTCCAGAGATGTATTGGAGAGACTGGACAGCTTCTTGAAATAAATAGAAAAATTCCTTCCCTTTGGGTCTAGTATTAAGAACAAAGAAGATTCATAAAGCATTTGTTAACTTTTTGGCAACTGTATAACAAATGTGGACCTTCGGGCTGCTATTCACCTTTTATGGATGGAAAAATAGTCTGAAAATGATGAAGGAAAGTAAATGGGTATGATAAATTACAACAATAAATACTACAGTAATTCAAGAATTATGAGACTATCTGCATATTCCCAGAGTTATACAAATATAGCTGAGGGCAGAATAAGGCTGATGACTTTTTAAAATGTTGCAGTACTGTATCTTCTTCTCAGTCGATGAACAGTCAATTGACAATCACTCTGGACTGGTTTCCTTTATTTAAGGACTTTCAGTGACCTCCCATTCACACCGATCACTCACTAGTTATCCAGTCTGAAAAGTCAATACAGTTCTCAAAAGATGACCGATCCACGTTCTGCTCTTTCTCCATTACAGAAAAGTCATTTAGTGTACTGGGAGTATCCTGCACTATCACATCTGCAATAGATGAACTGAAGGCTGAAGGTCAATTTGCCAAGTACCTTACATCTAGGTCACTGTAACTCCTGAAAGGTCACAGTGCTCATTGTCGTAGTGTCATTTGTAATAAAAGAAACCTATATGTTGATTCTTTCATTCTATTCCTATCTTTAGGATGGAGTCTGCAAAACCTAATTTCAGGCTGGGTTAATTCTTAATCTAGCAATGAGTAGAGGCATAAAACAGTACTGAAACATGCATAAATTATCCTACAATAAATTGTAATGATCTGGGCATAGCTATTAAGATAATGATGCATAAAACAACTCCTGTAAATTACACAGTGATATATAAGACTTTTAGGTGGTAAGTCTCTGACTGCAATACACTGAACTTAAGCATAATGTCACTGTTCTATGGCAGTGTATTTCAAACCTATTTAAAATGTGTTTTTTTCTATTTTTTCCCCAGTGTATTTTTATAATGACTTTGCCCTAATCAAACCAAATTTACATTAAAAATTCATATCTGCTCTAAGAAATTGTTTGTATCTGACTCTAGTGTCTGTATTTTTTTAATTGCTTCTCATCCCTTCTACAGTGGGGATGTATACTATGTATACTAACATGTATACTAACATAGTTAGTATATGTTTTTTCTATGTTTTGTCTTTGTCTTTTCTTACTTCTGCTCTTGGGGTATGCACAAGCACAAATTCACCTAAATTCTCTATGCCAGTAGCTCAGATGTTACCAGTATGAGTACTGGTAACTTTTCATGGTCAGATATTGCCTTAAGACTGTGCATATTTCAATCATCTCCCTTCCCTGACCATGCTTTCCCTCCTTTCTGATCATCCCCAACCACCCTTCAGCCTGCTGGGGATTTTTGAAATTACAATGATTCTCATAATCAAACCATGTTTCAGTCTTGTTACTTTCTTCTGGGGAACATCAAAAACCCCTCATATTTTTATTCCGCAGTTCTATTTTCATCATTCAAACTCTTCTTGATCTCAGAAACAACCAATCTGTGTTCTTGACAAATGCAATATTGTAATTTCTGTGGATATTTGACAAGTTCTTTTGCAGTTCATTTTTGCATCATAGCAAACACTCTTCCCCTCTTTACCTGTGTTTCCAGTTATTTTTACTGTAGTTTTGCTTTTAAGACCTGTAGGACCTGGTTATCACTTAATATGAAGCAATTGATTTGTCTTTTTTCATCTGCCCATAACATTAGCCTTGCTGTCATTCTTGTTAGATTTTCATAATAAAAAAGAAGATTATAGTTTCTTCAGTTCTGGGTGAAACAAAATACATTAGACTCATGTCATCTATGAATGTGATCAATATATTAATATATATATATATATAGACATATTTTAGTGGACGCTATCAGACATTTTTTCACTTCTTCATGGAAAAAAAAAAGCAAAATTTCATTTACATGAGCCTATTTACATGCTGCAGAGCTCCAAGAATTTTGCAAGTTAAATATTTACTGCCTTTTGTTGCCTAATGGAAATTATTATCATGATGTCTGCCAGATAATATTAGTAGTAATTCTTAAGAGAAACTGCTAAAAAGCGAAAGCAATAATCTTCTAACTGTGCTCTGAGAAGGTTTGAAAATCTATTCTATGTCCAACTAAAATCACCTTCTCCTTTATTTGACTCTATAAACAGGTAGCCAGGTAGAAAAATATATATTTTTAAAATTAAACCATTTTTCTTGCTTCTTTATGGCTAAAATTTAATAGAAGATTGCTACTCAAATTGCAAAAAAAATCAACAAGAGAAAAGCTCAACGGGAAAGCAAAACTACTGTCCCTTACATGATGTCAACATTTTATTTGTTTTGTTTTTTGGTTTGAACAAATCAAAGGAAATTCTATTGGTGCAAGTAGACAGAAATCTCTCGATGTAAATATACATATATATACATATACCCATTTTCAGGTTTGGTTTTTTTTTTCCCGCACTCTATTAAAAATGACAAAAATCTATGAAGTACTACAAGCTGTGAGTAACATGAATAATTGCCTCCCATCAGCTGGATTAGGCAGCTCTGTTTCCTAAGCCCAAATACTCAGAAATGTTCTTCCAGTTATAACCTGTAATGAGCCTAATCATTGTGGGAAGTCAAACAGCTTTTTCTAGTGGCTTGGCGTTGTAATAGGTGCTTCAGAATACTTTATGGATTCATTCTATTCCTATGAAAAAGAATTATAATCTTGCAGCAACTAAAGTTAATGACCAGTTTTGGTGAATATTATTAAATAGGTTCTCAAATAAGTACTAGTTGAATACTGGTGTTGATAAAGTGAACATTCCCACGTAATATAGCACATGTTGCACATATTTCAATAGAAACTGCAGGTACCTGCTTCCATGAGTCATATAATGGTGCTTTTTCTTTCCTAACTCAAATTTTTGAGATACTTTACTGTGTTTAATTTGACCTGGAAAAGATGCAGATTTAGTGTTTAATCAAAAAGAAGGCTACTTTGTTGTTGTTGGGCTTTGGGGTTTTTTACCACAGGGAGACTTAGAAATTGCATCTAATAGCACCTGCTGACTCAGCTAATTGGTACTTCTTGCACAGCAGCACTCTGGGATGCCCATATGTTTGTGTGTCATTTTCACTCTACGCCCTTGGTAATGTGGTGGCTTTCAAAAATTCCTGTGATTCTATAATTCCTGCAGAAACATCAGTCAAGCCCAAATACTTTTTTTGAGGAGGCAACAAAATGATAATTTTTTTGAATTGGGACCATATATGATATTCTGCTAACAGCATTTCACCAGTTGTACTTGTGTACTTGAGGATCTGAGTTTTGTGGTGCAAGTTGGGCTAAGCAAGCACAGTAAAAATCACATATAAAAATAAGTTAAAACTTGTAGCCAAGCCTGTTAAAATTAGCTAAACAAATTATATTAAATCATCCATCTGTTTGTTACATTATCCTGACAATAATGGTAATAAACTGAATTTACTGGCTGTGTTTTATAGAGTTTGCTGTCTATAATTTTAGTTTTTAATTTCCAGGCTCTAACTTATAGTTATTTGTACTGTGCTATTTTATTCACACAAATACTTTTTCTTCACCTTTACAGATTTAATAATCGGGTTATTAGTTTTAAGATTATTTGTAAACAGCCAGAATGATGTGGTAATTATCTTTTAATCAGAATATTAATTTCTATATTATTTTATGGTAAACAGCTTTCAACTGTAAGTCCTCTTTAGTTCCCTTTGCCCCTGTCAAAATGTGGAGAAATATGACCTTCTTGTCTGGGCTGTATACACTGCCTTGAACAAGAAGATTCACAAAAGAAGACTTGTCAATGAAATGTATGCACCTCCATTTTTAGCATATAATTGCTCATAAGAAGTCATAAAATCAAGCCATCTACACACCCCATACAACATATGGGAAAAGACAGATCCCTGGATTACAGTCTGTTAACATGGTTGTTAATACATGGAAATACATGAAGCACAGAACACAAGGAAGTTACTCAAGGCTTATCTTATTCCCCTGTTCCAGGGAGGCTACACAACAACTATATTCACTGGCCAAAGCTTCTCATGCATTCATTCTGGAAACAGGATGAAAGCAGGAATGGCTGGAAATGGAAGTATTTCACTTTTTGCGTTGAAATTATGTCGGGAGCAGTGGCAGTGGTTGAGGTATTAGGAAGTGAAAATGTGGCTTCTAAGTCTTCCTTCATCCCAAAGCCTTTCAAAACACATCCTGTGCCTCCTAGAAATGTGCCTATATTATTCTGTGGGCTACATGAATGGAAGGTATCTTCCATCTCTTCTGAGGAAGTTAAAAAAGAATGGCAATCAGTTTTCAGGGAATCATAAAGGCTGAGAATGTAGAGACACCTGTTTCTCTGAGGAGATTTTTCTATAAGACATGAGCACCCTAGGTTTCTAGTAATGGCTATAAAGATTGCTTACTCATCCTGCAATAAAGAGTCATACAGCAGGCTAAGAAAAAATGTCTGCAAAAAGGAGATAAAAGCCAACCAGTCTCAAAGAAGCCTATGTACTCATAGGCATCTAAGTGCTTGGGTGAAGCTTTATAGGTAACTCATCAGGACTTGGAAATTTCCTCTGGTTGCACTTAAGGCACTTACATATTTTAGTTTTGTATTCAGGACCTAATGGACATAATTGAGCAATTTATGAAAACACTTACATAAATAGCCTGTAGAACAGGGTTTATATAACAGAAATTAATGTCAAATCCCAAATGATTCTTCTTTAAACAGAGGGAAAAAAAAATCTTTGAAAAGAGGAAAGGTTGAGTTTTATTTCAAGCTTCTTCTATCAAACCTGAAATCTTTAATATAGTTGACAGCAGATTCCTCTGGAAAAAATATCCTGGAGCTCAGCAAGGTATTATTCCCATGTGCTGAAAGACAAGATGGTAGGGAAGATGACCAGCCTGATTGAACAGAGAGTTTTGGCTTGAACTCAGAGAAAAACAGAGAGAGGATCACCTTTGGAAGAAGAGGCAGGCAACTTGGGAGTACCACAAGGAAAAGGAGAGTTAAGGAGAATCTCCATCCTTTGTTGGATGCAGAGAGAATCAGTGACAAAGGAAAAGGCTGATGTGCTTAATGCCTTCTTTCCCTCAGTCTTTAAGGGAAAGGTACATTATCCTCAGGGTACCAAGTCCCCTGAGCTGGAAAACAAGGATGGGGAGCAGAAGGAAATCCCCACAATCTAAGAAGAAATGGTCAATGACCTGCTACACCCTTAGAAATACATAAGTCTAAAAGGCTTAACAAGATCCATCAAATGGTATTCAGGGAGCTGGTGAAAATGTTTAACAACACAATTTTGTTATTTATCAGCAGTCCTGGATAACTGGGATATTCCAGCTGACTGTAATTTGGCAAATGTGACCTCTGTCTACAAGAGAGATTGCAAGAAGGACCCAGGGAACTACAGGCCTCTAAATCTGACCTCAGTACTAGGAAAGTTCATGGAGCAGATCACAATCAGGCCCTTGTATAGCATATGCAAGACAGCCTGAGGATCAGGTCCAGCCAGCAGGCATTTGGGAAAGCCAGGTCCTGCTGGATCAACCTGATCTCCTTCTGTGACAAGGTGACCTGCCTACTGGATGAAGAGAAAGCTGTGGATGTCTGTCTGGACTAAACTAAAGCCTTTGACTATGTCACCCAAATATTTTCCTGGAGACACTGTCTTCCCACGGCTTGGACAGGAGTGTTCCTAGCTGGGTAGAAAGCTGTCTGTAGTGCAGGGGCTGGAGGGTGTTGGTGAATGGAGCTACATCCAGCTGGTGGCCAGTCAACAGTGGGGTTCCCCAGGGCTCAGTGCTGGGGCTAGTCCCATTTAGATCTTTATCAACCACTTGGGTGATGGGTTGACTGAGTTTCCCCCAATCAGTTTGTAGACAATACCAAGTCAGGTGGGAGAGCTGATCTGCTGGAGGGCAGGAAGGCTCTGGGATGGCAGAGGGATCTGGACAGGCTGGATCAATGAACCTGAGGCCAACAGTATGAGATTCTTAAGGCAAAATGCTGTGTCCTGCCTTTGGGTCACAACAACCTCATTCACTGCTACAGGCTTGGGGCACTCGGGCTGGAAAGGTGTACAATGGGGTGCTGGTCAACAGTAACTGAACATGAGCCACCCCATGCCCAGCTGGCCAAGAAGATCAATGGCATCCTGGCCTGTATCAGCAATAGTGTGGCCAGCAGGACTGTGGAAGGGATTGTCTCCTTACTGGTGAGACCACACCCCAGATCCTGTTTTCAGTTCTGAGCCTCTCATGGCAAAAAAGACATTGATGTGCTGGAGCATGTCCAGAGAAGGGCAATGGAGCTGGTGACGGGTCTGGAGAGCAAGTCTGATGAGGATTTCCTGAGGGAGCTGGGGTTGTTTTGCCTGGAGATAAGGATGCTCAGGTCTCAAGTTGCACCAAGGGAGGTTTAGATTAGGTATTAGGAGGAATTTTCTTGCTGAAAGGATGGTCAGGCTGACCATCTAAAGGATTGAAACAAGCTTCCTGGTGGTGCATTCACCATCCTTGGAAATGTTCCAAATTCTTGTGGATTTGGGAGGCACGGTTTAGTAGTGAACATGATGGCATGATGGTGTTAGGCAAACAGTTGACCTTAAGGATGTTTTCCAACTTTCACTATTCTAGACTTCTATGATTCAGACCCCAGTTTTTTTGTAAGCCAAGGAGTAGAAGATAACTAGCTTGTCTGAACAGGTAATTCCTCTTGGGACTCAACAGGAAAAGGAAATTTTATCATCTATGGAGGAATTTAGGCATTGCAGAAATATTACAGAGATGTGGTTCCCATATCCGGGTAGAAGGCAAAAAAAGGCCAAAGCTCAACTGGAGTTGAAACAGGCCAGTGTTTTGTCAGACAAGAAAAAAAGCTTTTTTAGCTCTGTTAATAGCAAGAGACAGTCCAAGAAAGCCATTTGACCACTATGTGCTGAAGGTCGTTAGGGAACATGAAAGAGCAGAAATATCCAATGAGGTTTTTTGCTAATACTGATAGACATTGGGCTGTACATTCCTTCAAGTTCAGCTCTGGTGTGGCCTCACCCCGAGTCCTGTGTGCAGTGCTGGGCCCCACACTCTGAGAAGGGTGGGAAGAAGGTCCTGGGATGGTCCAGAGGAGGACAACAGAGCTGATGGCAGGGCTGGAAGGCACATCCTGTGAGGAGGGGCTGAGGGCTCTGGGTCTGTCTGGTTTGGAGAGGAGGAGGCTCAGGGGTGACCTCATTGCTCTGTACAGCTCCCTGGGCAGGAGACCTGGAGAGGGAGGCTCTTCTCCCTGGGATTCAGTAACAGGATGACTAGGAATTGTACAAAGCTGTGACGGGAGAAGGTCAGTCTGGACATTAGGAACTGTTTCTTTGCCAAGAGGGTGTTAAAACAATGGAACAGGCTTCCTGGAGAGGTGGCTGATACTTAAAGCCTGTCAATGGTTAAGAGATATTTGGACAATACCTTTAATATTATTCTTTAACATTTGTTCAGCCCTGGAGCAGCCAGACAGTTGAACTAGATGGTCCTTTCCAAATGAGCTCTTCTGTTCCATTCAGAGAATACTTCTCATTTAGTGTGTGATAGATGCAAAATATGAATATCAGAGAAGTAACCAAATTAATCTGTTAAAAATATTTATATCTCAAAAGCATCAATATTTTTAAAGACTGTGTATGCGAATGCAGTAAGGAATGCAAATGCAGGAAGGGTGAGGGTCAGCCTTCCTGAGCATGCATTGCATTTCTCTCCATCAGCCATTTTGTAATGCCTGTATTCTGTGTTTGGCATCACATTGGGAAGCCACAGCATCCCAGGACTGTTGCATCAGTATGTGAGACTGGCTCCAAAATGGAAGAAAAACCTCCGTAGCATAAAACTTCAAGTAGTTAAAAATATTTACATGCCTGAGGGGAAAATTACAGTAATCTGATTTTCTAATGAAATTTTCGGTTCAGTAAGCTGTTCAACATCCCTGTAACTTGTGTTTAATCACAAAATAGTTATAAAGGGTGGTAAATTGTTATCAGAATTTCAGGTGAGAAAAATTTACTATGTCTGAAAAAGTTGCTCAAATGGTGAATTACTAATAAAACAAAAATATCTGCATTTTAAAAATCATAATTGAATTTAAAGATTTGCCCACTACTAATTTCCCTAGTTTTTTAATCCAATAATTATGATTCTGTGTCTTGTGATAAAATGCAGGGGAATTCACTGTAAGAAAACTCATATGTATGTAGACACATTGATGATAATGAAGACTCTTCTCAAACTTTTTTAGATAAATGTAGCACATGGAGTGTTTTAGCTGTCTTTCAAAAGAAAAAAATTCTATTCTGAAAGTTTTCTATGGCTTTTTCTAAAATCCTTTCTGATGTCTTAATTTTCAAGCAGAGTTGCCAGTATTATTCTCTATTCATGGGGAAGACCTCATACTATGGCTGTATTCAATATGTTAATTGTCTCTACATCTAGGAAGACTCTTTCATAGCTGTATGGCCTGAAAAGCTCATGTTTATTTGATTATTGATAATAGTGGTAAGCTATTCCAGTGTAATGCACTATATAAGACAATCTCTCATCAAGTAATCACAGTCTACATTTTTTCTTTGTACACTGTGTGACCTTGCATTTGGCAACGTCCAGCCTCATGTTGATCAAATGAGCCAACTTCACTATATGAATCAGATCAGCCTGGTTTATAACTGACCTATGTCCATTGTAACTTCTCTCTCCACCAGTTTTTGTAGTATCTGCACATTTTACAAGCAATGCTTCCATATTTTATTCCAGTTCATTTACAAAGGTATTGAAGATCAATGGGGCGAGGACAGATTCTTGAATATCTGAACTAGAAGCAACCTCAACAGGAAGATGAGTCTTCATTTATGGGTTACATTTTGTGGTCTATTGGTTAGCCAAATTTTAATCCTTTTAATACAGGGATTATTGTATTTTGTGATTGCATTGATTTTGTGAGTGCTTTTCCCCCCCCCCCTCCATTACACTGAGGAGCCAATTCAAACATCACACAGAAGTCTATTCCTCAGCACATTACCAGTATTGACTGATTGTTAGGCTTTTAACAAGACTATTTTTAAAAAGTGTCATATCAGATAATTAGAAAGGTAGTAGGAAAACATATACCATGTTTTTCATACTTACTTAGATGTCTGCTTGTGGATTTTTTTTATTTGTTTTCTTCCAGCTCTTTGGTGGTTGCTCTTTTTGTTTTTGATCCAATGACCACTGAAACAAATTATATGGCTGACAGGCCTCTTTCTGAAACACTACAGCCATTCTTATTAATTATGCAAAAGTTCTTATCTCTGCTCTTTGCATTCCATATCAATGTGCCCACACATTTACTCTGAATCAATATCAGTAATAAACAAATAAAACCCTGAATTATTAAGGTGGTGGAGCACAAATGGGATTAAAACATTTTATATATTTTTGAGAAACCTATCTTTTGACTTTTAATGTGTAGGTTTTACAGAACACAAAATAATTCTTGTTACTGCATGCCACTAAGAGAGTCACGTTCTTAGGTAGCAAACAACATACCTAATACCTTCAGCAATCTTGAACAGTGTTTTCTCTATCAGTCTTCCCTAACTACAAATTCTAAATGTTTTCCACTACACTGTGATTTCAATAAAAATAAATACAATGTATATGAGATCCTGTCCAATTCCATAATTCACAGAGATATTGTTAGAGTGCTTAACTTTTTAAATATTACAACAGTCTAACTTTTTAAACTTAGGATTTTTCACGTTTTCAAATAAATTTGATTAAGAAACTCAAAACTCTAACATACACCAAAATAATTTTTGCATGATAGATCAATCTTCTTTTTTTTCTGAATGCGGAAAGAAAATATTTACTAAACATTTGCTCCTTCTAATCCTCATGAGTAATCTTCTCTTATATTATACATCCATGTTGAAATACTTAGAAGTACTGTATGGGTTTAGAGGGTTTAAAGGAGAGGATTTTTATTTTTCTTTCTAATGCCAGTTCTTATCATGTTCATTACATGTGAGGTAACTCCACATGTTGTGCAGAAATCCACTTTTCCATTTTTGTTTATGAACAGTGAGTTATGATTTCAAAGAGCAATTTAGTGCTTTTGATAAAAAGTAGATAAATAACTAATTTGAATCTATGGAAAAACACAGAATTATTCCTTGTAACACCTTTGCATTTACGGTAATGTCATATATATGAAGTTACAGAATTAAATTTACATTGGAGAAATGGAATATAACTCTGTCTGTGTAACAGCTCTGAATTAATCAGTTCTGAACTTTGTTTTCTAATGTACCTAAGTGTGCTTTATTTGGTGAATGAGTTGGCTTGGGATTTTTCAGAAATCTAGTGAAAAATTCTAAATAAAAATGTCAAAATGCTTAATTTAACGTAAGAAGCATTGGTTCTTTTAAAAGTTAGGCTCATGAGAAACGTAGACACAAGTTTTACTCTGGTTCTTGGATGACCTATTTCTCTGTTGGCCTATTAAGTGAGTGGTGAGGACGGTTTTGTGGAAATCAGAAAATGTTTGAAACCTATACCAAAGCCTGTACCAGGGAATGGCTTTGAATCAAAGTTTTTTCTGTCTCAGGAGGCTATTGCATACCTGGGTACTTGATATTTGATGCAGGTTTATTGCAACATGTTCACCGAAGGTGTTCCAGTTTAGGGGGAAGAAAAAGAACTTTAACTGTAGTCCGCTGAGGACCTGGAACTGAGGAGATACAGTGGTACAGATGCCAGGTCAATTTTGACACTGCTGAGACTTAACTTATTCTGTGATGGGATTCTCTCAGCATGTCCTTTTGAGCCTGTATCAAGACCTACTGATGCCTACAGCTAAGTCACAAAACTCTTTCCAATGTTCCTCTCTGCTGTTGTAATGAACAACCTCTCAAATGGAGGGCTGATAAACACAAGGGAATGATGTCTCCATAGTGTTGTTCTACAAACATTTTTCAAGTTGCTGCAAAATGGAGCAGCATTGAAAATTAAGTAATGATTTTACTGAATTTTCTCTAGCCTTGGTGGAAAAGGTATGCTGTGAACATAGAAGCTTCTAAAGTCTCCACCTCTCCTTACAACAAATTTCTATTCCATACACATCAAATTTCAAGTACAAGCAAACATGAATTTGAAAAAAGACCAGAAGCAACCCTTCAAGTTTATATTAGTAAGTACACTTTAATTAGTTTAGGTATATATACCCAGTGTTAATGAATCAGAAATTCAAGGTGAAAAAACCTATTTCGCACTTTATCTCTGAAGTCCTCTTTTTTTTTCCACTCAGATTACCAAAACCCAATGAAACTTCAATTCTCAGGTTTTTCCATGAGCCAACTTAATGAGTCCTTACTTTACTTATTACTTGTTTATCTTATTATTGAGCTGGTTTATGACAGGTTAAAATAGTCAATATTCTCTACATAGAGATCCCAGCTGCAGCCAGATTACAATAGCTTTAACTTCTAGACACAATGTATGATATTCACAAATAAACATAAACAAAGAATTAGACCACTATTCTACCAGCCACTATTCTTTAGAATTGTTCAAAGAAAGGAAAGGTGGAAATCGGTAGAAATCCTCCACATATGCACTAAATAAATAACTGAAGCCTTTGAAATGTGATATATACTGGGAATACTGGCTGCCCAGGGTTTTGCAAGCTATTCTAAAAGGAAATCACCAATTCAGTATTTTTGTCACAGGCTGACAAGAACTGGAGTTGTTAAGTGTCTGCTTTGGTGAGCAACTTGCCACTTTTCCTGCTAATTATTTTAATAATATATTAGTGTTTTAAATATTTTAGATTGTTTCTATTTTAGAAAGCAAGAACAATTAAATAATTAATGAAGCATTATAGGCAATAAAACCAAGAGATATTGAAATAATATTCTACTGCCCAGACAGTAAGTTTTCTTATTGAAGAGGATATTTTCAGGTTTGAATGTTAACACCATGTCACCAGTTTTGTTTTTCTTTCAAATACTTTAGTATATTCAAACCAAAAGGAAGAAAATAATTGAAGTCATTACACAGGATTACAGTACAGGAACCTAGAAAGTACATTGTAATTATGTTGGAAATTTCCAAGAAATCTTATCTTTTCATTTTGAAATAACACTAATTATGAAAACATGATAGCGAATCCAGAATAATATGTTTGAGTTAGGAGAGTGAATAAGAAACAACCCATTATTATCTGAAATGCCTATTAGTCCTTCCTTCTGAATTTGGCTGGGAATACTTCTGTCAGAAGTAGAATTAGGTCCTGGAGGTCAGAACTCAAAGGCACGTGTGTTTATGATTTTACAGTAGAAAAACTCTTTCTGAAAGATGAACAGTATGCCAGTGACACAACAGCCATGGACAATTTCAAATTATTTAATGATTGAGATACTGGTTCTTGATTCAAAATTAAATCAGTTTGAAATTGAAATACATTTTTCACCAGAATCAAAGCTAGGGCAGGCTATTGAATATTGGCAAACTTCCAGAAAATCTTCCCATTTTCTTATATTAGCCCTCTGTAGATAATTTTATTAAATGGTAAGTCAGATGATCTTTTTTATCTCAAGTTTCTGTTGATTAAAGTAGTAAGCCCTACTGTGTATCCTCCAGAAGCCTTGGTTATGAAGATTTAAGGATGAAAATTATGGGAGTTCTACTTTTAGTTAGATAACATTAATACAATGATGAATTTCTGACTTTATGACTATTAAAATATATATATTTATAATGTAGCTTTGTGAGTACCTTATTGAAAAGAATTAGCCTCTGGGAGAGAAGATGATTCCAGTCCATGAGTCTTAGTACCTCAAAATGCAATAGTAAGTTAAAGAGGTCTGGTTAAAGTGATGTGAAAAACTGGAAAATTTCTACTTCTACTTGCTCAATCAATGTGGAAAGAAATTCTCATTCTTATTTTGAAAATCTTATATTGTGACTACACTTGTGTAGAAGAAGGAGTTTCATGGCACTCAGTAATACACTTGTGTTTCTGCACATGAGAGTATAATAATGGCTACGACAGCACAATGCTTCAGTGACTACCTTAATAATTATAATTACAGAAAAGTTTTCTTGAAATGTTGAATGAAAAAAAATGTATGCCGCTGATTAGGAAACATTCAACACAAAAAAGAACATCAAAATATATCTGACACTGATTTTGAGGGAACCTGTCCTAGTCTCAAACTTTAGCAGCTGTTGACATACCAAGGTACATATTGGCTTCATCACAGCAAGAGGAAATTCTTTATCTCTGATAAATTATCTTAGTAATTTTGGACTTATTGGAACAATGACAGTTTCAAATAACCAGGAATCTATCCTGAACTTCCAAGCTAAAAGCCAGCATTCCAGAAGGTATTGACATGTCAAATAGTCATCCACTGAACCCATATATCAGAGAGAAATTGTTATTTTGTTCAATCCTTAATGGACTCCATCAAGAGTACTGCATCCAAGTATATAAGAAATGTTGAAAAACTAGAAAGTCTAAAGGAGGACACCAAGATGTTTAGGAAGCTGAAGCAGAAAACATAAAAGAAGAGGCTTAGGGAGTAGAGTATGTGTAGATCCAAGAGGAGAAAGCTAAGGGTATTCATTCACCATCATCAACAAAAATAAGAAGTTATGGTGAAAACGGAGCCAAGTCTCCAGCAGAGGGTCAAAAGAAAATGGCAACAACTTACAGCAAGAGAAATTCCAGCCAATCATACAGGAAATATCTTCACAATGAGGGTGGTAACACAGTAGTACAGGCTGCCAAAAAGAACTTGTAAAATCTCTGTCTTTGCACATATTCACAACTCTCCTGGACAAGGTCTTGAGCAAATTCATCTAAATTTAAGGTGATGGCTGTGAGAAGGGAATGAAACTAGGAAATTACTAGAAGTCCTTTCAAATCAAAGTTATTCTATGATGCTACAATTCTATTCATTTTGACCTTCAGTTAGAATTTGTAAAGTACTTTTGCTGTATTAGTGGAACATCGGTTATAGAAGCTAATTTCTGCAAGCTTAATTTGACATTTTGAAAAAAACAAAAGACAGTACACTGAAATATGCAGCAAAATGTTTCTACTGGTAGATAAAATGGAAATTTACCAGAAGAAGATGAAAAATAAAAGAAAAACAATGTTGAATTTGATGGGTTTTGGGTTGTTTTCTAAATTTTAATTCAGTAACACTGTGGTAGGTGTTGGATTATTGTCAAGAATCAGCAGACAAAGATAGAACAGAATGAAGGCAAGAAGAATATAATTCTTTTTTTTTGGCAAAAGTAATCCCCATGGTCTCTTTGGTAAACTGCAAATTGGAAAAGTATTCTTAAAAAACGAAGTGGAAACTGATTTTCACTTGGAACACACAAACCAGAAACACTCTTGGTTTTTATCATTCAAAGATGAATAACTATTTTTACTATCATGGTGGGTCCCTGTTAAAGTAGAAGAATTTCTAAGGAATGAGATGTTGACAGTGTTTTTACATCTGGAAGGTGCCCTAATTAACTGAACTAGCTTCAGGGAATTTACCCTGGATTTGTAATGGTGTAATTAAGGACAGAATTTGATTTTTTAGTTTCATATTAGTCAATGAATCTACATTTCTACTTTTAGTCTAGAAGTGAGAAAACTTTTCAAAATAATGTCAAACCAGTACATAGAAGCTAGCACCAAGCCACCGGCTTAACCTCAAAGATCTTTCTCAGGTTTCACAGGAGAAATATTACTTCTCCTTTACAGGCCATATATAAGACATAAAGCACTGTAAAACTGAAGCAACAGAGATCAAGTCAGGTTTACTCAGAAGCCAGATAAGAATTTAAAGGGAACGGTGCACATATATGGACATATGCAAAATCCTGACAAGGCAGTTTCTTTCAAGTATACAGTAACATTTTAGCTAGAGTAAAACATTAGAAGTCTCTGGTCTGGTTTCCACAGCAACTCTGTGGAAACAGATTAATGGTTTTATTAAAGATTGAGAGATGTAGGCCATTGCTAAATGAAATATAATCCTGTTTGTCTGAAAACGTTATTCAAAAATGGTTAATAGTTCATGCCAAAAAAGTCAGTTTCTGGAGTGAACCTTGTCCATATTATGTCCCATTCCGTGAGGAATGAAGAACCTTTCTTCTGTTAAGTCTGTTTGCATGTATTTCTGGTTGTTCCTCAAATATTTTATGGAGAAAACTGAAAAAAAAGGAGGAAAAATAAAAAGGTGTATCTTTTTCCCACTTGAGAATATGATTGTGTTACTTTAGAGCCAAATTCTAAAGAAAAGCACTGAAGGCTTTCTTTACAGAAAGGAGCAACTCTTTTTTCTATCCAGTACCCAGGACAGAAGACCTAGAAGACAATGTCTCCTAATATTTCCTTACCTTTCTAATCTGACTACCTTCTTCCTGAAGAGACACCAGAGAAACCTGTGATCTCCAGAGAGTAACAGGACAGCTCACACATGGCCCTCAAAGAGAAGGAATTGCAGAAGATGAAACTCTCAAACTTGAAAAGCCTTACCACAAAGTTTTGCAACTCATTTTCTGAAGCTCTTAAGTGCTATTGATGCCAGGCATGAAGAAAAAAATGGGGGATGTTTTATCTCTTTCTAACTCAGCTTTTTTGAGTGGAAGTTAGCCAGGGAGACCACTTAGCAATAAAACTATCACTTTTAATCCTGATACAGCCCCCATTTTGCCATAATCTCACCTCAGGGAAGAACAGATTTCTGGCTTATTTCCAGGAAGACCTCCACTCTTGAGATACGAATAAATTTCAACTGGCAAGGAGTCTGATCCAGACCACAAAACTGCAGCCAAGCTCCTTGTTCACTGAGTTCTAAACTGAGTACTTGGCCAGAGATATTGGAATGAAAACCTGCAGAGCAAAGTGTTTTACAAAGTTACACAGACCCACACCGCTGAAGTCCAGCCACAGCTCTATGGTCCAGTGTTCAGGACAGGAAGTGGGACTGCAGGCTGAACCCAAACTCAAACTGACAGCCAGAAGGACATGTCTTTTTCAACTCTAAGAGAAGAAAAATATTGAACCCTTAAAATAACTTCTTAAAGTTAAAGGTGTTATATACCTCCAATACCATGAAGAAGGAAAGGGAAAAAAAATAGGAAGTGTCCCAGATTAATTTCCTTCAGGAAGTGTATCAGGAAAAAACACAGACTCTTTAGGGAACAGAAAAAGGCATTTATTTACAAAGGAAACTATTCTATGAAGAGCCTGAGGAACACCAACATGAAATGAGAAATAAATAATATTATTTCTCAAGTTATATTAATTTTAATAAATAATTAATTAAATTAATAAATAATATTATTTCTCAATTTATATTCTATAAATGTTGAGTGGAATCAGTCTGGATATGCAGAAATATGTCCCTTCATTTTGGTTTACCTGACTCTTCATAGCCCCCCAAAAAATTAATATTTTAATTTAGCTTTCTGTAAGAAAATGCAGCGCTGAATCAGCTTCAAACGCAAATCACAAAGCTTAAGAAATTGGTGGTCAGAAAGAAGAGACCATGAATATATCTGTTGTCTGAAATAAATCCAAGGTTTTTGTTCACTCTGAATATCTAGCTGCCTCTCTACAGGTGTATAAGCTGACAATCCAGCTCTCAAGCACACTCTAATAGTTAGGGTTCATTCATGAAAGAGAATCTAATTTTAAGAGGTTTCTTTTATACCCTAAACACTTCGTAGACTATTCAGATTCAAATTTGCCAATACTCAGAGGCTTTCTTAATGATCCCAAATCAAAAGGCAATTTAGACACTTCTTGATTTCTAACGATTGGCTGCCCCCACCTTCTCTCAAAACGCTAACAGCAGGCAGCTGTCATCACCTGTGTATGTGGCAATCAATGCCTCCTGGCAGCTACTCTTCAGCACAGTTGAATTATGACCAAATCTTAACTCAACCTAAGAAATAATTTTTTGGTCAATATGGCAGCAGGCTTGAATTCCTGAAGATTTCCTAATGTTTTTTCAGCACAATGGAGCTTTTACATCATACAAATACCCTACTTAATACTTATAGTTAATATGGTAACAAAACTGAGTTACTTGCAAGTAGTTCATTTTTCAACAGACCAAAATGATGAACCTCTTGGTAATATCATTAATACTGGGACTTGTTAATATCATTAAAACTATCTGGGCCAGCCATCCAGACAATTTTTAACATAGCAAAGAGAACATCTGTCCAAACCTTGGGCTGCCAGCTTTCCCAGGAGAATTCTGTGGCCAAATCTATTGAAGGCTTCACTGAAGCCCAGGAAGACAAAAATCACAGCCTTTCCCTCATCCAACCTGGCCATAAAATGAGATCAGGTTGGTCAGACAGGACCTGGTCTTCCTAAACCCCTGCTGGCTGGGCCTGACCCCCTGGTTTTACAGTATGTGCCATGTCATCACACTTAAAAAAATATGTTCCATAACCTTCCCCAGCACCAAGGTCAGGCTGACAGGTCTGTAGTGTCCTGGATCCTCCTTCTGACACATCTTGTACGTGGGCATCACAGTGGCCAACCTCCGCTCATCTGAGACCTATCCAGCTAAGCAAGACTGATGATAAATGATGGACAGTGCCTTGGTGACCCCTCTGCCAGCTCTGTGTGCACCCTTGGGTGTATCTTATCCAGCCCCATAGAGTCATGATTGTCAAAGTGGCAGGTCACTATCTACTTCCTCCTGGACTCTGCTCCCTGTCCCTGTTACCCAAGGAGCTGAGGATAACCAGCCTTTCTGTTAAAGACTGAGACAAAGGCATCAAGTACCTCAGCCTCTTCTTCATCCTTGGTGACAATATTTCACATGCTGCCTAGTAGAGAATGCAGATTTTTCTTGGCCCTTCTTTTGTTGCTAGTGTACTTAAGAAAACACCTTTTTTTTAATATTTATAAAAACACATTTTGTTATCTTTTACAGATTGCCACATAGAGTTCTAGCTGAACTTTTACATTTCCAACTTTGTCTCCATATGATCTACCAACATCACTATACTCATCTTGATGTGTCCACCTCTTCTTCCAGAGGTCATAAACTCTCTTTTTGCCCTGAGTTGCAACAAAAACTCCCTATGCAGCCAGACAGCTCTCCTTCCATGCTGGCTTGTTTGTAAGCACATAAGGGACAGCCTGCTCCTGCTCCTTTAATATTTCCTTCTTAAAGTGTGTACAGTCTTCCTGGCCCCTCTTTGTTTTTGAGGACAGTTTCCCTAGGGTCTCTCTGAACCACTCAATTTAGCAGGTCAAATTATGCACTCCAGAAGTCCAAGGCAGGGGTTTCATTGACCCCCTTCTTTATTTCACCAAGAACTGAAAACCCAGTTCATGCTCACTGTGTCCAAGATGGCCTCTGACCACCACATCTCCCAAAAGCACTTCTCTGTTCATAAACAGCAGATCTAGGTGGGAACAGCTCTGGTGGCTCCATCACCAACTGTGTCAGGAAGTTATCTTCCACACACTCTGATAGGTCTGGGGGAGACACAAGCACGCCATCAACTTGTCTCCTTTGTCTAGCAACTGCTTTTTTTAGTAACCTTAGTAAAAAGCAAACCTTTCTTAAGGATATGAAATTACTGAGTTGAAAGTATGTAGCAGACTCCTTCAGTGAAATGGAATAAAAGAAAAATTTGCATATATAGGAACACCATCACCAAATCTTGAGTAAATTCATCTAAACTTCCAGCACTTCCTAGGGATGAAAGTAAGAGTAGGATCATATTCTTTTTTATAGTGAACTAATC
Source organism: Agelaius phoeniceus (assembly GCF_051311805.1). Lineage (NCBI taxonomy): Eukaryota > Metazoa > Chordata > Aves > Passeriformes > Icteridae > Agelaius > Agelaius phoeniceus. The sequence continues at coordinate 57,940,600 of NC_135303.1, read as the reverse complement.
ACCAAGGATCCTTTCAACAGTCACAGGAAAAGAAGAACCTAGGTTTTCCCTTGTCACCATTCACAAAAATGCTAGATGCTTACAAATCCCCAACATATATATTAAAGGTAATTTTTGGTAGATGATTGCAATTAAAAGAATTCCTTAGCTCCCTTTGTATTTATGTTGGAAAAGATCCCTGAGATCATTGAGTCCTACCACGTGAGCGAGACATAGTGCCTTGTCCAGTGGTTTTGTTTGCACACCTCTAGAAACTGTGATTCTACCACCCTGCTGGGCAGTCCATTCCAATGTTTAGCAACACTTTCCAAGAAGAAATTACTCCTAATGCCTAACCTGAATCTCCCCTGGCTCAACCTGTGTCCTCTTGTCCTGTCGCTAGCTGCCCGAATGTGGTAATTTTGAAATGTGGTTCTGGAATCTCATTTGTTCTCATTTGAAACAAAATGCGTTTTGTTTCAAATGAGAACAAAACAAAAAATGAGATGTGTTCTCATTTGAAACAAAAATATCTAAAGAGAAAGTATGTGATCCTGCTAATGATCCTGCTGTCCTTTTAACTATCTTTATTTTAGGTACTTGTAATTACTAAGAAATTGCCTTAATTTTGAAAAATTTTATATCTGTATTCTATGGATTCTCAGCTCATGCAAGTTGATGTGCAAACTTTTCAACCAAGAGTAAAGTACCAAAACTGCATCTCTGTGTAAGAAAACCAGGCAATTCTGTATTTTTAATTCCTTCCAAGTACTTTTGAGAGGATTGGATGAAGAAAGACTTTGGAGAAGAACATGGGGGACTGAATTTTAATAACAAAATAAGAAAACAGGGGGAAAAAATTAAAAAAAAATTCCAAAAGAGATTTTATGGCTTTTGGCACTGCTAATAATTTGTGTAGAAAGATTATATTTTCATGTGTGTTTAATCCTATGCCAAGGCAGCTGCTGGTGCAGTAGCTATCTGAAACAAATTAGAGGGCAGTTAAAGTGAGATTTTCCACAATCAAGAACAAAGTGGGACCAGTTAGTATGAGGACAGCTTGTTCTTGTTGCTAATGTGTTTAAAATCTTGCTGCACATAATTTAAAACAGCTTTTGAGTGTGGATGCCGGCTCTGGTTTCCGAGGTCTAGTGCTAAATCAAAACCAAATGGAAAGAGCTGAATTAGAAAATGACAAATTATGCATTGACATCTCCTGCTCTGGCTAAAGAGAAGGGCTTTTTTTTTTTCATCTCTGATATTGACTTAAAAGTTAATTTCCCTCAATATTAAAATATTTAATGGATGACAGCTGGTTGAAATCGAAAGTTTGCAGCCAGCTATCTGCTAAAGAAAAGCTCTCAATAATTATGGTGGCAGATATAACACACTTACAAATTACTTAAAGATACATTACCTTTACTAATAAAAATATGGATGTTAAGAAGATTCAGTGCCTTTTTATTAGCTGACCTGTATTCAACTTTATTCAACTTTTTGTTGTGCCACAAGCTGAAATACATTGGCTGATCTCCTAGGAATCCAAACAATGATCAGGCATCAAACAAAAAACTGTCATTTGAAAATTTCATTTTTTTTGAAAATTATAGCTAGAGAAAAAAAAATACAAACAATCATGGGGTTTTTTTGCTTTTTTTCTTGGTATCTCATAGGTACCATGTAGTATATGATATGTATTGTTAGAGAGGTGAGAAATCTAAATTTTTAAAGGAAAAATAATGCTGATTTCAGCTAGATCTGGAATTCTTTGAATTTCAATGGAAATAATAGCTAGATAATGTAAGTATAAATAAAAGTGTCATTAAAATAATTACAATACTGTTTTTGGAAACAAAATATGTTGAAAATTTTCATTAATCTTTAACATCAGTAAGAAAGTAGTATTTGTATGATAATTTTTTTTCAGTGGTACTTACGTGGTACCTGTGTGTTTGATAGATTTAATAGGAAAATACTAGTATTGAATACTATCTTTCCTTGTGCTTTCTGAAAAAAACCAGAAGTGCTAATATGAGTGTCATTTTTATTAAAAGATAATTGACCTTTTCCAAGATTCTCTGCAATTTCGTTTGAATTTTAGAGAAATATATAGAAAAAGTGCCAATTTTTATAAGTTTATAAAAACCCAAGTCAGATGTGCTTTGTCATCAAGAACTCAACTAAAAATATTAGAGATCAACGCTTATACCATCAGACCCAACTATTCCCCAAATAATCATTGGGGTCACTCTGGTTTTGTAAACACAAGACATAATATAATTGTCAGCCTGTCCTCAAATGCATGAATGAAGCAATTTTTCTTCATTGCCTGGAGTCAAATATGGTCTCCCAACTGCATTGTGAAGCAAACCTAAGATCGTAACAAAACCAGAAGGAAACTACTCACCCAATTTAACCTTATTCTGCAGTACTTCTGTCTCCTCGAATCAGAACTGAGCATCTGGGCATGACAGAATGTGGAATCAAAAAAGTGAGCCTTACAGAAAGAGGAAGCAGGTGAGTAAAAAGAGACAAAGGAATAATGACTAACCAAATAAAAATTATACGGGAGAAATACACAAGAAAACAAAAGGTACAGACAGACATTTCATAGGATTAAAAAAAGATCTGAACATGAAAAAAGTATGTGAGGCTAAAAACTAAACCACAGTATATAAATTGAAGCTGTTATGAATATAGAGAGTAAAATGAAATACTGAAGGCAGAATCCAAGAGAGTAACTAAGGTTTACCAAACTCTTTGCAAGTCAAATCCAAATTTCAAGTCAAAGACAGATTGAAAACTTTGGCTACTTTGGGAAGATATGTAAAGAAGATATAGTAGACCACATACTAGATTACTCACACAAGCACTGAAGTTATTTATAACAACTGAGATTCCAACAATTTTAAAATTGGCAAGAGAATTTAAGCTCCTGAACCCATAAGAGAGAATTTTCAATGTAAACCTAACAATTTCTATTTTGTCGCCTTGATCTCTATTTGCAAGCTTACCTTCGAGAATACACTTTTGACTTGATACCTCTTTATTTTCAAATCTTCATTTCTGGTGCTAAGTTTTGCATGTGTTTAAAGGACAAATATAGTTTTGCACGTATTTAAAGGACAGTCATATTTCTGCACATTTAAAGGTATACCCTCCAAGGAATTAATTCTTCAAGCATGCTACTTCTATTTTCTTGTACTATGGTCATGCATTCATTTGGTACATTGTATCATATTTTTATTTTAAAGGACATGTGGACACTTCCCCTGCTTCTCACCTACTTCTAAAGCCTTGCAGTCAAATCCTCTAATCCAAGATTATGATTTCTACATGACTGTGGTCATCCACATGTAATATATTGTTCCATTATCACTAAAAGTGATTTGTAAAAGTAAAGAAAAGACACAGAAGAAAACAAAGGAAACAAATATCCTGCTGCAATACTTGTATAAGAGGTATAAAGTGTTTGATCATTATTTATGGCCTTTTTGTTAGTATTTTTATTAGTTGAAAGTTGTCTATACTTCAAAAGACATTGGACAGTGAAAAGAGGAGACACTATATTAAAAGTTACTCCCTAATATCACAGGACATGAAAAAAAACACTTGTTTGGATTGTCATATTTACATTCAGGTCAGAAAAAATCAGTGCATTCAATATAAAAATTGTTTTTAATATTGACATTCAATTCTATGGCTGTAGACAAAGCTTGCTGAGAGTTTATTCTCAACAAATCTGGTATAGTGCAGACTTGAATGAAAGCTGACCATATGAACAGGGCTGTGTTAGTTAGTGGGACAAACAAATTAATAAATAATCATGAAGCTAGTGATGCTTTAGGGAGAGATGTTACAGTGGCAGGCAGTCTCTGTCTTATAACAATATAAATTTGCTCTTGCATAGTTTTGAAGAAATGGACCAAATCATCAGTTGATATAAACTGGGAGAATTACTATGAGAATTTGGGTCTAATGTACCTATGAGACTGTGGAAACAGCCCTCTTACTCAGAAATATTTAGAAACTGCCAAAATATTTTAAGTCTGTTCTGCTAGAGATAACACCTAGTTTACTTACTTCTAGGGAGCAGGCCTACTATTCTAAAAGAAAAAAAGAATTGTGGAGGGTTAGTTACATTATACTTCAATAGTTCCACAAATATTTAACCTAGACATTAAGATCATAGGCATAGTGTAATTCCAGTTTATTGGAATTACTGAGAAGACCATTTCAGTTAACAGGGATTTTTCTTATGCTTCCCTTCCCTCTTTTGTTGTTGAAGTTCATAACAGCAAATAAGGTCAAGCTCAAACTCTGAAATAAGATAAATACCATAAAACACATTCTGAGGTATTTTTTCCAAATATATATTTGATCCTTTTTCTTTGAAGTTGATATCATTGCACAGTGGATAAACCTATCCTATTTTAGTTTAGACTTTATTTTCTAGACTATCAGATTGAAACTTACTAAAGTAAAATAGACATAAATTATACACATATTTATTTCATTTCCAGGTAAAGATTATTTTCATTTTTAATGTCAATTGCAGAGCTAGATGAAGCCATGAACAGTTTTTATTCTACATATTATTTCCTTAAATGACTCAATAGAAAAGCCTAAAGATATGCAAAACCTTTTTCTCTTGTTATTCCAACACCAACATCTTCATCAACAACATAAAATTACTGCCAAAATAATGTTCAGTCTCTTGAAAATGCAGATAGGTAGTCCTTTCCCAGACTAATTTAGGGGGTCTGCACCGCCAGACACACAAAAAATATTTCCGTTTTGATTACTAAAATTTACAACATTTTTGATGATATGCCTCACAATCTGTTCACAAATCTGTTTCTGTATGGTTTTTGCTACATTGATTAATGGAGTAGGCTGAGTTCCCTCATATATAGCAAAGTATTTCTACCATAGGAATAATATCACCTCACTCTGGACCACTTAGAATCACTAGAAAAATATCACAAAGTAAGCTCTATTTCCAAATGTTTTGAGGCCAGACTGAGAAAGAAGATGTAAAGTCTTGAAACTATTCTTTACAAAGATGAAATGAAGACAGTGCTTCAAGGGAAGATGCAGTTCCAAAGAAACCCACAGGACTATTCAAGTGCTGAACCTAAGCCTGGCTATCTTGCTGAATGCAGACTTGAACACTGATGGGAGATCTACCCTAGAAGAATAGGATTAGATTAAAAACTCTACCATACTCATGCCTGTTAACATTTAACTGTTTATTAACTTCCAAGCAGATGAAGGAGCTTCCCTCTATATCTGCCTACTTCTCTGCAGCTATGTTGCTGCTTGTTTTGTCCCCTCTATTTGAGAAGTTTCAGTTTTCTCTTTTGGTTCAAAAACCAAATTTTTCATGGATTTAAAAATATTCCTCTTGAGAGTAACCTCACAGACAGCTTATGAAAAGCAGAGTGAAGAAAGAGACATGTAGGAGTTTAACTACCAATTTAAAGCATAATAATTAACTGTTGAAAAAATACAGGCTAGGTGATCTCTAAAGGGACTATTTTTTGAAATTAAGAGTACACTTTTTACTGTTGAACTTTTGCTATAATGGAAGGACAGAGGCTTATGAAAGTTTCAGAAGATGAATGCCAGGGCACTACTACAACATAGCAGACACTGCTACTCTCAGTATTTTGAGACAAGAAAGTTAAAACAAGTTCTCTTGTCTAAAACTTCTTACTACTCTTTAGGTTAAAAATGTCACCAGATCAGCTGAAGATATTCTCTTTATAGGTCTATACCATGAGTGTATTCTACATTTCTTGAAAAAAACATAAGTCAAATGGATGCAGCTCCACAAGTGCCTCTAAAATGTTACGTGCTCTCTTCTAAAAATAATACAAATATAGTGAATATAGTGACTTTTTTTGTTACCTCGGCATCTCCAGAGAGAAGTACATATGACTGAAAAGTGACCCTACTGGAGCACTGCTTAGTATGTCATACTTAAAGTGCAGATACTAGAAATTGGTGTTCACTTTTTTATGTGCAACGTTTTTCAAGTTTAATAATGAGGAAGAATAAGTATAGTATTTCTGATGGCAAGAAATTGTTTCTCTCCTACTTTATCCCCACCCTCACCCCCAGCACACCTGGAATCTTTAGAGGGTGGGGGAAGAAAAAGACTCTTAAAATAACAGCTTTTTAAACTTTTGACATGTCTAACAAAAGGGAAACGTAAAGATTCCATTTAATACTACTGCCTGCTGCTTAACTAGAGCCATAAGGTCACTCTGTAACACACTTCTTTTGTGCACATCTATGTTATGGTGAAAAAGGGAAAGCTGCCAATTCTCTAACTGGGTATTAAGTTTTCTTTTCCCTTCTGCCCCACCCATGTGCTTCCTACCTCCCAACTCTAAACCCATAGCCCAGATTTTCAGCATCATTGTTTTAAAACCTGAAAAGTCTGTTTAGAAACATTCTTGACTGTGTGAATAGATTTTTCTCTATTGTCCCATATGTTCTTTACCTAAACATAATATTGCTGCATTCTAAGACAGATTTCGTAAAGTACTGAGGACTAAAATGTCACCATAAAACACCTGGTAGAATAGTGTTTTTTAAATATGATAACATTTTTTTTTTCTTATAACACTGCTTTGCATAGTATGTGCAGCTTGTATACGCTCAATATTTGGGCTATTATCAAAATAATTATACATGTCTTCATTTTCTTTTTGTCCTCAAATACAAAATATATTGAACAAGAAATCTGAGTTATAATGTAAAAGTGTGGAAATATTTCAAATTTATTTACACTTCCCTTTTTATTTTGATTATCCCACTAATTTAAGATGCTTATGTAAGCATTTTGATTAAATTCAAAGATTCAGTATGAATGGGTATTGCGTAGGTGGAGTGTCAGTTACAAAACCCTACAATATGATGAATTTATTTAACTACTTCTCCTTCCTAGGAAAAAAAAAAAAACCTCTAAACCTGATATACCATCTCTTTTGCATTCTTTCCCCAGATAACCTATGAAAGTTTAAACTAAAGAGGCAAATGAGTTATTGAAAAAATCAGTATTTAATATGAAAAAATCAGTAAAACCAGGTTTTGATGGGTTTTATGCAAAACCACTCCAAAAAAGATTTACATTATTTTAGAAAACAAAGTATCACCAGCATATCATGAACAATTCAACCTCTCTTACAGTTTCTGTGAATAGTATTTTGTATTAATGAACAATTGTGAATTGTGGTATAACACAATCCTGCCCAAGTAACTTTTTCCAAAGAGGTATAATTGGATATGTTTTGTCTGAATATAAAAAAATTGGATTTTTGATCGGTCATTTTGTAGGATTTTGTATATGCCCAATAGGATATCATTATATGAAAGACACAATAAAACTGTTCTGTAAAAGAACAGTTCCAATCCACAAAATTAGACTTTACAACATTTGCTTTCTGTTATGTACGGTTGCATTCTTTAGCTCAGAATTATACAGATGACAAATATGTAGTTAACATTTCCTCAAAAGAAGGGTCTGGCACACTAACTGAGGTCACAGAGTTTGAATGGCATCTTAGAGGCAAAAAAACCCAAGTTTTTGCATTAAACCTTAGATAAGCAAGATAAACAAGGAGAACACATACATACCAGTCAAAGCCAAATGCACCTTCTTCATGAAGAAATTATGAATGACACCTTTCAATCATTAAGATAACTCTAGCATGACCTTTAATGCATTTCCCCTGTGTATTGTCCCACTTCTGGAGATTTCCTTGTGCCTCCTCTTGATGAAAACCATCTGGATGTTTTCCAAAGAACAAAATGAAGAAAGAACCATTTCAGTGCAGAGTGAAGATGTTGTTCAGACATCAGTATGAGACTCAGTCAGTGCATTCTACTGCATGTTACTTGCACAGTAAATTGTCTGTTTCTATGATGATGTTTTTGCCTTACAGAAAATCACATGCTTTCAATTAAGTCCCTACAAGATGACAGCAACAGTAAACATGAATATGGCTCAACTCAGCCCATAAATAGAAATTATTTTTTTTTTAAGCAGAAGACACCATGCCATCTGCTAAAGTAAAATAATGTTTTGCAACAAGATTTTTAGAGCACTTAAAAAGACATCACAGTGCCTGTCATTTTCTACAATGTAAATCTTCACTGAAGTACCCTTGTGGTGTAATGTTAATCATCTATCTTATTCCTTACATAACTTTAATGTTTAAAATATAGTTCCAGGTCTCAATGAATGCTTTTCTCGTAATGTCAAGTCAATGCTAGCAAAATAGTACAACATACACTGAGAATTTACAAAAGACACAACAAGAGATACAGTAATTGCACAAAAAATATTAATTGGTAAACATATTGCAAATTAACAAATTATTTTTCCAATAAGAAATATTTAGACCCATTCTGTCTTCCTGTCTTCTTTTATGCTAGTTTCTAAACTTTGAAAGAACACATAAACCTAATTAGAAGAGAAATCTCCAAATCCTTTTATTAAAAACAGCTTGCCTGTAAAACCAAGATTTGCTTGACATTTGCTTTATCCAAGGTCTCTCATTCAGAATAATAAAGGTTTTCTGATGCCATTCAGCAGCATCCTGAATTGACATCTACATTTTTGTTTTAAATTAACATTACAGTGCTGTTCAGCAACACCAGGGTTTGAAGTTGCAACACCATCTGTGGCTGTTGCAATTTCTCATGGATGACGATAAGGACTCACAATATATTCTCAGCATTCACACTTGTTTCTCAGCCACTTAAAAAGATTGCAGCTGCACTGAAAGTTAATTCTTCACAACACCCTAGGAAGGCAACAGAAACTACTTGCAAAATTAGCCAAAACGGGGTGAAAATTTCCTGATATTAGTGTGTGTGGGAGCCTATACATATGGGTAGAGCTTGGTCTGATGTTTAATGAGGCCACCTCACAGAGAAAGATTTAGCCCTACTAGTCTGGTACTTTACTAGATTTTAGTGATGAAAACAATTGCACAACAAGGGCATCTGAGACAAATTAAGTGAACACTGAAGAAACACAGTAGCAGAACTGTAAGTTGTACCTAGTGTCCTGATTACAAATCTAAGAGCTGGACCATGTCAATGTCCCCACTGATTTTCATGCATTAGGAGGAGGCCTCACTTTTCCAAGGTACCAGATTGGCACACTGGAAGCATTTCACAGGGAATTTTGTCCTATGGAGGTGTTGCTCAAAAGCCAGAAGAGAAGACTACAACCTGATGCTGATTGTGTGCATACAATACACTGGAATGAGGATTTTTTTTAACCTACCAGTCCTGGTAGGCACCATCATCTCTGAAAGAACACTCTACAAAGAATGTTCTTGAAAAGAACTGGTTCTGTATTCTTTCCATGTACTCTACCAGCCTCTCTTCCCACACTCCCAGAAATAAATGTGTAGTCTCATGGTTTACAGAGTGCTTGCAAGGGACATTTTTAAAGTATCATTTCAGTGTGAGAAGAGAATTGATTTTCATTGAATAGATACTGTCTTCTTAAGGCAGTAAAGTCTAATAAAAATGTCCTAAATGTAAATTTCTGTTGGTTATAGCTTGTGCAATTTTATAGCTTGTGCTTTCTTAATTTTTTTATCATGCAACCTGGAATACTTTGTCTGTATACACACTTTTTAGATTTTTTAAAGAGTGAGAACTGGAAGGTCAAGCTGACACTTGGTAAAGGCTATATAGGTATGTGTTTATTGCCCTATTCTAACAGATATCAAATGGAGATTTTACACAGCATGTTTAAAATGTGTACAACCACCCAAACCTGCATATAAAAACATTTGATTCTCTTGAAAGAAAATCTCATTCCACCAGGATTATAATGAGTAGAAATTCACATACTGATCCTGTGAATAGTCCATCTCAGATGGTTCTTGCAACACTGGTTTAATTGTCACTGTAATTAAGGCTAGAGAAGAGGATTCAGGGACATAAGCACCATACTGATTTTTTATTAATAGCTTGATAAAGTTTTGGTCATTGTGTGGTCTTTGACTAAGTCAGAGATGGAAAATTACAGCTGGTTTTAAAAAAAATCACTGCTGGTGGATGAGACCAAATCATTTAGGAAAGCGACCAATTAACAATGGGCTAGGAGACCTGAGGTATTCAGGTTTTTTCTTATTTATGTACATGACTGTTATCTGTGTGACTATGAATATTCATTCATAAGGAGTCCTTGATTGAGCTCCTTGTAACATCTTCCAGAGAGGCAGTAGTGGATGACATATAAGCTGTAGTGCCCATAAGTTGTTTGAACCCCCCATTGTGCACCAGAGTGCAGCATGAGCATAACCATAAAACCACACTGTAGTTACAGCACCTGCTGTGATAATCTTTTGAGAGGTGGAATGATTGTGCTGCTATTCACTCCAAAGTCTCCCTCAACGATAACGGTTTGATTTTGCTTGGTTTGGCTGGTATGACTGTTAGACTCATGCTGGTAAAGTCAATTTGACTCTGTGAGACATCCAGTTCCTAAATCTCTGATCTCCCCTGGTCCTAGTAACACTACCATAATTCAGTATTTATTCACATCACATATTCAAAGCTAACAAGCAATGAACATACAGAAACACCTTGATAGTTTTTAACTCATTGTCTAATTAGTCTGTTCTCCTAGAGAAACAGTAAAATAATTAAAATACTTTTAGCAAAATTTCCTCCAAAAAACATCCAAATAAATAAAATGTTAGCTTGTCTTAAATATAATTAACAAGGCATTTATATTAAACAGGATGTGAAGCGATAATTAAGTTACTTATTCAAACAGATTTATGGAGCATTATCACATATTTACACATGTCTCTCAAAAACATACTTCTCTTTACAAAACACACTAAAATCTTCAAGATTTTCTGTTCAACAATCTTCTCTCCCCTCAAGAATGTAGAAGCAGACAATAATATCTTATTTTTGTAGGTCACTATTTAATGTGGCCTAACAGAGAAGGAAACGGACTCTGTGTCCTCCCCTACCCGGTTTCCATGGTATACTTGTCTTTCACCTGCCTCTTCATTTCCTCATCTGGAAAAAGAGGACAAAATATTTTTTGTGTAATATTCTGAGATCTAAAGATAACAAAATGCTAAATAATAATTTAAAATTATTATTCGTACAACATATGCGGGAGAAAGGATATTGCAGTGCCAACAATACCAAGTGCCATCAGCACTATTGTGCTCAGTCTCCCTGAGAAGTGTCACTCTCATCTTACACCTAGGACTACAGTTTAAAGACAACATTCAGGGCAAGATCCACCTCATAGCTTGCAGAAAGCCCCCCAAAACAGCAACCACCATTTTCTCCTAACAGATACAGAAGGCTGATAGCACCCTTTGGTCATGGCCTGCCAAGTCTCATGATTAGACCAGTTGCCACAGAGGCTGACAGCGTCTCCTTTGAGTCTCAGGGGACATATCTACCTTGTAGAGACTAGAAAGCTGCAACCTGACTCCATGGTGGTGACTACCCTGCCGCCTGAAGCTATCCCATTTTATGGAAACTCCAAACCTACTGAAGATGAGTTCTCATCTAAGAAGTCAGCTGAGAGAGGATGTGGCACACAAGGTGGAAAGGGGAAACCTGGAGTTATGGCCAGTTCCCTCAGGGCTCTAGAAAATGCATTGTGTTTTGATCATTGCAAAGGGGAAAGCATTTCTATGTAGTTCATCAGATGGTGACATTATTAATCAGTGTCATCTGGAATAAGAACAAATGAAGATAGTTTGCATGCCATTACTGATCTCTGAAGCCAGGCTTTGTCTAATGTTTCTAAAAGTAAAATATAACTCTCTAAAATGCTCATAAGAATTTAGTACTTAATTACTTAATTAAATAGCTGTCCCTTCTGTTTTCACCTTCTTTTCCTTTCAGACTTGTCTAATATCTACAGAATCTAAACAAAACTATCAATTTCAAGTCTTTTGGTTTTCTCAAAATGGAACAAACTGAAGCATGGGAGTCTCCTAGACTACCAACTAGACCTGAAAGTGATTTAAGTAAATCAATTGCACTTCCATTTGAAATCAATAAAATGCTTCTTTTTAAGTTCTCTCATTATCCCTTCCAGTCATCAGAAAAGAGTGTTGCATATTTGATGGGTATTTCCTGCACAGAGGCAGGGGAAAGGCAAATCTGCATTAAAACTTATCAAATCTTTTGCTGTCATTCTGTCAGCTGTTCTCTATGCTTGACATCCTCTTGAGATTACATCTGTAGGCCCTATACAAATGTCATTTAAAAAAATACATTACTTTCCAGTATCATGTGTTATTTCAGCTGTTTTCATAATGATCAGTTTAGATTCTTATGTAATACTTCCTGTCAATTTTCCATCTCCATAGAGAAGTTTGTGGTAAGATTTTTCTTGCTTTTTCTTAGGTTTTAATCTATTTAGTTGAAGCAGATTAATATCCATTATAACAAATAAAGTACATAAAATGACCTGCAGAAACTGCAGGCTGAGTGTACCATGAGTGTACCGTGAGAACACTCAAAACTAAAACAAGTGATTTTCTTCAGGAAAATATTAATAAAATAACTCAGAGAAATAAAGACGTTTGGGTTTTATTCTTCCCAAATACAGTGAAGAAGGCACCGTCAACTCCTCTGAGCTGCCCCATTACCAGAGATCCCGTGAGTTTTACCTGGGGAGACAGAAAGTAGCATTACCAGGGCACAAAAGAGATCCCTCTTTTTTCTACACAGTTCTTCTCCATTCCTTGTGGAGGAGGCATCTTGCCAGTTGGATGTGAATGAGGTAAGGTACACCATTGTCTTGACAGTTCTGCAAGGCTCAGGGCTTCCAGGGTAATTTAGTCCTGGGGCCTGAATAGTTTGAGAGCGTTGTCTTAGGTCTGTGATAAAATAAATGGGTGAACAATTGGCTGAATGTTCAGACTGAAAGAATTGTAATAAATGGGGCAATATCTGGTAACACAAGAGTCCTAACCCAGGGCTTATTTCTAGGGTCAGTTCTCTTTGGCACCAGTATCAGTGACCTGGACACAGGTGTTGAGTGCACACAAAGTTTATGGGTGATAATGTATTAAGGGGAATCATTGATTCCAAAGAGGACTTACGGAGATATCTTGATTAGAACACTGGGAAATCAACGACTGTGTGAAATTTAACAAGGACAAATGTTGGATTCTGCACCTGGGGAGGTGTATATAGACAAGAGCTTGGAGAGCAGGTATGCATTAAAGGATCTGAAGGCTTTGGGCACTAAGCAAAGTATAAATAATTCATCAAAATAAATGATTATCCCACTTATACGCAGCATTGCTGCAGCCTCCCCTCATGTGTAGTTTTGGGTTCAACAGTATAAGTGTAATGGAAAAGAGTTGGAATGTGTCCAAAGGGGGTAACAATAATAAAGATAATGAAAGGGCTAGTGGGCAGGACTTATGAGGAGTAGGTGAGGATACTGTGTGTGTTCAGCAGAGGGAAGATGAGAGTGAGGGGTGACGTCACTGCTGTCTGCAACTTCCTTATGGAAGGAGCGGAGTGGGATGTGGTGTTGTCCTCCCTGCTGTCTGGCAATAGGATGCAAGGGAAGGTGGACATGGGCCAAGAACCTACCTGACAATGGGGAATGGTGAATGAATTCCTTGCTTTGCTTTGATATGAACAGGAGAAATTGTTGACAGGATGTGAACCCAGGTTCCAGAAAAATCTTTCCCCGTTAATGCAATTAAATTGGAGAAATATTCATCTAAAATATTTAATGCTGATAAAACCACAAATTGGCTGGGACTGCAATCCATTGGAATTTACCCAGTAACATGATAAGCTACATCTACTTTCAGTCTTCCACTCCAGTGCCTCCAGGTGTAAGTAGTTTTTTTACAAGCATCCTCACAGGAATATAGACATACATACTAACGTGTATATGTCTTAATTATAATTAACTGGATTTATTATCTCTGCAGCAATATCAGCTTGTTCAGATTCTTATGTGGGAAAAGGCATGCAGGAATAAAATACCACTGTGTAGTAGTTAGAGGTGAAGGGTTAGCGTGGCTCTGTGCTTTGCATTTGCTCTGAAAGAAGAGATATTAAATGCTAAAGTTTTTTAATTTTTACTTTTGGTATAGCTGCTCTGTTTTTCTGCACAATATGGGTTTTTTTCTTTAAATCTTTTTTTTTAGTCTTGTTTGCAGCCTGAACTCCTTTATTGACACAGGTTTCAGCTCTCTGAGCTGTATGAGTCCCAACTGTAAATAAAAACATAGTTCATTTGTTTTCTATGAGGTTCACTGAAACTGATGGGACTCTTTACAGTGAGTTCAGTGGAAGCTGGAAAAGCCCTCACTTGTACTGAGTTAGTTTTCCCTGTAGTCCAGTTTCTAAGTAATATTTGCAGAAAAAATACTTCATGGAAAGCGATGGCATAATAATGCAATTTGCCACACATTTATTATATCCAGTAGAACTATCATGTAGTTGGAACATTATTACTGTGAAACACTTTTATTCACAGTAACTGTAAAGTGACACCATGTCCCCTGTACAACCCCTTTCTCTCTTATACACATGAGATAGCATAACTGAAGTCTTATTTTCAGGCTCGTGCTTTCACTTCTTTATAGACAGGAACTGCAGAATGCCTAATAAAGATCTCCTTTTCTCTTTTTCCTTTTTTTTTTTTTTTTTTTAATGTGAAAGAGGTTGTATTTTACAACACTCTCTCTCTCTGACCAAATTACCTGGACAATTGTCAGGAGTCCATTAACACTTTTCTTTCTGTAGATACATTAGGAGTCCCCTATTTCCTTGTAGATGTCCCTTTTACAATTGCAAAAGGATGATAACCCTTAAGGAAAATTATGCTGTCCATCTCATAGCTTCCTATAGAATATAATAGCAATAGGGTCAAATGGACTGAAAATGCAGTATTAGTAATGCTCTATACATCTTGAAGAGTGTACAATTTCAGAAAGGATATCTTCCCTTTGGAAGTATAGCTTAGGTAGAAGCCATTTTATCGCTACTTATATCCATACATTTTTCTTAGACTATCCATGGATCACAAAAAATTCCAATTGCATATAATATTTTGTGTTGTGATAATGCTAAGTTTCCTAGCTTATTTTTTATATATTATAAACATATTTCTCATGTGTGTTAATGTCTGTGTTGAAATTTACTTCCTTTGTATTATTTCACCCTTTCACCTTACTTCTTAAAATTTTATCTTAAGTAATCATATTATTCTATTCTGTTCTCAGGAGCATGGTTTTTCACATTTTGCTACTATGAAATAGAAACCTGCCGCACTAGGTAATTATTGATGCTGTTCACTTTTAAGATGCTGGATTTTTATTTTAAAACTTTTATATCAATATTGTTTTATAGCATCAGCAGCTTATGAAGAAAATTTGAAAATAAGACATAAATTCAGTGTTTTACAATAACCCAGTTTTTGGTTTTTTATTGCTCTGGAAGAGGGGAACTGGCAGTTAGAATTTACCACCAGTTCTAACCTGGGCCATGGTCTACTTATTTGACTACTGCTACTGTATTCCAGGGAATGCAAATGCTGACTTGGAAAAACAGAAGTGGACTGTGGAAACCCAGGGCACCGGGAATATTTCTGTCTGCTCTGGGGTGCCCTGACCCCCAGGGGAGCACTGACTTTGACCCTCATTCATGGAGGAAGTTTCCTAGACTTCAAGATCGACTAGAATCCACAAAAGTGTGAAATAGAGAGTAGTGTAGGTGTATCACTTGGTAAGAAATTTAGGTTTTGGGATTTTTAGTATGTTGTGGACGGAAGCCAGATGGAGGGCACAGGGCGTCATCCTGGGTTTCTTCTTCATGCTTCTTCTTCCTTCTTCTTTGTGGGTTTGGGTGGCATTTTGTAATTGGGCAGAAACATCTGCATTGCAGGCTCTTTGGGATCAGTTATTGGGTTAAAAGGGAAAATAATCTAGGTGTCAGTTCTTAATTGGATAGTTTAGTCTTAAAAGACCTTGTAACAAGAGATTGTTAGCCATTTTGTGCCTTCTGATGAAAAGCTGCCCAACTCACAGTAATGATAAGAAATGATAAGAAATAATGAACACTTGAGTCCGAACACGAATTACTCTCTCAAGTGCCTTCAATCCAGACCCAGAGAAACCAACGACTGGTGCCACCACAGTGGACAAAGGCTTTGTGTCGGAGTTATAATCACTCATTAATTTAACAAATGTGTACACCTAGTCTAGTAATAACTTATCTGTCTTCAACAGACCCTTTTCAAATTAGCCAGAACTACACACAGTGAAAATGCGAGAACTGGGGCACAGCTACTGACACTTATGTTGAAGTGTGAGACAAGACAGTTGTGGAAGTGAAACTTCAGATGCAGAGAGATCAGAAAAAAGATTGTGCTTTATTTGGGCTATTCCAAAGTTGGGCCACCACAGCAGAACAATTTTTCAGATGGCAACTTTGAGCCTGAGCTGCAGAATTTGGATTAAGCAGGCATTTGGGTTTACACATCTAGGTACCTTTTTCATGAGCTAGGCCAAAATGAGTTACTGAAAGAGTCTTTAAGTTCTCAGATCATAAGTAAAATGGAAGAAAGGATATAAATTTCCAAATCCCCTCAACATCTCAAACTTCTTATTATACACAAACAAACTTCTTTAGAAAGGCCTTTGCCAAGGCACAATGTATTAAAGTTTCCCAGACCTCATTCAAACCCTTTCACTTCTGTGCCTTGATCTAGACTGACAACAGCTGGTTACTTTGCAAAAGCTGAAGTTTTGATGTTTCATTCTCCTCTGTGGTGAATCTCTTCAGATGCCCTGTGAAGATGAAGGAGGTATGCCACCAGCTACCTGCATTAGCAGAACCCACAGAAGGACATGAACTGGAAGGGACAGAGAAAGGTATCAACCTATTGAGATAATAGCCCAATAATGGAATTAAAGATGCATGAGCATTTTGACAGCTTTTTTTCAGAAAGCCATTGACCCAAAGGACTGGCTAAGGCCACAAAACTGCTCAAGACAACAAAACCAAGCCAAACCAAACCAAACCAAACCAAACCAACCCCCAAAAAACTAAAGAAAAACCTGCACACAGCAACACACAATGATTTGGAGCTTATTTATGTATTTTAGCACTGAAAATTTTATGCTTGTAACTTGATGTTAGGAGGTGATAGTGGAGTACAGTGAGATGTTCTAATATTTACCCTAAATCAACACTTCAAAGTCTGTGTGTACCTATTGGCATTTGCCATTGAGTAAATTATCCTTCATTCTCAAAGTTGTAACCTCACTGAAGGCTTGACTTGTAAAAACCATCCAGGAAAGAAAATGCTTTGACATTTTTAAAGATGAAGTGAGAAGGTAATAAAAATTTAAAGTTTTGAGACAACGTGTTGAAAACCAAATTATTTTCCATGCAGATTGGTAGAATAAGCTCTGCAAGAGGCGCTTCTACAGGTCCCAGAACTGAAGATGTAATGAGAGGTTCTAGGGGCAGGCTGGGAGCTAGGACTTAGACAGATACTTTACAGCAGATTATCTGGTTTCTCATATTTACTGTTGGATGATATAGGTTTTTCTGATTTGTTTTTTCAAAGACTCTTCAGAAGAATGCATGTAGCAGATAGCAAAATAGCACTTTCAGAGGATGTTACAACAGTGTAAAATCAAATGAAAGAAAAACAATTTATTGAGTGCAATTAAATATTTCCAATTATGTTTTAATAAATATTTTAACCTAAAATGAAGCACAGATCTTTACTCCCATTTTCAAGAAATACCTTTGTCTTCCGAAATGTGTGATTGCTAAATCAAAGGATTAAAAGAAATGTATCCTAGTTTTGATATTTACTTACAACTGAATAAACTAAATAAGTAACATGTCTGTTATGTCTGCAAGCAAAATTAACTAAATGAAACAAGGCAGGCTGAATGGACATGCTGATGTCTCTGTTTTCAAGAAAGCCTCATTCTGGAAATAGTAACATACTGCAATAAATAACAGAAGTTTCATGTCATATGTAGCTTTTGCTTGCTGAGCAATAATTTGTGATCCAAGAATTTTCATAACAAATGATGCCCAAGCACCTATACTCTGATTAACAAACTTCCTGTGTCATAGACACATCATCTCCAACCAATGCCCTAGAGAAGAAAATGAAATTAAATTTATTAGGTGATGGAGAAAAATTTAAACTAGTTATGTTATTTGTATATGCTCACTTGACATTGTTCATTCTTCTTGTCTAAGTAAGCTTTTGCAGTTGCATACCATTAAAAGGATGCTTCCAACAACTGATTGTCACTACCCATAATTAAGCCAGGGCCATATTGCTGCCTTTTTCATCCTAAAAATCTCCTCACAGCAAGGCACTCAGATAGTTCAGCCACCCACAATCACACCACAACTATTTGTTTATTGAGAAGGAAAATATGGTCAGACTTACAAAACTGGGTATGTATTATTAACATCAGCTTGGAGAGTGTTGTGGTCAATCTATGGTAAATATCACTGGTAGTATATTGAAGAGTATTGAAGAGTTTGGGAAGTCATCAACCAGTGCTTTCAATGTGAAACACATGACATAACCACAAGCTGCACTTTATTTAATTTGAAACTGTAATGTGAGGAGTGACCTAATTTAATTCATGTGGCTCCATGTGTTTGAAGTTAATAGACCCTTTCTTACTGGGGGGGCAACAAGGCCTTTAACAAAATACCAGCCCTACCATGCCAAGTTGTTTGCCTTTGGGGATTCATTCTTTTCATATTATGATTGATAATTCATGGATTCCACAGGGAATGTACCTTTTGCTCATTCTATTTGAATGAGTTCAAGTTTGAACAGTTTTCTTATCCGCAGGTGTAACGGGGGGGGTGGAGTCAGACTGCTCACATATGGTGTACCATGTCTTCAGTCAGCTGCAAAATGAGGATTCTGGAGAAGGAGGCATTGCATCATGATCTAATGTTTAGTGGTAAAATTCATCTGACATTGTTCATAACTTTGATTTTATAGAAATATATTATAAATTCTTTTAAATTTATTTATATCTTATGGATTTTTTTCCTGTTCTATATTTCCTATTTTGAGTCAAATGCCTCAAAAATACTACCAGATTACCACCTTCAATTTTTGAAACAATTCTTCAGGTTTCCTGGCCTGATATTGCGGTCTTTTAATGCATCCAACAACAAAAATTAGTATCAACTGTTCCTCCTAGTTCCTTCCCAGTTGTTGTTTTCAAAAATTCAAACTGCTCACATTTCTTTTTAGCATTTGAGATCAAGACAGAGTATTTTGACATTCTAAATTCAAAATATTTAACTGCAATCTGCTTAGGGACATCACAGGACTTAAATTTTAATTTTCATTTGGATTCGGCTTCCCTGCAGACTAGGCAGATCATGTTACATGTTATATATTTTGGGGAAAAAAATCATGATGATTTCCCACATTAAAAAAAAAAAATTACTGTTAAAATGGAAACTGTTCAATAGAGAATTTTGATTTGGGGAACAATTATTTTCCTTTCAAAGAGCACTTTCATAGGAAATGTTTTATTTGCTATGGAGCAGTGCTTCCATTGCATCAAGGCCTTTTCTGCTGCTCAGATTGTTATCACAGTGAAAAGGCTGGGACTGCACCATCAGTGGGAAGGAGGCATAGCTGGCACAGTTGACTTCAACAGACCAAAGGGATATATCATAAATAATGGCATCATAGTTAGCCATAAGATCTGTGTGAACAAAGAGGAAGAAGAGATGGTTGGAGTTATGTCACTTTTCTTCCCAAGTCAACACTACATGTGAGGGAGCCCTGCTTTTGTGGGGATGGCTGAATACCTGCCTGCCTGTGGGAAATAATGAGTTAATTCCTTGGTTTTTGTTTCTTGCCTTCACAGCTTTTGTTTTACCTAACCCATAAATATACACCCTTTTACCTTTCCAATGGATTTCTCCATCCCACTAGGGAGGAGAGAGGAAGTGGCTGTAGTGCTTAGTTTTAGTCTGGGTTTAAACCAAATCTTGTTTCAAAATACTTGAATTACTCTTTAGATTTTTTTAAAATATTTTTTCATTAAAATAATATGAATATTAATCAAAGTTTTCCAGATCTTGACAAAATATGGCTTCCTAGAACCATGAAAACGTCAAAGTGTTAACCAGATATCTGACCAAAAGTGTTTATACTTTATGCACTGTTTAGGTCACTAGAAGATATTTAGGCACAAGTTAATTTTATTCTTGAAACATCTGAAAGACTTAACAGTGAAAACACAACTAGAATGAAAGAAAGAAAAGTCCAAACAGAAAACATAGAAAGAGGACGGAAAGCAATCACCTCTGGGTTGAGGTTGTCTTCTAGAACCTAGTTAAGGATGTTGTAAGGTAGAAAAGGAGATTATATTCTCCAGCAGTTCAAACACAGTCTCTGTGTAGGAGCTGTATCATATTACATGCTGTGCTGGCTCTGGAACTGATGAGAAATCAAATCCTGATTGTGGGAGGAAGTGAGTCACACATTGCAGGGTTGATATGAAAGGATTGTCCAGGGATATGGAGGCTCTAGCTCCTGCCAACAGGACAGTTTGAGAACTCCTGTCATCTTGTACTGCTCTTATCTATTCTTGACACTTCTATTTTTTTTTTTTTTGGTCTATATCTCTATCTGTATAAAGTTGTCAAACTATCTCTTCTCCCTTCCTCCCCAGTTATCACCCGTTCAATGAAAATATTTTTATTTTACATAATGATGTAATGCCTAGCTGAATAAGAAAACAGAACTTTCAAAAGCCAACCTGTTGTAGTGAGAAAAATAACATAACCTACAAGAGGCTTATTCCTGAAAAGGGCTTTTAAGGTGGGAGAAAAGCATATAAAAATTTATCTCACATTGAATCAAAACTTCATTGCAATTTTTGAGAAAGTTATGACCTTAAACACCACAAATCTTCACAACATTTTGATACAGGTTAGCCTGAGGAATACCTTGTCACAGAGCTCTCACCAGCAGTTTTATTCAATTATTTTCTCATTATGTGTAAAGGGAAGTTCAGGAGTTTTACAGGTTACAGATTCCATTATATCACTCTTTGAAATAAAGTACATTTGAATACCTTTCAATAATTTAAGATGGAATCAGTCTTTTGGTAAGGAGATAAAATTCTTGATAGTTCTTGTTACCTATTTCCATAAATGACTGATATATTACCTATTGTAAACATAACTTCTGCCATCTTTCCTTTACTTCCCAGGATAAAAAGATATTTTAATTGGCCTTTTTCCTTCTCTTCGGCACAAAGAATCCAGTTCCTCACCCCGGGTCTTGGTATTCTTTAATGTGGATTCAATACCTGTACATAACCTTCTCACTCAAAGAAATACCCAGAACAATTTATCAGTATTTCCTGATGGTTTTCTGCTTACACCTCATAATTCAAAGTGGGCAGTGGAAGCCTGATATTCTTGGTGTGTGTGCATATATATTTGCCAAGCAGGTGTATATTCCTATTGTGGGGCAGAAGACCCCCTCTCTGAACTGTTGAGGGGAAAACAGGGCCTTCTTCACTGTGTTCTGCATCTGGGAGCATGCACTTTCTGGAGACCTAAATCCCCTAACAGAGTGAGTTTTCTTCACACCCAAAACAGAGGACACAGCAAAAGCCTTCTATTAAAAGATTAATACTCCTCACAAGTATAATAGAAAATAATTTCCCTTGAACAACAAATGGTTTCTTTGATTAGTATAATTCTTAAACCATTAAGACAGTATTTTCCTTTCCAAAATACACACTCATTCAACAGTTTCTCCCAAGCCTGCTTTCTCCAAGCTATATGCATTTTCCCTTTTTGCACTGATACTAGCACCAGACAGCAGATCAGCAGCCTCTGAAAGGCAGAAGACCTCTGCCTGGGCCCTTAGAGGGTCACGTGGTGGTATCTACAATCTTGGATTCATCTGCAGGAAGACCAAGCTGCAGGGGGTGTCACTAGCCTAAGAGACAGACACTATTTTCCAGATATTACTTATTTGTCTTCAGGGGCTATCAGCAAGATTTTTAAAAGCACTTCAAGTCATGGCTTTCTGGTTTCTCTGCTGAAAATAGCAACCAGTCAAAACCCCTTTGATGGAACAGTTCTACATCAGAAGATGGAGTTTCATCAATTTGACTTTTTTTTTCCCCAAGTGGAACATGTCAATTTCAATTAAGCTTTATGTGTGGATATCTCAAAATGAATAATTTCAAGTTTTGTATTTGGTTTTGATAAAATAAAATGTTTTGGTTCGTCTTTATTATTTTGGGGTACAATAAAAGACAGGACTGGAAAGATCTAATCTCTTAAGCATGTTCAGCTGCATCAATGCCTCTTTCTAAAATGCCACACTCAGAAAACCCCTTCCTTTCAACTGTGAACAATAGTAAATTCTCTCTGAATAAGAGTTATTTCCCATGTTTGAGCCATTTTACTGATATATTATCAGAAACTCCCAATTTAGCTAATCAGTTGATCACATATTTCCATATCAAATTATTGTTGCCTTTATCATTGGTTACCTCAGTATTTTATTATTATCTTTCCAATAACAAAATTCTGTTACCATCTTACAAGAAGGCTTTGAGCAACTTTATTCCTCATGATGTATCAAATATCTGAGTCTTTTATTAATCTCCAAGTTATTTTTTCAGATGCTTGTGAACAGTTTGGTAATTTGTTTCAAGTTACACTGATCCGGCTCTTGCCTAGGTCTTCATTTTATGGAAAATCTATCTTTATTCAATATTCTTTGGCCTTCTATGGAGGGGAGGGGAAAGGAAATTTTTAATAATTTCTACTTTAAAATGAGGTTTTACTCTTTGTCTTTCAAATTTTTTTCTTATCCTTTGAACAGCTCAGGGTAGAGAGTTCTTTTGAAAATGAATAAGAATCAGCCAACTCACCTTGAATTATTTTCTTTTTTATATCAGATTATGGTCAATTAATAATGAAAACAGAGAGAAGAAATAGAGAATAGTAAAAAGAATTTATAGTGTTTTTTTCTGTGTTTAAGAAAATATTTGAAAATAGAAATCAGAGCATAATTTATAATAATTTTCCTGCTAATTGGCTATTGTCTAATTTACATATCAATAAATACATTTGGTTTTTCTGCACAGGTTTCCAGCCTTTTGTTCCAGATCAGGTTTCTGTCATATTGAATGGGGAACTTTTCTATTATCTTGTACATAAATGAACTATGTTTGGGTGAAATATACACAAAGACATAGCCATAGAAATAAACTATAGAAGAACTAAATCTGTTGAGTTAGATATGAAAGACCCCAGTATCACTGTCTATTTTTTTTCACCCAGATATTGTCCTTGGAAATATGCCCCAGACATAAAAGGCCGTTCTTCCCAACAAATACTTGGGAAAGCATCTCTGATAAAGTTCAAATTACAGAATAATGAGTGCAACTCAACTCTCTGTATTGTATACTAATTTTGGCAGTGCTATTAGAAAAAGAAAATAACAAGAGACACCCATTAAGGACGAGCTCAGAGGGTCTCATTTTCAAAGCATTGAAGCAAAAGGCCGCTTGCAAGAATATATGCCCAATTGCATGCTTAATCTGCAGGCACAATTACTGTGACTTCATGTCATCCTCAGGTATTGAAACTCAACTGACCATTTCCATGCACGCAACCCGATTTGCATTTGGAATCACAGTAAATGTGCATTCACATTAAATGTGTAATTATCCAGACAATTTTGCACATGGCCCTGAACTTCTAATATTTGGAAAAATCAAACCCTGGAGGCTGCGCTCCTCTCTTGGATAGACAGAACTCCTACTGTCCCATTAAAAGGGTAATCAAGAGCAGAATATGTTTTCACAGCACCCTTCTTTTATTAACAATTTTTTCTTGTACTGAAAATCTAGCCCAAACCCAGAGGCCACTTAAAAATTAAATCCTTGGACTGCATAATTTATACAGCCTGGATTGAAATAGTCAATGTATTTATCAACTCCTTTACACATTGGAATGCCAAGATGAACACAAATAATGCTGACAACTCTGCACTACAATAGAGTGAACAATTAAACACTCTTGTACTCAAAGGGTGCTTTCTTGGTCTGTGTTTCATAGCTATAGTAGGAACAAAAGGAGTATAACAAGAACCTGAGCAAGGAAACTAGAAGGCAAAGATAGACATCTAAATGACAGAGAATGAGAAGAAAAGTCTCCAGAGTAGGTCGGCAATTTTGTATTCAGAACTCAGCTGAACAGGTTAAAAAAACATAAACCATAGAAGATTGCTAAACTCAGGGGGTCTTAACTATATGTGATAATAGTATTAACACAGGAGACACAAAGCACTTTTCAGCTGCAGGCCCCAGAATACTTTACATGAATGGTTATTATTACTAGCACTCTACAGAAAGAAGACCCAAGCTGTTGAAAGGTTCTGTCACATGCTAACAACCAGTCAGAAGCCAAGAAGCAGGCTCCTTACCTATTTCTCTGGTTTTCCTGAGAATCCTTAAAGTAGGAATTAAAATGAGAGCATAGCCCTTTTTGCACAGGCATTAGACTATAGCAGAATAGCCATCTTTTCTGCAAGGGAAATTTGTGTGGTTACAGGGCAGATGAAATAAAATTTTAGAGGAATTCAAAGATTGCGCTACTCTACAACTGTTCAGCTTTTCTGTAAAGAAGTAGCTTCAAGTTGTCATTCCTCTAAATTATTTTTTGGTGTGTGTATATATCTGTTATATATCTGTTACCAGTATTAACATAAATACAACCAGTATAGAACTTTCTTGTGCAATTTAAATGGCCATTTTAACAACTGACATATAAATAGAATTACTCCTTCCTTTAAAAGAAATATTTTGTAACTTTATTATAGTATTCTATAATAAAGAAATCTGCCATTGAACTACTATTTATATTAATCAGTTATAAGTACCAATAGATAGTGGTGCAGTGTATCTATTAATGGAAATACATTTTGCTTAGTTCTAGCTATAAAGAATACTTTCCACCTAGTTTTCTTAATGTGAATTTTGAATGACTATATGGCTGTGCATTTAAGTTGTTACTCATACTCATGACATCCTGTGCAATGGAAAGGGAACAAAGCCCAGGTGAACACTTCAAAGAAAGAGGCAAAATGGCCCCTTTGCATCTGCTCTATCTGCTTTCTAGGAGCAGTCCTTACCTATCATGTAAAAATGCCTTGCATGAAGAACATAGCCATGCCATGTGTAGAGAATTGGTATTTGGACATTCGTATTCTTTCATGCTCTATAATCTTTACAAGAGTAACATCATCTCTTCCCCAGCACCTTTGTCTGTAGGAACCCTTGCCAAGACAGAAATTCTTCAGATAACAGAAGAAATTAGTGTCTTCTCTGAGACTCATTATGATAGAGGATACAGCTGCAGCTTCCTTCAGAGTCCAGTGAACAACTAGCTAAATTCATTCTGTGTCTTTAGTAACATCTCCAGCTCACTCTCTGGACACTGATATGCAGGGATGTTCTTGAGCCCTCTGTCCCCTACTGTAGAATGTCTGTCTTAAAACACTACTCCTTCCAACTAGTAACAACAGCAGAACTTGCAACCAGGAGTGGTTCAGCACCAGTAGGGGCAGATAGAAACCCTTTGCTTCAGTGAGGGTAGGCCCATAAACAGGCTTGCCATATCCTTTGCTCTAAGTATCCTGATAGTAGGTCCCAAAACCCTGTTAAATGCCATTATGGGGACAGGGGAGATGTGTACATAAAAAAATGTATGAAGACAAGGGTTACCTGGCTGGACACTTAAGCTGTATTTAATAGCAAATGGAGTTCCTACAATACTGATCCAGTGCTGAAAGTAGCTGTCAGCTTTTCAGTAGTCTTCATAGGTATTTTTAGCAATCTAAAAGGGAGTCTTCTGGCACGTGTGGGAACTTGCATTATTTCTGCAGTTTTGACCCTCCAGCAGAACGTGAAAACTGCCACAGCTCTTAGATTAAAATGCTGGTGCAGTCCAAATGTCAAGTTCTTATTCACCAAAATTTTCATGCACTTCTTTTTGTGGCCTCATTTGGAGGTATGACAGCAAACACCTGCAGCTGGCTATGTCCACAGAAACATTAGAATCAGCTCTCTTTGTTGCTATCACACTGTATCTGGATAGTAATTGCCTCAACAGTGCAAGTATGATGTCATATAACTGATTTCACCTTTCTCTGATCCTGCTTCTTCTGGACATGTTACTTGCAGAAGATGCCATGAGAAAAAAGCACTGGTATCACTCATGTTAACAGTCCTGTTGTTCTGCACTGCTGGAAATGAATATATTTCAGAATGGCAACTTGTGAATTAACATCTGTAGCAGTGATGAGACATGATGAGGTCTATTAATGAAAGAGTTCCTTCCCATGTTCTGTTACATTGAACACCACACACAAAAAAAGTATAGAATAAGTATAAAATCTACATGAAAATGTACTCACTTTACATTGGCTCATATTTTTTAGAGTGATGAACAAACTTATCCATTGCATGGAAAAAAATGCACCTAGGAACAAGAGGGGTTTTCACAGTGAAATTAAATGATCTACAGCATTTTTGAGAACCTTTGTTAAAAGGCTCTTTTTGTCCCTGGTGTGAATTTTCTTAACCCTTTTTTTTGTGGGAGTAAGTCAGGCTGTGAATAGCATTTAAATATAATTTTTCACATAATGCCTAGCCTACTTTCAAAACTCAAGTAGCAATTTAGTTACCTGGATTTTATTATATATTTCTATTTCAAATCTCACCTGTGGTTTGAACATATTTTGTCTTTCATTTCAACCCAGTTGCTATGACTCAAAAGCCCATGCTAGACTAGAATATGGTAATAGAGGCAATTATATAATTGAGTATGCAGCACTACTCTCAGGTTAAGGTTTCACACCTGGGTGTCATTATTCTCTCCCATATCAATTTATTATTTAAGGACTTACCATTTGAAAGCTCTTAGTGTGCTCTGGCAATTAGAGTTGCAGGGTTTCTGTCTGCAGTAGCTGTATTTATTTTGCTCTCCTAGCTTTTTGTGATAGAATAATTAAATCTGCTTATAATTCAGTAATGGCAGAGTCCTCTGAAACTGCCAATATTGCCCAGCCTCTCTTTAACCATTCTGCATGAAAAAAAGATAGGTGGGGTCTGTATCACACACACACACACAAACACACACACAGACAGAACTAGGAAATAGAATTGTGGTAAAAATACATCCAAATATTTCAATTTTATTCATATTGGTAGACGAGATTGATTTCTGCACTGGAACTACAGTAGCTGAGAACATTACGTAGTAGCTTACCAAGGGAGTAAAATTCCCCAATTTAAAAACATGGAAAAAATCAATTTTGTTATGGTAATATTAAATATGTGTTATTTATGTTATGGCATTTAAATTACATTGTTATTCAAACTAGGCCTGTGCATCACAACTCATTGGAAAATTTTTAAACAATCAGCTCTGGAAGTTTATTCATTCAATGCCATGGGCACTAATAACATTATTTGCCTTCTTAAAGCCACAAAAAGCAGAGTAAGTTTCCTGTTTTACTAATATTACCTTTATACTTGTTAGAATAAACCAAGCCTCTTTTCGATTGAAAGGATGGGCCCTTAATAAAGACAGGAAGAAAAAGAGAAAAAAACCCAAAGAGTTGTTCAAACTTATATCAAGACACATGCATGTCTACATATGCACAAAATCAGCAGAACGCCTTTATGAGTACTTGCATCAAAAATGTTGCTAGATAGTTGATATTTAGGTACACACAGGACACCTTCAGAGAAATGTGTCCAAGCTTGCTGTAAAGTAATGTAAATTAGTACCTGAAAAGGACTAATTTTCCTAGTCTATACATGGAATCACAAAACGGTGAATTTTAACAATTAAAGAATCACAGTTATTTTCTCTATCCGAACATTCACTGTCAGATGAATCACCTGTTCCTTCTCTTGAGTGTTTGCCTCCCCATAACATAAGCTCACTTATCATGTGTGATTTTCATTACTTTAAATATTGAGCTTCTAAAACAAAAGTTCAGTAAATTTATTTCAACCTCCTTAATGTTGCTTGGCTAGGGTCATGTCTGCTTAACTGCAAACATGCTTGTCTTTTTCCTTTGCTACTTTGGATTTTATGTGCTTGTATTAGAAAAGTCAGTGTAAATAGCATGTAAACATTATAAGAAAAGAAGGATAAAGCCAAAGGCAGAGCAACACCCTGTCAGACTTTCTTCACCCAGAAAAGTAAAACCAGAAATCTGAAAATCTTTGATATTTACCCTTGCAGATACTCTCCTACCCTTGAATGTTCCCAAATCCCCTTTTCCCCCGATCTTGAACTCCCAAAGTAGGAGAGATAGAAAGACAGAAAGAAGACAAAGCCAAATCCATAACTTCTACAACCAATAAGTTTTCTTAGACAGCAGTCTATGAAACCACAAATATAAAAATGAGTCCTTGCAGAAAATTCACAAAAGGTAGTGAACCACTAGAGTGTATAATTAAAGCTAATTTAAATAATGAGCTGAATAAATAATGTTTAGATTGGAACTTAAAGAGTATATTGTTATGTATTTTATGCATCATTAAATTATAAAATATAACCTGATTAATACAACTACATAGCAAAATATCATGCAATTCTAGGAAAGGGTAAAATGATTTTGTGAAGTGTCTAAACTTGGTGCAATGTCTAAACTTGGAAATGGTAAGTATAGCAAACTCCACATAACATTAGAAGACCTTGAAACCCATAAGTTTTAGTACACCAAGTCCTTCTGTCACAAATCACATCCACCAAATATTTAATTGTACCATTCACCTTAAGAGTAACACTTACTGACTGGTGCTGCTAGCCAAGGCCATGATGATTTATTACACATGTATTCTGGTTCTGTCGTGCCTGAACGACATCTGTCTATTTCCATTTCAGGGCACCTGCCACTATGGTATCTGAGCAAAAGCATGAGACACACTAATGTGCACAGATCAGTTACATGATAACTTGCTTTAAGCATTACAGCCATTTTGAGTCTTTTTATACACTCTTCAGAAAGGGCAGCACTGAAACTAATAGCCTTAAATTTTGTTCTGGGTATTATGTGGCTAACTGACATTTAGAAACAGAGTCTCAACAGTTTTATTTGAACAACAAACAAGGCCACAACAGCATAAAGTGATTAACATCTGTGAAAATGAGTGCCAGAATTAAGCAACAAGGGACTCAAACCTTCAAAGAAAATTAGAGAAAAATCTTATTGAAGGTTAAGATTTGGAATTCCATTCACCAGTTTCTCATGTATTGATTTTTGCCAAAATAAATGTTAAATTAAAAATGTCTCCAGCATAAGCAAAGCCTTCTCTCTGGGAGATATTGGTAGTAAACAAAAGGCAGTTTATCCCCAAACCTTCACAGGACAAGAACTGGACTTTTTATTTCTATTTGACTCCTCTTTCATGAACATTTGCATAACTGTTGAGTGTCACATTAAAATATCTATTCAGAAAAGACAAGGGCAGATCGGATATTTCCTCAAGTTACTGGCAATCAGAAGACTTTGAGTTTCCTAATTTTATCCATTTATTAAAGTGCTTTTGTAATCACTAGGGATATAAAGGCGCATCAATGAGTAACCTATTCACCAAAGCAAAAGTTTAAATAGAAAGGTGAAAATACCCAGTACTTATCTAGACATTCCTCAAGTAATGCTGGGGGTTAGAAGGCAAAGGGATGCATTTCATGACTGGAACAGTACCTCCCCTTATGTAGAATTTTGTCAAATCACTTGTATATCATATTAACATGAGGACACATGATGAGCCTTTATATGTTTCAAATTTGAGTCTTTATATGTTTCAAATTTTGCTTTGCTTTGTTTTTACATTTCAAAAATATATATCTTCCCATAGTGTATACTGAGTGCAAACAACAGCTAAAAGATGAATGAAAAATTACTGCATTCCTGTCTGAAGTTAGAGAAACAGAGATTTGTGGAATTGGCAGCATAAGAGAAATGTCTTGTCCCTAAGGAAATCCAGTCTGTAAGGCAGAGTCAGAGCAAGAGTTTTATCACAGTAGGTCATGAACAAACATTTTAAAAGTACTATCCCAAAATTCAAAGGGGAAACAATATTACTAATCTGCATCAATGCTTTGTAGATTTTCTGCTTTATAAAATGACAATTTGAAAGATAATTGCTTGTCAAGCTGTCTACATCATGTAATCATTCCTTACACTGTCAGCCATAATTGAACAGAATATTGGAAAGAAGATTCATAATTTCTAAGTAGAAGTTGGTAAAAATTGTTCTCTAGTTTATACGCCTACTGAAAATGTAGTATACATAAGATACGCCAAAAAATCTGTAGAACTTTGTTTCTCTGTATGTGATTACAACTAAGCAGTTACCATTAAAGGTATTTTTAAGCTTGTATTCCTGGAGTTAATGCAGAGTTAGGGTTCTTCTTGTATGGGGATATTTCTAAGGTTGTACACCAGGAGGTAGTCAGCTTATAAAACAAATACTAAAGTCACATTAGACAGTAAAAAACCTTTTATTTCTGAAAAAAGTTCTTTGGACAGATTAAAATTAAGTAGTTGAATACAGTCAGTGGCAAGAACATATCTTTTCATGAGAACACAGGAAATTATCTTTAGTCCTTGATAAATGTAATAAAGATTTAGTATCCTTATTAAGAATGCCTTGCATTTAATTATTTTTGAAGTGTTTATGTTACGGCAATTGCTCTTGAACACCTGGCTCATTTTTGCTATGAGTAAATACTTAGCCCAAAATTTCTTAAACTTTGAATTAATTAATTTCCAAGAGAACTACTGATTTTATAGCTAAAGCAATCAGTAGAGCAGTATAACTTGACAGCCACTCAAATCTACTAAATATAAAGGTCTTGCGTCTTTCCCCAGTGCTGCCCCTGGAAGGGGCTTCAGTGGCTCCTGGATTTCCTACAGCACTGATTTCCCCTACAGTACTGGTCCTCTCAAAGTGGCAAGATGCAAGAAAAGTAGTTTAGAAGTACCAAGTTCTTCAGAACACTTCAGATATATCATTCCCCCTCAATTTAGTGATGAATGGATCAGCTTTAGAGGAATTACAAATTTTTTGACTGTCATATATGCAGACAGTTATAGAAAGAGACAAATGTTGATAGATTTTCAAGAGCCAAGCACATTTATTTAGGGAGTCAGCCATTTGCATTTGCACTGTTCTTTTTAACACAAAAGGCCCAGGAGCATCCATACTGATTGTATAAAATGGCAATGTTATGGGTAGAATACTTCCAACTACATCAGGATGAGAAAATAGATCCCTGATTGCTCAAATCAGCTTGTTCAAATTCTTTTCAGTAGAATCACAGAATTAAAAAACTCTTGTTGAACATACTTGAAGCAATTCAATTTCTCCTTTAAATCAAACAGTGTCATATACACTTCACAGTTCCATGTATACTCCAAATTGGGATAAACATCGTACTAAGAGATTTAAGTCAGTAATGAAAATAAAAAACTTTAATAAAACTGGAAAAAATATTTCCTGTGTGCAGAAAAATTCACAGATTATATAAAGAATCTCAGTTTTCATTTTAGAATACATACTTATGAATAGCAAAGAGAAAGAGTTTTGTGGGTTGGTATTCTCTAGGTAACTTCTACACTTTGAGGCCCTCTCTTATGCACACAGAGATTGAATTAGACACTCTGCTGTGTCATCTAGCTAAACAAGTTTCATAACCTTAGGTTTCCTGTCAGTTCTCATACATCTTCAACCTCAAAGTCAATCTTAATGTGTTTTTAATATTTTTCCCAGAATAACGTCTTTCAAAAATCCTACTCTGACATTGCCTACAGAAGTTATTACCATCTAAAGAGATTAGATTAATATTTATATAGATTATTATAGATTATTATAATATTTATATAGAATTTACACATTTTTCTAAACATCATAAACATGTTTCTCTGGGTTTATGGGGTTTTTTTTGGTAGGTTGGTTTTTTGCTTTTTTGTTTTGGGGTTTATTTGTGCATGCATGAGTATGGTTTTATTTTGGCTTTTCCTGTTTAAATTGCCCCTGCCAGACGGTGTACTTGAATATGTAATTTTCTGGATGTGTAATTTCTAAGCAACTTCTGTATCTAAACTGTCTGGGCCTTTGTCTGAAATGCCAAATAGAGGAAACAGTACCACAAAGCTGAGCATATCTTAAACTATTACCACATTTGTTTCTATTTATCCACAAGTTCATTCTTGTACTATGTTACTGGTAATCAAAAAGTCCTGATTTATCATTCATTAAATCTTTCTTCTTCCTAAAGCACTCCTGATGTTTCTTTCCTCTTTATGAGCTAAATCTTTTTATGGCACTAATTACTTAACACTGATACTGGTTATTTCAAATCTCTTTATTTCATATGGAAAACTACTACAGTGACTGAAATTTTTTTATGAAAAACAAGAAAAAGTTCAGAGTTGATAAGAATCAGTATGTTCAAGAAGGAATCCTTAAAACTCCTTGTTAGAATATGGCAGCAAAAGTATCCACAGTCCAGAATTAAAGTATCTTCTAAGCTCGTCATATTCATCCCCATGAAAAATTTCAGGAAAAGTAATAATGACAGAAAATAATATTTTTCCACCTGAAGGTGGGGACAGCATAAAAATTAGGAAGATTGGCAAAGAAAATGTATGTTTTTTAACCATCTCTTTCCTCTCTTTGATCCAGCTTATAAATACCTTTTTGCTTCATTTATAACCCAAGTTGAGTGGTGGACAAAGAAATTAAGGAGACAAACAGTAGGGATCAAAACTAGTGAATTTTGCATATATTCATGCCAACATCATTACAGAATGATGGAATTTTTCTTAAAAGCTTCAAGTTTTCCATTAAGGAGGAACTAAGATCAGATATTTTAATTCTGGAGGTTAAAATACTCTGTATGTTTTGCTTGAAAAAAAAGTGACTGTAGATGGAACGGAGAAGTTCTCAGATGTCTCTCCACAGTGAAGTCCTGATCAGTAAGAGGCAGGGATAGGGCCTTTTCCAGATTGATTCCCCTCTGTGACTGTTTCTTAAAGTGCCTGTATCACAGAAACAGAGTGTCATTGGCCATTTGTTCTATTTCATATGGAAAACTACTACAGTTTGGAAAACTACTACAGCTATAGATTTGGAAATGACCCTCACTGAACATCAGTAGTAACACTTTCTACTGATGTTCAGTGAGGGTCATTTCCAAATCTCTAGCTTTTCGTCTAGAATTATATATAGTAGTGGTATTTTCATAGGAATAGACAATTCCAGTAACCATTCTGTTGTCACTGTTAGGGAGAAAAGAAAGCACCATAAGGCCTTGCAATGGGCTGTGATGGTCTTCTCTTTTCAGTGTGCTGACATAATATTTAGGACATGCCAGCAGCAAAGGCAGAAGCAGGGTCATGCACTGAGAAGGAATAACCCCAGGCACCAGCACAGGCTGGGAGCTGACCTGCTGGGAAGCAGCTCTGTGGAGAAGGACCTTGGGGTCCTGGTGGACAGCAAGATGTCCATGAGCCAGCAGTGTGTCCTGGTGGCCAGGAAGGGCAATGGTGTCCTGGGGTGCATTGGGAAAAGCAGTGCCAGCAGGGTGAGGGAGGTGATCCTGCCCCTCTACTCAGCCCAGGTGAGGCACATCTGGAGTGCTGTGTCCAGTTCTGGGCACCTCAGGACAAGAGAGACAAGGAGCTCCTGGAGTGGGTCCAGCAAAGGGCTACAAAGATGGTGCGGGGACTGAAGGACCTCACTTATGAGGGGGGACTGTGGGAACTTGACCTGTTTAGTCTGGAGAAGAGGGAGCCTCATCAATGGCTGCCTATTTGAAGGGGGAGTGTCAAGAGGGTGCATCAAGGTGGTGCTGAGCAATGGGACAAGACACAATGGAGAGAAGCTGATGCACAGGAAGTTGCACCTGAACA
This sequence comes from Agelaius phoeniceus, assembly GCF_051311805.1. Taxonomy (NCBI): domain Eukaryota; kingdom Metazoa; phylum Chordata; class Aves; order Passeriformes; family Icteridae; genus Agelaius; species Agelaius phoeniceus. The sequence goes on along the minus strand of NC_135303.1, from coordinate 57,906,570 downwards.
TCAGGAAGAACTTCTTTACTGTGCGGGTACACAGGAAAACCTTGCCCTGAGAGATTATGGATTGCCCTCACTGGAGGTATTTAGGAGCAGTCTTGGCACAATTCTATGCAATGAGTTCTAGGATGACCCTGCTGGAGCAGGGAAACTGGACCAGATGTCACCTTGTTGTTGCTTCCAAACTTACCCCTTGTGAGATTCTGTCAAAATGACAGACCCTGTACCAGTATGATTCTCCTGAGCTTCTCCCACTGGAATAAGGCCAGTGTATTGATGTTATGATGTTTGTTGATGTTATTTTTATTGGCCCACAGCAGTTTTCTAAGGGTATAAAAATCCTAGAAAATTTTTCTGTGACATTGAGAACATCTCACAAATTAAATGCTTTTTCTTAGCCTAGTCCCAAATGTCATTGACATTTTCAGAATTTTCCAACTTTTATACTGATTCTATGGGAAGAAGGCTACTGATATTTTTAATTTAAGTATTTATTGAAAGGCCAGAACCTGACTCCCAAGTACATAAGAGACAGATTCTGTTAACTTCAGTTACCAGCAGAAAAAGCAATGTCCTTTCAGGTAAAATACCAATACCTTTTTAATCTCAATTTCATAATGTTGTGTTCTGAGTTTTCTCTGAAACCTACAAGAAAAAGCCCAAGGGAGTTCACTTGGAAGATGCTTATTTTATACATATTTTATAGAAAGATCAGTGTTTATTTCAGTTTTTAAAAGGAAAGGTAAGGAAACCATTAGTCCAGCTTAATGTAATATAAATAACTTCTCTGCCTTGAGATAAACAAACAAGCAGGATAACATCATATATTGGCACTCACAGGAGGGTACGCTATTTTGGTATGTAAACATGAAGTTTAAGACCACATACAGCTTCTTGATGATTTCTATTAACTCATTTCTGAAAAGGTCTTACATAATGAGAATAAGTAAATATTCCTCTATGGAAAAAAACCTGTTGAAGAGAAAATTGAATCTACAATGAAAATTGAATAATTAATTCAATCTATTGGACATTGTGTAATTTAATTTGTTCTTCTTAAAAACCTAGTGACATAGACAACCAGTTTCTAGCCAGTGATATTATCCATGGTAATAATATGACCAAGAATAAATGATTCAAGTTCTTTCCAAGAAAGAATTCTTCTTTTTATTTTAGTAAAGCCTTAAAACAGAGATGGAAACTCTCAGCTTCTTACCCCCATTCTCTCTCTTGTTCCCTCTTTCTCTTCCTGACTCTCCCTCTCTAATAGGAAGAGAGAGCTCTCTTCCTATTAATTGCTTCTTTCCCTTCAACTACCTCTCTCATCCAAACACTCTTTTCAAGTCATGGAAGAGACATTCCTTTCTTTCATGCTACCTGAACACCAGTACAGGAGAAATGAAGTTTAAGAAAAATAACCCTTCTGATCAGCTTTTGTCCCTGGCAAAGGAACAGCCCAGAGTAGTAACCACAGAGAAAATCTCATTTTGAATTTCAAGCCCCTACTTTGAATTTCAAGCAGATGCCATCACTGGTGCATTGTGGAAGAGCTTTGAGAAGCAGAGCTCTGAGGAGCAAGAGCAGAGTATTTTTGTAGCCAGAGTCTCTAGAAATTTAGCTGGCAAATATAAAGCACATGAAGCTATGTATTTTATCTCAATATAGGCAGCTTTCCATAAGAACAGCTAAAGGACATATCTGAAACAAAACATCTCAACAAATATTTGTGTGCTACATATATAGACTACTGCAAGTGTCAACAGAGTGTTCTCACCAAAGTGGTTGATGAAAATATTGTAATGATGTATTTCAATTTAACTTTGGCTGATTCTCAGAAATAACTGGAAGTTGTTAGCTGAAGGAGTGTTTATTCTTTTGTTTAAATCTGCTTAAGGAAGACATTTGGAATCAAACATTTTAGTTGGACCCGGCACAACTCTCAAATTGACATGCAATTGAAAGAAGACCATACAATGAAAAATCAGTGTGGAATCCCAGCTGCTGCCATGTCTGCTTACATTGCCTGTAATCTCAATTACTACTTAGAATCAGCATGTTGTTTTTACTTTCTCTAAAATTACCTCCCACCATTTAACTCCAATGCCTTAGTTTATATGACCTATTTGTCAGTAGTACAAATGAGTCATCTAACAAATCATTCAAATTGCACCAAATAAAGTTACTGTGAAAGTTTGAGGGTGATGTTTGGCTTCATCTTTTCCAAATGCTGGACTGTCTTAAAAGAGACCTTATTAAGAGGTTACCTTATGTAAAATCCCACAGTTACCATGAATTTTAAAGGACTGATCGTGTTTAAATTTATTTGCCTCAACCGGGCTTCAGTTCCTGGCATAATTATGATCTAACTAACATCTCCAAGTCTGCATGACAAACTTGCATGACAAACACCAGTCGACAGCAACAGATTACTGTTTTAAAGGCAGGCCTTTAACTTCCTGTCTCCAGCAAGAATGGGGAAAAAAATATGTGACCCCTAGAGAAGAAATCCTATTGGCAGAGTTGGAGGTGGGAGGATGCAAGTGTAGTGATTGTAAGTATATTATAGTAAGTAAATAATATTAAGAAAAGCCAAGAGTGAATTTATACATTATTTAGGGAAAAAAAACCAAACCAAAGACAATTCTGTCCCATATGCCTGTTACTAAGTATAATGAGTAATAATGAGTGTAATAAAGCTTTAGATGGAAATAAGAAATAAAAAGAGTCAACCCCTTAAACATCAGCATAAGAGCAGAAGATCCTCAGCAAGAGAGTGGAGAAAAGAACAGAATGTCTTTTATTGTCTATTTAGTGGGTTAGCTCCCCAAAAAATATTTATGAGAGAAAGGATTATGGAAAACAAAACTCTTATCCTAACAGATCATATGGTTGGTTGTGCTAGACGGACTCATTTATCTCCATTGAAGGAGGACAAGACCTTTATAATTCACTAGTGGCTTCATTGCTTGTGAATTATGAGCCTTGCCCCCTTACTAGCAGGCACCAATCTGTTATCCCAGCAGACTGCTGTTGTTGTTATGCACTTTTTTTTCTGCTTTATTGATAGGTGCCAGAAGATCTTGTTTTTCCCTTATCTGTACCTCACAAATACAATGAAATGTACTTTCTTCTGACAAAAAACAAGACTAGATGGTTATACAAGGTATATCCAGCTGAAGTCCTTTGAATACCCTCTGTATCTCTTTACACCCTTTAGAAATCAAGTACTAAATAATTTCTTAGAGCTTCAAAATCTCTCAATCCTAAAAAGTGATCATTTATTCTATGCAAAAGGACAAAAACATAAATTAGTGAGTATGAAATCAAAGACTTACTGTACCTGCTAACCAAGAACTTATAGGCTTAGAAATGTATAGGCTTAGAAATAATCGCACAAAGATGAATATACAAATATTTATTGACAAAAAGGGACTAATAAGTGTGCCAGATGACTGTCAGTCATGCAGAAGCAGAGGGATCCTATACTGCCTTCATGCCACAGCTATTAGTGTCACCTAGTGCATGAAATTATCATTCCCAACAGGAGATATATATACTTAGATGCTGGCTCTGTTGAAAGCCTGGAAGTCATTTGAAGTTGATTATGAAGTAACCATGGTAAATCCTGATGCATAAAAGTTGTTATTAAAAATAGTAACTAGGCTGATACACTTAAACTTAAAAGTTGTGGGTTTGAATTTCATGTCCTTTTGGTGAAATTTAATCTGCTAGTGGAACTGCTGTAAAAATTTAAAAAGCCTTCACATAATCCATCATAATCATAATCCATTATTTGTAATGAACAAGTGAAAAATAAGGTTTTTCCTTTGCATAATATTTGTGGAAGAGATGAATTTGTGGTAAATATGTTCATGCAACTGCAGTCTCAGACACATCCAATTTTCTTTTAATTCTATCTGTTATTTAAAAACATGGATTTTTTTTGTTGTCAGAAATAAATGAAAAACTCCCCAAACATACAACTTCGTTTTCTTTCCAGGTCAGAGTTGTTTCTGACTGCATTGTTTAGTATAAGAAAAGAAAAAGCATCTAAAGTAGATGTAATATGTTAACAACAAAGATAAAGTGAAATAGCTTTGAAACTGATTTTTCCTTTCTGGTAAATGATGTCCTCTAACATGTCAGTGAATAAAGTTCAGTATGGCTTGTTCAGTTTTTTGCTAATCACTTAGTAACAGCTCAGGGCAAAATGCCTTGGAAAGAGTCAGTAAAACTGAGAAATTGAACACTAAGCTAATAAAAGAGAGACAAAAGAAAAATGCAAGCTCCTATTAGTATTACATTGGACAGGGACAGTAAATAATTGAGAGTTGTCACCTAGAAGTTTCTTCATTATTCATGGGCTTATATTTAGTCCTTTATATCAGTGCCATCTAATCTTGTTACGTCACTTGCACTCCTCAACTCAAACATTAATATGTCTGCCTCTGATATGTGATACACACTGGCTTTTCAGAGATATCACAGGCTGCTGATCTGCACCAGTCAAGAGCAATGTAATTGACACTGGCAGACAGAAATATTACTGCCAGATTGAAGAATATAAATAATAAATAAAAAATTCTTCCAATACTGCACAAAGAAATGTCCATAATAAGAAAAAGATCTCTTCAATCACACCCACTGAGAATCAGCCCCAAATTAAAATAGCAACAGATTAAATGCAAGGGTCCCATTCAATTATACTGAGTGTCTATACTCTTTTGATAATACGCTGTTTAGCTACAGAGCAGCTGTGTAGGTTACTGTGAAGAGAATGGGAAGATTGCAAGTAAGTAGTTCAGATCATGTTTCTGTTTCTAGGCTTAAACATCTGTAGAGGAGTCTCAACAATTTAGCGGAAGATAGAGATATAGAGATATTTAGAAAAAAGGCAAAGCTAAACGTATCTAAATGGCTGCTTCATATTATCATGGCAATAATATAAAAATGCAGTGACTGGTCTGCAAAACTCATGAAGAGGGAAATAAAAGTGAGGTTTAAAAATTAATATATTGTGTGTCTTAGGAGTTTTTAGGAAGTTCAATTTTAATATATGTGAAATAATTGAAAGCTAAAGTCAATTTAGTGCCACACCAACTGTATGCCTACACCACCAGTGGGTATGTATCAGTGTATAATGAGCTTAAACCTAAACTGTGAGCAATAAAGTGTGTCAGGTTTGCTTCTAATAGTGCTGGTGCACTTTAATATGAAGAAAGAACAAGATGGGAAAAATGAAGAGGCACTTATGCACTCATCACTGATGGGGAAAACCAGAGTATTAAAAAACCTATCAGCCCAGTGGGATGCTCATCCCAATCCACCCCTCAGGTAAACTAGAAGCATAGTTGGATAGAGTGAGATGAAGATGAGCAAGTCCAATGGATTGTGAGGACAGTTAAAAGAAAAAAAAAGTGGAGAAAAGAAAATGGAAGATGGGAGAAAAATAAAACAACTTCTTTAGAAAGGAAGTAACCTACTAACATACTACATCTTTCCTGGATTGCTCTAAACTGAAGGAGTGTTTCTGTTCCTTCTAATTTCTACCTCTACTACAGAAACCAAACCATGACTTTTCTTTGATTTTAGGAAGTGAAATTTCTTCTCCCTCTCAGCTGGCATTGAATAAATAATACCCAAATAATCCCTAAATCAGAAAACAGTTGCATCAAAAATTGTCCTATTTACTTGGAGTTCAATACAATTGTTTGTTACCATGCTCTGTGTTACTAAACCCTAAGGTCAGTGAACAGATAGACAGATTCAGTTCAGTGGGAGATGGAGCAGGTACAGCTGTGTTACATGGTAGGGGAGCTCCTCTATGCTTCTGATACAATAGGCAAAATTAGGGAAAGAAACCTAGGTTTGTCTTACTATAAATAAACTTGACACACTGCCAAAAGTAGAACACAAAGAATTCTGTACAAAGATTATTACATAGTTTTATAATAATTGGGAGCTCTTATGTGTCAGTTATGAAGCCAAGACATGAACTTTTAACAAAGACAATCACATAGACTAAATCCCTCAATCATTTTAGGAAAGTAAGTATTTAATATTCTTTTGTGTTTACTTGGCCTTTCCCCTATTTCTTTGTTTTTTGATTAAATAACTATTTATGTTTGCAGAAGTTTTTTGTGGCTTTTTTTTTTTATTTTAAATTTTAGCATCTTCTCAACACCCAAACCTAATTTTAGGACTCTAGGGTTTCTTTTGTGATGGTATGTTGTCCTGAAAGAGCCCACGATAATCTCACGTCTTGCTGCCTGTATTCTATGATCTGTAAAGAAACCTTGAATGTAAAGTAATTATGATAAACGCAGTTACCAAATTAGAATAAAAGGTGGGATTCATGTTTAATAATTTAAAAACAGTAGAGTCTGAACTTACATTTCCCTAATAGCTGTAATCATTTCCCATATTACTAAAAGATTCTCTTTTCACTGGATAAGATAATTCTGCTTTGAGTTCTGCTTTCTCCACATTGGTATTGGACATGAAAATCAGGAAAACTTTATAAGATCCATCACAGACATGGTCACATAATAAACAAAGTTTGACAGCCTTCAATTTCCAATGACATCCTGAGGTAAATGCAAATTTAGATATGCATTATTTTATGAAGATTGGGAGTACATAAACATGAAGTGGTTTCCTTTTGTTCCACAATCAGCAAAAACTGAATACAATAGACCAGAATGCACAAAAGCAAATCCTTCCTATACTGTCATATTCTAATTAATTACCATCAGTGACAGTCTTTTTATATTTTAGAGCACATAGTAACCCATTATGGGGCGTCACTTTGCTCATTTTCTCTAAGAATGGTAGTAATTTGTGAATAATATCAGGAAGCAGACATCATTCTGGCATCAAATATTTTTCCTTAAATCATATGATAATTCTGTTTCTCTTCCTCCAGAACTCACCTTTTATGAAGGGCAGAAAGTTTTTCCTAACCAGAGGTTTCTTCAAAAGAAACAAACCAAATAGAAATAATGAAAGCTTGCAACAGACAATATTGAATAACTTTTGTCCTGCATGGTTATCTTTCTGGATTTATTCTATAGCTCTTAGAACAGCCAGTATCTTTATAGAAGTGTCTTAATAACTTATATTACTAGTCCTATTGTTCACATCCCTAATGGTGATAGGTGAATGCAACAGCTTTAAAAAAAATCCTACAAAAGCAAAAGTCAAGCATAAAAATCTGGTGGGTTTTTGTTTAATTCTAAAGTTATTTAGACTAATTGTCAAGCAAGTCAACTGCAGTCATCATATCTTATATCTTGTTGAGCTTACACATGACATTTAATACTAGCAGGCACCTCTGCTATGATGCTTATTTTCCAGATTTGGCAGTTTTGTATATTCCAAAAGATATATATATATATAAAGATATATAAATCTTACATTTCATTAACTTATTTAAATAAATAACTAAACAAAAAAACACCAAGTGAAAAAGCCAAACCACAAATGTGAGGATTCCAGACACGACCAATGGATTTAGATTTATAGGGCTGGAGGAGGGACAAGGGAAGCAGTATCTCTTTCCTATCTGCATACCTGTGCAGTGTCAGATGAGCTGTCTATAGGCAACAGAGGCCTTCAATACTACCCAGTGGGAATCACATTCAGCAAACATTTTAAATTGCTCACTGTAATACAGGGAGATACTGTTGTTTCCTAGATGTGTCTTTCAGAATGCTTCAGAAACTTGAAAGTAGCCTCCATGCTGTTAAAGTGAATCCCTTATATGACTTACCATCATCTTAAAAATATCACCACTTGCTTTGCAATAAAGATGAATGCCACTCTTTAGTGCATCTTTCAAAATAAATGGATTGTATTAACTGATGTACAATTCCCCTCTCTCTATGATTACTTCTAATTTGTAAATTCCTAAAGCCATGGATTACTAATAACAGCTATCACTCATTTTCTCTGAAACAGTTTGACACTAAGTACTAGAGATCACGGTGAGTTATAATGAAAACTATGCTTGCAGATAATGTACGACACAATTTCGCTTCCTCCTCAAGGATTTAATAAAGAATACTACTAGCTTATACACTATCTTATTTCCCTAAAATGGAGTGAAGCAGCCTTTGAGCACAGACAGTAGTGTCCATTGTTGTCCCCTTATGAATCCCTAAAAGCTGTATGCATAATGGCCTTACATCAGTCTGCTTCTGTCCCAATGCTTGTCTGGCATCCCATGTCACACACAAGCAAACAAAGTAAGTCTAAGGGCCAATAAACATGTTACTTCAATCCCAATAGAAATTGGATGAAGTTTGTTGAGATGTTTGGTATTCTTAATTGCAATACATTTCAAAGAAAGACTGTCAGATGCTATGGCTCTGCACACAACTTTATTCCAGAGGAACAAGTTTCTGTGAGATCTTCATTACCAAGGCATACCAGGCTACAGGTATACAACTCTGGGGGAGCTCCCAGCAAAAATCTTTTGAATGGAAAATTCCTAAAGGCAACACACAGGGTAATGTAAGAAGCTCTGAGCATCTGCCAGAGGAGAATAATGAAAATACACCTGGAAACACCTGGAAGAATCACACTCATGCAGTATTTTTTAAGGGCTCAGTTGTGCTAAAATTGCTTGGTTTTTTTCTTCTTATTTTTTTCCTTTCTATTCTTTTCTTCTACTGTTTTTTCCTTCCTTTAGCAAACACTTCCCTGTTTCAAAGATGGCACCTATCATTACCTCTTCAAGTGTGTAGATTCCACCAAAAAGCAAAACCTACATAAAGTATGATATAACTGAAGTTTGATTTCTAACCTGAATTTCAGAGGATGCATCCAGTTCAGTTCTCTTTCTCCAGACACAAACCTGGGCAATTCTTATTTCACAGCTATATTTTCTTTCCAAACCTGAAAGGAAAGACAAGCAGAAGGGACAGATTCTGCCACTTCCCCTTGAATACTCCCTTCAGCACCCTAACCTAGATGAAATGAGGATACACTTCCTTAAGGAAAACACTGGAAAAACAGCAGTAAAGTAGAACGCCTCAGTTCCTCATCTCACTCAAAAAACCCAACAAAGCAAACCCAAAGTTTATTAGTTAGCAATTATGTGTTTTCAGTGGTGGAGTAAAAATGCAAATGAGCTAACAGGCTACAGCACAGTTTAAAACTAATAACAGCTGGAATATTTATTGGTTACTCAGGTCAAAGTACTCTGCCACCCAGACCTTCATTAAATGTCATCTTTGCCATTAAAAACAAATCCTAACCTGACTGCAGGGAGTGAGGGGATGTCTCCAGTACAGGCAGAAACACCAAACTACTTTGTGCGTTGACTTTCTATGTGTGAGATATATAGTCAGCATTTCTAATGAATCTGCTTGGAGTGGCTGGAATATTATGATTTATAGCATCTTCCCACTCTCCGTCATAGCATTTTATTAGATGGATGGGAAGCCAGTAGTAATGAGGTTAGGAATGAAAAAACATCCATCAAGCTTGGCTACATCTTCTCAGTAAAGACAACACACTATCTTGTATGTCACAGGCAGTGATTTGGTCACGATGGTATAAAATGTGTGATTAAAACCAAGCACTTGACACTAGATAATAGGCATCTAGTTAAAAAATAGCTCTAGTGTTCCTGACTTTTAATTAAACCCAACTCATAAATATGCACTGTGGTAAATATACTGCAGAATTGGTCTTTTTTATATTCCACCACATAACAATTACCTCCAGAATGAACACTTTATTTCACTACATGCTGTTATTAGGCCAGAGAGAGTCTAAGAGACAGTCTAAAATACAAATGTTGAGCCAGTGATGTCAGGCAGGTACACAATGATCCTATCCACTTCAATTATTTTCTCTCCTTCTCACACTTCCTACTACAGTTATCAATCTAAAATAAAGCATCCTTGATCATTTTTAGCAATCTTTCAAGGCACCTTTGATTGCTTCAGTAATAACAGAGAGAGAGGGGGCCTCTTAAATGTAGAATGCTAGTGCACTGTAAATCTGTCTCTTTAACAGGTTTATTCTTTTGTGTGGCTCATTTACAGAAGACTTTTTACGTGGCTTTGAATAATGTAAAGCTGACAAATTTGTGTACAGAAGCCACAGACAGTATGCAGGCACTTGTTCAGCAAGCTATTTAACTGTGCCTGACTTAAGTGCTTGAGTCATCTCACGGAGGTTAACAGTCAATTACCCATTGATTGTTAACTCAACAATTGATCAATAAAGGAGTAATCCAGTTCCCTTACGGCTTCAAGAGACAACATCCTTGTGCTGAAACCAGAGGCGCTGGGGTCAAGTTCTCCATGTCAGGGAATTCTTGCAGCTGTAAAGGCAATGGGAGGCTTTCGGTGGCACAGATCACAGAGGCCAGCTGCAGTATAGCTGCTCAGGGTTTCATTCAGTGGGACACGTGGTAACTGAAGACCTTCTGTTCTAATAGCAAAAAAGTAAACATTTCTGGTTTTAAGGAAATCATTCTTATCTACTAAATGAAGCACATTGGTATCTGCTTAGTTGTGAGCAGGGAACAACCATGAGCATAATGGATGTACTACAATTGGTATGTACTCTACATGGTACATTTGGTATGACTAAATCTCCTCACTATTTTCCATTGTAAATGAAATAATATTTATCATATCTGATAAGAGTTATGAAAAATTCTTGGGATGTTGAGACAAAAGGGTGTAAAACACATGAAATATAATGTCTTTCTTTATGTAGTTTTTCAGTAATACAGTGAACATAGCATTTTTAAATTGTCACAGGCAGAAAATTGACATTTTGTAATGGTGACACATCTTGCTAAGAATGATGAGTTTTCCAATGCAGCTGAATCACTGAACTTTATAATTTGCCTAAAAGATTTGCAAATTAGTGATTTCTGCTGTAAATCCCTATTTTTCCCCTCTAGGGAGACCTTTGAAGCATTTGCTAGTGGCCTCCAGGGAGGTAAATATTCATGTGATGTTTCTTCTGTTTCCACCTGCTACACCAAAAGATACCTATACACAAAATATGTTTCGAAGTTAACTTTTGCATATTATCGAAGTCTGCATTTCTGGGGTTTTTATAGGCAGAGAAAGAGGAAATGGCATTTCTTATTTTCAGCGTAAAGACAGTTGGACCCACAATAAAAGTATCTTTCAAAAATAAACCTGTTAAGTTGCTTCAGAATGTTGAGGATAATTTTTTTTAAAGCTGTTTTATCAATAAAAAGTACATTTTTTTCAGTGGGTTTTTATCAATAAAAAGTACATTTTTTCAGTACATTTTTACAGAATGGGTCAGGTTGGAAGGGACAATAGGGGAGTCAGCTGGTCCAAACACCCTTCTCCACCGGGTCATTCTAGTGCACAGGATGACATCCAGAGAGTTCCTAAATATCTCCAGTAATGGACATTCCACAACCTGTCTGGGCAATCTATCCCAGTGTGTGGTGACAGGCACATTAAGGAAGTTCTTCCTCACATTTGTGTGGAACTTCTATGCATCTGTTTCTGTCCTTTGTCTCTTGTCCTATTGCTCAGCACCACCAAGCAGAGCCTGGATCAATCCTCGCCACCTTTCAGATACTCACAGACAGTGATGAGGCCTCTTGTCTCTCAGCCAACTCTTCTCAAAGCAAAACATCTCCCTCAGCCTTTCCTCATAAGAGAGATGTTCCACTCCCACAACCATCTTTGTCACTCTCTGCTGCACCCACCCCAGGAGCCCCATGTCTCTCCTCTCCTGAGGAACCCAAAACTGGACACAGCACTCCAGATGTGCCTCACCTGGGCTGAGTAGAGAGGCAGGATCACCCCCCTCGCCCTGCTGGCACTGCTCTTCCCAATGCACCCCAGGACCACATTGGCTTTCTTGGCCACCAGGGCACACATTGCTGGATCATGGACAGCTTGCTGTCCACCAGGAACCCCAGGTCCTTCTCCTCAGAGCTGCTTTCCAGCAGGTCAGCTCCCAGCCTGTATTGGTGCCTGGGGTTATCCCTCCCCAGCGCAGGACCCTGCTTTTGCTTTGGTTGAATTTCAGACAGTTCTTTGTCACCCATCTCTCCATCCTGTCAAGGCCCTTCTAAAGGACTGCACAACACTCTAGGCATCGATGTTTGGTAAAAGAATTACATGACAGGTTTCATCCTAAATAATAGTTCTAAAATACACAAAAACTCAGTAACCTACATTATAAGTGTTCTGCCAGTGCAACATCCTAATAGAGCCCGTTCAAGTGTCATACTTTTAAGTGATTTCTCTTTTCTTTCATGCCATCATACTAATTTTAAAATTTAAACTAATTTCAACAGTTTCAGCAAATTATTGAAGTTTCATTGGATGGAAATGGTGGCATCACCAATCAAGCTCACTCTGTCATATGGTGAGGTGAAATATATCTTGGTGCTATATTAACAACTTACTATTTGCAATGAATTTTAATAACAGGATTAAATTGCCTCAGCAAAAAAGATAAACTTGAATGTTAATAAAAGGTGGGCTATGATGCTATCTAAATACACCACTAAGATTTTCATACAAAACCAAAATTGTTTATTGGATGAAGGAAACCCTGATCGAATAGACTGTGATCTCTCTACTTGCAGTCATCATAACCCTTTCAGAAAGAGATTTCTTATGCTGGCTTTCATTACACATTCATTTTTCAGAGGAATAAATTACATGCCCCTTTTGCTGTGTTAATATTGCAGGCAACCATGGATGCTGTTATACATTCCCTTGGAAATACATTTTATACAATGCCAGTTAAGCAGGAGGTGGGAATATTGGCCAGAGGATTCCAGTATCTCAGCTAAAGGTCAATATCGCTACCAACCAGCAAGAAATTATTTAGTAATGGCTTGTATAGTCAGCATTGGGTTCAAGCCCAGCTTCTACTAAGGGTATTGAACATACAGGCTTCTCAATGAGAGCAGGTGCTACCAAAGGAACCATCCTTGTATTGAGAAGGCAGCTTAAGATAAATATAAATCATGCCCATGACCTCCCCTGACCAAGCTAGTTTTGCATTTTTTCATCTTTAATAGTCTTAAAGTTTCCACACAGAACCTAGTAAAATTTCTATATTGACACTTAGCCCCTAAATCCACACACAGACTCAGTAATGCTGACTGCCCCCTCCCCTTTTCACAGATAACAAGAAATTCTAACCCTGACCAAAAACTACATCAGGTTAGATACCTTGGCTACTTTCTAGCATGCAAGGAAAAAAACATATCTTCTTTTAAGGGTAAATCAGAAAATCACTGCCAATCTAATTTTTTTTTTCTGCTATTTTTAAGGCTTCTTAGTGTTCAAGTGAGATTTTCACTTATCTTTCTTCACATACTTCCATGAAAGAACTAGTGAGACATTATTGGTGTAATCAAAAATGCTCAGAGAGGTTTGAATTAGCAAGGTCCAGTATGATTTTTAATTTAAGACTAAAAACTGACCTTGAATTGAATGAATTGAATGAATTGAATTGAGTTGAATTGAATTGAATGACAATTTAGCTTTAGCACAGGTAAGGAGATATTAACTTGTGTTCTTATATTCCAATAGAAATGCCCATACTCTGTGTTCTCTGCAAACAGAGTGGCCACCTGTTAAATAATACCAAGACTTTACTGCAAACAAATTTCAGTATAAAAGGTCTCACCAACATTGTGCACAATGACAGCAGAGAAACACCTGTACATTGGGAGGATAAGATGCAAGCTGGGCTATCTCCTCCTTCATCACTCTCACTTTTTCTTTGACTCTGTGCTTTCTGAACTCTGCACATTTAGACAGCTCTTCAGACAGATTCCCTTGCCATACAGGACTTGCATCATTAATAGCAGTCTCATCTTTCATTATCATTCTCAATTTCTTCACAGCCTGCAGGAAGAAACTTGAAGTCTGTAATTTTGTCCCCACACGCCAACAAAGCATAGATGAGGAGAATTCAGTCTTTCAATTATTCTGTTCTGAAAGTCACCATCCCTCATTAATGTATTTTAATCCACAAAAATTCAGCCAGGTTTTCAAAGGAAAACTTTATTTTCTCTATAATTTTATTCTTAACTGGGCTGAAAGAAAAAGTTCCAACTTTTCCCGCAAGCCAGGAAGAATCATTTCATATTCACTTATTTCCTTGTATTTGTTCCATGTCAATAATATTTCTTCTAATTTTACTATTGCTAGTAGAAGAGCCTCATTTTTCATCAGCAACAGCTGACACTTTGAGGGCAGATCTCTCATGTGACATGCCTGGACAGAAGCTGCAGGTGACCCTGTTTCATGAGACCACATGGCTCCCCAGGACACCAAAAATTCTGCTTTATTTGAAAATCAATTCTTTAAAGAAAGAGATAGTTTCTGTGAAATGTATGGCTCAAACCTAACTCTTATCCAAGTAAATAACTTAAAGGCTGTCTGTCACCACCCACATAGTCTTTACTAATCCCTTCAAATTTTGAAGCACAAAGCAATGAAGCAGCAAAGAAAATGAAATTTTCTACTTATTAATGGCTGTAAACTTTGTACCTCTCTGGAGTAAGAGTGTGAGGCAGGTATAGAAGGACATTTGAAATACTTAATCTGTGCTTGGTCTGATCATAAACCATCAACCAATCCCAGTCATGAGTAGAAGGTATTTTGATTTTCTAAATTTTCAGAAGCCAAGCCTTTTTTTGATTAGGAAGTTAGGATGAAGGAGTTAGCTGACAGTTTTTCCATCCTGAGACTACAACAAACTCTTCTGGAGATTTCCTAGGAGTGCAGTAATACTGAAAGTACATTGTTGTGATGTATAAACTTTGAGAGTCCTAAAAACTAGATTAAACATCCTTGATTTCTTCTTGACTGCAAAGCGTTGCTATCTTGATGGAGCAATAAGATCAATGTGAAGAGGAATCTATTTGTGCAGATGAGAGTATTAAATGAAAAGAAGCTGAGCTGAGGTACATTTCTATCTGCAAGCCCTGAATATCTAAAGGATAACACCTCTATTACAACACCAGCAGCAAACTGTATGATGATTTTTTTTTCATTACAATCTTTTGGGAAAAGACAAGAAGTACAAGTAGACAGAGCAGCATCTTCTTGAAAGAAAACTAGGCTTTTCTATGTGTCACTTCTTTAACAAGAGTCCCACAGTTCCATTGTGTTTACTTTCTTTGCATAGGAAAGCTAAACACTGAGAACACTGGTGCATAAGCTCTTCAACTATCGAGATATTGAATTCTGATCTTTAATAAACCAACACTGATTTACTTCACTGCTTCTGTTTGCTTAGTTAAGCTCCACTGGCATAGGAAAAGGCACACATAATTTAATCAGATTGCTTTTTTCATTTGGTTTTTATTAATGCAGCAAGAAGGCATTGAGCTCGATGAATTCTCTCAATTCTCAGCAGTATAATATAGCACTTCCTTCTTGACTGAAAGTTTCAAACAACAGCAAAAAATCCTAAAGTATAAGAGCTTATGTGGAATTGACATGAGGGCCATTTCAATGGTACAGGCTGTCCTCTTTCAATCTTCTATTAAAAGTATACCTTATGGAATAGAGAACAGAGTCATTAAAGAGAGTGTTAAATGCTCTCATTTCTGTGGGGTTTGACATGCCATTGTGTTTTCTCCTAGAAAAATCCCACCATCTTGGGACTCCAGGATATCTGTGCAGCTGCTTTATGCCATCCAGCACCCAGCACAACCTGCTGCTCTTAGCATTAGATATTCTAGATAAACATAATACTGTTGAGTTGTCACAATTGGAGACACACAGATTTTCATGTTTTGCAGTTCACAGCTTCTTCAGACAAATCTTTTCCATTTATTTCAGGGTCATACCTCAAAAAAGCATTCATTTCTCTGTACAGAACTGTCACAGTGATTTTAAAAACAAGTTTAAAATAAAGCTAAGCACATGTAAGGGTGATTCCATGCTGTGCTTTTCATAAGCTCTGAAGACTCTTGCACGTTGTCTAGAGGAGAACTGATGAAAAGTCTTTGAGTTTTCATTGTTCAGTTGCCATTTACCTGTTGTCCCACAAGCCAACATTGTTTATTGTGCTGTGTTATTCTACCTCGATCAATTTGATTATGTTCCATTTTTTAATGTGAAGACTGAACTGAAACACATATAATATTATGAATTTGTGTGCCTATATCTATATAGTCTTACATATACGTATAAAAAAATAATGATTTTAAAACTTGCAGTCTCTTGGGAGCATCTGTGTGATTCTATTTTCAAATACAATGTTATGATGTCTGCCTTCGTTGAGGAGGAAGCAGCCCATCTGCTTTTTCTTTTCTCCTTGAAAGAGTGTAAAAAACAGTGATGTTAAGTGCCAAAATACTACTTCCTCTGTGACAGCAGAACATCACAATAAAGAAAAAATCTCATAGGATAAAGAAGGAAAAAAAGATGAAATTATACTTCTTTCTTGGTGAGGATATTCCTTTACAAAAAATTGTTTGGAAAGTGGCATTATTATTACTACTATTACTATTATTATTATCATCATCATCATCATCAACATCATCATCATCATCATCCTCATCACAACACAGATTATTTTTCAAGTAAGACATGAACCATCCATGAACCATCCTTCCATCCTCCCAGGGTAGCTTCCATTCCAAAGCTGCCAACTATGCTCAGAAACAAATACATCTTCTGTATGTTCTTTATCATATTTATATCAATCAAAGTGAAAAGTGATTTATTTCCTGCTAGAACTGCAGGATAACACATCTCTGTGTCTCTCAAAACCTTTTAGCACTGGTCGTATTTTGTTCTTAAGTCTATAATTGTGTTGTTGGCCTCTTCTTATGACAGACCTCTGCTTACTTTTCAACCTGTAATCTATATTCTACTTCAAAGTCCATGTGTGCATGGCATACAGATTACTGGGGTTTTTAGTATTCGTCCTTCACTGAAGCCAGCAAGAGTTTTATTAACTATTTCCCTGAGTATTATAAAAAGTATTAAAAGAATTTAAAGAGTGTTTAGAGAAACTCTTTATTTCATTTTATCTCCATGTTCATATTCCCAGGTACTAAATGACTAGTAGATAATATAAAAGAAGAAAAAATAAGAGTGTGCAGGAGATAGAAGTTTGTACCCGCAACTTTCAAACTTAGAGGCAAAATAAAACTATAAGTAATTAATAGTTCTGATAAAAAAACTTTAAGTACCTAGAAGGTTACAAGATCCTTTAAATTATTCTGGGGTTTTTGAGAAGTTTTTATGAGTTTCAAATCAAAATGTTTAATGTTTCCTGAAGCATGAAAACACGTTTCAGTTTTTCTAAGTTACCACATAACTAACCAAAGCAATACTTTTTAAAATTTACAATGTTATTAATTCCTTACTATTATATATCCATTATCAAGACCAAAATTTCAGCCTTTCAACACATTAGAGATAATGTCTGGAGATTGTTCCATATATTTTTACCACAAATCATCTTGAGGATGCTTTTGTGCTCTAAACCAATAGTTTCAGAGACAGAGCTACCGACCTCTCCATTATTTCAAATGAACAGTAAAAAAGCCCTCTCATTACTTTCAGGAATGTAAGAACATTGACCAACACTAAATTCATTTTCCTCAGTTCATTGATTATGCATCACTTATCAAACGCCTTCTGCCACAAAGCTTCTGAAATACCTAGTTCTGTGGAGATATCTGCATTGATAACATGATATGAGGCTGACTTGTGTGTCAAGGTACAAATTTCCTGAGTTTTAACACGTGAAAGTAGCAGCTCTGTTCTGTTAAATCTCTATGTTTTATAATTTAATTTCATATGAAGCTTAAAACAAAAGATAGAGTTTCTGAAGCAACTTTTCTGGAAGGTGGTAAAATGGAGAGCTCTGCAGAAATACTTAGCTAATGCTATAATTTTTATTCAAATGAAAAGAAGCCAGTTTAAAGCACCCTCAATTAATTTTTTTACTTTTTTATTTGTTTGTCTTATCACCAAACCATACACAAAATAGAAAATAGTTATATTGAAACATTTGCCAGGAACTTGTTCCTGTCATGAAACTAAAATGTCATCTGTCATAGCAAACAAACCATCACTCCCTATTGGCAAATAGCTTAGTTTTAGTCTGCTTGTCTGCCCACCTAATGGGATAGCAGAATATTGCTACAATGATGGGCCATTTGTTCAAAATCTTGCCTCCAAGGATACTCCTCCAATTTATACTCAAAACATTAATTGTTTTGTTTCCTGGATGCTGTTCTGAACTGTGTAATGTGAAATCTTTTGGCACTCGCCTTTTAAGTGTTTACAGACAGACTTTCAAACATATATATTTGCCTAAATGTATAATATTAAAGGGGAGTGAAACATGATGTGCTATGTGTTTGTAGGAAGGTCTGAACAATAGAAATTGGTTTAAAACAGGGCCCACAACATTTTCAAAACAACCAGTAGTCCCCACTAAATCTTCTCAAGCAGACATGCAGATATTTCCATAAAGGATTCCACTTTTGAGACCAAATTGGGTGTTGGAGTAAATAAATGTAATTTCTGTTTCTTATGACTATGTTAAAAGAAATTGTAATGAAGTAATTTTAATTATTTGGGGGTTGGGGTTTTTTAAATATATTTTTTAAAAATACAGATCTAAAATGATTTATTAAATACTATCCATTTTAATAATAAGAATCACACACTTGGATTTTCAGCTTTTAATTTGCCATTCCCTATGAAGCATCCATGTGCAGTCCCTCAATCTCCCATTCTGAGGCATAATCCCATACAAGCACAGTATTAAGTTCCATGGCAAACCTGACAGAGGAGGGCAAAAAGGATTAGACTGCTGCAGTTTAACAAAGATTCTGTGAATGTGTCACTTTAAAGCATGCCAGGTTTTTACATGAATAGGTACTTGCAATCTAAATGTGTTACTTATCTAAGTATTAATTACCTACTGAGGAAAAAAAAGAGACAGTTATCCCACAGGAGTAGCCCGAATTTTACAGTATGGTCATTTGTAAGTAAATTTGCAAAGCTGTGCACAGGGAGCTACGGATAAACCCTATAAGTGAATAAATGGATTTACACATTTTGTAATTGTATGCAGCTTGGAAAATGTACCTTTTCATGTCTTAGCCTGAGAATCCGATAGCTTCTTTAGACCTGCTGCCTGCTAGTACCTGGAAAAGATGCTAAATATCTGCATTGCCTCTAAAAGATGGCCCAATGCAAATAAGTCCAAAACTAAGGATACGTCAAATCGGTTTTTTAGCTAAAGGTGTAGAAGATACCTCGGAGGTACAAAACAACACTAAAGGAGAACAAAGATAAGGGTGGCCTCAAATTCTAGTGGAAAAAACATTACTAGAGGGGGAGAAAAAAAGGTTCCTAATGTTTCAGTGTCCTGGTTTTGAGCAAATTTGGGAGGAAACCTCCAAATGGGGGCCCTCAAGAAAGCAAATATAAATGGCCCCTCCCCCAGCTGTGGGAGGAAAGGATTTCTTTCAGGAAAATATTTCCTTGGAGAAAAATAGAAGAAACTGTTTCTCTAACAAGCAAAGTATTCACAACCATAAAAAAATTAATAATATTAAATGATAAAACCTCTCGCTGTTCTGAAGAGACGACAAATTTAGAAAGTGCTTGTGGTGGGGTGTAGCTCAGCTTGCTGAGTCTCTTATCAGTCCCTCTGGTGCTGGACAATGCTGTGTCATGGGCCCTGGTGGGACACAGGTGCAAGCTCCCAATGTTTTCCTGGGTGCTCAGTCCAGGACAGATTGAATAGTTCCAAGAAAAAGGAAAACCGCAGTCCAGGGAACTTCTCTGCCTCAGCTAGCTGAAAACTAACTAAAAGCCAAGAAGAGCTCTGTCCCACTGTCTGTCCGTGCTGCAGACAACACAGTCCAGGAGAAGGATGCGGATGTGGGGGAGCAAGTGCACTTTGTGATAACAAACTGCGCACTTCTTCTCTCTCTGCCTCTGCTCTCTGAACCAGTCTTAAAAACTTAATATCCAGCATTAACAGAACAGATGATTGGGGACACAAGTATCATTATATAGATATATTATATATCTCAGTCACCCTAAGACATTCAGACATTTCCATATTTTTGAAATACATTTTATCACCAAAAAGTGACAAAAAGTCATTTCTATTCCTCCAATTTCATTCAGTTTTTGCATTTATAATTTAAAGGTTATTATCTGTTCCATTGTCTCCTATAATTTCCATTTCTCTCCTTCATGAATGTATATTTTGATGTCCTATAGCTCCTTTTAAAGTCCCAAGACTGTGTTTAAAGTCTCACTGAAGTTTTCAGTCAGTTGTTTATCTTTCTTCTAGCAACTTTTCCCTCAGTTATTATTTTCCAAAAATTTCCTCTGCCAGATATCTTCATTCCTTTTCCCTCTGCAAGCCACCTATGAGTACTTTTAAACTCTATCAACATTCTTCCAAGATCCATTTTTCTACATATTCCAACTAAAAGCACACTATTCATTTGCATCAGCTTTGTCTTTCTCAGATTGCTTTCATGATTTTTCTTAACAAATCCAGCTTCTGCCTCAGCCAGTATTATCAGCTCACTGGATGTATTATAATGGCCTTTCACATCAGTGCTCCTATTTTCAAACTAGTACAAATCCTTTAATTTTGCTCTCTAATGTCTCTACAAGTTTCCTTGTTAATCCTCAGCCTCTCTTCAGCACTGCTGTCCATACTCCAGTCCTTTCTCTGAATAGTCTCTCCTCTGTCTCAAGCTTTTACCATCTACTCCCTTTCATCAGTGACATTTCTTTAGCCTCACTGTTTTTTCTTCTCTCAATCTCCTTCAATCCTCTGCAAGCTAGTTTTTAGTTCTCCTCACCAGTGAAATGACTCTCACTAATGACATTTTACGAGCTGCAGTAAATAATTTAGGGGCAATGTTAATAATGCACAGGAAAGAAGGAAAAGAATGAAGAGATACAGGAAAAGAGAAGTTTCAGCAGAATACCACAGCATGATTGAGAAATACAAAATACATTTTTTCCTATTACCTCTTCTCCAGAGAATAGTGCCTCATATTCCAAAACTGATTTATAAAGGGAGGCAAGATGAAGGAATGAGAAGTGGGAAGAGGTTCATGGATCAGGATAAAGTTAGAGAGGAAAATCTTGCACAAAGCCAAATGGGCTTTTCTTTACTAGAGCTTGAACAGAATTAAGTATGACTAGCAGCCTTGAGAAGGATTCATGGTTTCATAGTATTTAGAATAAGACAGGCAGCCAAACGTAATTAGACTCTTAGAGTGCATCCTATTTTTTAAGTCAATACATTTCTCAGATACCACACACATTTTAACTGACAGCAAAAGTACTTTGTTGTTTCATCAATAAAAATTGAAGCAGCCTGATTTAAAATGCAGTGTTTCCAGCAGTAGCTCAAGTATTCAAAATCTGCGTGTGATTTAGCCTAGGTAGTGCTTCTGAGAGGGGCTAATGAAATATAAACTGGGTAGAGGCTGTTTGATTTTGCAGAATATGGATCAAAAAGTAGAACTAACCAAGTAATCCCTAAAGTGTGAAAAGTGTGAGCAAACCAAATATTTCCTTTGGAAAAACTTGCTTTACTGGGACAATTATAATGCCTTTTTCCATGAGAAAAAACTCTTCCAACTTTTCACTCATGTGAAATTGAAGTTTCTAAAATCCTCACAAAAACTACTGAACCAAGTTGTCTGGTCCTGCAAAGAAGAAAGGCAAGTAGATTCAGTGAACTGACCCAGTATTTCACCATAAATAAGGCTGGAAAATTCCTGCCAGTATCTATCTACCTACTGATTTAATTTTCTCAGGTGATCAACAAAATAATCAAGCCAATTCTTTCTCACAGGAAATAATTGCCATTAAAACCCATTTCCATTAAATCTTTCAGAGTTCTGACTTTATCGTCATGGGCTGGTACCAGTTCTTTCCACCCTTCTTTCAAAAAAAAAAAAAAAAAAAAAAACCCAAACCCCAACTTTCCACATTTCAGCCTGCTAGAGATAGTAGAGGATATCTTCCATAGTAACAAGCGGGCTTAAAAAGGCAGGATGCTTATCAAATATTTCACTGAAATTTTGTCCAAATAAAACAGGAAGAACCCTTCCCAGCCTCACCAAATGAAAGTCAGTGTAAGTCTGTATCTTTGTTGTTAGCTGCAAAACATATGTAACAATGTCATGATTTGCCCTACTTCTGGAATCTCCCAGTCCTGCACAGGACATCCCAGAAGTCACACTCAGTGCCTGGGAGCATTGCCCAGGTGCTTCTTGAGCTCTGTCAGATTGGTGCCGTGATCACTTCCCTGGGGAGCCTGTTCCAGAACTCAACCACCAAGAAGGTAAAATCTCTTTTCTAGTATTTAATCTAACCCACTCAGCCTCATGCCATTTTCTCAAATGCTTTTGCTGGTCATGAGAGTGAAGAGACCAGTACTTGCCCTTCAGCTTTCTGCAACTCTATACCCCACTATAGTTTCCTTTAACATCTCCACCAAAAGAATTGTAAAAGGATTGGTTTTAATCCCTTAGAAACACTTTATTTTAATCCTTTCCCAGGTGCTGTTCTCAGCTACCACTGAAGAATAAATCTTAACTGTCTTTGAGTTTTTTTTCCCCACACCATATTCTTAATAAATATATTAATGGACTTAGTATATACTTCTTTTCAACAAGACGTTTTGTGGAAGAGTTTTTTTAAAGCACCTATAAAATAATCTTGATTATTTCAAAAGCTTCTGTGCATAACATTTTTAGGCACTCTTCATTTTAGGGAATCAGTTAAGAGCACTGGAAATAATAAACAAGACTTTCTCAAGTTTGCAAACATTTTCAACTTCCATTGTTTCATGAGATGTTTGAAACCATCTGCTGCTTTTTTGCTGGTGTGTGCATCACTCCCTATGACAGTGACTGAGATGGGATATCTTAGAGCTGGTTTGTCTGACACATCTCCACTAGGCAACTCTTTGAGCTGAGAAGTTTATCCTTCCAGCACTATAAAAAAATTAGCTTATCCTTGTTTTGTGATGACTGTTGCTAGCATCTCTTAGCCTCTGAGAATGTTTCATCAAAACCAAGTCTGAATTTTGAAACGCTTGAATTTGTCTTAACTTCCATATGAAAAGCACATGCTAGAGAAAGCATTTCTGAAGTTTGAGTTTTCCCCTAGCAGAGCAACTCAGTTAAATCTTGCCTCCAACCATGCTAATCTCCAATAAAGTGTCTCTCTTATGAAATAACAAACCTAGGCTGACACATACATCCTTTGTTAGAAGTATAAACTTGCCACGTGCCACTTTAGCACCCAAATTCTCATAAGAGAAACTACTACTTTCTAAACTTCATCTGTTTTCCAAGACAAGTCCTTAGTTACTGTGTGAACCTGCACAGCACAATTAGAGACGACTTCCCATGGAGGGAAATATTTTGGTCAAAATTTCCCTAGTGCTTGCCTAGATCAGCCAGAGTGCGCTAAACTGAACTGTCATGGGATATCTTGTGTGGGGAGGGGGCAAAGATTATGAAGCTGGGACACCCTGGGATGAAGCAATCAATCAAATGTAAAACATAACTTTTGTGCTAGAAAGTTTCCTGCTCTCCACCTTTCCATTGGATTTCTCCCCAAAAGACCACCCTGTCCCCGGTTTTTGATTGGTGTACTCAAGTCACCCCACAAAAGACCACCCCTGTACCCCCGTCCTAGTGGTCAAAGGGCACCCCCGAGCCCGCCCACTCCGTTCCCCTTTTTAAACCTAAGTCCCGCTTGGGTTCGGGGCTCGGCAACCCTACTCCGGCAGCCTTCAACAGAGCCGCACTCTGTTTTCCTCCTCCGTCGGCACCCTCGGACTTCCCGAAAATAAAGCCTGTTGGCATTTCACCGGAGCCTCCTGAGACCCCTCTGTTTGGCTGTGTCCTCTTAAACATCCGGGGATGCGAGTGCGGGTGACCGCGGCTGGATCCCTCCACGCAGTGTACGCCGAGGAGGGGACCTGCCGGCACCCACCCAATCTTGGGGCCCCCAGCAGCTAGCTGGACTCCAAAAACACACAATATCTTGTGTTTTGTATGGAGAAGTAATAAGCAGAACTAGAGGGTCACAAAGGTCAGAAGGACCTTTGCTGCATTAATAACAGGATGATAGACACAAGTCACACTGCTCTAGAGCTCATGGGGCACCTGAACATGTGCTATGGCCAGCTCCACCATTCCCCTAAGCTGCAGACTTGAACATACTAATGAAAGAAATAACAATTATAAAAAAAGTCAAAGGATCCATGCCCTGAAGAAGAATACAAAGGCAGACCATGCTGCAGTTGCTGGGGTTCTGAGAGCATGACCACTGTGGCTCTCTGGGAAGCAGGTAGTTTTCTTCCCTATGTGTCTGCAGAGTGGGGGCAATGGGAGAATTTGAGGCAGAGGCTAAGACCAGCTGCTTTCAGATTGATTCAGTACCCATTGAACCCCACACCAAGGCAAAAATCCTCCTATAAAACACAGACATTTTTACAACCTAACTAGTTAATATAAAAAGCACTCAAGAGTTTTCATGTTTATTTTTTATGGTTTTTGTGTGAATTCATTAATTAACACAGTAAATTTGCTAATGAATATTTTAATAGTGTTAATATGCTGCATATGCAAATTGAGTCTACAGAGTATCACCTGGAGAAGAACTACTTCAACGCTGGATTGATTTGTGATGCAAGTTTTGTTTTGCCACTTTTTCCTTTCCTTTAGGTCAACCAGGTGACATTCCAGTAATAGCGGTGTCCTTAGCAAAAGTCATCATAGAAGATGATTTCACATGGGTAGTGAAGGTTAAATATTTTTAAAATGCAAACAAAATGAATTTTTAAATGCTTCAAAATAGCTTCAGATTTAGAAAGCCCTTTACAATTCATGGGCAGTTCTCTTTAAGAAAAATGGTCTTAACTTATGCGTGCTTCTCATTTATCTGTTCAGAGATTTCTCTGTCTCTTCTACCACACAGTCTGTATAATTTAAGGTGACTCACTGTACAGGAAAGTTCACCTTCCATTAAAATGTTTTCTTTAGTAAGCACTCTTCTGGAAGTGCTGTAGTGTAAACATGAGTGGCTACGAATACGAACATTTATTAAATAGTGCTGATGAATTTTTCAATACCTAAGGGAGAGCAATTCACAGCTCAATCATTCGGGCCATTTTAAGTGCTGCACAGGACAATTCCACTACATCTTCCATTAATATTTAATTGCCCATTTTATTCTGTTTACCTTTTTGGTTAATATATAATTTAAAGCACTTCTACTAAAAAGGAGTGGGAAGGGAGGGAAGAGAACAACTGTTAGCTGCTTTTAAAAACTCTCTGGTGAGAAGTTTTTCTTAATTTAAAATTCATTGCAAAGAATTTTTATTTAATATTAGTAACACAAACCCCAGGTATTAAAGTAAAACTTGG
The DNA here is from genome assembly GCF_051311805.1 of Agelaius phoeniceus. NCBI lineage: Eukaryota > Metazoa > Chordata > Aves > Passeriformes > Icteridae > Agelaius > Agelaius phoeniceus. The sequence goes on along the minus strand of NC_135303.1, from coordinate 57,881,123 downwards.
AAGCAACTGTTGCATACCAGTCCTGACATTGACTTAAATTTGACTGACACCAATTTCCGACTGGCAGCCTTTCACAAAGCACCCTAGAAGACTGGGAGGATGCCACACAGCCTGAGCACTAGAAGAAGGTAAAAGTGTGTGAAAGTGTCACAACCCCTGTTGCACAAAGGGTATTCTATATAATGCTATAGGAAATAGCATTCTTCAAGGTTTTGGTGGAGAGGGAAAAGGGATTGGAAAATGTATCAAAAACATTTGGCTCATGATTACAAAACTAGGGGATGTTTACAGAGGGGTATATTATATTGTGGTAATTAGGAAATAAACTGTGAGATTAATGTGCCTGAAAGTACATGGGTACTGTGAAGTGGATAAAAAAGCAACCATCACATAAAAGTGTTACACATGGTCTTCATTGCCAGTCATTGGGACATCACAGGTCATCACAGTCATGAATCATCTCATAGAAAATGATTTCTTTATTAAAAACAATAAAGAGCTGATTTTTGAATTTGGGACAAAATTAGTAGCAGCTGAACTTAGGCTTTGGTCACTATTTCGAGAATCATATGAAGACTCATGGGTGCTTAAATATTGACATAAATGTAATTGTTTTGAACTTTTCAGAGGCTGAAAACTATCACCTGGAGAAGAGCTACTTCAGAGGCTGTATGTTTGAACTTTCACTTTCTGTAGTCCTTAACACATAAAAAACACATTAGGGGTTTATGGTCTAGAGTAGTCTATCACTTTTATCACCTTCTGCCTTAAGATAAGGTTGGTGATTTGCTGAGAAGTTTTTGAAAAATAATGCATAAATAATTAAAATTAATAGATTCCTTAACTTTTCTGACTCATGCTCTTCATTTTCTTTAACAATCATTCAGGGTATTATGCTATTATACACAACATAATATCATGCCATGTTAGTAGATCTAGATGTAGTATTAGAAATCTGGTTCATTAACCAAGCATTTTCTCCAGGTCAAATATGTCTTATTTTTCAGAATTACCTACAATATTAAAGACTAATACATACATAATCACACCATCAATGCCCAACCTTCCTAACGAAAGTGAGAAAATGTAAACATAATATTCAAACTTAGCATGACTTCAGGAACTATATATATTTTTTTTTATGAAAGGAGAAACAAAAAGTATGAATAAAATAGCTTATCTACAATGTTTAAGACATATCTTGCACAATGCATAAAACTGGAAAATAGCTAAAATTAGTCTGGAAGGTATTGAAAAAAATCTGAAAGACAGCACAGTCATTGGTCACAGCCAGCATGTCTTCAAGAGAGGAAAATCCTGCTTATCAAACCTGATTTATGTTTATGACAAGGTAACTCACCCAGTTGATCAAAAGAAGCCTGTTGATCTCTTTGGATTTTAGTAAAGCCTTCAACACTGTCTCTCACAGGATCCTTCTGGACCTAATGTGCAGCCCACAGCTGGATAAACACATCATGGGATGGGTGAGCAGCTGGGTCACAGGTCAGGCACAGAGGGTTACAGTGAATGGGGTGACATCAGACTGGGGACCTGTCACTGCTGGGGTTCCACAGGGCCCCATCCTCAGCCCTCTGCTCTTCAACATCTTCATAAGTGACCTGGACACGGAGCTGGAAGGGATACTGAGCAAGTTTGCAGATGATACAAAAATGGGAGGAGCTGCTGACTCCCTCCAGGGCAGGGAGAGGCCCTGCAGAGAGACCTTCACAAATTGGGGGTCTGGGCAATCACCAGCCATAAGAAGCTCAGCAGGGGAAAGTGCTGGAATCTGCATCTGGGATGGGGCAACCCCGGATATATGGACAGACTGGGAATGAGGTGCTGTAAGCAGAGCCATGGAAAGGGACCTGGGGGTCCTGGCAAGTTGAACATGGGTCAGCAGTGCCCTGGCAGCCAGGAAGGCCAACCCTGTCCTGGGGGGCATCAGGCACAGCATCACAGCTGGGCAAGGGAGGGGATTGTCCTGCTCTGCTCTGAGCTGGGACAGCCTCACCTCCAGTGCTGGGGGTAGTTTGGAGTGCCAAAATGTAAGACATTAAACTGTTGGAGAGCATCCAAAGGTGAGCAACAAAGATGGTGAAGGGCCTTGAGGGGAAGCTGTATGAGGAGCAGCTGAGGCCACTTGATCTGTTCATCCTGGAGGAGACAGAGGACAGACCTCATTGCAGCCTAAAATTTCATTGTGAGGGGAGGAAGAGGGGCAAGCGCTGATCTTTTTGCTAAGGTGACCAGTGACAGGATCTGAGGGAAAGGCCTGAAAGGCCCCTGTGACAGGGGAGGTTCAAAGAAGCATTTGGACAATGCTCTCAGGAACATGGTATGACTGTTTGGGATGGTCCTATGCAGTGCCAGGAGTTGGACTTGATGATCTTTTTGGGTCCCTCCCAACTGAGCATATTCTATGATTCTCTGAAAATGTTTATATTTTCTTATAGTACATGCTCATCAACCTTGGGAACAGATTAGTCCTATACAATGGAATTATCTGTGGCTTTGCTTCTTAATGTTAAAATCTCAAGATAACAGGGTATGCCTCTTCACCAAGGAACTAACTGAGAGCAATTAGCATTTGTGTCTTCAGTAAGAGTAGGCAAGGACAAAATGAGCAGGAAGTCTCTATGTTTAATTACCAGATCATGAACAAGTGGTCAGTATGAAAGGTCACTCTGTATTGGTATCCTCAGACTTCGTCATTATCTATAAAACTAACCCAAGTCTGGCTGAAGTTTAAGAGAAAACTGTATCTATTAAGAGCAAAACAAGACAGCAAGCAACGCAGTCCTACCCCAGCCCCACCCACCCCTTTCTCTGATTCTAACAGACAATATTTCAAATCTTCAAGACTTCCAAACAGCAAGGTTTCAAGAAAGTCAAGGTCAGGAAACAGTAATTTCCTCATTAACAATGCCAGCCATGAGAATGCTTTTCCTCCTCTGCATGATCAGTGTGCTGTGACTTGCTTGCTAAGGGCCTCCCTTCACTGCTGCTATTTCCTACAACCTCAGGAAAACAGTATGTGGTGCCTACTTCCACAGCTCTTTGGTCTCCTCTGCATTTGTACACAGAGTAAGTGCCAGCCTCTCATGGCCTCATTTTCCCTGTCAGCTAACCTAAAGTCACAATATTCTGCAACATGAAGGGCATGCATTTTGAGATGTAAGCCTATCCTCTCTGAACTCATGAAAGTGATACTTAGGCTAATACTTAATTTTTAAAATAAAATATTTTATTACTGACTTCAATATAGCCTGAAAATATGCAAAAATTTTCGCTCTATTGAATTGTGGGTTTTATGCCATATATAGTTTCTTGCTCTACACAACAAATAACTAGATCCTATTATTTTATTTATGTTTAGCCAGATGGTAAAATGGATTTACCAGTTACAAACTACTTGCAGAAATCAGAGTAACCTATATTATTTGGGAAAGGCTAGTAATCTTTATCCGATAATCAGAGATGGTGTTTGCTTGTTAAAATCCATTTTAATCCCTGAACCGATGAATTCATAGATGACGTTCTACTTTTCACCTCAGAAATAGTCTTTCTAGTTTGGTTTATGTATATTTTTCTAAGTTTGTCTGAACAACACACATGCTATCAGTCTTCCTGCTGTCTAAGAATGTCTGCAAACTGAAGCAAGGAGAAGCACGGGAAAACTAATTCTTCTAGTTTGATGTCCATTCATGTTCTATTAAAGTATCTAAATCCATAGTCTATTAAATTATCAGTCTATTAGTACCAAAATTATATTTGGCTATTTTTTTCTGAATTTTTTGTTTGTTTCCTTTATTGCGCTCTGAATTGCTAAACAGAGATTTATAGAAGCTGTTTCCCACCTAAATTTCACCATCCCTCCCACTTCCTTCCTAGACTTAACATGTCACTAGTTAAATGTAGCCTGTTCATTGCATCCTCCTATTAAATACATACAAATTCTACTCTCTTGCTCCTAAAAAGTTAATCCCAAATGGGATTATCATTACTTTAAAAAAATCTTTAAAATCAGATTAAAATATTTTTAATGTGCCCTTTATTTTCAGTCTGTTGTCATTTGATTATCAAACCTTATAGTTTTACGAGCAGACATTCTGAACAAGTAAAATATTTTACTTTTGTAATTAATAGTTTATTTCATTTAGTAGTGATTACACAGCAGAACCTCTTAATTCTCATCACATGCTTGTAGTTTTTTAGATTTTCTCTAGTCTGTTCTATGGACCAGATGAAAATTTCAAGCACACAAGTATATAACGTGGATCATTTCTTCCTTTTTGTATTACCTCAGCTAAAAGTAAATTGTTAAAATAATCTTCGAAAATTGCTTGTGTTCCCAAGCATAGCACATGCAGACTTGTTTTCTGTTTTCCTCTCCCAAAAGAGTGGGTACTCTGGCTGCATTCCATCCTTCAGAAAATCAGCTCACTTTAAGATGTTTAGTTACCCTTGTTCTGTGCTGCCCTAAAATGACAAAAATGAAAGGAAGATAGACAGAGTTGGGTTTCTCTCAGGAGATGGTACCTTTTTACTTCCTTTTTTGGTGTATACAATATACACAAAATGCAGACAACAGTGTAAGTTAGAAAGTAATGACACCACACTCAGGAAGGAATCCTGCCAATGCTCATGGAAATCAATACATTGGTCCCACTGCAGTAAAATCTCTTTCCTCTTTGTTAGACCCAGACAGCAATCCTGACACTGTCAGGCTGGGTGTTCAGAGAGTTCTGTCTGCCAATGCTGCACCTTCTGTTCCATTTCACCCTAAGGGTAAGTAAGACATTATATTCGGTCCGCACACATAATAATAACAACAGTATGACTCAGTACATTCAAACATTTGAAAGAGTTCAGTCACAAATGTCAGCAGAAAGCTGGATCTGCGACCTTGTTGTAGCACACACTTGTGACAACATCGTTTAAATATAAATGAAAAATGTTACTGACAAATGTCACTAGAAATGGGTTCTGTTCTTCAACTGTTGACTCATCTTATGCAAATACATTGCCTCCTTGAACCACATATGCTTGTATCTATCCTTCTGCCTTTCTGATAGAATCACACTGGTAAGTTGACTGTAAGCAGCAATTAACAGGGAAGGTTTCAAAGTCCCTCCATATGCATAGAAAGCTCTGCAACAGTCTGTAGTAAAGATTCATATTCTTTATTCTTATATATGTGCTAGGGCGCATCTCTATAACAATTTCTACATGTAAGCATCATAGTTTGAATAGTTTTCAACAAATTTGTGGAAGTGGGTTGATCAAGATCACCTTTCCAGTAGATCTTTCTGAAGAGTTGAAAATGCTTAGATGAAACATTATTTCCAAGCCAGATTCAGAGGGAAATAAAGGGAAATAAAAGGAAAAGCATTTACTTTAGTGAGCTGCAGGTAGCAAATTAAAAAGAAAAAAATCTGTTCATTGTGTAAATAAAAATAAAGTGTAGTTGATGCCCTCAATAAAGTTCATACTTGGCCTAGCTTGATTTGAGGGTGGTTTTGTTATTTAAAGTTGCATTTTTGTATTGTGGAAAGTGTTTTCTCTCAAGAAGGATTCTCCTACATTTTTGAATAGTACTGAATAGCTTAGGAAGCTTTCTTTGCCACAGGAAATGTTCAATGCTTGTAGGCAAAATGGGAAGGGAATAAGTTTTAGTTTTAAATTATGTTAATCTGAAATAGTGGATTGTCCAGATTGATACTCATCAGAACAGTTTCTTCCCAACTGCTGTTACAATTAATGTTGAGACAATGAAGAGATAAATTTATCTTAAGAGTAGGACTAATAAGAAGTATAACCATAAAATATATCTATATTTTCATAGGAAGATTGCACACACCTGTTATTTATCACTTTCTATGCAAATACTGCAATGACTCTCATTTGTTATATGAGTTTATATATAGCCTTTTAAAAATACCAGAACATGAAGAATATGAACCTGGGATTGTGTTTTAATTTTGTAAGCACATTTTTTAATGTATGTATCTCTCATGCTCTACTGTGTTTATGACCAGTGACATTAGTATTACATTAAAATGGTCTCACATGCATTTCCAAGAAGAAGTGGAAAAGTATTTAAAATGCAGAGATTTTAACTTAATGATTTTTCCCATCTAAGATTTATCCAATTATATTAAGCCATTCACTCAACACATAAATATATACACTCATGTCACAATATTACTTATGACATTCTTTATTTCCAACAGACAGAAAACCTCTTTCTTTGCATAATCTTGAAATTATCATTGGAAAGAAAATCTATCTCTGTACTAAATAATCTTTTGAACTGATTTAGTTGAACCTGCATCTTCTCTCACCAATTAGGAACAAAGATGCACTTGTGTAGATAAAAGACATCAATATAGGTTAGTCAGACATGGTCTTGGAGACACTGATACAAAATGAAAAAAAAAATTATTTATCAGTCCCTTTTTAGTAACACTCAAAGACCAATTACTCAGATATAAGTACTGAGCCACAAAAAGCACTACACAGTGCTTGTCACATTTGACATAAAATGTGTAGTAGCAACACATGAAATGTTTACTAGTGGGATAAAGTACAATTAACAGCATGGGTACTCTTCTTCTTCTGAAAGCATTTTAGGGCAGTGAAATGAGACGTATGTCTCATCCAAATTAAGTTGTGGAGAAAATGGGAGGCAATTAAAAGATTTTTATAATTTACAATTGAGTTTATAAAAAAAAGAAATAACCTTTCCAGCTTTTAAATAGACATGTTCTTTCTAACTTTTTTACTAAATCTTCATTTTTGGCAATATACATGCTTTCCTACTCTAAAACTCATGTTTCACAGTTTCTCTGAGAGAACAGAAGCCAAAGCATATTTTTCTGTACTTAAACAGCATGCACAATAAGCATGTCAGCAAAACTTATAGGATAGTGAAACAATGCTTTCTTTTAACCATCTGTCTCTTCACATCACTTTCTGTAATTGTTACAATCCAGTTTCAGTGATTCATAAGAAACAACAATAGGTAACATTAATAACAGTATTTAATTAGATGCTTTAAGATAGATTTTGGAGTTGGACTGCAACTAGTTTAAAGCAATTGGAGGTGTGCATGTGTCAGAGGAGGTTATTAGTTTTGCTTTGCTTGATTGGCTCTAACGGAGAGGATGATGTACCCCTCCAGCCCTGTTATTTACAACATTTGCTTTTTCTTCCAACTTCTCCCTTTCCCAACCCCCCCTCCCTGACTGTAACAGCCAATGGTAATTTAGATAACATCTAAAGCCTTGCCTGACAAGGTAAATTCAAATTATGAAGCAGTCCTTCCACACAGACAGACCTTGTTTATTAGATTAGTTGTGGATTGGCTCTGTATGACAGCTTGTTTGCAAAAGGTGAGCTATCTGCATTTCCAATGCAGGAAGCATCATTTAAAGAAAAAATAGAGATGTCATTTCTCTTATTTGTCAGAGTTCATGTAATATTCCTTCTCAGTTTTTTTCATTGTTTACTTCTTAGGAAAATAGTAGCAACTGTGTACCTTCGGATGAGACACCTAATTTTGTTATGGATGAACATAGTGTTGTGACAAAACAGTGGCACAGCTGTCATAACAGCTGTCACACATTAATCATGACAGTGACAAATAGCATAATTACTTTATCTGGAATGTCTAGCATGCAACTCAGTACGCACCACTGCAGCATAAGCATATCAAGCATGATTTAATTAAAAGACATCAATATAGGTTAGTCAGACATGGTCTTGGAGACACTGATACAAAATGAAAAAAAAATTATTTATCAGTCCCATTTTAGGAACACTCAGAGACCAATTACTTAGTCGACAAGGTAATTTGAATCTCTTTTCCTAATCAGTCCCTTTGATGTCAACTCTGCATGGTGAATTGAGCTATTGGCACGTATGTTTTTCTGACCCAAAACCTCAGCTATGTATCATATTCAACGGTTATCCATTCTTCCAAGATGGCTTAAATGCTCACATCTGTCCCACATCCTTTGATTGAACAAAATGTAGCAAAATAACAAGCTTCATTGTATGCTGCTGAGTAAAACTTCTTTCCCACAGACTTCACAACAGAGACAGAAAGTGAGGCTTGTATCACAATGTGTGCATTCGGTTCTGCAGTACATCTGCCAAGGCTGAAGTATTATGTAGCAAGAGCCCATTATAAAGACAGCTACCACTGAAAACCACAAATTCAGCTCCACCTTAAATTTCAAACAAGTAAAACCATTAAGAGGTAATTTTTATTTTTTTGCCTGTCAGAACTCCATCCAGGTCATCATTGCTTTAGTATCACTCTCTGGGTCTGCATGTGTACACATGTTTGCAGCTGTTTTGTTTAGGCTTTTGTGAAGATAAAATGCACACATAAAATGCTTTTGCCAAGGTTCACTTCACACAGCAAATTCCACTGGTAATTACCAACTCATAGTATTTTTACTTTGTGCTCCAGATTTGTTAAGCTCTGCATCTCATTGAATCCACTTATTGAATTTCTAGGGGCAGTTCATGAATTGTACTGAAGCTGACTCAATGAAATATTAATTAATCAACTTTCATAGACATGGATTCATTATCTCGCTGGATGGCATCAGAAAACACAGTACTGCAGGCAGAATGCTTCCACTTGCCTGCCAGAGGATTTCATTTTATTATTCAGTTTTTAAAGCCCACACTCATTCTAGGTGAGTTTACACTGGGAGCTTTTCAAGCTCTTGCTCTAAGACAAAATTAAGGGAGAAACATTATTTAGATGAACCTCATTAATCCATCAAATGTGATTTCCTATTAACTAGCAAAGCAAGCCTCTCAGTGATTTGTTCTGGATCACAGGAAGCAAAGTTTTTTTAAACACAATAAATTCCTTAAAAATATGTAAGGTTTATTTTTCCCTTCTTCAATAAGAGGTACAAAGGGAAAAATGGCAAAATTATTTAGTAATTGGTTTCTGAGATTAGAAAATTTACATCAATAAATCCAAGTTTTAATAACTGGATTTAAGATTTCTATGTTTCTGTGGGGAAGCTATAAAGAGCTTTAGTCTCCAGAAATGCATCTTGAAATTATTTCAGTCATATAAGTTTTTAAGACATCCCACAGGAAGCCTGCGATGGCTTCCATAACTATTTGTCTGTTCATTAATAATCACATATCTACTAAAATGAACTGCTTGCACGTGAATCTTTCACATGCTTCAGGTTTGTAACCAAGATCATTGTACTGACTTCCTCTAGGTTAACCATGGAGGAAAGACAAATGGCTTATCTCCTTTGGTATCCTGAATTTAATCCTGAATATCCTGGACTAGCACATGAGGTTCTGCCAGCCTCATAAAGCAGAAATCATACTGTCAAGGTAAATAGCTTTCTTTAAGTTTGTTTTCAGTGGCGTTAAACTTTGAACTTCAATCTGAATTTCCTGCAGAGCCACATTTTTAGGGCATTCTTTGGTATAACCAACTGTAAACTAGAAGATTAAATTGCAAAATCCTTCCTCACTTACCGAAGACATGTAACAATGAGGTCTTCCCTCTTCCTCTATTTGTGTTCTTCAGATAGCTAACAGAAGTACTTTCTTTCCCTAACAACAGGAAGCAGTGGGCTTTTGGTGTGAAAATTAGCAGCTGCCAATTGTATTTATCTCTTTGACTAAGAGGTTTATTATTTATCTTCCCTGTTGCAGTGTCCATGTGGCAGCACTGATATTGAGCAGCTGGACAGATTGCACCCTGGAGCCACATCTGTAGCTATATAGATCAACACCACTTTCATTGCCTCAATGCTGGAGAAGTTTATCTTCTGTCAGTTAGATTTACTACCTACTTCATGAATTGTTAAGGATTTTTCCTTCCTCTCCTCCAATTTGATTATGAAAGCATGCTACTGTAATCTGGTACAGCTGATTGATTATTTGCTTATTTTTTCCCTAATTAATAGGGATTTCCAGTTGGGTTTGCAAAGATGGATCTGGAATGGTGAAGAGAATAAACAGTCATTGCTCAATGAAACTAGGAAATGGTTGTAAAGGACTGCAAAATACAAACCAGTAAAAATTACACAAGTAAGTGAGTGTGTCATGGATCATATCTGTTTCAGTCATTTCTTAGTATTTGAACTGATTAATCAGTAATTACTCACATTAGGCTTTCTTCCCCGAGAAAGTTGAGTACTAAATTATTTGCTTTCCATAAAGACTAACAAAAAATGCATTCTGATGACAACAGCAATCATATCCTAGTGATATTCTCTATGTTTTTCTAACAGTTTATTAGAGGAACTACATCTTTATAATGCACCCATGAACCTACACAGCAATATCAAGTTTTTATCCAGATAGCTGTCACAGTAGCAAGGCAGATTTAGGAAACAATTTAGGCTAGTATTTGGGGGTAGTAATGGCTGAAAGATACTAGTTCTTATTCTCCTCCAAGTGTTGTAGAACCTGCTGACTCAGATCCAGCAATATTCAAGGGGTGGGACATTGAACTATCTTACCCCATCATGTATGCACTCAGCTTGTCACTGGAACATTGCTTTCTCCATTTTTCTCATTGCATCAGTGGTCTTCAACTTTAAAAGCAGAACTCTTCTTGTTTTTTCCATTTCACTCTTTCAAAGATAAAAAAAAATTGATACCACTTTCCCACTTTAGAGGACTATAAAATAAAATATTTGAAAATCAAATATTCTCTAGTTGTTTGAGTTCAACACAAGAGGTAAAACTAGTGTTTCTACATATGCCAGATCAGTTTCCACGTCTGTTTACAGACCAGAGGTTTTTTGTGTAATTCCTGTGCTTGTTACATAAATCTCCAAAATAATTTTCTGTCAAGGGGTGTCTCATCAATTGTTGTTTATGTTTGTTAATTAACAGCAAATTAACAGCACACATATTGGATTCCTACAGCTTCCTTCTCCAGTTAATACTTTTGTGAACCCAAAACTGGAAGTCATGGGTCCTGTGTCCCACCATTTAAGACAGCTGGGTAATGACAGAGTTCATTGATGCTCTTTGCATTTCCATGAGATCAGATCTCCACTGCAGCACTACATGTGTTAGCCCAAAGGATCACTCCATGTAAAACCAGCCTACCCGTACGCAGTACAAAAGAGTGCTGCAATGGATTCAGAAAACAGAAGCATTTCCAAAAGGAATGGAAAGGATCAGAGTATAATTTGATGTGCAGTGAACATATCCAAAACTATTTTTCACTTGGTATAGGCTAATATGAAAGGCTCTGGGCAGAAGTCCCCAGTAACAGTGTTTCCAAAACAGAGGTGAAAACGATGATGGGTAGAAGAAAGAAGTCAAACACCGCATATTTAAATGATAAAATAATGATACAGAAAATTTCTTCTTTCCTTCTCCATAACATCTAAATATTAAAATAACTACATTTAATCAGTTATTTGAAAAAAATACTCATATTTCAAATGACCATTTGAGGTAGGTTAAGACTTGAGGGTCTGTTCTTCATGTTTGTAATGGCAGCTCTAAATTATTTTTTTATGAAAGTCCACAACGGAGTCACTAAAGCAAAATTCAGCAATCTTTTAAATAGTCAATCCTTGTTTAAACATTTTTGTGTTCAGTGAGATCTTATTTTTCATCATGGCTAGTTAAGATTTCATTCTGGAATATATATTTCCAATGTTTAAGTGGAACCCTGTGAATTCCCAAATTAAAGCAGCAGTGTTTTTATACTAGAGCATCCAGTCAAGTCTTGTGCACAAAATATATAGCATGAAATAACTGAGAATAGATTCATTCATTTAAATAAATTCAATGTTCCTAATGAAATAGATATCAGGTTACCTAGACACCTTAGGAAAAGGTTAGCACTTTCTTTTAAGTATCCCATCAATCTTTATGAGTTACAGTTGTGTTCTGTGTAAAATGACTGATTTTAAACCATATGATATTCATGAATATGCCAAAGGCATACCCAGAGAGAGATCATTATAAGGAGAAAACCCTACATAAGACCTATTCTGATTCCTTCCATGGAGATTATAGTTTAAATGCCATGGTGTACATGTATGCTTTTGTTACACTTCACACAGCACAGAAGGGCTGGGCAACAACAGGCTGCTGAAACAGTCACCTTTTTAACAAGCTTTAACAACCGTTATATTTGGCAGATTGTGGCCATATGGATCTGCAGACACGATTTCCTGTTCAGCCTTCATATCATCATGTACATTTCAGGGTGACGTGACAGATCTAAGCCACATGCGGGACTCCATATTCCTCACTGAGATTTCCACCACCTGGCCTGGTCTGCAAGAGTTACAACAAAATTCTTCAACATTTTAGAGCAACAGTACACTTACGCTTTCTTTGGACTTGAAATGTTCTGAGAAATTGAGAAGCTACCTTTAAGCAGGTATGCTCCTGTAACTTGTCCTCATGTCTAGCTATGTTTCCTCTCTGATCGTGTTATAGAGGTCACTCTACATGAACTTGCAGTCTTCTGTAAACATGTCAATAAGGATGAACATGAAAATACTGGGTTTTGCTGTAATAGAAATATAAAAAATTTCCATCTGTGACAGGGTATGTTTTTTGTTAGAGTTATCTTTTTGAAATGAGGGTGGAAGTAAAGAAAAGGACAGCAACAACAATGATGTTGTTGTGATATGGTAGCAAAGTTTTTCTAAAGAGAATATTAATGTGGGTAGGCCTACATGGTCTCCATTTTCTGAGTAGCTAAATTTTTACAGAGCAAACAGACTGAAGAGTATTTAAAAATGTGGGGCTGTTTATTTTGCCTCAGAGGAGAATGGATCATAATTTGAATGTTTCCAGGGAAAGGAAAATAAATTCTTGAGAGATGTGATATGTTTTCACATATTTTCATTAGAGCTATCAAATACAAGCCTAATTAAAATATTAGGTTTTAGAAAACTTTTTCAAAACTGTTTTGAAGATGCATTTATATTTTTAACATTAATTCTGCAAAAGTTCTACTGAAAGCACAAACTCAGTTTTGGAAAAGTTCACATATGTCTAATGAATATCTCACAGACAGTTAAATGAGGGTTCAGTATGTACAGGCTAGAGACTTCTGGCAGAGCTTATTTTTGAGTGAATCTTGTGTTTTCTGGTGTTGTTTGTCCGTGGGCTTAGTTTTGTTTTATAAATTATTGTCTAGGCGTAGGGCAGCATAAATACGTTCTTATGGTTCCAGACCTAAGAGTGAGTTCCTCAACAATATAGATCACTCAGTCTATCAATTTTAGTTTTGCTAGAGCAGGGATTTCTGCTTATTTAGGTGCTGCAATCATGTTCTTGGAGTCATCATCAAAAGCAGCAACAGCATTCTGAGTATGGAGTTGCATTCCAAACACAGGCCTGAGGCTTTTAGGGCTTTTAGGTCTCGTGAAAAATTAGACTATTATATTCTATTTTGTCATCTCAGCTTGATGCACACATGAATGCGTCACTAATGCACCATTAACAAAAAGCAAAATTATGTTACAATTAGTCATTATTGTAGAGGAAGATGAGATATTTGGGAATAAGTGTTAAACTTTGGGCAGTTTTTAAACAACCATGTCCTATTTATATTTTTATACCACACAAAATGCAGGTGTCACAACCAGACTCTGAATGTTCTATTTGTTCTATGATGAGAGACATAAACACACTTAATATTTGAGGATAACAACCAAGCATTCTCTGGTTTAATACCTAGGTACATGGATTTGAATGGATACATCCATATGACATTATAACATTATATACATTCCTATAACATTGTAATGTATAACATTCTTTCTGATACTGCTATCTAATTGTTACTGTAAACCATATTTAATAATAAGGAAATCATCATAATAATCCAATGATTTACTAACAGCAGTGTCCTTATCATAATAGTTACTTTACAGTTCAGTACCAAGTCTCCTAGCAGAAGGACATAAAACTTCAGCAGAATAGAGTAAGAACTTCTCAGCTGAACAGATCACTGACCTCTTTATTATCTCTCAACAGGAAAAAAGAAATATTAAGTAAAATTTACTTTGATTAAGTAAAATTTACTTTAGTTTAGGAAAGAAAAATATTGTTTGACTATGTAGAATAAGGTTATGCCAAGAAGTTAAGCTGTCCGTGACTATCCTGGGAAGCAGTTTGCTGAGCTTACACTTTATAAAATCAATCCCATAGAAAATACTATTTTTTTTCTAGTGAATTATTTGGCCTCCAAACATCTTAACTAGTCAAAAAAATATATCAGTAGAGATCAGATCCCGTCTGCACACATAATGTATAGATCCACACAAACTTGTTACATTATGTTGTTTTACAATTTATGCTGAAACTTTTGCTGCTCTTTTTTCCTCTTTAAAACTACAAGCATCCTTAGTACTCTTAAAGTAATTACTGTAGCAAAAAAAGTTCCCTTAAGCTAGTCTAATTAAAACTGTGTTAATGTTTTCTTGATTCTTTTACTGTGCTGAGAAGGCAGTATGCTACAGAAGTGATGATTCATTCAAGAGAAGCAGAAGATTTAAATTGGAGAAACTGAGCTAAACTTTCCAAGCACCACACATCCCTGAAACAAATCCCTGAATTGTGGATGTAATGACAAAAGCCAGTTAGATACCTTTATCCACATCAGAAAAAGAAGAGGGCAAATGAAGCAAAATGGAGAACACCTCTGGATGATCTGATAAATTGGAAGCATGTGGCTTAGCATTATTAGTATATAAAGTAAAAAGTCAGCCAAGGTCCAGAGCCAACTGAGAAGCAAACATGCATTCCACTTAGCATTACAAGGGAGTTCTGGAAAGCCAAACACATAGAGAGGGAAGTTTGTTTATAGCTAAAATAACCATAACAGATGTCTATAAAAGAATTGCTTGTATGAGCCATCACTGCTAGAATACAGCTTGCCTTGCTTGGAAAAACATTTAAGTGGCATTTCCCACAGGGTTAAGAAATGTAATAATTTCTCTGAAGATGGAACATAAGATCTACAACTGAGAAAGTAACTATTACCAGCCAATGGTGACAACATTGCATGGCCTGATCTCTCGCCTCAATGTACAGGTCTAAGAAGACAGTTCTCAGTCCATGTCCAGGCTTGAAAGGTTGACCACTGCCCCAGCTGAAAACATGGCTAGAATATGCATTTTATGAACCCTTCATATTAACCACCTTAACTTCTTTTCCTTCATTTGTCTCTACAACACTGAGGCAAATAAACTATACCCTATAAAAATACCAAGCTATTTATATCAATACTTACTTGCTATGAATCTGATAAATTATTGAAGGGTTTTAACTTATATGAAAAGTAAGTGAAACCTTAGAATCAACCAGAACTTGGATGGACTAACTTCTTTAAATCTGATCCCCAGAGGTTTCAAAATATCCAAGACAGAAAGTAACCATTACAACAGTAAGAATGACTCAGGAGTTTTCAGAGAAATGCCACATACTAACTTTAGTCTGGCAAAGAAACTCTGAAGGATGAAACAGGTCCATTTCATCAGGAATCTACTCTGACCTATGTGTTAATAAAAATTGTGCAACTTCTGCTTCTACTACCTGAAAAGGATAAGGAATCCACATATTTTTTATGCTCTGCACAAGATAACTGAACAAGAAGAAACAACTAGGACATCTATTACATATATCTCTAAATGAATGAATGAAAAGTTTGTGCTGGGCAGCACTTAATATCCATTAGTGATTATGCATAATTTTTCAGGAGTAATATCTGTTACGTTAAAGAAAGAAATTGAAAATGATATGATGGAACCATGAATTCAAGAAAGCCCTATCAACCCTTGGAACAAAAGAACCTCTTAAAATATATTGAAAAGAAAAAATAACTGGGAAAAGAAATTGAAAAGGAAAGGAAATTACTACATGTTACTATAACTGGGACAGATCGTATCAGAGGATTATTAGAATTTGGAGGAAAACATTATTATTTTCTAAATTGAATTGGATTATTTATTACAGTTCTAAGAAGTATTGAACACAAGGAAGATTCCAAGCAAATATTAGATTAGACTGGGAAATAATATAAATGAAAGAAGTGGCTCTGAGATAAATCTCTATACAAACATTACAAATATTAAATTCTCCTTCATGTAGCTCTGATCTGATAAGAATAGCTTTACTTTTTCTAAATACCTAGTCCTGTAGTTCTAGTCACTATCCTTGTAGAAAAACTATTAGACATTTTCTGATTGCAGGAAATTCCAAGTTCAGTAGAAGTACCACAGGGAAGAGATATTTTTCAGTCCTAATCAGGTTCCATCTCATACTTCATTCATACTTCACAGGCCTTCTGTATGAACAGATTCTTTATATTCAGTAGATGAGAAAATGGCATGCAATTGTACTCCGTTCTAACATTATTCATTTTCCCAGTATAGACATCACATTTTTAAAGATGGGAAACTGAAAATGTGGGAATCCTGAGTTTGTTGTCTGCTGTTAAGGCCAAATTGTATTTCTTTAGATATTTTCTTTTGTTAATGCTTTTTTAACAAGAACTCAGAGGAAATTTATAATAAATGTTAGAACTGCACACTCATGGTGATCATTAAATGCATGTCTGCAGATGAAAGATCATAGTCATGTGTGAATGTCATTTCAAAGACATAAAATGTACAGTTCATGTCCAGCTCTTGTTACTATTATTTGGCTCAAGAGGAGTCTGGGCTTATCCTACTTATGTTTGCTGGATGCTTGCCATAAATATTGGGAATCAGAGAATTTGAAGTTTGAATAAATCCTCTGAACTGATGGTAATAATTATTAGGTGAATACTTTCCTTTTCTGGATTTTGTATCACATATCAACTCATTATTCAAGTATTTTATGAGTATTTGGAGTTTGTAAATATTATCCTCCTCGTTTGATGACAACATTTTTTCTCACTTACTGTATTTGTGACTTTGTTATCACTCTTTTGCCACAAAAGTGTTTTGCTATTCAAATAGGCTTTTGAATCAACTATTAGGTTAAAATTATCCTTACCAACGATAACATCTTGTCAAAAATGACATCATGTGTCTCTTAAAAAAAAAAAAAGAGTCCATGCTACTTCTGGTTACATTTTGGGACATGACCCCAAGAGTGTGAACTGATGACACAAGTAAAGCAGCAAAGCCAGAATAGTACACAATGAAACCAGACAGAGCTGCATTCACTATTTACCCTTCTTTACAAACCCTACCGCCACTCCCTCTTTATCATGCTGATAGGAGAGAACTGGTCACTTGGAAGCAAGAGAGGGAATTTAATTCTGATCTAAACTTCTTCATAAAAGTCTTGATGTCATGGTAAATCAAGAGCTTCAGGATCTGGGTGTTGTAGTGTTGTGGGGGCAGGGAGGGTGGTGGTAGGGTTGTGGTTTTTTGATTTTGTTTTGTAGAAATACAAAAAGTGTTTAAATCCCACATTGAAACTATTCCCAGGGCTTTTGACAAAATAAATAAAAAAAAGAAAGAAAATAAAAAACAACAACAAAAAAAAACCCAACCAACCAAACAAAAACAAACAAAAAAGCCGCAAAAGCAACCAAACAAACCCAAGCAACAATGGTGAACACACACTTATTTTTAAATTATTATTTTAAAGTGCTTTCTCCTCAAATTAAAATGCGTCCTAACAAGGCAATTAAAAGATCAAACCTCTTTAACTCATAATATTTGTATGAAACTTCAAATCAGTGGATGGATGAACCCAACTCCTTTCTCCCTGGGAAAGGCCACTGAGCTACAAGGAGAGAGCGGACTAGCTTCCTTAGCCAGGGCAGACTAGCTTCAAGGGCTGTGCTCAAGGAGGACAGCCCTAGGGAATCCACAAACCCTGAGACCTACTGGTGAAGGAGCAGGCACAGTGTCACTGCACAAACCCTACAGACACCACCACTAATTACCAAAAAGATACTGTGTGGGGGCCCTGCAGGTGTGCTGCATCAGCACTGAAAGCCTGCTCTGCTTTGCAACCTGCCTCTGTCATCAGCACTGTCAGAATTTGAGCATCTCATTAACATCTGTGAATTAATTTAATCTCTGAGCTTAAAGAAAAGAATCTTCCCCACTGTGCAGACAAGATTGCTGCTACTCAGGGCATAAGGATCAATTTCCTATACAAAACCAGTGTTTTAGTTAAGGCAGACTCTAAATTTCAGAAGAAAACTCTGTCTACTAAACAAGCTGAATACTTTCTGGAACCTGTGTCCTTACTGACCTCCCTGGGGGACATCTCTTTGTGTGCTTATAAGGCTAGAAAAAAGCCTCAGGAATTCTCTGTGTGCTACTGTTTGACTGTACACTTTAGTTCTGTCCTGATTAAAATTTTAATGGTCATTATTTTACTTAGAGAGCAAATAAGTTGGTTACTTAACATCTATAAAGTAGGTCAGATCCTCAGAAGGATGTAGGGAATGGTAACCTGACAGTAGAACAAATTTTGTAGTTTTCTCCTTCTGAGGGTCCATCATTAGATAAACACATGGAGGTACTTGTAAGGATAGGGGGTTATGACAGAAGAAATATTTACAAAGTGCATTTTTATTAATATTCACAAATATGTGATAGTTATTTACATTTTTCTTTTACAATGAGAAAGGCTTATTTCATCTGTCTGAGATACCTCTCCACCCATTTAATGAACTTTTAATTACTTCATGCTTCATCCCCACAGATCCACCTTTTCCCTGTATGTACCACATCGTCCTTTATTGCCACATCTGAAACATAAATGGAAAGTGAAATTTCCAAGAACCTAAATGAGTAAATTCACACAGAAATCCCAGAAGCTTTTAACTCATATGTGCTTCTGAAAGTTGTATTGAAGCTCTGTGGCACAAATATAAATCTTATTACATCTTATAGATTTTTGATATTGTAATTGCACATTGTAACCATTTTTGAAAATGTAGTTATTGCAGACATAATCAAAATACTCTATCCCTAGTAATCTACAGCTGTTCAGCACCAACCAGGATCTTATCGATGGAGTAAGAAAAAATTTATCACATTATCATTTCTACTGTGATGAATAGTAGACAAAAATTTCCTCACTGATCATGAACCTCAACTTTCAAATCTGTCATTTAATTTATTGAGAAGAAACAAGAAAAAAAATTTACGACTGCCCAATTACTTCTATTATGCAGCTATCTCAGTCAACCAAACACCAACTGCCACCTAGGAGTGTTATTTCCAGTGGTAAATTCAGGGGCTTCTGATAGGCAGAAATTGCAAAAGTATTTGTAGAAGATAGAAAAAATTATGGAGAAAATGATGATCAGGTTTTTTTTTTAATTCTGGGTAAGGTACATCTTATTCCAGACTACATGTGGGGCTGGACCATAGCATAGAAAACCTCAAAGAGGCTGCAAGTGTACAAAATGAGCCTAAAGATGAGAAGACTTACTATTCTTTAATGGTGTGCAGCATACTAGCTTAAAGGGATGGAACACCTCTTGCATGAAGAAAAGCACTGGTGTTGGTCCAGGAGAAGAGAAGGCTCTGGTAAGACTCTCTGAGCATTTTCAGTACTGAATTAGGGTCTGTAAACATCTTAGCACGGCCTTTTGCAACAGGGTAAGGGATGAATTTAAACTAGATTCAGGTGTAAGGAATAAACTTTTTATGAAGCGGGTGGTGACACACTGGCCCAGGTTGCCCAGTGAAGTAGTAGATATCCCATCACTGGGAGAGCTCTGAGCAAATTCTAGTTGATGAGACCCCTCCTGTATCAGACCAGATGACCTCAAAAGGTTGCTTCTAACACAAACTATTCCATAAATCCATGAAACTTTCCCGTGGATAACACTGGATGGAACTCTTCTCTAATTTCCTATATTTGAAGAGGTAATAATGACACTTCAATTTATTCTTGTCAGTCAGACAAAAAGAAGAAGATTTTGATGCCTTTTCCAAAACATGCAAAAAAAGCTAGAGAAAAATGTAGTTTGCAGATTGTCAAACCTGAAAAATTCTGCTCATTTTGAAACTGTTACCAAGAATACATAACCCAAACATAAGATCTTTTTCATACAGGGCGCTACAGTTTTAAGGGTGCTTCTGGTGGGGTGCAGTTTGTAGTAGGAAATTGATAAGAAAAACTAAGAAAAAAATGAGGCTCTGAAATAATGTAGCAGACTGAATGACTGTTCTCTGTCAGTAGAGAGAAGTCCAAAATATGAAATATGCTGGCTAGTTAAATCCTTTTCTCTTAGCATATATTTTTCTCAGACACAAAAGGTTCTGCTTCAGTCTTAAGTTGACACTTTCTAGAAAGGCAAAACCACAGACCAAAAAAGGGATGTGGTCAGTATTCTACTACCAGTAATCTAAGCCTTATGGGAAGCTGCACCTTTCCAGTTTACTGTCCACTTCTGCAAAACACTTGTGCCAGCCTTTAGAGGTTACTATAAATCAATTTACTTAGATCAGTGGCCTCAGCAAGAGTCAATAAAAATAATGATAATGACATCAATGTAAATGGACCCTGATTTACTCAAACTGAGAATACAGCATGCAAAAAATTATCAGCATGGTAAAGTGTCAGGTGTAAGTCAGGTTGATACTTGATTTGAGAACAGGAAAAAAGCAGTTCCTTAAAGTAGCAGAAAAACTGGAGTGCATTAAACTTCTGTAGTTTTCTACCAAGAAAATTCTTATATTAATCTTACAGCCATTTCTGATCAAATATTTTCAGACAAGAAAGACAAGATCTTTCAAAGTCTTATTGAAGCTGTATGCGAAACACCCTCTTGATTAGAAAGGTTTTCTTCTATGACTAGCCCATTGTGACACATCTCTATCTTTCTTTAACACAGTACTTATAAATTAGAAAAATGTGTTTTCATTTTCTTCCAGCTATACTCACAGTTCTATTTATATATTTAAATTATATATATATATATATTTACATTTGATATTTTATGTGTATTTAAACATGCTTATCTCTGTTTATGTCTATCTTCTACTTATGGACTGCTATTATATTTATTCTATACTCTGAAGGCTGAAACAACATACTGCCTGGAAACTGTCAAGTTGAATGTAGTTGACTAAAAATTCACTAAATATCTAATATTTTATTCTTGTAATATCTTGTGCCTGTAGTAAACAATTATGAAGACTCACCATCTAGCCCAAAAAATTGTCTGCTTTCACAAAAGTGAAATTTTGTGCTTAAAAATAATCAAGCAAACTAATAAAATTTTTCTTAGAAGCAAGATAATGACAACTATATCATGGCCTTCTGTGAAAATAAACATGTATATAAAATAATTTTATCATAGGTAAAAAATATATATTTAGATATGCGCTATTTTTTTCTACAATACAGCTTCATGTTGTGTTCTTAAGAAACTGAGGTTATGAACAGTCCTTCAACAGGGGCTTGAGGTTGACCTGTGTAGCTCCAAGCCTTTAAATGCAAAGGTCACTGTCTCAACAATACTCCTTCCTTTTTCTTAGAATAATTTGTAGGCATTTTATTTGTAGACTGAACCCACATCCCGACTCTCTGCTATTATATAGGAAATACCTAACATGACACAATGTTTTCACATGCTACTCCTTCTTCTGATTCATGAATAAAATAAAACATTTAAAATACACAATAAAACTACCTTCATGTGTCCCATAACTGAATCATTGCAGATTAAAACAGTAGAGATGATTAACACATTTTCTTCAAAGCCTAAACACAAAACAAAAAAATATTTAAACAAAAAAATATTGCATTCTTTTATTTCCCTTATTGTTTGCATCAGATAAGATTTCAAATTCCAGTTCCATGCTGCACAGAAACTAGAGAGTTTAAGTCACAACAACTATGCATAACATTAATTCAAGAGTTATGATGTGTTTGGCAATAATGTAAAGAACAAGAACATCACATTGTTTGAGAAAGGCCAGGTAAAAAGATTTCTGAAGCATGACAGGATAAAATTAGAGATGATAAGAATCAGTAGGGTGGTCCATTTCAGGTTTTCTGCTCTGAAGCAATCTTCGACTTGATGCGGAAAGGTTGTTTCAACTTGTTTCGAGCACTTCTACAATGATAAAAGTTATAAATATATTTACAGTTATAGATTATAGAGAAAAAATAGATTCTGTTCTCATGGGATTTAGAGATCTTTGGTATTACTTATGAACCACTAATGTGTATCTTAATCCTAAAGAAGGAGGGAATACTATGCTGCTTTTGCAACATAATAATAATCTCATGGGGCTTTACAAATTTTAAGTAATTAATCTTCCTCATTTTTTAGAAAACAGTTACTTTTAATGTATTCAGAGGAAAACTGAGAGCAAACAGATAGATGAAGGCCAAAATTTTGCAAATGGCTAAGAGAAATGAGGGAAATTTCCATTGGTCTTTTTAAAATATGTGCCAAAGATCTTGCAGGAACTCTTCTAACCATGCGTTATATGGAACATTGTCATCTTACAAGAGGTAATGTTGTATGACACATGATTCATGAAGCTAGTCTCCTCTAATGGCAGAAGAAATCTAAAAATTGAAACAAGTTATTTCACAATTTCAAATAATTTTGTGAGCATTTTCAATAATTTGCCTAATATAGTTATCTCCTGGCTGCATAATAATGTACAAAAGAGAATTTTCTCACTTCTTCAACAAAAAGGTACTTGTTTCCTTGTGGTTTCGTTAAATTTAATATATTCCCCCACAATATAATGAGTAATTTTTGTTCTTAAGCAAAACATGTATAATTTTTTATTGCAATAAGAGGCATTGGTAGAATCGAACTGTGAAAATTAAAGGATTTAAAAATTTTTCAACAGTAAGTGGTTTGTTTTACCTATTTATTAGTACATTTTTCAGAATTTCAGCCACTTAATGCCTTTATTCTGGCAATTTACTCTATAAAAATGGACCATGTTCAGAAAGCTTGGAAAATTCACTGCCATTCCTCTGCTGGTCTGTAGAAGAAAATTAAGACAAAATGCTGCTGTGAAACATACCAGCTTCTGCAGATCCATCTATCAGCAGCATAGAAACTAACATACTAAATCTCTTCATCATCAAAATGAGGTAACACAGCATTTCAATCCAGATCACTGTGTCAAAATTTCATTCTATGCATGATTTCCTTAATGTGTTCCCATGGGACCAGAATGCAGCTACAACAGTTCTGATTTGTTTCCTCATATTACAACATTAAAACATATTATACTATTTATTTTAGCTTTTTATTATACATAAAAAAATAATTTAAAAAGTAAACTTAAGGTCCAAAATTAAGAAGTAAATAACAACATAGCCAAAAAAGTGGGATATTAGCATTTTATTCCATCTCTCTCTTGCAATACCAAAATATCACAACAGAACTAAAGTAATGGAATTGGAGGGGAAGGTGAATTTAACAGTTGGATAAGGAAGAGACAATCAAGCATAGACCTTCTGATTTTAACTCAAACTATTTAGAAAAAAGGAAAGTGTCAGTTTTTATCTTAGTGCAGATCAATCTCCTTAAAGGTGTAGCTCTGTGATCTCACAGAGTGTTTCAATGTGTTTAAACACTTAATTTTTTCTTGAACCATAACTATTTTCCCTCATATCCCAATGGTTATGTCTCTCTCAGTATATGACTTTTTTTTCTCTCTCTGGAGCATTGCCAGGATTCATCCTTGCCTTGATCCTGCCTATGCTGACACTGTATTAGTTCCTTAAATGTTTTAAATATTTACTTCTTCCTAACAGACCTTTATCCTCTGAAATTAACCATGAGTAATTTTTCTTTTCCTTTTGGTAAAAAAAAAGAAAGAAGCAAAAAGCCAAATAAGTAAGGAGAGTGGGAGGGTGAGGATTGTTTGCCCAATCACCTCTCAAAAGAGCTGTGGAGTATCTGTGTAAGCAAAAGAGGTACCCACAACTTCCCCTTAATTCAATCTTCTTTTCTTGTCTGTTCAATTATCAAACTTAAGCTGCTGCAGAATTACCAACTTTCCTATTCCATTTTTCTACGTGAAAAGGAAAAGAATTTAAGAGTCTTTTCCATTTCAGGTTAAGTGCAAATACCTACATTGCTCTGCTTTTAATGGTTTCCATGACTGATGATGAACAGATGGCAAAATTTGGTTAATTCTTAGAAAACCAGAATGTTGATTAATAATAGAACAAATCTGGCACAGGCCTAATATCCAATTTCTCTTTGCTTTTTTTACTCCACTGATTTATCTTATTCTAAATCTACCTTCTGGATCTCTTATTAGCTTGCCCCTTTCTGCTTCTGAGCAATTTATTCTGTTCTGTGCTGCAATGTCAGGGAGTGGGAGCAGGACTCAATGATCCTGATGGGCTCCTTCCAGTTCAATATATTCTATGGTTCTATGGTCAATGGGAGGTAAAAAGAAAAGAGAAAACACACAAAAGCTACGACAAATCAACCAAATAAAACCCCACCATAAAAACCCTATATCAGTTGATGTCTTTCAAAACAATGTGGAACGAACAGTTCCATGCACACACCCTTGCAAACACCCTTGCAAACACCTCAGAGGGTAGGAGTCCACTGATCTTCCTGTATCATGCAACTCTCACGTTACTGACCTTGGCCAACAGAAACCCAAAATAAACCTGGTCCCATATGTGATCCTTGCACATGCTGGATATTTGCATTTATTTCCCTATTCATCTCATGATATCCCCCTCCTATTTCATCTTCCTTTTATGTTGATGTTACCAAGTTTTGCCTGAGACTGAGCCTGAAAATATATTTTTCTTCTAAAAATTAGTTTAAAAATGCTAATATTAAAGGGCAATGAATAGGAACATATTTCAAACACTTTGGTTCTTTGTATACCACACATATTTCTGGTCTTTCAAAGTCACACTATGCTAACTGTAATTGCTAATTGTTACTGATTGTGTTCTTTTTGGAAGCAGAACAGAGGTGCGGGGACTAAGCAGGAAGATTGGAGATGTGCCAACCTCCTTTGAAAACTTTGATGTAAACCAAACACCTAAGAGAATGGCACCCATTTAAATTATCTTTCAGACTTCAGGAAGTCCTGTCCTCCTTTCCTCAGGCACAAAGAATTCCCAGAGTTGTATAACAGGAAGCATAAAGTGAATTTATAGATGAAGAAATGGTAGAATGGCAAATATGTCAGGATTTTTTTCTCATAGATATTATTAAAAAAATATGCATTAATTGCACAAGCATTTTAATAGTGAAAATATATGGTCAAATAGGTCTATAAATCAGATCAAATCTGATTTATATGCTTCCAATTGTTTCCCAGTACTAGTGGTAGTTTTCCTAGCGCTGGTAGGTTGGTTGCTCAACCCTGCAATTAACTGTACAAGTCCACATCAAAATGTTTGGAGCCTGAAATGATTACCTCAACATGATTCACAGAAATTAGAACAAGTATTGTCTCTCTAAAGTTTTTTAGAACTGCCAGAAAATAGGGGAGTAAATTAAGGAACAAAAGGAATAAAGGGAAAAATGTAGAAGAAGGATGAAAGTATTTAAGGTTATTACTTTTATTTTTCAGTATTTTCTTCTTTTTTTCCTTCTTTCATATTCTCTGTAATCTCTGAAATATTGGTTTGAAAATATAGATTTTTCAAGATATCAACTATTCAAGAAGGCACCATATGGTTCTCTCAATTTTCTAGCTCTTTGGGAAAAAATGTCTTCAGGAGAGATTATAATTTTTTAAAAATTAACAAAAACACAAAACTGTGGTATGATAACCTCTATTTCCTCTTTACCCGGACTTCACCACTCTCTTGAGTATAAGTTACAGAACTCGGGCCATATTGAATGTATTGCACATGCTCCAAAACAAGACATTAAAAGCAGAACTAAATCAACAAACAACTGAAGTTGGTTTTGTTTCTGAATTTGATTCAGATTTTGATTATCTTAACTTGTATTCATATCTAATTCATAATATAGAGTGAATGCAAGCACAGTTCTAGGAACCCCCGAGCCTGGCTTCCCAACATTTGCCTGTGAAAGATGAAAAGCAGTGAAAATTTAACCTGATAGCATTGGTGAGATGAAGACATTTTGAAAACATTTAATATGCTGGATCAGATTACTGGAAAAGTGCCTTTGAAAAGGTCTGGATAATTTTAACAAATTTTTACTGCCATTTGAAGTTACTTTAAAGTGACAACAGAGAAGTAATAACCAAGGTATTTCTACCAGAGCATGTGAAGAGAGTCATTAGGTGTCCGAGCATAGCTGTACTCACCATCTGACCAGGAACTTCACAGATCGTAAC
This sequence comes from Agelaius phoeniceus, assembly GCF_051311805.1. Taxonomy (NCBI): domain Eukaryota; kingdom Metazoa; phylum Chordata; class Aves; order Passeriformes; family Icteridae; genus Agelaius; species Agelaius phoeniceus. The sequence goes on along the minus strand of NC_135303.1, from coordinate 57,854,835 downwards.
TTGAGTGGACTTCCCAGAGACCTTTATGTTCATCTCCACAGACTCAATCTGAGTTTTCCAGTTCTATTTGCCAAACTGAATTTCTAAAATACTATAAAAAACTCTGTGCATATATTCTCTTCTCTTTGGTGCCGCTTGTACTATCACATCTTTTTCTTCCCTCATAATACAATTATTATCATCATATAAAAAGCATATCTATTACAGACACTGCTTCTATCATATGTAAAAGTAACTCTATGTCCAGAATTATTTTATATATTGGTATTATATCACGCTTGGGTAAGGGGGTCTAAAGAAAAACAAGCTAGTATGACCAATACGTATTTATTAGCATAAATTTATCTACAGAGTTATGATCAAATCCTCACTCCATATTACATTAATTTTCTTTCTTTCTCTATTTTCTTACACATACAAACACAATTGATTTCCCACACTCTAGCATTTTCCTTTTACTTATCAGTTTCTTGTCCTCTGTATTTGTACACAGGGATTGGAACATGACTACCCACAGGTCCATGAAATAGCCCAATGGTCCTTTTCTCTCATCACATCAAAACTGGTTGAACAAAATGTTGGCACCACTAGTAGAATTAATGGCCTGATAGTCATTTTCCTTTCCTTTGATTTGGGCTCTAATCCAGGATTTGGTGGTTCTGGAGTCAGCTGGCACCAGTGGAGCTGTCTGACAGAGACTCATTAAAATAACCCTGAGGGTGACTGGAAAACCTAGCAGGGCCCCTGGTATTTACTGTGCAACAGTGTTTTTAAAGAGCATTAATAGGGAGATCTCAGGGTACCAATTTAATATAAGAATTACTGAAATGTGAAGTACCATGTTGATCCACTAGTCAGGCAAACATGTCAAATATTAAACAGAATTACTGAGAGGAAAACAGCTGTTTGTTTGGGGGGGTTGTTTTCTTCTTCTTTCCGTGAAGAAACCATTTCATAAGAAGTAGTAGAAGCAATGGATTCAATTTAAAAAATAAAAGTGTGGCAATATGGCTCTGTCACTGTTGGGTAAAGATACAGTATCAGAATTTATGCTGCAGAGAACAATCCATGCAATAATCCAAACCATCATCATTAATTAAGACCTGAAAATCAAATTTTAGGAAAACAGCTCTATCAAGCCAAGATTTATAGCTTCTTTTCCATTTTATCCTTGTAATGATTTTCTTATACTTTTTTTTCCCTGTCTCTTTACATAACAACTCTGTTTTCTTCACAGAATATCATAAATTATTTCAGATAATTTCAGTATATGCCTAGGATGAATCACAATTTTTTTCTGCTGTGGAAGGCCTTTCCCTTCTAGTTAAGCTCCAATTCCTGTTCTTACAGATTATGCCATTATCCATCCTTCTGTACAAAATTGTCTCAAAGGCATCCCACAAATAAAAGTCTGCAACTGAGTATATTGCAAATTCTGTCTCACAAGCTGAGGATTAGACACATCAAGGTGGGGTTTTGAGTCAGACATTGTCCCCAATTCCACCCCAGAGATGTCCTAGAACACAAGCAGTTAAATAAAATGTTTAGTGTGCAGCATGACTATGGAGTGATTTTCTGACTTTTTTTCACAATTGTTGGCCTATATTTAAATTAAAGGTACAACTAGAGGTTATGTTATTATAGATGTGCAAAAAAATAATTCTCCCAGCTGTAAGCAATTATTCTCTCCCTGAAATAAACCTGGCTGATAAGATACAATCTATTAACATGGAAGAAGAGGAAGTACAGCCAGTTCCCTTTCTCCTCTTTCCCAGAAGCAGTTGTTCAGTAGAATTTTGTCCAAAACTTTTGTCTGACTTGAAGTTCCATCTCTCAACACTATTTCTTAACATGTAGTCCTCAAAAAAGGTGAGAAATTTAATTGCCCAAGGTGTTCTTCTCTTGTCAGCCCAAATTCAATTCCATCCTTCTATTCGGAAAATTATGCAAAGGCATAGGTTCCTAAAGAGATCAGCTTTGGCATGAGAGACTTACCACATTGCTAAGGTTTTCTCAGAACAACTGGGTGGACAAACTTATAAAGCAATGCTTCTTAGAAAGTGTAAAGATGTTTTCACTCCTCTTCACATTGTCTTAAAAGATCACATACAATTCTAGCAGTTCATTTTTCTTAGTGTATGAAACACAGAAAAGTAAAGTATAATTATTAGGTAATGTGTTATTACATAGTTCTTTATAATGGAAAAAACCTCTCTTCCAAGTTTTAGCCATGCTCTACATTATAAACACTGGGCCATGCTGTTAACAGAAACTCTTGAAGGGGCTCCAGCACACTTTCCCAGAAATGTTTCTACCAGTCTGAGTATCAACCTTGTCACTCTTTGTCATGGCAGAGAATATACTTTTCCAAGAAGACAGATATTTTGGCCAATAAAGTGCTGTGAATGGAAGGCCTTGGTTTTTATTTCATCAGTCCATCTGCAGAAACTTTTCACAGCCTGATACTGTCAGCTGTGCTAGCCAAGAGTGATCTCCACACACTCAGGTGGACTGCTGCCAGATGCCCAAAGAGGAAAATAAGGTAGGATTTCTCTTCTATTTCCATGCAGCTCCATGAAATTAGAAATTTTGGTGTCTCAGTGCTCAGGCTTGACACAAATCCAGTAGGATATATGAAAATTATGAGTTTTAGGTGAACTGTCCATCCAGCTTTAACAGACAAAGTATTTTAAATTATCATTACTCCAATTAATATCTGTATTTAACTTGAAATTAATTCAAAACAAAGGCAAATATGCAAAAGAGCCACATTCTTTTCTGTGGGCATTGGCTGTGACAGAGCACTTTTGAGGCTCATCATGCCTGCAAGGACTGGACATATAGAATTGTCCTGTATGCGCCTCCCAGGATTAAACTCAGGAAATATTTTCATTCTGAATAAAACAGTGTTTATGAAAATCCTTGGGTGATTCTGCTATTGCTTATGCTTCAACTCTGCAACAGAGCTTCAACTCTGCAACAGTACTTCAACATTGCAACAGTGAGCATTACTACCCTGAAGCTTTTCCTGTCATCTTACAGAATTCTGAATTACATTTTCAGGCTCCTTCTGAAGGACACAGCAATTTACTGATATCTACCAACAGCACTCACAACAGCCACTAATCTGGCATGGAGCCACCTACTCTAACCAGCTCTGTGCCAATGCCAGAGTCTTCAATTTCTACAGCAGATCTGGATATTAACTCTATCAGCTCTTAGCTGTAGGGAAGTAGCTGTCTTCCTTGCCACCCACAGGCGGTGAATTTACTCTGTAATTCCCAACTCTAGGAAAAAATAAGGTGGAGATAGTAGCAATAACTCTATGTCCACTAAAGCACTTTACTAAATAATTATAAAAAACAAAACCTAGCTTCAAATTTCTCACTTGCTGGTTTCAGGATATGAACCAACAGTGAAGGCATTTCAGATAACATTTTGTATCTTTTGTATCTTTTGCACAGTAGGACAGTAATAACCCCTGTAGGGTTACACACAGTAGGACCCTGTAATAACCCTCAAACCAGACCTCAGCAATCTGTACCCAAGAATCCCCTTCAAATGCTGACAAGGACAAAGATCATCAGAAACTAACCTGAATGAGGTTTTGGATAGCTTTGACAGTTTTCAGGTCCTTCAGTAGCCAAATATCTGAAGATGAGAGAGCTGACTATCTCTGTCCCTCCTAGTGATGAGCTCAATGCTCAGGTTACCCTCCTTCAGTTAAGAGGTGAATTTCTACCCTGTATGAAACTATAAAAAGTTGGAGTAGATAGCAGTCTCAATGTTTTTAAAACTATTACATTAATATTATAATTACATTATATTACATTAATATTTTTAAAAGTTTGATGCAATTTTTTTGTAGTCACAATAATTTACTTCAACCAGATTCTTGCTGAGGCAAACTTACACTGTTGGTTTGAATTTTTCTGTCACAACCTTCAGACTTATTTTAGATATATAAATGCATGTGTATAGAAGCAATATTTTGACAGAGTTGACACAGATGTTTTCCAATATTGTAATCTTCCAAGTCATCAGTTATGAAATGCATATTTAGAGAACAGAAAACTTCTGTGAAATGTTTCAGAAAACAACCTCGGCTCCTTTATGCATGTATAATTTTTCATTCAGTCATATGATTTTTGTTTAAAATATTGCTGATCATTCTCAGTTTCTTTTTCAGAATTTAATCTGTCACTTTATTGGAGCAAAATCTCCAGTCTGAAGCTAAACAGGGAAGCTAGATGAGCTCTGATAAAAGTAAGATTGAAAATCACTCTCTGCCAAAAATGAAAAGAGATTCCAGCTTCTTGCACTTAATGAACTTTGTCTCACAGAGCTGCTCTAGGAGAATTCCATCCATTTGTAAAGTAACCCTTTCTCAGATAGCTTTGTCCAGTTAGAGATTGGATGTGCTTATTTTATTTGCTCAACACCAGATAGTGAGAAAATTGGGTTAATACCGCTTTTCTTCTGAATCTACTGACTTAAAAAGAAGGATAGCAATGACACTTCTTGGCTACTTTTACTCTATCAGCTGTGGAGTATACAATGAGCAGTTGCTGAACAGTATTATTTTCTACCCATCACAGTGCAAAAAGCTCTGATAAATTACAACAATAAAGGCTTCAAGCATTACAATCAATACTTAATGGAATAATGTAAATCCAGCTTGTGTATGACTTGGGGATTGTGTTTTTTTGCAAAGAGCAAAAGATTAATGCACAGCAGCAGAAGTGCATCTTTTTTTTCCCTGCAGTCTGAGCTATGAGAGACAAAATAAAGTGCTAAAGTTGCTCTGCTTGTATTGCAGAGTTATTACTTTTTTTTTTTCAGCCGAGTTTAAAAGGAGGCAGAAAGACATTGTGTCTCCCAGAGCTCTGTAAAAACCAAGTTAATGGTATTCTGAGTCTTTAGACACATTTACACATCCTCCATCTGGTTGGGAAGAAAAAACGCCAGATTTCAGAAACAAAAATTGTACAGATCTGCCTTCAGGCAACAGAAAATGCATGTGATAAGGGAATAGCCATGAAGTGTAAAGGAGTATTTTTTAGGTCTTAACGCTTATTGACTGGAGACTGTAAAGGAGATGTGAAGGATGTGTGAAAAATCCTAAATAAAAGAGCTGGCATAACATATAATTTTCTGTAAGAAAATGTGTTTGGAAGGGATGCAACTATCTTTAAAGAACTTGGTAAGAGGAGAAGGTGGGATGGAAAAAATTAATTACAAGAGTGAAGATAAACAGCATTCTGCATCCAGGGCTTGTTTCAGGAAATATACTGCATTCTGCAATCCACCTGGGTACGTTACTATCAATAATAACAACACTCAGAATGCACAAATTCAGCTCTTCTCTTTCCCTCTGTCTCTATCAGGAAAATGTCATCTTTCCACTTATGTGAGCAAAAGACAAGGCTGGAGACTGCTATGTAAGGCCTGATTTCCTGCTTCTTCAAGAAGAAGGTGTTACCAGAGTAACACCTTTCTTCCAGTTCTAAAGCTCACAATGAAAATGGGATTTTTCCTTTTTTTCTCACTATTACCACTGGTAACCCAGTAGCAATAAAGTTAGCAGTCATCTAAATCCTAGCTCAAAATTTATTTATGGACTGCTGACACAAATTTGGGTTTATGCTAACACTGAACTTTATCTGACCTTTAGTGTGGCAGGAGATCCTTCCTAGGTGTTTGACCTCGAAATGTTCTTCTGGAGAGTGATCCTGCCTCTTTTAGGCTAAACAAGCCAAAGTATTCCAGTCTTCTAAGAGGCTCTATCTTTATTTCAGAAGCCTTTCTACACATCCATTTCTCTACAAGCCATCTTTCTGGAGAAGAAGCAGCTAAAACTGTCCCTTCTACATTTGAGACAGTAGGATCAGAAAGTCTACACTGAGATATTAAAGAATGAAAAAAAAGGTGAGAACACTACAGAAAAGTCTGTTCATTGCTGATTCATATAATCAAGTCTTAACTGTGCATCGAAGAATAAATTATATTTCATAACTTAAACCTGACAAGCCCTAAAGTCTTATTTGAGCTGACTGCTACTACACAGAAATGGGATCTATGAGAAAAATCAATACTTCCATGAAAATTTTAGTTGAGACCTTGATAGCACACACACAAAAAAAAAAGTAATTAAAACATTAGAAATTACAAAAAAGTGGTAAAGAAATAATGAAAGAAAACAAAACCCAGAGAAAATAAACCACTGTATCAATCTGTGGCATGTCTGCCTCTTTACCACCATAGGGTATGAAACTTTACATCTCAAAAAATGAATAGAATACCTGGAAAACATTCAAAATCAGCAAGAAAGCCAATCAAGCCTGCAGCATGGAAGAACAATTAAATAGGCTTCTACTCATCAGCTTGAAAAGAATGCAAATGAAAGTGGCTGTGGTAAAGTTTTATAAAATCATGAGTGTCAGAAAGGAGGTGTAATGTTGGTAAAGAAATGGGAGTAAAATTTCTTTCTGTTTGGAGTGCTGGAGCAAGATCACGTCCTGCAGATATACTCTGCACACACCAATCTGTGCTATGATAGCTTTTCTCCACTCAGAGAAATGTGTTGCTATGTGTAAAGTGAAATGGGATACAGCAAAGCTATCCAGAGTCTGTTAAAACAAATTTATGCAAAAGCATTCTTCTACAGCCCATATAATATTCAGCCAAGGCATTAATTGAGTATGAGTATGAGTATGAGTATGAGTATGAGTAGCATACATACCACTATGGAGCTTCATAGAGATGAATTTAATGCTGCCCAGAGACATCTAAGTGGCATTCTTTAAATGTCTGGAAACAACAGGGTAGTCAATAAAGTAATAACAAAAAAAATTAAAATATCTCATGAATATCTGAAGAGAAGCCAGAGATGTCTATGATCAGAATAAGACCTCTTGTTAGATTTCCAACTTAAAACAGTTGAAGAAAAGATAATTTTCAAGTGTTAACACTGCTGTATTTCTGAGCAGAGGAGTTGACACATGTCCTCCTTCAGTTGCTGACCTAATTTAACAAAAAGTCATCTCATGGGACACACTTTTAGTGACTCTGAGGACAGAGCATAAGAAGGAGATGAGGAATGAAATCCTGCCATATGCTATAACATATGTACAATAACATTGATTGCTTGCACTGCAATGAATTAATGTCAACATCAGGCTCTCCAATTTAAGCATACCATGATAAATTGTAAACTGAGTTTTACCCAGAGAACAGCCACATTTAAATAAGATAAAACAAAACCACAAGAGTTGTTCAGTACCATCACTCTTCTTAAAACATAACAACACCTAAGTATTATATTTTACTTTTAAATTCTGACTGTTTTCTGTTACAAATAACATTAATGCTACAGCACCTAATGGTATAAACTACACTAGGTAAAATTCCCTATATCTGTTTGGATGACTTTTGGACAGGAGGGCCTAAATGAATTATTATTATTTGCCACTCGTACCCAAAGGCTCCTCTAGCCTGGATATATATTGCTTTCTTTCTGTTATAAATAGCAGGCCAATTCTGGTAGTACACAAAAGGATTTACAATCATTAAATTTTCAAAGACTTTACATATGCTTAAATAACAGTTCGAGAGGTTCAACTGACTTCATGAAAATTACAGACCTTTCAATATTAAATTATAGAAAGATCTTTGTGGGACAAGGGTCTAAAATCAGCCTGAACAGGTCTTCTGGGTTTGTTACTTTAGATCATCACTCTACAAAATCATGTTACAAACAGCATGAAGTGGGAATTGATTTAAACCTCTCTGGAAGGGAAAAAAATAGCACCTTATTTACACTTTATGGAAAGATGGTAAAAACATTTCTGAAACAGCTTCTTGTAGGAGGAGGATTTTGAGAACTCTTAGAAATCAACTTACTTTGCAAAAAAATAAAATAAAATTTAAAAAGAAAGCCCAGTATGCTAGTTTTTTTTTTAAAAAAGCATAGTCAATTTTATATGTTCAGTGATCAGGATAAAGGAAAGATAAACAAAACAGCTAAGAATTCAAAGGAAAATAGCTCCAGAAGGTTGGGTTTTATTTCTAAAGCCATGACCAGAAGTATCATGGGAAGTCAGCTAGAAGCACTATATGAAGTCACACTGAAACCATAGTAAGCTAATATTTAAAAAAAATATGTTTCCATAATAAGGTGTTTCTTGGAGATCATTTGAAATAAAGTAACTTTCAAGATCAAGGAACAGGGTAAAGGAATGTATACAATGACAAATTTAGAGAGGAATGTGTGGGGTGGAGAGTGATAAGAGGAGCAAGAAGTTGATTGCTTTTTTATGCTCCCATTTTTGATTATTTCTCCTGCCATGGCTCTTAATTTCACTCCTTAAATACAGAACCAGCACAGTTATATCAATGTAAATGTGATTTCACCAATGCAACTTCAGGTAGCAAGCTGCAGAAATAAGAGCAAAAACTGTCCTTCATCTGACTTACAGTAGCTCACACTGAATTTTATCTGTGTGTGTCATATCTCATAACATAAAATATGTATTTCTCCATATTTCTCTGCATTTTAGAAACTGGTGAGTTTTATTTCTTTGTCACTACCAATGTGAGCAAAGATAATTTTGCACACAATGTACAAAGAGATATGTACACATTTCAAAGCCTGCTACATATATAGCAAATTGATAGGTAGTAGCATTTGCTGCAAAACACAGAGAAGAGCAGGGGCTCCAATGTCTTAATTACCAAGACCAGTACAGCTCTATGCTCAATTGGTGGCTCACTGTCATTGATTTTAAACTGGATTTTCTGTATTAATACTTAGAAAATCTCTAGTTTGGTGAAGGTTAGTTAATTCTTTTGCAATGTTATGAAAGTGCTGAGTACGCTTACTAAGGGTTCAAGATAGGAAAATGCAATACATTTTTCCATGAGGGTCCCCTCCTTCACATGGATTTAACATAGTGAAAACTACCCATGTGGTATAACATATGGCAGAATTCCAGTATCTCTTCATATACCTGATCCGTCATTCCGTCATTCTCAATGTAAAAAAAAAGGCTCTTTCACAGGGGGATACTGAATCAAACTGGGCCATAGATTGAATGATTTTGTCTTTTCCTAGAGCAGATTGACAAGGGAAAATTGATAAACCAAAACAGACAACAAATGTTTTTTCATCTTAAAGGGGAAAAAAACCCCAAAAAACCCCACAATTCACAGTACAGTTATGGTATATAGGTGTGCTAGTTTTAGATTAGCACTTACGTGTTTTTGAGCTTTTTGGTACATTTTAGAGGGTTTTTTTTTTCCGTACTCCATCTAACACCAATAACAATAACGGACCAGTAGATGGTAAGTTTTTTCCTAATTCTAGCTTTTTTCCCCCAAATCCTTTCAGAAACTGAACTTTATGGCCCATATTAGAATGCTCAGTTTCAAAATTTCCTTAGATTTACCAAGCAAACCTCTGTGCCCAGCATTGGAAATACAATCAAATGTACAGTTCCATTTCATCCCATTTTTAAGGTGAAGTTTAAATGCTTCATTCACAGGAGCTTGTGACTCTATATACCTCCATACCATAATATCATAAAAATATACCAAAACCTCTTTTACTACTTTACAAAGAGAAATACTGGAGACTGGATTAACTCTGAGAGAAAATAAAAGCAAAATCTTGTCTTGTTCTAGGAAACAACCTGCCACAAGGGCATCTAATATTTTCATAATTATCATAAAGAATGGGTAGTGAAATCTTGACCAGGTTTTTATGCAAAATACGAATGGCACCCAAGTCATCTGCAGAACTGATTTAAATATCAGCTGCCTTGATTTATGCACATTACATACATATATGTTTTGAGTATCCAAAAATACAAACCTATAGAATTGACAAATTCAGTAGACTGCTGCTCTGAACAGGTATCTTTCCCACAATCAACTGTGTATGTTTTGCATCCAATAATAGATTTCAAAAAAGAATATGAAGACAAAACTTCTGATATGAACAAAACCTGTACAGAGACAAATCAAGATCCATGAAACATAAGCTCAAAAAAGGAGTTAATTTCTACTCTCTTTCTCATTTGCTGACCTGCCTGGTCTCCTCTTGGTGCTAAAGTTAGGGCTGTGAAAAAAGTTAGCTACTGCATTTGCACCAGGCTGCAGGTCCTCCAGGGAGATAAAATTGAAACACAAATTGGAAATGGCATCACAGAAATAGGACTTCTTTTAGAAGTTTTAATCTATTTTTACTTCAGCTCTATACCAGTGTACAGTGGCACAAATCCAGTTGACCAAGTCAGATTTCTAAATGCAATAGGACAGACCAAAATCACTCAGGATAACAAAGATTCTAGAAATTTCAAAATATTAAGCAGTTGAATTAACTAAAACATAATTGTCTGTATATGTATATATTAAATGATTTTCAAGCCATGTGAGACCTTTTTACAGTGCATTTTTAGTCAGAAATATCTCCTTCAAGTCAAGTGATTTATAATTGAGTCTGAATATTTCTTTCAGAAAGTTCTCTTAATTTCAGACCAGGAAGAATCCTGGAAGAATGCTGGTGGTTTTATTTCAAAGACCGCTAAACTCTTGAAAATTTGCTCCTTATATCCAGTATGGTTTTGTTTAGCTTTTTTCCTTTGGTTTATTAGACTCTTTATGGACACTGTGTTAAAGAGAGAGGCATTACTGCATACTTTTCCCCATGCAAATAATTACAAAGTAGTATTACATTAGCTTTCAGTTTTCATTCTGATGAATTAAAACATAGAATTCTTTTTTTTCCCCTCTAAATTTATTTCTGTAAGGTATTTTTTCTGTTCTTTGGATCTCTCTTGTGATCCTGTGTTGAATCACCTCCAAAGTTTCCATGAACTTCTTTTGGATTAGGAAGAAAGAAATTAAACGACATTGCTCTTAGTGTTTGAAAAACAGAGCACCAGCGACAACAGTGTATCACAATAGTTCTATATGCTTATAGAAAATAGGACAATGACAATCTATTCATTTGCCCCATCATAAAATCAGCTTTATTGTATGCATACAAGAGTGTAATCAATATAGGGCTGATGGAAAGGAGCCATTAGTAAGTGTTCGGTATCAAGGTGTACCAAGAATCCCTTGTTCATATGTTGCTTTATGTTACATTGGACGAAAAACTAGAGGTATTTCTTCTACTATTTTTAAAAGACCTCTGTTATAAAGAAGACCTAAACTCTTCTTAACCTGTCACTGAAAAGACTTTTCCATAGCCAAAAGTAAGTTAGTCAGAATTTATCTTCAGGTGCGAAAAACCATTCCAGAAATTATTTAGTGAGTTTGAAGACCTAATGCAATGCAAAGCTAACCCATATATAAACTTTTTCAACACTGGCCTGCTGTGATTGACAGCCACTGCCTAAATCAGCAGCATAATCATAGCCTAAATCTTCAGGAGTCATATTTGGAGAGCACAGAGATAAGAATGAAAAACAAAGGCTTGTTTGTAATAGATTTATATGTATGTTGGTGTGCCTCCAAACTACTCAGCCACTGACAGGTTTGACTTGAGTTAGGCTAATGAACAGGGATGAAATAACTAGAGTTTTCCCCCCATATTTCAGTCAGATTGAAGCAAAGTTCAATCTTCCTCAAATGAAAAAAAAGTTCATCAACTCTTTTGTTTGTTTTGCATTACAAGTTCCCCAATAAATTATTGCTTAAATATTATGAAGGCAGGTAACAGCAGGCTAACTCTCATTAGCATCACATTTTTGCCCAAAATTTTTTGATCTGCATGGTTAAGTAGGAAATCTTGAGAAAAACTTTTCTGGTAGATTTTCATGTCTGTACAGTCAAGCAGAAAAGAAAAGCAGGCAAAACTGAAAGAAACTAATAGTTCAGCAGTATCTTTCAAAATGGTTTGAGATTCATTGTACAAAGATCTGAAATCTGCAAGTGAACAGTGTGTCTGACACCAGTAGTTTTCCATATGAAATCCAAGTCAAAATGGTATGTGTCATGCGCACATGAAAATGGTTCTTCCATCTATGACTAATACAAAAGCCGCACCTAGAAAAGATGGAAAGACTTCAGAGAAAATCAAAAAAGTCTCACGGCATCATGAAAAAAAAATATACTGGGAAGAGTAGCAGGGACAAAGAAGTCATAAATAAAATCCAACTAAATTTCAGATGTAATATGATAATAAAATAACAGACAAAATATTAAATGACTGGTCATAAAAACAGGAGAATTATATTCCAGGAACTCCCTTTCATCCCTATATGAATGAATTTTTCTTTAATTTAGCCAGGTAAGAAGGGAAAATTGAAGTATTTCATTTCATATTCGGTGGCCCTTTCTAAGTGCACAAGTTTTTCCACATGAGATGCATGCAGGCTAGTAGCTAGATAATACTTTTGTGCTCCACTTTGCAGAGAGATTTCTGGAAGCAGAGTCACTGCTTTGGACTTTAAAAAATGTACTAAAATAAGCTTGCCTTTCTCTGTCTTTAAAACATGGTGGGCTATACTGTGGGCTTGTCAGCAGGGAGCATCTTTTACAGTTTTGTAGGGTTTTTTCCATTAGGAAGGAATAGACTTCAATGACAGTATTGTATATTGCAATATTTTTTCTATCACAAATAGTTTCTTCAAGTAAGAGAGAAATAACAGTGTTCTGGTTTCAGCTGGGACAGAGTTAATTTATTTTTTATTATCTGGTACAATGTTGTGTTTTGGATTTAGCATGAGAATAATGTTAATAATACAGTAATATTTTTTTCTCTGCTCAGTAGTGCCTACCTTAAGGCAAGGACTTCTCAGCTTCCCATGCTCTGCCAGCCAACAGGTGCAGACGAAGCTGGTAAGGACCTCAGCCAGGACAGCTGACCCAAACTCACCAAAGGGATATTGCATACCACAGAACATCATGCCCAGTATATAAACTGGGGGGAACTGGCCAGGAGGTACCAATTTCTGTTGTGGGACAGGTTGGTCATCATTCAGTGGCTGCTGAGCTGCTGTACTGGGCATCTCTTGGTAACTTCCTCTCTCTTCTGGTGTTGTTGTTTTTGTTATTATTATTATTACTATTATTATTATTGCTGCTCTTGGCATAATACCATAATATTTTACTTTATTTCAGTTATTAAGTTGTTCTTATCTCAAACCAAGAGCATTTTTTCCCCTCATTTTCTTCCCAATCCTGCTGCAGGGGGTGGGCAGAGGGGTAATGAGTGAGCAGCTGCATGGTACTTCATTGCCAGCTGGGGTTAAAACACAACAGACAGGCAAACACTTCGTCTTAAAACCACCATAGGGAGTCTTCCTGTAGATCTTTCTTATGTGATAGAAGCAGCAGGAAATATCATTTTGGATTTAGTGTTTGACACACTAGTGTTTCTGTCAGTAGTCTGAAAGCAATAAATGCCTGCTTGAAAAAATGCATGATGACTTAAGGGTTCTATTTACTAACGAGTTGAAAGCTACTTCTGAGAAATCTAACAGTTACTAAAATAAAGCAAGAGTGGGACAATGGTCAGAAATTTAATTCAACAGTTTCAGAAAACAACACAGCAACAACCATGAAGATTCATTTAGATAATATAATAATACCTCCCCTCTTTTTTTTTTCATATACCATGAAAATGAACTAAGTCCCTGACTAAATGACATGAGCAAGGACTCCTTAATCTGAAGAATAAGGACAGGTTCCAGTTCTGACATGAAATTATTTGGGAGTATCCTTTGCTAAGATTCTGCAGGCAGTATTTCCAAGTGAGGAATCTACTGAAATTTTTAATATATTTCTTTCACATGTAAATTTAAGAAAAGGTCAGGGTTACCTCACAAAAGAATACTAAACTTTTGGACCAGGTTTGACTGTGTATTGAGTTCTGGACTGTGCAATGCATGTGTGGGTAGCTCAGGCTTCAGCAGTTACACATCTCAGTTTCAACCTTCTGGACTGTCTGTCACTTGCTAAGTATTTTTATGACAGATCCATAGAAAATGTGCTCTGGAATTTATTATTAATTATTTTGGTGGTGTAATGACAGCAGGGTCTACTTCAGCTCCTTCGTCAACCCTGTAGTGAAGAATCAGACTTTTCACTTGTACTTTTTAAACAACAGGTTTTGTATGCTTTGCTATAGTGCATAATTTTTTATTGCACTTGAAATTTCTTTGGTGTGGCTGAATCTGCCTGAGAGAGTATCACTAGCTATTTGGGCTGCTGTCATTTACTGCCTACAAACCCAACCCAACTTTGTAACTCAATAGCTTAAAAATCCTTTTCTTAAATACCTGTCTCATCTACCTCCAGACATCTTACTGGTTAAAATGTCAAGACTGAAAAATTAATTAATCATTTCTAAAATGAGTTGCAAAGTAGAAACTGCAATTTATTACATTGTCTGTAAGTAAGAACCTATATTTTATATTCCGCCTTTTTATCCCTTCAAATTTTGGATGTTCCCTGACTCTATACTGAGTGAATCTTTTTTCTCTTTCATTCGCACTGCCAGCATCTGTTTTGACTGTTAATAATTTTATATGTCTAAAAATCCCTTGCTGATCTATCTCCATTAGACAAAACTTTGAAAATTTGTGTCAAGACTAGTTAAAATCCTTATGCATACATATATATATGCACACAGATATATGTGTGTGTGTATATATATATATATGCGTGTGTGTGTGTATATGTGTGTGTGTGTGTGTATATATATATATATATATATATAAAGAAAAACCTATGTCCCTTTTACAATGAATGAGCTTTTAGTTTTTTAGTTATAAATTAGCAATCAGCGGCTGTGGCTGAGGGCTAGCTTATTCCTTTAACGTTGGCTAGTAAAAATCCTTGGAACATAAATATATGCAATAAGCCAATAACTCTGCCTGCCTTTCTGCTGCTCTTGAGGGTATCTCACTTCTGGCAAACAGACGAGTAATGGGAATTAGAAGGAGGGGAAAAAAACAGCAATAAAAATATAAATCACAAAAGGAAGGAAATCCATTTGGTCTTTGGCAGCAAAGACACCACTCAGCTAATCCATGCTGAGTGCAATCCAATACTCCTTTATATAATCCTGTTCTTGTGGAAGAAAATTAAAGTTTAATGCAATAAAGGCTGACACAAATCACTTTTGTTGCCCAGAAGCAGATTAAAGAACAGTTAAAATTATACAAATCTAATTTATTTTCTGTTGTTGTTGTTTTATTTTATCCAGTGACATATTTATTCCTTAATTCTTAGCATCAATTTTTGATTATTAAGCATATATTCCCAATATAAGAAAGATTTTGTGATGCAAAGAAAGGACAAGAAAATAGTGACAGCCAAGAAATTATTAGTTTTTAAATGGTGCATGTTAAGGTTCTTTCAAAATTTTGTAAATTTTTCATAAATTGATATGGATCCTTATCTTTAATCAATCTGTGTCCAGGGGACTTTAAAATATGTATAAAGGAAGTGGAGAGCTGTCATTCATAATTGGAACTGTGCAGGTCACTCCCATTAAATAACACTCTTAGTACATATGCATTTGTTGTTCAGCAACACATTAGAGATCTGTCAGCAATGGACAAACTGGGAATTTCTGCAAGAGAAACAGCAATGTAAAAGAATTGTGACTCTGATCTTCCATTTTATTACTCCAGCCATCACCCTCAACATGCCCTTCATCAGCAAATCAGACTGAAAAAAAAACCAACAAAACAAAACAAGGTGAAAATACACCCTGGGCATATTATGCTCCATACAATACATTCTTTCATGACAGAAAAGGTTACAATTTATCTGCAATGTTGATCAGACTTATGACTGTGTTGAAATAGGATCAGGTTTTTCATTTTCTTTGTCTTTGTCCCCAGCTCCAACATGTCGTCTCTCACAAATTCCTTTGGGAAATTTCCCTTCCTACACTTCATATTGGTGGTACAACATAACCACAGACGTATGTGCAGAGAATGCAGGAGACCGGGTACAGTTACCATTTTTCCCAGAAGAGCTATCAGAATATTACCCAAGGCACTAGAGAAGTTTGTGAAATACAATACAGAAGTGGAAAGGTTGCATAATTTCTCCAGTATTTCTCTTCTTCACAGCTATTTCTGCAGCAATATCTCTGCAGGTGTACCCTTAGAGAAAGAAGGGGTTACATTTGAACAGAACTGGAGTTAAAAACATACCTTAAAAACATGAACAGTTTTTTTTTTTTTATTTATTTTCATTGTATTATACTGTCCTCACCCAGACTGTAGGTAAGGAAAAGCCAACACCTTGTGCCAGTTCAAGACCTCATTACTGTTAGATTTAAGGGAATCTTAAGAGGTTCATGAGCAAGCTATTTGCTCTGGAAATGCCACTTTACTAGGAAGAAGTGAAAGGAAACAGATCACAAAAAGCTACAAAATGTTATATCCTAGGAGTATCCTATGGGAAGAAATTAAAATTAGTAGGGTTTTATCGTGTCTCAGTGACACTCAGCTAACTCTTTGACAGAAGTTATTTCATATCATCTTGACATATGTTCTTGACTTACATCTCTTCTTGCCTGTGTTAAGAATTTAGCCCAATCAGATGCACCAGCAAGGCCAAAGTAAAAAAGGTAACTCAGGAACCACCTCCTTTCTGAATTTCAACAAGCATGCCTATTTAAAACTGGGTTTCTCAGGCTGCTGTAGTCATACTTTTTTTAGGTCTGTTTTAAAAGGACATAGCATGAAATCAGGCACATTTCTGTTGTGTTTTCAGTTGGTTTTTTCCTTTTTCAAAGCACAGATTCTCATTTTTGGCATGTGAAAGCAAGTCTATAGAGAGTATATGGGAAGAATTGTATACATTTAGGAGTACATGTTCTAAAACCCAATTTTTAATTAGAGGTGGTGCACTTTAAAAGACCATAACATTTCCAGCACAGAAAATACTAGAGTCTTATTTTCCCTATTTAGTTATTTTGTATATATGTGAAGAATGCCACAACAGCATATTTTATTACCCTGTTATATTGTGATCTACTGTAATTTTATGGGCTCAATCAGCAGTGACAAAACTCAGCCTCTGGCCTCTGGAATGCCATTGGATATGTAGGTCAAGTCCTAGTTTGCCAGACCACTTGTACTGGTTTTGTGTTCTTGGTGGAAAAGTACTAAATGCAAAAGTGGGGGATAGGGCATGGGGGTGCATATTTGTGTGTGTGCCTGCTCCCTAATCCCTTTGCACACAGCCTTCAACTGCAAATGCCATCATCACGAAGGCAGCAGCCGAATCCAACAGGTGGGGCAATAAACCATGACATTTCTAGTAGGTCTAATTGTAGGGGTGTGCTGGAATACTTTTCAGTACAAACATGGTTTCACTTGATGTCAACATCAAGATCACTGACCTAGTTTTTACTCCAAGTCCACATGAGCTAGGGTGTAAAGTGCTCACCCCAGTAGACTTTATGACCTTCCAGGTGCCTAAACCTCTGACCCATAACATTCCCATCTTTGCTGGTTCAGCTGGCACATGGTGACAACCTGCTAGACTTTGTGTCTGGTCTAAAAGTGATTTAGAGCACAGTAGAATTAAAGTATTAGCACGATATTCCTGTCCACCCAACCTGAAAGGGCTTTTTGATGGCTGTGGGAGAGGTTCCCTGGAGGAAATTGAAATATACAGGGATTTGTTGTGAGCCTATTATTGCCAAGTGCTAAGGCAGTTCATAAATTTACATCTATGACATCTATGCTTCAATTTTTTTTCATTACTGCTCTTCCTTATGACAATTTACTAGCTGCATTCCTCAATAAAAAGCTAGTCTGTGATTGAAAATAAGATGCAGACTTTATTTCACTTACATTTTTTTCCCAATTCTAAAGCATAGATATAAGTTAGGAAAACAGACCTAATTAAAAGACAAAGTATACTTTTAAGATTCCAAATTAGTATCTCATTTTGATCACAACTGTTTTGCTGTCAACTAATTTATTTTGCATCCATACCAAATTAAGGATAAAAAGACCAAAATGTGACCAGCTTTCTTTTCAAAGTGCTACTACTACTACTACTACCACTATACATCATTATTCTATAAAACAGAAAGTTTATAAAAGTTATTCTATTAAATAATCAAGTACTGAGTATTAGCTTCTTTGAAAAAAAATCACCTTTCATTCTAAGATATTATCATTATTATTGCTTTGATATGACTATCAAAATTACATTAGTACTTGTAAGCAAGGTAGCAAAAGACAAATCAGATATGATCTAGCTGTAGACAGCTTTTTCTGAACACTGCAAATACAAAAATGGTGAATTTGGAGAAATAGGGGAGTAAAAAAAGGGTTAAGCCATAGATACAGAAGAAGAATGAAATTAACTTGCAAATATCCCAGAAAAAAATTCTAGTAAATTATGTCAGATGAAATATTTTTCTCTTCTAATTGGATATGAACTGGAGTAATTTCAGTGTCCACTACAGGTTATACCTTCTTTTCTTTTTGCTTTTGCAAGTAATCAGGGTGTTTTTCTGGAATTTTACTTAGAATGCATACCTCAACACCTGCAGGATTTTAAAATAAAATTTTAATATCTGTTTGCTACTGAAGTTAGATGCCACTTCTTAACTGTAAAATTACTTAAATTCCTATACATTTACTCCATTTTGTAAGACTCTGTATACAAAAGCATAAATTTAAGTAAATAATTTATGCTCACCTAGCAAAATTAATGTCTTTTTTCCTTTGTTTCAGTTACTCCTTTCTTCTGTCCTGCCAAGATTATTACAGTGTGCTCCTCAAGAACATATTAGACACTTCCCTGAATAAAATCATGTAAATGTAAAAATAAAACCTATGTTTGGGCAAGTTTAACTATCATTTCCATTGATGTCAGTGGCAAGACTTTTGCTGAATTTACGAAAAAAAAATCCTAATCATAAAGTGAAAATGTTTTCAATACTGGCAATCTTTCCCTTTGATAAGGGCAAATCTTTACAAAATCAGAATCATCAGAAAACTAATAGGAAAGTCCCTGTGAAACTTAATGAATACACTCAACAGCTTATTATATAGCAGACTATCTTCACAAGCCTCATTTGTTTTCAGCTCTAAAACTGGCATAAATATCTGTCTGTGCAGTCCTTTACTGCTAAGTCACGTTGACTTCAGTGGTATCAATGTTATCTAACAGAGCATGGTGAAGAAAAACTCTGAAAATTCTATATCAAACAAACTGCTGGGACTGACTTCTCCAGTTTGTAGGCAGTCTGCCACATGGTTATAAATGACATTAAAATTTTCAGGTGCAGGAGCCAAAAAGTACCTGCTACTCCAGACATCATCCTCCTGAATTCTCTTTTCTTTTCCACATCTCAAACACAAAAGCCTAACCAAGTCTCTGGCTCCCCGCTGACAAATATAAAATGATTTTGCATGTTGCTATTTGAGGCTTCTGCTGGACAATGATAAGCTGAAAATGTAGGGATTTCACAAATATAACAAATATTTTTTAAAGCTCAACAATAACTGATAGTGTAACAATCAACTTGCATATTTTATAAATAAGAGAACACATGCCTGAGGAAGGCCACTAAGAAAGGGAGGACAGAGTACTGACTGGATGCCAGTTTTATGTCTGAGTGACTATGTGACTTCCTCATTTCCTTGTGGCCCTGATCTCCTCCAACACCAGATGCCCTGAGCAGCTCACTGCACACTATGTCAGAGCCACCTCAAATTCCATGTTACCTTCAGAGTAAGTGTAAAAAGTCCTTCAATTCATCAATGTGAAGATCTCACCAATGACAGCTTAAAGTGCCATTCATATTCTTTAAGGACCTTACAGTACCCAGGGAATAAAAGCTCTGAACAGGCCCTCAAATCTCAGAACACAGTGGAAAATGGCTTTTTGCTGGAGCCTGCAGGAGCATGGCACCTGCTGTTTAGATCCAGTCAAGTGTATTCCAAAATTGGCTGTTTCTAAAAGGCAGTTTTACTGAATAATTGCATGCCAAAATCGTACTTTAACTAAGAGGTAAAACATTAATTGGTAAGGAACGTGGCAAAGAATGCAGAGAAAGAACATTGTTTCATGTCTGTTGTGCCACATATTGTACTCTAGTTGTGCTGTATTCTTATTTTACAACACAAACACATATTATGGGCTCAATCAATTCTGTTCAGACTTGTTTTTTGGAGGTTATCCTGAAATCTCTATTGTTTTCAGAATTGAGCCTCTGCTGAGTATAATAAAGTTGGCACATTTTTGGTATAAATCTTAAATAATAATTGTGACTTTTTAATTAAGGCCTGACACAGTACTTTCAGCTATTTTAACTATGCCAATAGCACCAACTCAGGTGCAGTGTTACAACAATGCAATAAAATACTTCCCTATAATGCAGAGGCACAATAGACTTTGAGTGTATTCTTTCAAATGATGAAGACATGATCAACTGCAATATAATGCATGAACTCCATCAGTTCCACAGATGGCATTTTTAAGGTAAACATTGCCTGTTGTTGCTTTTTCTTCATGTCTTAGCTTTCCCTTGAACCCAGTAGGTTTTTTGGTCTGCTTTTCTGTAAACTTGAGTGTTCAGTAGCAATGCAGATATACAAAGGTACAACTGACAGAGTCTCCATCAGTCACCCCATATTCCTTACTCACAACCTCAAATTAAAGAAGACCCTGAAAGTTTAAGCATTAATAGAAACAATCTGTGTCCAGCTGCTTAACTACAGTGAAACCATTGCGTTCTCAGACAGATGACATTAGCATGAGCTACTAACATACTTCATGGCTGTAAAATTTTCCAGTTGTAGATCCTCTTCTTCAATGGCCAAAAATTTTAACAGATACTGTTGATATAAGTGCTTCTTCTGGATTTTTGTCGACAGCAGTTCTAGTTATAAATTGCACCTTACTGCCCCGCTGATCAGCACAGCTATATCAACAGTGTTTATGGTATAGACAGTCTTTAGTTTCTGGTCCAAACTGGAATTTCTTTGCTCTGTTGCAACTGTGAACCTGACTCCAAAATTAGATGAAGTTTATTAGCCAGTTTTCATCAAGACATCAAAAATAAACCAAGAGAAAACCATCAGATGATTAATCCAATCTGCTCTCAGAATGTGGCTGGTATAATTCCAGTGTTATTGGAGACCTGAACTCTACTTTCACAATGTGTTTGCAAGTACTGCAATATTTTTAGTTTTCTTTACTGCATGTTTATCTTGACTGAGTGTTGATAAACAGACTCTTGTGCAGTAAAAAAAAAAAAAAATTCTTTAAAATCTAGGTTGTTTCAATATGTATTTAGGAAACAGAATGTAGTATGTTGAGTTATGAATACCTGGCCAGAGTCCAACTGGCTATCAACCAAATAGATTACCAAGGAAGAAATGAAGGGGAAAAAATCCCAACCCTCAAAAAATAAATAAAATTTTTAAAAAATCAGCAATTTAAGACTAGATGTTATGTGAACTGTCAGGTATAAGGGTGTTGTGAGGTATTTTAAACAAAGAGCTTGATTTAAGCTTCCAGTTAAACTCTTTAGGAATTTTTTATCAAGCTCCAAGTTGTTGCAATAATAAACATTCTTGTCTGTTGGTTTCTGTGTGCACAATACGCAATGTTTTGAACAGCTCTTTTTGATACGTAAGGACATGTCTCCCTTGTTATTACATAAATGGGCCATGAGGGCATTTCAAAAACCCTCTTACTGAAAGTCTGCATAGCAGGGCCCATTTTACCACAGCTCAGCCTAGTGAACTCCAAAGAAGAAAGGACAACAGACAATACAAATTCATACAATTCAAGCAAAATTTTTTGCTAGCCAGGCTTGCAGATAAGATATGACTAAGAAATCATTGAACACAGGAATGTAATATTTTTAGCAGCACAGTATGCCAGAAGCAAGAAAACGGTATCCTAATGTCCTCAGATTACTTAAAATGCATTATTTTCCAGTGTCAGGTGCTCTGACTCTGAACTGAAAAACTTCAGGAAATTACTTTTCTGCTCTGTAGACATAAATACAAGCATATTCTTTGTGTCAAATGTATTCAGACTGCACCTTTGGAAAGACATAGACTTTATCAGATGCTGAACAATCTTTCAAATTGCAGAATTCCAACCAAGAACCTCACTTATAACCTGATGTGATGAGGCAGAGAAGCAATAAAGTTACAGACAACAGCTAAGGCAATTTGGTAAAGAGCAGTTGCAATGCTGGTATAGGCAAATGGACACATTACAACAAATGGGGACACTGATTATATGCAACCGATTCATTATAACAAGGTTTGTTACATTTCTAAGAATATGCCATCTGTGACATGCTGTTGTTATATTTCAATATGCAATAGTACTCTAAACTGCAATCATAATTTCCATTATCCATTTTAGTCCATAAAGCATTCACAAAACCATTCTATCCTAAAGAATTACATAAATATCATTAATCTCTAAGGTATAAATAGCGGTATATAAACAGAAAAATGAAGAAACCTGGTGAAAAGAGCAGCAGAAAAATCTGCTGCCAGGCCTTGTATAAGAATATAAACACTTGGCATGAGCTTAAGTCTGTGGTTGCGGCTGAAGTCAACAAAAAAACTAGTTTTTAAAAATCCCACCCTGGAGTTCACAGGTTGTTAGGCCTTACATTCCGATTTCAACAAGTTACTTCAAAAATTTTAAAAAATATATCCAAAGGTGAGTGTTTGCATAATTTTTGGGGTTTTTTTGGTTTTGGTTTGGTTTGGTTTTGTTGGGGAGGAAAGGAGTTAAAAATAATGTGCCAGAGAACACTAAGGCAGCATAAACTATGTAACATTCCTTTCAAGCTGATGGCATGTAACTGAGGTAGTGCTTAATAATTTTAACTGCAAGGGACAAGGAATACCTGTGAATAACAGCTATGGAAAGTCAGGTATCCAGGGTCTCTTTTAAAGTTACTGAATTGATAGAACCCTTACTCTTCTAATTCAGAGTCTAATAAATATATTGCAGAAAAATAGACTCAAAGAACTGACAGAGAGGAAGAGAGACAGATTGCAATGAGCAAATACGCTCCAGGCACAAGAAATCTCCACTTTCCTTCTAAGGCTTGTTAAAGTTTTGAAGTCATAAAGCCATGAAGAAGGGCTGTTCTGTTTTTCTAGCCATGAAATCTCCACATTAGCTCTTTCAAAGGGAAATGATTTCTGATCATGACATAAGCTTAACCTGCCATCTATTGTGCAATATTGTATGGAGCATGAACTTGGATTTCAGATTTTGTAAATGTTAACACATGTAATATCAATAAATCCATACTAGCTAATTTTGTAGTTCTCACCCAGACAAAACAAAAGCTGAATTGAGCAACACCTATGTAAAGGCTACAAGATTTGGGAACTCTAGCTCTACTTTTTTTTTCCTCTTGAAAAACCAAGGCAAACAGGTTTCATTTGATTTTATGCATGCCACTGGAAGGAGAAATTAAGAAATGGGAAAATAAGAAATTGAGTTTAAGGAAATGATTATTCTTATCCTTCCTTCCTAGGCCCACACTACACAAAATCCACATATCCAGGGAATCAGTGGTAAGGGTGAGGTTGAGATCCTGGGAGACTTCAGGATACTCAAGTGGTCAGGAGGTTTCTTATGAAATTAATTCCATACCCACTACAGTGATGAGACTGGAGCTTCATAGGTCCTTGTTCAATTCCACAGTAAGATAGAAGATCATCTGTGTGCACCTCCCAAAGCACAGCCAAGCTTTCCTGTGCCTGTTGGGCAGAAGTGTAATCTTGAGACTACAATTTATTGCTCAACAAACTATAAGTCTGGTATCAGTCTGCCATGGCCACTCTAATAATCTTCAGTGTTAAAATAAAACTGAGATCTTTCAAATTAGTTTCAAGGAAGAGGTTTTCTGAACATGAAATAGCTAATCAAGAAGAAAATGTGTTTAGTAATTCATAAAATGCTAAGTTTCACTGTAAGACATATAACACCAGTGATTTATTAAGCAATATTATTCTCATGATTGTAGTGCTATATTATACTTACATTGTCAAGCAATCTGTAGAAATTCATTCTGCTTCAGGCAATCCTTACTCTTGCCATACAACTGTTGTTATGTACATTTTTCTCATTATAGTAAGCACTTTGATCTCTCAGAAAATGTTCAGTGTCTTATCAACTGTAACATAAAACCTACACAGAGCAACATGATGACTGAAGAGATCATAAGAATCACAACTGTAGTACTCAGACAACCCAAAAATACACAGGGGAAAAATAAGGGGGGAGGGGACAAGATTTCTTTTGATTGTCAGTAGAGATTTAAATTCTTTTAAACATCAGATTATTTTCTCTTTTAGAGATGTCCCTTGGAGATCTTTTTTACTGTCATCATAAGCCAGATTCAAGTAAGACAGTTCTCCTGTGATAAAAAAGCAGCCTTCACAATTCAGAACTCATCTTCCAGAGAGCACTAACCACAACCTACATTACTGAGAATACACCTAACCAAGCACAGCCATGAATTCATAAAGCCTGTATTTCAGTTCTTTTTACATTAAATCCTGCAGACTGTTATCAATTTGAAGCATAGTTTAGTGTGATTTATTGTTAGCTGTAGGTCAGCCTTTTCTATTAATTCAATAGATGTGTATTCCCATAGAGAAGAGACTCAGAGGGTAGCCAAGATGTGGATGTGTGAGGTTCCTGGGAAGCAGCACAGTACTTCAGTCATTCTTCCCTGATTTCATTCATTCATTTTCTTTCTGACAAAAGAAAAAAGCATTATTCCCCATTGCAATGCATGAAAATTAGGTTGGCCCAGTTTGAGCAGGAATCTCAGAATTAAAGTAGTTTTCAGAAAAGTAAAACTTGTTATAAGGTGACAATCAGTTTCACTGCAGTGCAAAAAACGCGTTGACTAGGAAAAAGACAGGATTTCTCTGGGCTTGTCATCTAGCACAGTCTAGGCTTGTTAGAAACATGGTTTGAATTTTCCTTGGGAGAAATATTTCTTACCTCTCTTCCAGCTCCCTGAGTTTTCCCTCTCCTTTCATGTCTCTCATCATTTCACTATCAGTAGGTATATCTAAACGCTGTGCTTCACACAGGCTTTTCTATGCAAAGGAACCCAAGGAGGGCCTATAAGCACGTGAAAAGAAGCTTAACAAACACGGGCAAGTAAATGCTGATAGATAAAGAGGAAGCTTTTCCCACCGATAAAAAGGGAAAGGATAAATAACCTTCCAAAAGGGCAAAGTGCAGGAGTTTTAACATTTTGTCTATAGTGTTTTACACCTGGGTAGACAGTGCAGACACACACTAGCAAAGACCAGCATAAAAACAAGAAAGAAAATCACTTTAATCAGAAGCTATAGTGTTCAAGAGCAAACCCTCTAGCTTTATAAATTGCTGTTAGCAGGGGCACTACAGTGAATCACTTTCAGCAGTAGTTGCAAGGTCTCAGCCTCTCTCAAAGGCAGTGATGAAAACAAACTGCAAATCCAACACATACCACAAAGTAGCCTTTTCTGAGAAGCTCAAGCCTGAACTGTCACCTCTGAGGTGTTTGAAAAGGCCATTTTGGCTGGGCACCAGCTCTGCGACTGTGTTTGGAAGATCATCTATTTCAGGTATTTCTTTATGCTTTCGTTTCCATGCTTGTCACACCAGACTTGACTGCTAAATATGAGACACATTACTTTTCTTAATGCAGGAAACTGCTAGTGACAAATTTATTTTCCCTGTTATTCTACACTTATTTCAGCACAACGTTCAGTATGTTTATCTGAAAGCAAACTACTGCTATTTCATTTTGTTGGGGAAAAATAAAAGTTGACTTATGAAAGTCGTTATTTTTGCTAGTCTGCTATACTCTTAAATGTGATGATTTTCTTATAGAAAGGAAAGAAAGTGTGTCTCAGATTCACTATTTTTATATTAGTGAATTTGGACCATACAAGGAACATGGTTAATAATGGGGATCTTACACAAGTAAGTAGGGACAAGCAGATTAGTTTCAAGGGCAAGTACCAAGCAAAAGAAGATATGTCAACATTTGCAGAATATTACCTAGGAATCTATTTCCCAGTGAGATTGGAAAATGCTCAATATTTAATGGCATTGTAACATATTCACTTAATTTTACTTTTTTTAAAAATCAGAATCAGTGTAATATCATTCCATAAATTGAATGCAAATATATTCTCCCATAAAGTGGAGGAGAGAAGCATGAAAATAATTTTTAGCAGGGTGTCAAAATGGTTTTGCATACAACGCTGCATATATTTACTGGAAGTTCTTCCCTCAGTCCAGAATCTGGTTTTCATTAACATAATCCTCCAACTGTGCATGATGTTGGTGTTATCTTCACTCTCTGATTTCTAAAAAGACCTGCAGTGACCCTCTATGCTCTCTGGCTGGGATGTTATGATCTGGTTTAAACGCAGAAGAAGAGCAGAGGAAACTAATTCTCTGTGAAAAAAGTGGATCAAACCCAGAACAGTTCAAAATATACCCAAAAGACATGATTAAAACCAGATGAGGTTAGATCTTGGTGCCAAAAAATTTATATATTATATTTAATAGTAAAAGAGGCAAAAAGAAAGAGGGAAAGAGCTGAAGAAAATAGAAAAAGGAGTGTGCATAGGGGGTAGAAGGGCAGGGAGAGAGTGACAGGGGTTAGGTAGACACCTATCACCCCTCTGAGGGTCCCAATGATGTCTCATTGCTCTCCTTCATCTGGTCTTTGTGGTGAGGGTCTCCCACTGCTGCACCTCCACTGCATAACACCCCGGCACAGGGAATGTACGGAATGCCGTGGATGGATGTGCCTGTGGGCAGTGGGGATGCCCAGGTGCCTCCCTTGCAGGCCCCAGTTTGAGGCTGTCCCTTGCAGCGCTGCGGCTCTGTCGTACCGCGCTGCCGTGCCCCGGAGCGGGGTCTGGGAGCCCTCGGGGCATCCTGTGGCAGCCCATGGCACCCCCGGGTCCTTCGTGTGGCTGTGGCTTCTCCGGGGCGAAGGGGCCCCTCGGCCGAGCCCTCTGCACAGCCGGGATGGGCGGCCACTGCCTCTCAGCAGAGGCCTTTAGCCCACAGCCCAAAGCCTCTCCCCCAGCTCAGTGTGAGCCCTGTGCGGGCCTGGCAGCTGAAAGCCCTGGGGCTGCGCTCTCCCCTCCCACGGTGCTGAGCTTGTGCGCTGTGAATTTACTCTTCTGCCCCAGCCCTGAGTTTTTACTTTATTTATCTTCATCGGCGAACAGTGTAGGGCCTCAGTCAAGGCCCCATTTAGGGTGGGGGGTCTTCTCTGCAGCTTTTGTAATACAGTGTTTGCTATAGTAGGCAAAGGCTCTTCATGAGGATGTTTAAGTCATAAACTATAATATTTCAGTCTCCAACATGGAGTTAGTTTGTTTTCTAATAGTGCTAAAAGTACTCCTAGATACTACTATTAAAAGTTGACTTTTGCCAGCAGACATAACAACATCCATCCTTTCAGGAACAGGAAAAGACAATAAAATTTCAAGTAACTATTATCTGGCTATAAACGAATGAGTTCATATTGACATCCATTCCCAAATACTTCATAGTGAAAAAGGGATAAATTTTCTTTAATGTTTAGAGAATGCTTTGGAGGCCTTAAGGGAGTATTAGGGACACACATGTGTGAGTAGCTCTGAAGGATTTTAGTCTTTTCTAGTTACTCTCTCTCATGGATCTCTATTCAGCTGTTGTGTGGGTTAACACCAGGAAAAGCCATTCCACCCCTCCCTTTTACAACTGGACAGGGGACAGAAAATATAACAAAGACTTCATGGTTTAAGACAAGGACCAGGAGAGATCACTTACCAAATACCATCAAGGGCAAAACACACTTTCATTGGGGATATTAACTGAATTTATTACTAAAACAATCACAGCAGAAAAATGAGAAATACAATAAATCTTAACAACACCTTCCTCTCATACTTCCTTCCATCTCAAGCTCTACTTCTTTCCCTGCAGCAGCTCAGGGAGATAGGAAATGAGGGTTATGATAAATTCATCACACATTGCTCCTGCCACTGCTCAGAGAGAAAAGTCTTTCCCCTGCTCCATTGTGGGGTCCCCCTCACAGGACAGAGATCTCCACAAACTTTTCCAACATGAGAACATGCTACAGGCTTCAGCTCTCCACAAATCTTGTCCCTTTCTCCATTAAAAAAAAAGTAATTAAAATAGCAATAGGTGAACCAGCAGCTTTGGGTTTTTATCTAGTACATGGAATTGTCAGCTTCTGGAAAGTAAGGTGGATATAACAGTAATTTCATAGAATTAAATTTAATGTAAAAAGAGAGCAGAAGCATGCTTCATGGTGCAAAGAAGAAACTTCTTATTCAGTGGACCAAGGCAACAAACAACTCACAGTGCAAGTTTCTTACCCAGCCTATACATCTCCATTAGGGACACATACATGCTGCAATTTATAGGCCAACATGAACTTGCCCTGCCTATATTCCAGTCAGCTCAAAGCTGCAAGAAATCATTACGAAATCTGAACTAGAATACCAGCTCTGAGAGAGCTCTTGCTATGTTCAGACCGAGTCAGTACTAGCAAGGTTTCTAGCTGGTTTGGAGCACAGAAAAAACGAGCTCATGCCCACCTGAGAATGACCAGGCTCAATGTAACCCATGATTCAGAAAAGGTACCTCATCCTGGAGGACTGCTTATGTCTCTTTGGAAGAAAACAGGCAATTAAGGTTGTGAAAAGGCAATAAAGGATCTGAAAGCACCCTCTCAATTCTTGGACAACTAAAGACAATGAAGATGGTATTAATCAGGGTTGTTGACAAGAAACACTAGATTTGAGGATACATGTGTGTTATGATTGAAAAATAAGGACAAAAGTAGCTTCAGGAATGTTTTCATTAAAGTCAAAATTAGTAAGAAACACCAAAAACACACTCTAACATTAGTTAACAGGAATGCTGCCACCTACACACATGCATGCAATACTTAGTATCCTCAAAACTAATTAGACTTGTCTCCAGATCACCTGCTCACCTGTGTTGCCCAGCTAGCAGAAAGCCAGCGCAGCCAACCCTGTGCCAGCCCTTCCCAATACATCTGGAATACACAGTGCTGTAGACTACATGCCTTGTGCACCACAATCCCTGATCAATGGGTTTCAGCACGTTTCAGTCAGTGGGACGGGGTGGGGGGGGGCTGACTATTAAGTAGGGTGTCAGGTGACTCAGAGCCCTCCTGCTTCTACAGCCTACTAGTGTTTAAGGCACTTTGATCTGGCCAGCTGATTTTAGCTGTCATAATTAAGCCACTGTGTGACGCCCAGTAACAACCTCTGGATCAGGAAGAGTTAATTTGTAAAATAGCGCTTTGTGAATTAAACCTGGCAAAAGCTCACCATGCTTTCCTTCTCAGGGATTACATCTTTACTATGCAAATTCTGACTGTAGACAGGCAAATGGATATACTGGAATAAATCAAACTTCAGCACTTACATTGCTAAGAACAGTAAGAGAATATAATACACCAAGCAGATTTATATCCTGTTGGGTAATCCTCCAGGATTTCCCTTGCTGAAAAGTCAGACCCAGTTTATGTCAGAAGCAGTCAATAATACAGAAAATAAAACATGGAACTGAGTGAGTGTCAATTTCTTAATTCATAAAGGGAGAAAGTAGCTTTTCTTTAGTAACTTCACCTCCCTCAGAAGGTGGTGCAATATTTCAGCAGCAGGAGAGTAACAAAAATTAGACATTTTAAGACATATGTGTTATTTAGCTAAACAAGCACTATCAAAGCAAAACAAAAATAATGGCAACAAATTTCTGTCAGGACTGACTTGCGTGAGAAACAAGGTGGGGTCCTCCTCTGAACCTTGAATAGAAACATTATTTTTACCTCCACAAGAA
Source organism: Agelaius phoeniceus (assembly GCF_051311805.1). Lineage (NCBI taxonomy): Eukaryota > Metazoa > Chordata > Aves > Passeriformes > Icteridae > Agelaius > Agelaius phoeniceus. The sequence continues at coordinate 57,824,937 of NC_135303.1, read as the reverse complement.
GCCATTATCACTCTTTCACCAAGAGGAAGGTCCTACCATCTTTCACAAAAGATTTTCCTGCTCATAATTGCCGCCTGCAGTGTACAGACAAATGCAATCTTTTAAAATGCTAACTGTGTTATACTTGCACCCGAGGGATCCAATGGTACAAATGTAATGTGGCCTAACCAGTTTGTCTTAGCAAGACCTTACAGTGCTGATTTGAAACAGCTGAACTAAATCAACAGTTACCTTGAGCCAAAGGCCTTTGGAGAGCAATTAGAGTCAAAGCTTGGGTTTTGAACCCAATATGCCCTGTCAGTCTCAATGATTTGTGTTTGTTGTACTCAGCCTCATTTCCTGCGTGAAATACGAGGCTGTATAAAGAGGAAAAATTCCCAAGATTAAAAAATATTTGACCTCAGTGCATTTGCGAGCATGAAAGTACACGTCTAAATGACCATTTTGGTTTGTAGTACAAAGTTCTATTGATGTTGGCAGGCTGAGCTTCCCTGTCTCAAAGCCACATGAATGGTTTCAAGTTTCAGCCAAAAAATGTTTTCCACATGCTTTAGTGTGGGCCAATTTACACAGCAGATTTTGCAGAGTCTGTGGCCAAGTGCTTCATAAAGGGCTGCCTTCTTTGGGATCAGGGAAACCACAACAGACACATTGCTAATGCAATCTAATTATCTGCTTGAATATTTTTCCAGATGTATCCAATGTCTAAAAATACTGCAATAAAAAAGGTATTATTTGGCTCCTTGGACGGAAACAGTGGCATAAAGAACCTGCTTGTCTACAGGGGAAGTTATAACGAAGTAATTCTGTGACTGCCTTTAAATCAGTCAGAGAAAACTGAACAGCCCAAAGGTAGGGTATTTCTTGACTCATGTTTGGAATTAGCCTCCCAAAGAAAACCATGAATAAATGGGAGCAGGTTTTTTTGTCAAAAAACTGCATCTATTTCTTACAAAGCAATTTCCGTCATTTGCAGATCACAATTTGATATTGGGTAGGCTCATCTAATACAAAACATCTTTTCACTGCAGTGAGATGTAAGACAAAGATTCTGGCCAGTGGTATATGGATAGTCATGTCATTAGCTATTGCTTATTTTTATGATTTTACTAGGGTTCACTACAGAACTATTAGAAGTGAACTATTAGAAGCACAGGCAGGGTGAACTATTAGAAGCACAGGCAGGATCACTCAGTACCCTCAGTACCCCAGGTCCAGACAAACATAAAAACTGAAGTGGCTTTTTCCCTAACAAGTCTTCCTAGGGTACTGTCACTGGGGACTGTTTTCTTTCTTTCCACAAATGTGCCTGAAAAATCAAAATGTGGCATAGGTTATTCAAACAGGAACTGACAATTCAATAGATTTTTCTGTAGTTCTATATTTTGATCAAGTAATATAAATAAAAATACAAATTTATTTTTACATATGTATTTACAGAGTTTTCATGAGGGATAATATGCAGTTTGCATAACCTGCAATTCCAGAAGCACTGACCTGTTTCAAATGCTTTTACTTCTGTATTTTACTAAGTATTTGCAAAAACAACTTTCATAATCCCTACAAGAATATTTTATTTTAGGATATAATCAAAATATATATTTAATTTTTTTTAAATATCTAACTTTTCCTTAGTCTAGTACTTATTGGGAAAATAACAAAGATGAAGCAGTAACTTACATTTATTTTCTGAGTATTCTTAGCCACAACCACAAAAAACCAAATCAAACAAAAAAAACCTCAAACAACAAAACCAAACCAATCCAAATCAAACCAAAGGAAAAAACCAATCCAAACAAACAAACAAAAAAAACCAATACAAACCAAACAAAAACAATAAAAACCCCACAAACACACAAAAAAACCCCAACCAAAAACAACAAAAAAAACCCCTATCTGATAAACACACAAAATCCCCAAACAGTTGGAACAACAACCTTGATTTCCCACAAATCACTAAAATGAATGAGCACTGCTGCCAAGGTTAAAAACACTGAAGCTGAGGCTGTGGCTGCTGAATCTGAACACAATATAAGAATGCTGCAAACCGCATGGGAGACCAGGAAGGATTCTGCTTTGGTATTTTTGGCATTTCAGTGTAGTTCTTCAATTATTTGAGCTATTTCCATGCCCAAATAATAATGTCTGTCATTTACAAGAGGCCATGGTTATGTGTGTATTCTTAAATACTTTCATCAGAAGAAGAATTTGCCAGTCTTATGACTTGGCTTATTGGATAAGGAGGGGCAACAGTGGGATAGAGAGATTAATCCAGAAACAGATAGTTAGGCACCTTTCTAGTGGTTTAAATCACTGTTTGTATGTTTAAAAGAAAATAAATTTCATCATGTTACCTGTCTTCTCCCATCACATTGGCTTGCCATAGTCCAACATGCTTATTTTTATTTTCATAAAGCAAATTCATTGGCTTTTCAAATAAATTCCAAGAACTTGAGAAACAGTAGAATATGGAATCTATACATCATGCAAATATTTGCAGTACAATGACGTCATATAACATTGAAGAAATGTTATTGAAGAAATATCATGTATAAGTACATTCATGTCCTTCACACACATGCAAAACAATCATGTTATGAAGCTGTCAGTCAGTATTCAAAATTCTAATGTTTTAAACAGGTTATAGAGGTTGCAAAAATCCTCAGTGAGCAGTGCAGATGAACAGCAACTGATTAGCAAAAAAAGTATAATTTGCAACTCTCTCTAATTAAAATGAGTTTCAAAAGGCCTGCTATGGACAAACTCCCTTGACAGCATATTTTTTAATGCATAAAGCATATTGTGCACTCTATTGCATTTTGCAATGCAATGGTCTCCACATTGAGACCAACCTACTAAGGCAAACAGTTCTGCAAGTTAAGACATACATGCCTGTAGATAAAGATATACATGAGGCCTGAATCGCACAGATTGATCTGTTATGTTACATGAAATAATGAGAAAGATTCTTCTGTTTCTTGTTTCTTTCTCTTATGTAAAATAAGAGAGAATTATGTAATATATTAATCGTGTTAACATCGGTATAAAGAACTTTTTGAGGAGCAGCTCCCCCTAATTTTTTCTGTAGCAAGGAGAGATTGCAAGAGGCATTTAACTGATTTGCATTCCTGTTAGGAAAAAAAACAGAAGCAATTTTGTGATTTTGTGAAACGACTTAGCTATCAACAAGACTTAACCATCAAGCAAGCTGAGTATGTCCCAGTGTTACTTAAAGACACCACTATGTCTTTATTCTATGCCATATGTACCACATTGACCTAAAGCACTTGCTTTCAAAAGTCAGTATTTTCAAAAATATGTGGGACTTTACATTAGGCGTGCAAATTTCCAGCAAAATACTTATGTGTTAAAAGCTAAGCTACATTTAAAATGTTGTTTTCATTGCAGCTAAACCTGTTTAAAGATCACTGCTTATAACCATATGTGAAGGGTGCTCTTTCCTGAGACCTGTTGGATAATCACATATGAAAGTTTGTCTTTAGGCCATCTCTGACAGAATGATCCAGATTTTAAAAATGCAATTACTTTAAGTATTTAAACTAATCTAGACCATACTGATACAGTAGGGAGAAGACGTGACTTCACAGTTATGCTGGAAAGTCCAGTAGTGAAGCTTGTGGGACCTCCTGACCTTTCAATCTGCATCTTGTTTTTTCTTTGTTTCCTCATCCTTTTTCTTTGACCTCATACCTTTATTTTCTTCCTTTCATCATTGGTATTTCTGTTCCCAAAACCGACACATTTTCAAAGACAGTACAGCTTTGCTGAAGCAAATCATGGGTGAAGTTACAAATCCTCTCTGTTTCATGAGAAAAGGATGGAAAGAGTAAAGGACAGCTGGGAGGTCTGGTCAAGAAGAGCAACTGGGAGATCACTCTGCAAGGAACAACTGGGTAGCATCTCTGCAGAAAGTGCAGAGCACAACTGAAACCTGTCAGTATTACCATAATGTAAACATGACCCCATTGATGTTAATATTGACCATGATGAAATATCAGGTGTATTTTAGTGTCCTCTCATTTCCTCTAATATTTTTTCCTTTCTAGTTTGTTTCTGATTTTGTTTTTTCTCGGGTTTTTTCAGTGAAGGAAATTGTCTCTCATCTGCTTGCTACTTTTCCTTCCTTTGGCCTTTCCTTTTACCAATTCATTTCTTTCTGTTTCTTCCAGTTCTTTTGCTTTGTCCCACTTCCAGAAGTCACACTCCTACTAAAGGCTGACAGAATTCTACACAACAGTAATGAGCAAAGAAGTAAAGGCACAGTGGCAAAGGCCATGAGGGAGAGTGCATTTTGCAAATTTCTACTCTTATGTGGCATTACCAGACAAGGAAATATATTTTCCATGCAACTGATAAAAAATTACTGTTTGAAGCATTGGGTTTTTTTTTCCTCAGTAGCTAAATAATACCTGCATAATTCCACATGCAAGCTCCGGGCTCTTGGCTAGTTGCACATTCTAATAAAACTGAAAAGTTCCTATACAGCACAATATCAGTAAAAGTTACTTATGTCAGCACCCCTGGGTATTAGATACTGCTGTGGGAAACCATTTACCTTTGCTCCTTGCTGCTGACTGTAACCTGTAAACAACAACCATACTCAAATACAGGCGTGTTGTTTTTAACATGAAAGAAGAAAAAAAGTTGCTTTGGGAAGTCAAGAAAAATAGAAAATAATTTCAAAGCTGCAAAACAATTACATAGGACAAACTCAGTGAGACTCATAACTTCTCACTAATTTTCCTGAAGCTGCAAATGCTTCATCTTATGTTACTATTATTGTGGGTGCCACTGAAAATACTACTTTAGCACACAAAAGTGCTTGCAAATAAATTGAGAAAACCTAAGAGCAAGCACAATGTCAAGTGTTCTCATGCTGATGTTTTGTAGAACTTCTTTGCAGAAAACTGTCAGCCTCATAGTAGAAGAAGATTTTACAGGATTCACATAATTCTGGAAACCCTGTCAAGGAGGAAATGAAGACTTTAAAGCACAACAGAGAAAGGCTGAAAGATTTTTACAATCTTCAATCCCTCACTGAGGTGGCACTTGCTGACACAACCACTCACTTTACATCTATGCACACACACTTGCAAGAAGTGCTGTGGAAGGTTGACCTCAGTCAGACTAGGGTTCTCCCCTGCTCCCCCATACAAAGAAAGCTAGTCAAATAAAGTAACATATTATGCTTTGTGTTGCAAGTAATTCCCAATAATAATACATAATGATATTTTGAATTTGCTCACTCTATAGAAAGTTACTAAGTTCACAGCATTTACTTATATCTTAGCAGAGTACATCTGTCATTTCATTCAAGAGCAGGCCTATGGGTAATCATTTAATCAAAACCACTGCTGTGATTGCTGCTCGTAAAGAAAATTACAAAGCAGCAGCAGCTTCAAAGCCAGGATTACAAAGATTAAATAGGAGCCGCTTTTTGCTAAGTGTTGGGTAAGAATAAATTACAGTGTCCTTAAATTTGAAGGAACGTAGTGTGGGAGAATTATTCATTTTGCCTCATGAGTATTTCCTAATTTTCATTTCCTCTCCTCACAGTTACACTAAATTATAAAATTGAAATTTCATGAAGAACTGCTTAGCAATAAAGAGACATAAATTCTAATGGTCAAAATGATACAAAGAAGACACTTTGTACTAGATCTACAACTTGGAGTAATAAAGACATTTTATTTAATGTAGATTTTTTTTTTTAAATACACTCTTGACATCATTCTTACAGGTTACTACACAGACTGAAGTCTGAAAATGTACAATTTTATGTACTTTCATCATAAAAGATACATCACTGTACACAGTATATAGATTCATACCTAGATGTATGGACAAGCATGACCAGTTTCCAGATGTAGGGAGATTGGAGAAAAAAAGAAACTTGTCAGACTGGAGTTCTGATTTTTAAACATGCTTATAGGGAAAAGACCAGCAAGCAATTAATTTAATTTCAAAAGACTAAGAATGTTCATTGTGAAACAGACCACTTAAGTAAAATTAATACATCTATTTATCAAAATAACTGACCTCATATTGATAAAGAGACTTATATCTGTATTACCTCTTGATATCAAATGTATTGCCAAGTGATCTTAATTACTACACAGTTATGTCACACAGAGACCTCCCAAATACAGTGCCCAAAAGTTAAGAATGAAAAGACAGAGACAGGATTAGACACTGAATCAACAGAAAAACTTCATTTCTAAAGGGTTGGAGCACATGGATAAAAGAGCTGCACTACAAATATATTCTGTCAGCCAACTGCTTTTCTTATTTACATTCCTTCTCCCAAAAGTCTGCTATATCTGGCTACATGTAGCTTCTATTTTAGAGCTGGCTGAAACAGCTGTGATTGTAATATATGTCTCATTAATCTTGGCCTTTTCTGTTAAAACACAGGCATAAAGCAGAACATCTGAGTTTAAATATAAATTCAAATTATATTTTTCTTGTCATTCCTTCCTCGTGATACACCTCATTCTTATCATCTTACTGAAACTGTTTAAAGAGACAAGAGAAAAAGGAAGAGGAAGAGGAGGAAGAGGAGGAGGAGGAGGAAGAGGAGGAGGAGGAGGAGGAGGCTACCAGAAGCAGTGCACAATGCACAAAGAGAAGATTATTAAGGCTTACTTTACACAAGAGATACACCCAGATGTACTTTGTTACTAAATTCACTATAATGTGGACAAGCATTAGAAGAAGCCTATGGCAGTTTTATGGACCAGGAAAGAGTGAACTTGCAACAGTGTTTTCATGTCCCAAAAACTATTTCCATGTCTGAACTTCTAATTGATTGCAAAACATTGAGAAAATCAACGTTGTGTAGTCTTAGTTCTCCCTATTCTATCAACTACAACTCCTTAAGGGGAGAATAGTTCCTGCGGCTAGAAAAATCTTGAACCTTATTTACATAGAGACTGTACAGTCAGGCTGCTCTATGTGTTACAGTGAATCCTAATTCCCTTACAGTTCACCCCATGTACTCAATTCTTAGAAACTCATTTCTCATCTAAATGAAATGTGACTTGCATCACAATAATGAAATATTCATTCAACATACTTTACTTCAATACCTGCTAATTTCAGAGTAAGGCTCTTGCTTTAAATTCATGATTAAATTTTCTTGTGACACACACATTCAAGTATGACTAGCTCAGGATTACACTGAAGTAAGAAGCCAGTGAATTTGCCTTTATCCTAAAAGCCCAATAAGGAGACTTCAACATCAAAAGAATCCCTAAGTTGATTTGATGCTTGTCATCAATATTTTTTTCACAGGATCAAAATAATTTTGAGTGTGTTAAATAATACTGACCTCTAATACTCCTTAATCTTTTTGATTTTCTTCCAATACATTAAGGAGTTTATATATAAAGTAACATAAAATAGGCTTTTATGTATGTCCATTTGTATTCTTATTTTTTAAGAGACAAGGGGGAAAAGAACAATAAGCCACTCGTGACAGGTTTGGGTTTTTTACTATGTCTGTTTCCAGCACATAGAAAATTGAGTTGAAAATAATTTACATCTAAAATTCTAATTTTAAAATGCCTATGAATTTACAGCTATAAAATCTGATCAAATGTATCTAATATTCAGGGTATAAGCAATTGCTGCTTATTGTTCTCTTACCCCATCATAAAAGCATGACTTTAAATGTTCTTATATTGACATGGTGACCATGTTGCAACACACTTATCAATATTAAACAACCAGTGAAGCACATCAGCAGGTGTTCTTTCTATATACATTACTTATTTTGTGTACTTAACATATTTTTTAAAATGTTAAGTATACAAAGATATGCCAGGGTACTATTTATATATCAACTTGATTAACCTTTAATAGCCACAGTGTTCTGCATTTCACTTCTTTATAATAGCATTTCTGGACTAGATGGCAAGGTAAAACTTTTAAGCTTTGGGCATGTGAAATACTAGTCCTACTTTTAAATATCTGGAAAGAGGTCCACTAACAACAGTGCTTGAAGAGCTGTAAACAGATTTCCTTGTACTCTCCATCATTACAGCAGCAACCTCCTCAACCCAGCACCATACACTAACATAGTGTTAGCTAGTTTCCAACATCTCTCAATGGAAGATCCAGTGATACACCCTATAACCAGCCATCCTTCTTCAATCAAATGGGCTCCTGTCATTACATGAGCCACCAAAGGTCATGCACAGCTTAAGTAGCCTTTCCCTGCTCCTAACAGCAACAGCTCTGCCCTGGGCCAAGGCCACTGCTGGAAAGAGGTACCACCACAGATTTACTCTCAGCACAGACTAGAGTCATTCCTGTTACATCTGTGAGGATATAGAAAGTCAGTTCACATGCCACAGATTCTCTCTGTTCACTGCAACATATCCCTAAGAGTTTTATCTTCTCTAATATCTAACTTGTAAGGATACTATGCTTCTAGAAGGCCAAAGACTCATAAAATATGTACTATTGGATACAGCTTAGGTAACACTTATGATGTGTGGTTTTCACAGGTTCTGTATATATGAAAGGGAGAAAAACAATTTGTTTCTCCAAGGAATTATTCACCCTGTTGCAATTTAAAAAAAAGTCCTCATCCAAAGTTTAGGTGTTTGATTCTTGGTGCATGAATAAAGTTGAAAATACATTATGAATAAATCAGATAGAGACCATCCTGCCACAAGTCCACCAACAAATTTAGTTGTAGCACTCCCTTACCTTTCCTTAGCAGATACTATGACTTCACTGTTCAGATGAGTAATTTTTCAATACATAGAGTTAACTACAGCTTCAGTTGTGCTTTTTGTGGCCAAGCTCTAAGTTTGTCCACTTCGTTCATACCACCAAAAAGACAGGAAAAATGTTAGTAAATTTGAAGAATGACTGAAGAAAGATTTTTTTTTGATATGAGGTTTATAAGATCTCAATTTACTCATCTTGCAGAATACAGACTGAGAAGTGTCTTGATGACTGTCAGTAAGAAATCACAAAAGGAAAAGACAATTGATGCTGGGGAGCTTTTCAACCTTTCTGTCTAGGGTGTAATAAGATTCAATAGCTGGGTAGTGAAGTAAGATAAATCGAACTTTGAAATAAGATATGATTTTCTCACTCTGAGAGGAATTGAACAGAGAAACAGGGGACTATGAAAAGTCAACATGAAATGGAATGTTTTGAGATAAAATTAAATAGCTTGTAAAAGTTTCCTAATTTAGATCTGGAACAAATTTTACATTTAGAAAGCATGAGTCAGTTAACATATAATTGTTGAATTTTATGGTTGTCCACTTGCTTTCCTAACTAGGAATCTGTGATTTTAATTATATATGATTCACATTCCTGTGAAATAAAAATTTTCCTAAAATTTTCCTCATGATATCATGATCATTTTCAATTGTTTAAGGCCCTGGATCTCTAAGAGTTTCCCAGTGAAAGAGCAAATTGCATTGGTAGATTGCTAAACAGCATATGTGACCTATAAAAATTTCATCACCAATCTATTCAGAGTTTTTAGAAATAACCTAAAGCGTGAGAGCCACTGTCAAAACACTCACTGATTATTACTAAAAATAATTACTATCAAACTTCAGGGGGTAACCTGTAACACCACAGATTTACATTCTTTTGGTCTAGGTTTTTTGTTCCTTTTCATTTGCCTCAGTCATGTTTTGGTAAAGGGAGTGAGCAACATCAGTAAAAGGGTAGAAAAGATCCTTTTCTGAGTTACTTGAAGATCAATACTGCTTATACCACAGAGCCAGCTTAGGAGTCAAAGGGAAATATTTCCTATGTTACAATTGGATGTCTCTGTTTTCCTTTACACCTGGGAGAATGGCCAGTCTCCTGGTGCTATCCCCACCTACGTCACTTCCTTTTGTAGGAATCTCAGGCATTGATGACAGGAAGGTGTTTCCTGATCATGATCAGTGGCATATAGGAAAAGTAAAATATAACATGCAAAGTAACCATCCCACTATGATGGGAGTTGACAGAGTGCTGGGGGTCCTCCTTCTAGAAGTTTTTTTGTATGTGCATTGAATGACACATTCCTCATGATAAAAGCAACACAATGCTTTTTCTTAGTCTTTGTGACCCTGCAAGCTACCTCAGAAAGTCACAGACTAAGTTAGCAAGATGTAACTATTGTAAAGCAGAACCTGCCATAGAGGTGCCACCTTCGTGTCTTATGAAGGTGCTCAGCTACAGTGTTGCCCGAAGAGAGAAAGCAAAGCCTAATCTGTAAAGAAATACAAAACCATTGAGAACTCCTACACATGATAAGATCAGTATCATAAATGTATTTGTTTTGGGAAATGCTACAGCTATCACCAATAAAATTTCATTTTCAAAGCAGTTACACAAAAAATGTGAGATCTACCAGGTTATATAGCTTTATTTAATTGCACATGTTATTGGTCAAATTAACAAGTATCCTAACTGAATTCTGGACTCCATGGAAACAAAAGCTGCAATTCCAAAGCAAGTTGATGCTTTTGAGCAAAAAGAGCCTATTTTCACCAAGTTTCTATTGTGCTTATTGTCCTTAAAAAAGGGAATTACCTCATGAAGTCTTTGTTAAATACTACAAGCAGCTTTCCCAAAAGCTAATGCTTATGCCCATGTTTTCATTAAAGTACTGCTAAATAAATTAAACTTCATTTGAGATTCCCTGTCCTTTTTTCCCCATTCTGCCAGAAGTTTGAGTAGATTCAGACAGATTATATTTTTGCCTGTTCTTGCAGTGGTTATTGCTGGCTGGACCTGGGGAAAAAAAATAAACTGGATAAAGGGCATAGTTTCCATTCTTCCTTCATTCCTCAAGCTCAGCAGCGTAGGAGCCTGTACACAAATCCATACCAACTTTCCCTTGATAATAATGACCACAAGGTGCAGGATAGGACCAGGAGTATTAGTATTACTAACAACAACAACAAAAAAGTACATAAAAACATCCTTGTGATCAAAGCAAAGACCTGAAACAGAGCTATTCAACCTGCTTCACAATGAGCAAATTCATTGATGTGAATAACCACATTAAGAAGGTTTCCAGAGCCTGAGCTAGGTCAAATATCACAGCACACAGTACCGGACTACCACATAGACATTCTCCTGTTCATAGCTTGCAGACAAGTGTGTTCATTGTTACACTCTGAATTCTCAGAGCTGCACAACACTTCCTTTCACAGCTGCTCCTGACTTCACAGCATAGAGGTGTCTAAAGACAAAATAACTTTTCTTTTTAAATAAAACCATTGCAGTTAGCCAAACAAGCAAGGAAATAATCAGGAGACTTAGGTCTCACTGTGACGAGTTATAATCTTGAAGTTTCTTTCAAAAGCACCTCCAATCAATGCTATTCAGTGTAAAGGATTTCCTACTGAGTAATCTTCCAGAGTTTTTTCCCTTGGCATTTTGATGCCAGCTACCAGTCTTTACTGAACATATACCTCCCTGCATCATAAGCAAGCACTTTAATAAAAAAAAAAATTACTTGTTTATACAAAAATAAATGGGATTTATTTTTTAAACTCCACACTAACCTCTTAAAGTGGCACACAAAAATGTTCTAAATTACAAGATTCTAGTTTTAAGTAGGAACTATAATGGAAAGAAGGAAAGTATTACAGGACATCAAGCATTTCTTCTAAATTCACTGCTATATTTCCTTTCCTCTTCAGCTCTGGGACACCCAGTGCTTAACCCAGAATTCCAGATGAGGTCTAACTAGTACTGAGTACAGGGGAGCAATCACTTTCTTCAACCTGCTGGCAATGTCCTGCCTGATGCAACTCAGGATGCTGTTGGTTTTTTTTATAAGTGGGTGTATTACCAGCTAACAATCAGCTTTTTTTTTGCTAGAAATCTCAGGTCTTTCTCAGCATAGCTGCTCTCCAACAGGTCTCCTGGGGGGGTGTGTACAGGTGCCTAAGACTGTTCCTCCTCAGGAGCAGGATTAAATATTTTTCTTGTAGACCTGCACAAGATTATTTTTTTGCTCAGTTCTCTATCATGTCAGGGTCCCTCTGGATGGCAGCACAACCCTCTGGCATATCAGGCACTCCTCACAATATTATATTGTCTGAAAGCTTGCTGAGGGTAGCCTCTGTCTCGGTGCAGAGTTCATTAATGAGGATGTTGGGGGATTGGCTTTGGTACACTCCCCTGAGGTAAACTGCTGATGACATCTTCCAACTGGACTTTGTGTCTCTGATCACAACACTCTCAGCCACTGTGCCTGTTTTCAGTCTACCTGTCAGATTAATTATCTAATCTGTACCTTGTTAGCTTGTCTATGAGGGTGTCAAAGACAGTATAGTCAAGGGAAACAAAATCAACTTTTTTCACGAAGGCTAGCAGATTTGTTAAGAGTGTGTTCCTCTTCATAAATATATGCTGATACTGATAATCACTTTGTCCTTTGTGTTTCTGGAAGTGTTTTGCAGGAATATATTCTCTGTCACCATATGAGGTTGTAAGATGACACCAAGTAGCATCCAGCTTAAGATTAGAATGATATTTTTTATTTTATGGGCTGCAAAAACCTCTCCCAGTTGCCACAGCCTTTCAAAGATAATCAAGATTGTCCTTGTAATGGCAATGAAGCAGGCTTGCTTCATCAGAATTTGTGAGTGCAACCCATCAGCCCCCATAGACTTATGCCCACATTTTCCTGTGCTTTCTCTAGGCTGACACTGTCTTCCTTGTTCCAGACTTTCCCTTTGGTCTCAGAGCCCTGTCTTCCCTAAGGCATGTGTTAGTAGTGATGAATGAAATTTAAAAAATAGCATTGAGTACCTTAGCTTTTTCTGTGTGTCTTCATCAAGCGCCTTACCCCATTCACCAGTTTTCTTATGTTTTCCCTAGCCTTCCTTCAGGAACATTTCCATGAAAGCTACAGGCACATCAAGAGCAACTGCAAAGAATTAGAACTGTGATTAAGCTCCTAGTTCTGCATACACAATTACTAAAAAAGCTAAAGCTCTCCAATGGTTAAAGACAGGATTACACAAGGACAAGATTCCACAAACACCTATGTGTGTTGTGTGAATCGACACAGGCAGGTGACCAGGACAACCACAAAAAGCCCACAGCTGAAATGAGAATAAGTTTATTCCATTACCTCTCTGACTGGAGGATCCTGAAACAAGGCTGGGCAGCAGTGACACGAGTGAGGGCACAGGCACCATCAGGCTCAGTCCAATCCTAGCGGGTGGCAGGGCTGCGGCTGTGCCCATTTATCCAGGGCCTGAGCACGTGTAGTTTAGCACCATGCTGTGACCTCCCTGTGCTTTTTATGGTCTCTGCTTTGATCTTTCTCCCAACAGGGAGCTGAAGCATGTCTGGGATAGGGCCTACAATTCTCTGTAAGCATCTATGTTATCTCTACACAGAAATTCTACTTCTCCAAACAGATAGAGGATAAACAGCAGTAGATTTAATATGTGGTTTCCCACACTGATATTCTCCAGCCTTGGTATTCCCAGCTGCAAGGTCAATCAAGCATATCTATCCTCTCCTCCACAGTCTTCTGCTTTCAACTCTTTCCTCCCAACAAACTACAATGTTAATTGAAAGTTGTGTCAAAAATCCAAATAATAACTATTCAGAAACATTGGGAAGAAATATTGTATTTTTATCAAGTGTCTTCCAGTCATAATCTGAAAAAATTTCTATTAATCCATATGATGCCAGTATTTATGTTTCTTTCTCCAATATTCTTTAATGGAGAGTTAAATTCTGTCCCAGTTAGCACCAAACTGGTACGAAATTCAATGAGGTTGCAGCTGCTAGTTAAGATAAGTAAAATTTTCACAATATCCACATGCATTAAATGTATCCATACCAAGACATTTGGCCTAAAATTTCCTTGAAAGAAAAAATATGGATTTTATATATACCCAGCTGTTTGGCTACAATATCCTTGAGAACATCCTGCAGACAGGATGGTTTAGGATTCATTAGTATTCAACAAAGTTTGCAGCTCTGTGACCTCTGATTTGGAAAGACATCAGAAAGAAGCATGTTTCATATGAAAATTCCTGCATTAGTGATCCAAAGACAAGAGCATAAGCAGTAGCTTAAGTTCTATCCCTGAAATAATGTTTCTGCCCCACTGCATAACTCTTAATTATAATTTCAAGAGATTTTTCTCCCTGAATTAGATTTGTGACTATTCAACCATAACCACCATTGACAGCATGTTCCATCCAGCCCCAAAAATGTCACAAGGCTTCAAGGTTAAGCTGCTTCTTCAAACAGGTTTCCTTCCCTGCAGATCCAGGACAGGATACAATTGCTGAAGTGCTTTTTTGTTGGCAAGCCTGTCCTGAACATCTTTGTCAGTTTTTATCGTTTCTGCTGGCTTTGAAATATAAGAGGTTCCACATAACAGCCTGCAGTTTTGTGACTGCTTCTCACTCTCTGATTTGCCATATGATTAGTACTCATTAGCAATGCTTAACTGTTCCAAAGGAGATGCTGTTCCTAACTTCATTTTTGAGATCTACTGCATCCAGAATCTGTGCGCTATATCCTGCACACATGTAAGAACTGATATAAAAGCACCCCACTAATTGGAACATTAACTTTTGGCTCCAAAACTACTAAATATTTAGAAAACTAGGACAAGTTATTTCCCTTACCTGCACCCTGCAAATCTATAGAACCATTGAATTTGGAAGTGGGAAGTGACTTCCACAAAGATTCTTCGCAAATGAATCAAAGCAAATTAGAAACAAATCCTGGAGTAATAAGCTTTGGATATATATCCTCAATAAATTAAAAAATACAGGACTAATATGAAAAGTTTAAAGTTATGCAAAAACATAGCATATCCCCTTAAAAAGATTAAAACACCAATAAAACCGTTCTTAATATTTTAGTGGTTTTACTGTGTCCTGAAAATGTTACTTATACAGTACTTTTCTAAAGGACACAGGGCAAAGGGCCATTTCCTTTTAAGCTGTAAAATTACTTTCAAGCAAGCAACAGATAAAATTGCTGATTTACAAAAGCTTTTATCAGACTTATGATGGATTTTACAGAAGCGGAACTCTATATGACCCATGTGATTTGTTTTCATTTACAAAGGTGGAGAGGCTTTGAATTTAAAAATGGAACTTTTTCTTCTTGTGCCAAATGTAAACAATTTAACATCCATTTCCCATCCAAAGATTTTAGCAGTTCAAAAGACTTCATATGAATCTTATCTGTATTATATTTCCTGCTGATTGGCAGTGCTTCACACTTCAAAATGAAAGCCAAAAATGTGTTGGCTCTGAATGGAGACAGGAAACAAATAACAAAGAAAACTGGGAAATAAACATAATGAGTAGTTATGAAGTGCTGAAAACTATACTTAGTGTTTGAGTTCTTGTTAGTTCTTGATAATCAAATGCTGCCATATTGATTTATGTCTGAGAAGCCTTGTTTAGAATAAAAGCATAAACAAAAGCCTTTCAGTATTTTGTCAACAAGAAAACATAGTTTATATTATCTTCAAAGCTCATGTCTATTCCTGACTTGACTGATTCCATGCTCCTTACTGTGAAGCACTTTGTTATTTCCATGAGAGGTGCATGTTGCATGCAGTAATTACTTTTCCTGGGGGTAGTTCGTGGATCTATGACTAACAGTCAGTCACATGATTCAATGAGACCAATGTTCAGCTCAACCAAAAAACCTGTCCTGGGTGACATCATGACTGGAAACAGAACTGATGCATTCTTCCATAGCAGGCAGTGCAGCTGCTGGGTAAAAAAAAGATGAAATTCATTACCCCTAAAGGATATGAATTCTTCATATTCTTCCTTTAAAGTCATGCAATTCCCAGTAATTTCTCAAGGAAAAAAAAAAAAAGGAAGAAAGAGGACAGAGAATAATCACCTATTTATAAAACAGAATCTAGCAATTACTTCATATACTGCAACTGAGTTTTGCATTATTTGTATAACCTGATCATATCTATCATGACTCAGATATAAACCACAGAAAACAACACTGTATGGCAATACTTCAAGAAAATCCATATCATGCTTCTTTTTAATGAGGGAGTTCACCCATCATAAAGAATTAATAGATTTTAAAAACAGCAAACACTGCCATGACAAATCAAGTGGACACAAAATCCAGATACAGCCCTGCAGCTGGTATGTTCTCTGATACAGTGAAAGTCAACTCATTCCACTGCTTTGTGTTCTGCCTTACTAAGAGGTATTCCTTCCCTTCCCTTCCCTTCCCTTCCCTTCCCTTCCCTTCCCTTCCCTTCCCTTCCCTTCCCTTCCCTTCCCTTCCCTTCCCTTCCCTTCCCTTCCCTTCCCTTCCCTCCCCTCCTCTTCCCGGAACTTCCCTTCCCGGAACTTCCCTTCCCTTCCCAGAATTTCCCTTCCCGGAACTTCCTGGAACTTCCCTTCCCTTCCTTTCTTTCCTTCCTTCCTCCCTTGTTCTATCCAGTTGTTATAAAGGTGTATAATCCAGAATCCATATGTAACCTCTTTCAACGTTCCAGACATAGGCATTTCCCCATCTTCTCTTTCTTAATATGCAAGTTCTGAGAACTGCACCAGGTACATCTTAAATAACTGATATTGTTTCTTCTGTCAAATGACAGAGATTGCAAATTTCCAAATAGCCTTTTTTAATTACATGGTGAATAAGTAAAAAAAAAAAGAGTTCTACAATGTATCACATCCTTTCAATATGAATGGTCACTTTACAAGCACAGTCCAGACCTCACTCACCACTAATACAGTGTAAACTAACATTGGCCATGGACACAAAAATTTCCCTTGGTACTCATGAACACTAGTGCTTCCTGCAACACAGAGGAAACAGACTTGTCTGTCTTCATGATATCCATGAAAACCTACTTCCTTTTAAATAAAGAAGACTTATCTCCATTAGCAGGTTACAGACTTTGGCTCTAATTCAGCAACATCATCACATGATGAATGCTGGACCAAATTTCTACTGGAGAATGAGTCCTCTTTTACGTTTTCAACAGTATCTTCACAAAAGCAAAAATAGTGTGCTTACAAACTCTGAGATCTTGCACTGTTAACATTCTCTTTTTTTTCTTTCTCATTACTCTTTAAACATTATTAGGTAAAGTTTCATTTAGCTTTTGCAGTACCTGCATTATGTTTGGGCCCAATGACCTTAGAGGTCTTTTTCTATGTAAATGATTCCATAACCCTATCTTTTCTTCTTCAGTCCTGTCGATCTTAACCAATTCTCAACTACAAATTATTATTGTTGTTGTTGTTATTATTATTATTATTGTTGTTGTTGTTGTTGTTGTTGTTGTTAGCCATCTTGACTTTGCATTCTGCTAAGCAGAAGCTCAACTATCCCTTTTGAAACAAGTCTATCAAGATTTTTGCATGGGCGAAAGGAGGAAGAGTACTTCTTCAACTGTAAAAGGGACATATACCATTAAGCAATGTTTCTGTTTATCCAAATGCTGTTGTTTCTTGGACTTGGCCTTTAAGCTGGAGTAAGGCTGAGGCTGATAGAGTTACAGCAACAATATAAATTATGTTCAAGGATTGTCATTGCCCCAACACAAGACTATATCATTAGGACAAAGATGGCAACAATACATGACATTTAGAGGGAGACAACAGGCTGAAAACCCATGGATGGGAAGGCATGTAGCAGAGGAGGGGTCTGCCCCTTCAGATTATCTCCTTTATGCTCTGTGCTTTCATACAGAAGACTGTGGGAATGAATCAGGTATTTTCTGGTGGAGAATGATGCCAGCCCTTCACTTACATTTTTAATCCCGTTCCCAGACACACAACAAAAGTATTACTAAGAGTTGGGAAAGATTAGAGTACCACTGAGGACTTAGACATCCTTCCAATGAGGTTTCTCTTTGTAATGCCCTTCAACCTTCTTCAAGAAAGGAAAATATGCAGTCCAAATGCTTACTGGCTATTAAGTACTGCTACTGTGTAAAGTTCTTGTTACAGCAGTTACATTTGGTGAAAAGGTCTCAATTAGCTTTTATATATAAGTTATATTTAAATTCTACAGGTCTACTTAAAAAGAATTTGAAATTCAACAAAGGCAAATGCAGGATTCTGCGCTGGAGAGGAATAATGCCAGGCACGAGAACAGGCTGGGGTCTGATATGCTCAAAAGCAGCTCTGTGGAGAAGGATTTTGGGAGAATCCTAGTGGACAACAAGCTGTCCATAAGCCAGTAATGTTCTGGTGGCCAAGAAAGCCAACAATGTCCTGGGGTGCATCATGAAGAGCACTGCCAGCAGGACAAGGAAGCTGATTCTGCCCCTCTACTCAGCCCTGGTGAGGCACGCCTGGAGTTCCATGTCCAGCTCTGGGCTCTTCAGTACAAAAGAGACAAAGAGCTCTTGAAGGCAGTCCAGCAAAGGGATACAAAGATGACTAAAGAACAGAAGCATTTTTCTTACAATGAAAGGCTGAGGAAGATGGGACTTTTCAGCCTTGAGAAGAGACAGCTGAGAGGAGGATCTTTTCAGTGTAAGTATTTGAAGGGACAGTGTTGAGGATGGATCTGGGCTCTGCTCAGTGGTGCCGAGCAAAAAAACACAACAGGCAAAACCGATGGACAGGAAGTTCCACCTGAGCAGGAGGTGTGGAGTCTCCCTCACTGTGGAAATGTAAAAGAACAGTTTGGACACAGTCCTGTGATGGGTGCTCTTGATGACCCAGCTTGAGCAGGGAAGTTGGACCATATGACACTCTGTGGCCCTTCCAACCCTATGCATACTATGATTCTGTGATAGCTCATGACAAATTAGAAAATAATATAATTGCCAAGAATAGGGAGAGGAGTAGAGGAGTGCAGATAAGCATCTTCTGTAAGATTTATTTCTCTTTTTTAAGCCTTATCTTCTCAAGCAACCTGTATTTTGAAACTGAGTGCTTTGCATGCTTGTTTATGTACAAATTATGTCACCGTACTCATAACAAGAAACTTGAAAAGTTGCATTACCACCACTACTACCCACAGCAGAGATGATACTTTTACTCTAGAAGAGTAGTTCAAAAAAGGCACAACTACAGAGCTGTCATGCATTTTCATGCCTATAGAATTGCTTCTCCTTTAGGAATCTTTCAGTTTTAAATATACATATATATTTATTCATTTCAGGTTGAAGCAAAGCAATTGTATTCATCTTTAGGCATATGGGGAAAGAGCAATTTTTGAAGAGACAGGGAGTTTAATTATGACATAGCATGCATAAATTTAGAAATATGCATTAAAATATAACCAGAATATCAGTAAAGAATCAACCAAATTTGCTGGAAAACAAAATAAAAAGTGAAACAAAACTCCAACACTTTTTCACACAAACCTATACTGAATAACCTTCCAGATATCAGTTTGGTTTAAGTTTTCAATATTTTGCTAGATTATATCTGGTAAAGTTTGTGATCCCCACTTATATCCTCCAGTTCTGCTGCAGTAGTGTGAGTTACTGTTCACAACTGACATCTCACCAAAACACTGAAGCTTTTAGCTCTCTATGAGATGTGTTTTTACAAGACTCTTAAGACCTATGCATCTCTAACCTCTTCTCCTAGGAGTCTCAGAGCTGCATAAACTTTTTCCTAACAACAGTTGGTGCTTAAATTTAAGAGAGCTTGAACTTTAAGACACAAAATCACATGTAGATACATAAAAAGCAAATAATTTTTTTATGTTCTTGCTAAAGCCATTTAATATGGAACATGCCACTGTTTGTCTGTAGTTACATTATGTACTGATAGTCATTTGTTTAAACTTAAGAAAACTTTCTTCTTTAACGGACTTAATTTTGGAAAATTATGTTATTATAATTGTCCTATTTAGGAAACTGTGGGGCAAAGTCATATCCTCTGACTTCTGTTCTATTTCAGTGTGAATCAGAAGTTTCCAACTTACTGAGTGGAAATCCCCAAGTTGCTATAATCATATATTTGAACAGACCAGCTTGTTCATAAAAAGAAAGAACTGAGTGATCAAGCCTCAGGCACTGAACTTTAGGTAATTATGTACGTCCTGTCTAATAAACAGAGATTTAGCCAGATAAAGTGTTGTAACTACAAAGTAAGCTCTCAGAGCAATGACTCCAAAGATTTTTTTTACTAGAGATCATAAAATAACTTCTCATTTTGATTCCATAATTTGAAATGTGAATTTTAAAATGTCACTGTTCAACTCCTTAGTTATTAAAAGAATTATGGGCCTTTCCTTTCCTAATTTTAAAAGTTATGAAATAAACAATACAACATATGAGATTTTCACAGACAAAGTGCTTAAAAATGTGCTATTTAACATGTTGACAACAAAAAAAGAAAATAGTATTTCAAAGAAACTCCACACAACAAAGCTTCTCCTCCACCTATGGGTCAAACTTAATTGGATGAACAACTTGGAGTTACTGTGATGGTTTTTGTTGACAACCTATGTACACTGATTAAATTATTTCAACATGCTATTCCTTATGCCATTACACAATTTTGTATTTTTTACAAAATCCACTAGAGATATAAATTGGAATTATCTTAGAAAGAAGATTCAGTTTATTTTGCCCTAAACTTCTCCATTCCCATTCTCTTCTTTTCAAGAACCTCACCTTTCAGAACATGTAAAATTTGAAGAGCCACATTCGATACAGAAATTAAGCTACTTCCTTTTGCTGTGTCACAAAATTATGTGGGGCCATGTGTATGTCTCAGCTCTGTGCTAGACACATACCAGCCAATATAATATAAATGAAAATAAGTGAATTCTGCTTAGATATCACACCTCAACTTTATCACCTAGGAGAACATACACCTAGCTCATTCATTGCATCACAGAATGGCTTGGGTTGGAAGAAACCTTAATCATTATGGAGTTCCTAGCCCCTGCCACTGGTAGGGACAAATTTCACTAGAGCAAGATGCTCAGAGCCCTATAACCTTCGACACTTCTAGGCATGGGGCATTCACAGCTTCTCTGGGCAACGTGTTCCAGTGCTTCACCACTCTCACAGTAAAGAATTTCTTCCTAATATCCAATCTAAACCTGCTCTCTTCAGTTTGAAGCCACGTCCGCCTAGTCCTGTCACTACATGCTCTTGTAAAGAGCCTCTCTGTCTTTCTTGGAGGCTTCCTTCAGTTACTGGAAGGCTGCAAGTAGGTCAACCCAAAGCCTTTTCTTCTCCAGGATGAATAATCCAAATTCTCTTAGCCTTACTGTTTAAAAGGGCAACTCTATCCATCTAATCACTTTTGTGACCCTCCTCTGGACTTGCTCCAAAAGGAGATGGAACTGGAAGTAGGCTCAGAACAGCACAGCCCAACCCCCATAAGACTTTTTCTCAATCATAATTTTCCTGTCACAATAGTTAGGATGTTTAACAAAAATACACTTATGTGCTTCTGCCTGATACTCCACAGGTAGTTCTCATGGGATTCTGTAATTTGGATACACTCATATTTTTACACACATAGGCCTGTATTCTGTCTTGAGCAGCATCTAAAAGAAACAGAGAAGAGTAAGAACAAGGCAAGCACAATATTTCTTCCCTGGTCTCCAACCATTTTCATTTGGGGGACTCCCTGAACTTGACATGAGCCATCCCTTTTGTAATCCCCAAGGATACCTCATGTTTAACTCTTTCTCTGAATGTATGCAAACTCCTTCACTTGTGTGTAAGCTTTCCTTAGATGTTCCAAAAAGATGGCATTTCAACTCCAGAATGGTAACAGGAGAAAGTTAGCAACATTAATAGACACCTGATAAAAAGAAACTTGATAATTGTCCTTAACATATTTTCACACAATATGTTGCTAAATAAAGAAACGAAACCCACAGTGAGATAAATTATCTTATTTTAAGATCAGGAACTTAAAGCCAGGATTGGCCAGAATTTTACCAAAACATCATAATTCTTCCATCTCTTGCCATCTCTGGCCATCTCTCCCAAGGCTGGCAGTGAAACTTCCATTTACTTTCAAACAACCAATGAAAAAGCAAAATAATGGCTTGATTTTGAAAAAAATACCCAATATACTAAAGCACATCATATTTTCTAAACTCCTTTAATTTTTTTTAAGTAATGCTGTTTTAGCAGCAGTTCTTCAAGATCAGTACTGCAAAATGCTGACTTCAACAATGACTTCTGAAGATTAATTTTAATTCAGACTATCACCATGTTTCTTCTGGAGTGACATATTTCAGTAAAATATAAGAAACTTCAGGAGGTTTTTCAGCATTTGCCTTGCTTCTTTCCCTCAGAAAAATGAATGTACCAGACATTCAGAAAAGTCATTTCTGATCCCTTTTTAATTTTCCTCCATAGCTCAGAATTGTTTAGATTTGTGCTTAGTGATGATATCGGACACAGCTCTAAATGAATAGAAAACTGTCCATTACACCTTACCCCATTGTAAATTCTATTCTTCACAAGCTTTTATTTCTAGAAAGTACATTACAGAGGAGAGAGCGCCTTTAGGGTACAGTACATTTAAAAACACAATTAAACTAAACTCTTCAAGTGGAAATGTGAAATGTATTTGTATTCTATTAAAGCCTTTGGCCTTATCAGCCACGGTGCACTATATAGCAAGGTCATTAGCAACAAGCCACATAAAATGGAGAACATACATCAGCAGTAGAAAAACAAACATGAGTCCAAAACATCACAATAACTTCCTGTACCTGTTCTTGTTTGCTTGCTGAGCTCTCAAACATTGTGAGTCTCTGAAATACATAAAAGCATAACAGCTTGAGTCAATATTTGCCGACCAAAGTGAATGATTTTATTTAGCATGACGACTGGACTCCTTGAGCAAATACATCTTGTAAGGAAGCATAACAACTGCAGGCCAGCCTGAAAACCAATCAGAAGTGTCCAACCACTCTAAATGTACATTGCGTCTGAGGAACGCTTAGCAGCTGCTCCAAGCTTCTCCTCACAAATAAAAGATAAGATGATTCATTTGGTTTTCCATAAAAACGTATTAGGAACATAAACTGGAATGATTTATAATAAACTTGTGCTTTCCTTTTCTTGCTTTGAGATGGTTTATCCCTGTTTGAATTTCAGGGAATGAGTATTTTCTGATTCCTTTTCATATAGAATCCTTCAAAGAGTTTAGAGATCCTTTTTAATACCTAAACAAATGTCTATTTAAACAAGTGCATTTGGGATGTGGGCTGAGAGGTTCATAAAACATATTGATTCCATACCAATTACTACAGGAAGCAAATTGTGTTGAATAGGGAGCTGCATCTGAAAATCAATACAAGGAAATTTCCCTTTTGCCCATGGAAGTGCCAACTGAAGTAAAATCTTAATCCAATTTTCCTTTTTCTTCAATAAGGACAAAATATAATTAAGATATGGACCAGCTGATGATTATGTAGTGTTATAAAAACCCACACATTTTCTGTATCAAGAAAATTCTGCTTCCTTTCCATTTTTTTATATATTTCAGTGAAAAAACCTGTACCATATGAAAGTGCTGATAATACAAAAAGGCTTCTTAGTCTGGAGAAAAATATTTTTCTCTTCCATTGACCTATGTCACAGTTATGCAGCTTCTCAAATGCAACAGAATCTAGAAAGATAACCTGTTGTGGGTGTGGGAGCAAGGTTTAGCTGTCACAAAAAAAACCCTGTGTTGGGACTACTAAATTAATGTTTTATTCTCACTTGCCTGTATGAAGATAAGGTGTCTACCCCATCTATTAATCTGTCTCTGTGCATGCAAACCAAAGGCCAGAACTGGAGCATTCCCTACCCAGCTGCCTTGAAAGTACAAATGCTCTTTGCCAAGACACAAGCTATGCATAAAAAAAGAGGGAGCTTTCAGAATTATATGCCTATGATGTAAGGCACAAAACTCATCAAAAACAATGCCAAGACCAACCTGAGGATGCAAGTGGTTATCTTAAGGGTAGTGTGGTATTAGTAGATTTATAAAAAAATGTTGATTTTGTCCAAAGTGATGATTTTATCATGCCTAAAATGTAATGCAGGAATAAAAGAGGTCTAAAATTTGCATGGTATTATCAACATATTTCATACATTAACTGGGTTAAAATCTCCAGGGTTTCAACTGCTCCATTAGAACAGAACTTCCCATCTGTGAAGACAGACAGAGGCCCACACACTTTGTAGGCAACTTTGTAGGCATGCTCTGCAGGCTGCAGGTTGCCACAACTCAAAAGTCATCCTCAATTTCTTCATCCATACAGGTGTATTTGCATTCTTGAGTTTTTTTAACTACTTCACAATGTGTTTATCCAATTAAAATAATATTTCTGAAGTGAAATACACTGGGGGTAATGAATTATTATTTTATAATTGGTAGACCAATCATAATCAGTTAAATTTGAGTAACTAATGGAAAGTACTAAATAAAGATGCCTAAGCTATTTCTACAAGTTTGTGTATTTAAATCAGACTACCAAGTGTGCTCATTATTTGGAACCTAAAGAGTAGACAAGATATGGGTATTTCTGTAAAAAATATCTGAAAGCTGCTCATGATTTCAGTAAAAAATCCTTTATGTTTTTTAACATATACACAGTAAAGAGGCTTTAACATATACACAGTAAAGAGGCTTTGATTAAGTAGAGCATGGCACTAATAAAGCCACATTCATGGGTTCCTTCCCTATATGAGCCATTCACTTTAAGAGTTGGACTCAATGATCCTTGTGGGTCCCTTCCAACTCTGAATATTCTGTGATTCTGTGAAAAGTGGTGAAAATTTTGCAAAATACTCTAGCCCCTCCCAGCAGGAGGAGGGAGAGGACTGATAGCAAAAGCATAGCAAAAAGCTCAAAGAAAAAACTATACTGTTTATTTACTGATAACTTCATTTCCTCAAATAGACAAGTCCTTCTGCTTAGCAGCTGACCACTCCTATTTATCAAGAGACTAACACAGACAGCAAATAAAACACAAATAATTTAGAGGATCTGTTTATGCTTCTGCATAAAGATACACCAAACTTCCAGTTACTTAGAGCCTTGAATTTATGAAATTTTCCAAAGCAACACATATATTATATGGTTAAAAAGAAAAGAAGTCCTGAGTTTTCTTAAGCACAGGTACCTAAAACACAAAAGTACAACTATTCTTAAAGATTGTGACATGACTATGCTTTCATAGGTCTCACTATAATATGATGGTATTTAAAGGTGCTATATCTGTTGCAATTATAAATCTGAAAATCACAGTATTGAAGCCTTCTTGATTGATAAAAATAAGCTATTTATTTTTCTTTGAAAACTTCTGATTATAGTCAAATTTTCATTTGACAAGTACACTTCCCAATTTTCTTTACATTTTAAAATTATGAATATATGTCCTTTATCCAACCAGCAAAGTATTTCTAGGCACTTTTTAAAACAGCATGTCAAGTATTTAAGATCAACTTCAGCAAAGTACATAAAGGTCTTGAGGTTAGAGTTAGCAAATATCACTGTCACGCTAAGAACACCAGCCAATATCATGCTATGTATCACAGAATCACACAATAAGCTGAGTTGGAAGAGACTCACAAGGATCATTGGGTCCAGTTCCTGGTCCTGCACAGCACCATCCCCTAGAGTTGCGCCCTGTGCCTGAGAGCATTGTCTGAATGCTTCTCAAACTCTGTCAGACTGGTGCTCTGACCACTTCCCTGGGGAGCCTGTTCCTGTCCCTCTGGGTGAAGAACCTTTCTCTACCATCCAGCCTAAATCTCCCTGACACAGCTTCAGGCCATTCCCTCAGGTCCTGTTACCAGAAAGAAGAGATCAGTGTCTGCCCCTCCTCTTCCTCTCAGCAGGAAGTTGAAACTGCAGCGATGACTCCCCTCAATCTCTTCTTCTCCAGGCTGAACAGACCAAATAACCTTAGTTGCTCCTCACATGTCTTCCCCAGGTTGTTAATGAAGACATTGAAGAGCAGAGGGCTGAGGATGGAGCCCTGTGGAACCTCACCAGTGACAGGTCCCCAGTCTGCTGTCACCCCATTCACTGTAACCCTTTGTGCCTGACCTGTGACCCAGTTGCTCACCCATCCCATGTGTTTATGCAGCTGAGGGCTGCACATTTTGTTCAGAAGGGTCCTGTGAGAGATGGTATAGAAGCCATTACTGAAATCCAAAATGATTACAACCACCTGGCTTCTCTAGATCAACTAGGTGGCTTATCTTTGCTTTTCCTAAAAGAAAATCAGGTTTGATAAACAGGACTTTCCTCCATGCTGGCTGTGACCAATGACTGTGTTGTCTTCCAGGTGTTTTTCAGTACCCCCAGAATAATCTTCTCCATAACTTTACCAGGCAGTGAGACTGACAGGCCCTCCTGGTTTCCAGGAGTTTCCAGGGCCTTCCTACTTGTCCTTGAAAATCAAGACAATGTTCATCATCTTTCAGTTAGCTGAAACCTCTATGGATTCCCAATACTGCTCAAATATTACTGAAAGAGGTTTTGAGATGACATCAACAGTTATTTGAGGATTCTTGGATGAATCGCATCAGGCCCCATAATACTGAACAAGTAATGTTCTTAGACTAGCTCTGTCTTCAAAGCCATCAGTGTAGCTCAAATAATTTAACTTGAACTTGTATGCAAGCTGTGTATATTTACATCATAAGAGACATAAATAGTCTTCCTTTCACTATGTCAAAGTAAAATTGCTTTTATTTCACAGATGAAATATTGTCAACTCATCAAAAGTTTTACTCTCTTCAAAACCCATTACTCCCCTACTCTGAAGAGCTTTTAATTTTCTGTGCCTGTCATTTCAAGCCATTCTAGTCGTCAAGAGTGGCATGCAGAAAAGAATACATGCATTATATATTACATCTGATGAGCAAGCTCTGTTGCAACATTTATCTTCATATGTGAAGAGAAATGGAATGGCTCTGGAAGGGTAAAGCAGCCAACCCTATTCATGAGTTAACCACTCTTGTCTCACTCTTGATATATGAAGACAAAGGACATAATCAGATATCACTCAATATATTGTTTATATAAAATATTAAGGTTTTGGCTTTACAAATGCGTAGGAGATAACCAGGGTAATCTGTAATCTGTATAACAAAGTCATGTTTTGGCAAAAGAGCTCTGTATTTATTTCAAAAAAATCTTCTTTCCAGCTTTGAACAGTTATTTATTCTTTTGTTCTTTAAACAAATTTAAGAAAAAAGTGCAATAAAACCTACATTCCACAGACTACTACATAAAGTGAAAGAAGAAGGAGTGATTAAAGGGTGAAGAAGTAACTGTCATACATTTTTAAGGATCATCAAATAAATTCCCTGTCTTTTGTCATTTTAATATTTATTTCCTAAACAAATGTTGACACTTGCAGGTATTTATGACTTTGTGATATATTTTGAAACTCTAACCATTTTCTATATGAAGCTCTATTAGTTAAAAGTTCATCCACTGTAGAATTAGACACGAACTTGTTCAGTTAATCAATGAGTAAAGAATCCAATAGTTTTTTTGATTGCTAATTTGATTCCAATAAATCAACTGTATATTGCTATGGCTTGTGATCACTCGTGTCTTCATGCTTATGTTCCTAGGTAAAACATTCCTTTATCTGAAACACAACTTCAGCTCTACCTCACTACCTGGTGAAAGATAAACAATTAAATGTCTTCTTGCTCTGCTGCACCTATATATGTCCCTCTGCAGTTGTGTCTCAAACACCAGCCACAGGCGCTTGGAAAGCACCCCTATAGGAAGACTACTCCCCAAAAAAGTAACCATCTGCAAGAGGAGGAAGAAGGGCAGGAGAAACCCAAGCACCAACTTCCCCAGCATGATGCGGCCAGTGACTGTGCCAGGTGGGACCAGGTGGAGGAAGAGCAGGAGAAGGAGGAGGAGAAGGAGGCATGCCAGCTAGCAAGGCTCCCTGGTGGACAGGAGAGGAGGCAGGCAGAGGAGGAGCAGGAGATTCAGACAGGTAGAACAGTTTCTAGCATGCCACTTCAGCATGCATCAGACTGAAAGATAGAATAATAGGAGGGAGGCAGGATGAATTTCAGGCTTGCTGGGTGATTCAGAAGGCTTGTTTGGCCTTGCTTGTCCAATGCTGCTTGTTTGGCAGCATTGTCCAAAGAGAGAGTTTTATCTATTTGCCTCACACAAACTATTATCACAAGTGTAAGCACATCAATTCTCTGTTCTTAGAGCTCACACACATCACTCTGTCTATCTTTGGCCTCTCTCTCTACTCCTACCTTCTTTTTTTGCTTTCATCTTGATTTGAACTTCAGGAAAATACCCAGCAAATGAAGCTTAACATTTTGGTTGCCTTAACTCTGACATTTAGTGAGCATGATCTTCTCACAGGAGACCACTGAAAAAATCACTGTTGTATTTGTTCTGCATAAATCCTAAAGACTTGGGGTAGTGATCCTAGGGAGAGGCAGACGTCTCACTTCAGTCTCCAGTTCAAGCCAATACCTATGTAGCGTTTGTGGTACAGCTTGAGCAATGCTCTCACTGAAATGGAAGTAAGTACATCCAAACTGCACATTTCCAGATCTTGCCAGTCTAGGAATTAAAACAATGGTAGCTTAATATCACAACTTCTCTGACTCCCACTAAAATTGATCACAACTACTCCAAAATGCTTCAAGTTTTTAGTTAACCAAGTAGCTGAGTTTTTGAACAATATTTGATTAATTCCCATGTACCTTTCAACAATATTTGGATTCCAAAGTTTTCCATGGGGTAGTTTTCCT
This sequence comes from Agelaius phoeniceus, assembly GCF_051311805.1. NCBI lineage: Eukaryota > Metazoa > Chordata > Aves > Passeriformes > Icteridae > Agelaius > Agelaius phoeniceus. The sequence continues at coordinate 57,796,199 of NC_135303.1, read as the reverse complement.
CTGCTGTTGCTGCAATGTGAAGAGACAAGTCCAATTCTTTTGGCAGACCTTTAGCTCTTATTTTGTTCTTGTCAGAGACAGCCTCAGGCAAATATTGCCTGTGAACCCTCTCATGTGTTCTGCCTTCCAATCGAACTGTAGAAGTCCTGCCTTCTCCCCAGTACCCCTACATCAGGAACAGGTCATGACACTACTGAACACTCCCTTGAGGCATCACTCACAATATTTGTTGTCAGTCACTTCCACTACACTGTTTTCTCTGTATGCATGAATTACTCTGTTCTAATACTTTTTATATATATATATATATATACACACACATATGAAAAATTTTATTTAGTAAGCTTCAACCTAGAGGTTAACATGCAAGCTTATGTTTATGTTGTCAGCCTGTCTGTATACAAGCGCAACACATGTGGAATTTTTAGATACAGGCTAGTAAATCATTCTATCCTGATCCATTCCTCTCCAAATAAAAGCAGCATATAAATGATGCTCCAAGACTAACATTAGTTACTTTGATACTATTAAAATTACTATCCTTAAAGCACACCAAAAATGCCCCCACAAAAGTTCCCCACAAAAAATCCAAAGCCCCACAGTGCCTTCTTAATGAGAGGGTAAAAGAGGTCACTCATTTACTTCACTTTCTTACTGGGCCCTCTACAATCACAGCAATGTAGTCATCATAGAAGTTTATTTGGCATTGAAAACAGCTTTCAAAATAAGAGTAGCTTTCTGAGGGGTTACGATATTATTGTTTTACATATTCAGTTATCTTAAGTCCAAGTAAAACCAAATGACCAAGCCAATGACAAACTACTTTTCAAATCTTCATCTCGTCTTGATAGCTGGTTTGCTTCTAACCACTAAGGGTGACAATAACCATGCCAGCAGTGCGTGGTTAGTCTGAGTCTCATCTCTCTTGAGTACACCAGTGCTGAAATCTGCATATCCCCTATAAGACATACTCAGCCACTTGTATCATAGCCTTATGAGATCAATGTTTATATCTTTCTAACTTTGCAATGGCAACTGTTTCTTCCAACTGCATTGCATCTTTCTCATGTCCTCTTCAACATTTAATTCTTTCTTTCTATTAATAAAGGTCCTACTGTAGAAAGTGGATTTCTTCCTTTTTACTTATCTATGGCTTTATTTTCAAAAGTAATATTTTAATCTGGCAGAATTACCTTTCACTATCATTTTCTTCTTCAAAAAAGCCCATTGCTAGGAAGAAAATGCATCAAAGCACTACCATTTTCTTTGTATTTGTAATACTTAGTTCCTTAGCACTGAAGAATGTTAGTAGTAATACAATATATTCCAAAATCTACCTCCATTATCCCAGGACTTCCAGTGATTAGCACAGATCACTCTGAGTGCAGATTTATCCTGGCTTTGAGATCCAAACATTTTATTACCTTGCATCTTCTGAATGCGCTTCCACCAGTATACATTCCATCAACACAGTTAATCTGTCTGGAGTGACATGTGGGATGACTGGAAAATTCAAAGGCTTGGCTTTGTCTACTCTAACAATCTTTATTTTGTTTTGGTTTTTGGGGTTTTTGGTTTTTTAGGTTTTGGGTTCTTTGGTTGGTTGGTTGGTTGGTTGGTTGGTTGGTTGGTTGGTTGGGTTTTTGTGCCTGATCAAAGAATGTATCATTAAGAGGGATTTGAACTCAGCTTCTCCCATGGGTCAAGTTGCTTCAGCCAATGAAAACCCCTTCTGTAAATTTCGAATAACTTCTAATGACCCCACAGCTCTGAATTGGGTTTTGTTTGGTATTGTTTTGTTTGGTTTTTTTTTAAACTAGTCAACTTTAGTTTTCCTTAATTAAGAGTTTCAGGAAATAAGAAAAAGCAACTTTCAGACCACCTTTTCTTTCTATGGTATACTCCTCTTACAGGTATAAAAAAAAAAGCTGGTGTATCTTTTTCAAGATATCTCAAGGGAATATAAGTCTTGATGAAGATTTTATCTATATTATTTGTATATTTGGGGTTTTCTTGCAATCTGCTAACTTCCACTTCTGACATAGATTGCTCTTGACTAAAGTTAGAGGGCGGAAGTCTCTACTCAGTTCCCATCCCCTTATGTGTAATATTTCATATGCTTCTCTCTTAGCCTAGCTTCCAAATCAACCGTGCCATTTAAGAACTTAAACCTCACTACCACTTTTTGTTCCACAGAACACAAGTCTTTTGTGCAACAAGATCCAAATTACATTTCTACCTAATAAAGTATAAATCATGAAAACTTGTCCATTTTTATCATTCCTGCAGGACTCCAGAGTGTATATATGTCATCAGTCTAAGAATGAAACTAAGTACAAGGCCACAACTAAGATTCTTTTAGCATATTCTATGATATTCTCACACCTAAACATAATACAGTTAATTTGGCTCTCCAAGCAATTAAGATTTTCTTAGTTTGTTGCAATTAAGATTTTCTTGTTGTGATTGCAGTGTATAGGATTTATAAAATCTTAAAGTGAACTACTTCACCTGAGCGGCTTTTACGCTTTTGTTCAGAGAACTAAAGAGGTTGAGTTTAGTGATGAAGTACTGTACTGCTGGTTTGATCACTTGAGCTGGATTTTTTTGAGACTGTGCTTCAGTTTAAATATAAAAACCAAACCAATTCAAAGCCAATTATTTAAGACTTAATACAACACAATACATTTAAGCCAATAATGACCTTACTGTATTGCTAGTTTTCCAAGTGGCTTCTGGATCTGACAGAAAACAGAGATCAGCCTACAATTCACTCCCAAATAAGCCAGTCAAAAATAAAATTAAGGCTCAATAAATATTCTAATCACCCCCCCCCCAATTTTTTTTTTTTACAAATATAAGTGCAATTTTATAATGTTTTCCATTAGAATTCTCTATTTACCATAAGTAGAGTCATTTTTTCAAGGGTCTTTATAATTATTCATGTACTGGATGAAAATGAAGGATTCATTCTACCCCATCCTTTAATTTTGCTCACCAATATGTGAATTCTTCTTACAGCTGGTATTTCAAATCTATTAGTAAAATTTATCACTCAAAGGCTTGTGGAAGGACTAAATTACACTAATGAATTGACTATGAATTTGAAGCCTAAGATGAGGCCAAGTATTTTCTGGCTTCATTTCTGTATCTCAGCAAACTGCTTAATTTTCCCCTTACTTATCCATTACTGCTAAATTGTCTTGCTATTATTGCAGAAAATTGCAGCAAACATTGGCTTGCCCTTAGGCCTATACTGAATGAAGCAGAAATCAGGATTCCTGCAGAGACACTGGCAAGGTATGAAACCATTCCTCCACTAATTTTGCTGAACTGAAAAAAAAGTGGAAGATAACATTCAATCCCTCTTTTTCAATTTTATTTAACAGTTAGTGAATTATTCCTACAGTTGGCTTTTCAAATATATTAATTGGTTTTCTCACTTAAAGCCATGCAAAAAGCCAAACCAGATTAATGAAGCAGCTACATATCTTCTGATATATAAAAGAAGCTAAATACTTTCCAGCTTCAGATTGTATTTGTTTTTCTGGGGAATGGGTGAGTATATGCATTTCTTTGTTTGATTTTTTGGTGTATTTTTTTGGGTTTCTATATGAGGAAGGAATAAATGTCCTTATATGGGTTAATCTTAAGCATGATTCCAATGCCTGATAGAAACACTAGGGTTAAATACCTGTGGTTTTTGCTATTAAAAAGGGGACAGTATAATTTAGATGTGATGGGGGTGAAGGACAATATCTGAGTTGTCCCTGGCATGCTCTAGGTTGAGAGGAAAAGGCTAGAGGGACAGGGTGCTGGCAAGGGCCCTCAGCTAGGGACTCTGAACATTACTGGCCACATTGCTGCAGATCTTCAGACTTATGGAGATGAACCAGGGACTCCCGAGCTGAGAAGCCAACAGGGAAACACCAGGGAAATATATGAAAGGAATTGAGGGGTGCTCCTCTAGGAAGGTGATATATCTGAGATCTCAACTGCATTTATGTCAACAACAAACAGCAAAGGTTGGAAGCCACTGTGCCACTGTGCTGCTAGAAAGTTATGACTTTTTTGCCACTACTGAAACTTGGTGGGGTGAATCCCATAACTAAAGGGCAACAATCAATGGCTACATACTGTTCAAAAGAGGCATGGGAGGAAGGAGAGGGGGAGAAGTTTCCCTTTGCACCAATAGCTGGATGAGGTGTGAAGAGTTGTCCCTGAAGAAAAATCATGAGCTGGCAAAAAGCCTTTATGAATCAAAGACTGAGGTGACAAAGGGAACCTCATGCTTGATGTTCAGCACAGGCCCCTGAGCAATGGGAGGTTTCTTATGAAGCCTTCCTTCTCCATACAGAAGAGGCATCCCACTCATAGGCTCTTATCCTGGACTTCAAATGTTCCAGCATCTACTGGACAAGCAGCACAAAAAGTTGTAGGCAACCCAGGAGACTGCTGGAATGCTTGGAGGACAACTTCCTGATCCAGGCAGCAGACAGACCTACCAGAGGAATGTGTTACGGGATCTGTTGGTCACCAGTACAATTGAGCTAACTGGAGGTATTGAGACTGGAGACAACACAAGCTGCAGCAACCCTGCATTGGTGGACTTTGCACATCTTGAGGGATGCAGGGGTAAAGTTATACCCCTGAACTTCAGGAAAGAAAACTTCCAGATCTTCAAGAAGACAGTCAATAGGATTCCCTGGAAGACTGCTCACAGGAACAGTGAACAGAGCTGGTAGATCTTTAAGGGAGTCTTCATAGAGAACAAGACCTGGAAATCCCCAAGAGCAAGAAATCAGGCAAGACAGACATAAGATGGCACGGCTGAGTAGGGAACAGCTGGTAGAACTAATGGGAAAGTTCAACCAGCAGACAGTGTAAACAAACAGGTGACCTAGGAAGGGCATAGAGATGAAGTTCAGTTGTGTAGGGGTGAGGTAAGGAACAACAGCCTGCAACTGAACCTGGAAAGGGACACAAAGTGTAACAGAAAAGGCTTCTGCAGGTGTGGTAACCAGAAGAGGAAGGTGAAAGAAGGTGTAACACCCTCTGATGAATACGGCCAACCAAGTAGTAACAACTGATGGGGAGAAAGCTAAGGTTTTGACGTTTTTGCCTCAGTCTTCAATGGCAACCTCTCTTCTCAGACTTTGCCCCCACCAGTCCCTATCCTGCTGTCCATCCACTTGAGAGTGAATGGACAGCAGGATAGGGACTGGTGGGGGCAAAGTCCCTCTGTCGTTACCTAAGGAATGTCACTTCCAACCCAACCCACTCTATTATTCTACAGAATTTTATATAGAAGTATTAATAATGCATTACGAACTGCTATTCATGACAGGCTCCTTGGAGCTAAATCTTCTTCATGAATTGATGTAAATTGATTTTTTTTGATTTTTGTGTAAAACATAGGCAGGTAGGTTTTCCAGTGTTCTTAAAAAATATGAGACTTTGCACAAATTGTTAGCTTGTTCATTCAAAAGGCAAAGAGTATTTTTAGGAGATTATAACTAGGTAGAGATAGAGGCTAGATAGGTAGATAGGTAGATGATAGATAGATAGATAGATAGATAGATAGATAGATAGATAGATAGATAGATAGATAGAGTCCCAAGTCAAAGATCTCACTTGGTCCTTCAGAATTCTAAAATACTGGATGTGTACACCCTAAGTCTGAAGAAATAACCTAGAATACAAGTAGTTCATATTTAGCAATTTCTTAAAGTGAGTAATTTTATTAATGGCACTCTGTGTCAATGCTTACCTTGACTCACACCCTTGTTGTTCACAGCTGTCCTTACAACATGTGACATATTTACTGTCCTTCATTGCTGTTGACCACATGACTAATCAGAACCTGGGCAGAGGCTTTGAAAACTAAGATGGACATATATCTAAGAATATCTGCTTTTCCTGATAGACTAGTTTATAGAGGGTTTGAATGTAACTTCTAACAGGGAATTTACTTTTGAAATTGAACATTTCACACCATTTAAAATCTCTCATTAAAGAGGTCCAGGCAACTATTTGCCCTAGGAATGCACAAGTCTTAAATTTTCCAATTCTAAAAAGCATAATTCATGCTCTGTTTCTCAAGTATTTGGATCTTCTTTTTAATTTCCTCTTATTCTTTTCCCACTAGCATTTGAAGCCTGTGACTACTTTCTCTGTCTCTTGACAAATAGTCCTAACAGCGCCTGAAGTTACTGTGTGAATTGGACACATTACATTAGATTTCACCCTCTATTTTATATCAAAACATTTAACTTTACTTCACATGTATGCAGAGAGACTCTTAACAATATTGAGGTCTTGGCATCATAAAAATACAGAAAAAGTTGATTTTATCATGGAGGAAAATAGGATTGATATAGTTTACTTTAAAAAAATTACTGTTTTACTATTCATTATAAATCTTTCTATACTATTGCATTACCTTTGCATATACATTGAAGATCACTAAATGCTACCTCACAGAAGTGATCACACCATACTGAAGGGGCAATTTTTCCCTTTTACACTAATTCCCAATAAAGTTATCAATCTGGCCTCTTTTATTTGTTGTTTGCAATGGGGGTTTTACAACAACATATCACTAAATCAGATACAAAGAGCAAATATCTCTCTGTCATGCCTTCCTTTTATTATCCATTACCTTTCTGAGTACAAAATCCTGCTAGCTCAAAATAGAAATTGTTCACACCTTTTCACCATTTTTTTCCAAATATAAATGATGATATGCACACACCTACTTTGCAGTAACTGCCATAAAATAATGCCATGCAATAGTGCTCTTTAGAACAATGTTGATTGTTTTGGTTCTTCTAGATCAGGAATCAACCACTGACAGGTATTCCTGAATGCCAGTAAATCACAGGCTACTCACTCTAGTTGTAGGTCTAAAACAGTAAAAAAGCAGGACATGTTCCATGTCAGAATTAATTATGTTTCAAGAATACACAATATAGCATTATATTATTTGCTCTTCATCAGTATCTCAATGATAAACCTTTCTGCTGTGTTGCCTACATGTTGAACCTTTTAAAAATTTTTAAATAGTGCCCAAGGATGCAATATCATGGCATTCTAGCCACAATGCACAGGTCAAGTTACAGCAAGTGCTGTAAGTTCAGCAGGTCTTGCAAAAGGTAATGGATAAATATTGACTTCACAAAAAACAAAACTCTTAACATCACATCAAAAATACCAGCAGAGGGATAGAAACTCATACCAAAACAACACACATCTGCTAAAGTATGAGCCACTGTCTTGCTCCAGACAGTTTTCTGAGCTGTCTTCCTTCCAACATGTGTCAGAGAAGCATTAAGGGTTTTTTATTACAGCTGTATACAGTAGTTCAGAAAAAACAAACAGCAGGAACAAGTGGTCTGTATTGGCAAGACCACAACCAGCATGTCAACGGAAGTGCCTATTCCCCTCTCTGCAGTATTTTTGTGATTACATCTGAGCACTGTATTCACTTTCAGGCTTCTCAGCACAAGACAGGTGTGGACATCCAGAAGCATGTCCAGTTACCACAGGGGTTAGGTGATTGCAGCAAGAGAGAAAGAGAAGGAGTTTGTTCAGCCTTAGGAACAGAAGTCATCTAATTTCTGTCTGCAACTACCAAATTAGATCACAGCAATATGTTAATAGAAGGTGCATAGTCACAAAGTAAAAGCCAGTAGAAAAAAACTAGGAAAATAGTAGCTTTTCACATAAGCAAATTTTTTACAGCATGAGAAGAGTCAAACCCTGGACCATATGCTGAATGACATTGTAGAATTTCCATCCTTGGAGATGGTCAAAGCTCATCTGAACAAAACCACAAGCAACCTGCTTTAACTGGACCAGCTTCAATGAGGTTCAATTGAATGGCACATAGAGGTCCCATCCTAACTAAATTACTCTATGATATTGCCAACTGATTGTAATAGAGAAAATATTGAGCCAGGGCACTTGTTAGCATTTAGCTTCAAGGCTAAAAATCTGAAATTGCAATCAGCTCTACCATTATACCACTCACACTGTACAGTTGATTGACAAGTGCTAATTTAAGGGACATAAATGAAGTTTTACCACTTTTAGTTCCTGATAGGTCAACCAACAGGGAACGAATATAGCCAGAATTGAGAAAGCTGGTTTGTATTCAGGCATATGGAATGCTGGCACTTTGTGTGACACCAGGACATTATCAACCTTATGATGTAATCCACCAAAACCTGTGAAGCTGGATGGGTGTTAATCACAGAATACTCAAGGACTGGATATAAAGCAGAATTTTTATCATTTCTTGGAGTGGATGGGATGAAAGAATCCTTCATGTTCTTCAAGGCTGAGTTGTTTGCACAAACTAGAAACAGGCAGGGAAATAGTCTATGTATTTGCTTACATCATACTTCATATACATAGCTCAGAAAGCATTTAAAATCAAATGCTGTACATCATGGAAAGATTTTTATTATGTTGGTTTTTAAGACTGAAATTGCAGTTTGAAATTTTCTGGATGAACAAACAATACAGAAAACTCTTTATCATGTTTTCATCGTCACTTTAGCAAAGGTGTGTGAAAGGAAACATTTTGCTCCCAAACTGTTAATCTCTCGTGTACACCCAGTATCAAACCCAGACTTAGAATTCCTCCAAGTAATCTAACTTTTCAGTTTCTTGTTTAAACACTGTGTAGAAAGGGTAGAGTGCAAAGGACATAGCTGTGTAGAGCTGAACTACATTTGCAATGTTAGTGACACAAGACACCATTTCCATTTACATTGTAAATTTTTCCAGTGATATGAAAGAATTTCTGTGTTACCCTTTGCAAAGTGCCATCTACTAAGAGTAAGAATGGAGGTTGAATCACTTACTAAAGGAAGGTTTTTCTGAGGATCTGTAATGCCTGGTATCATCTAGATAAAGCGCCCTCACAACAGGAACTCTTCTGATGAAGCCTGAATATGTGTATGTGTATGTTTAAGAACACATTTCAGTCCTCAACAAACTGTTTACTGTTCAAACATTAAATAAATGTAGAACTGTTTTAATCAGCTGAACAAATATTTAATATACACTCCTGTGTAAGAGCTATGTTTAAAAATATCGCTTATGCAGTTAGAGCATGGGGAATTGATGGAAACTAATGCTCTGAAAGGTAAAACAAGTGCTGTCTAAACAAAACTTGCACATAAAAACAAAAGTCATATCTTTTCAACCTCTGTCTAATGCAATCTTCATTATTGACACCATGAGTCTTTTATGTTGAAGTGTTAGCAGGATTGACTTACCATGAAAATGCTTTGGTTTTCAAGAAGTCATAATTGCAGTGCAGAAACAGGATTAGTTTCTAATAAACTAACTGAAGAGTGTAATGTTAATGTTACATTCACAGCAGGGCTTCCTCTGTAGAGTAAATGTTTGTTTACTCTCTGGGATCCAAACACTGAAGGTCATTCATTGCAGGAGTAGCTGGATTTCCGCCTACAGCTGTTAGAAAGGATTTGTAAAAAATCTGACAGGAAATTACAACTTCTTTGAAAACACATGTGCCTGAATAGTTTCTGTGTAAATATAGTACAATACTGGCAGAAATAAAGGGTTTTTTAGATATAATCTCTTGAAAATACATAAATGTGCTTCACCTTGGCTTTATCTATTTTCAGAGTTTATAGCTGTCTTTTTGTCTTTCCTTGGAATGAGTATGTGTGTGCAGGAAGTTCTACAAGTTATTATGTAGTGAGAAAGAGGTGATATTCCCTGACCTCAAAAATTGGAGCAGAAATTTAGTACCTTTACTCATACACATTTTGTTAACAAAAAACATTAGAACCTGTTGCAAACTCTTCTCTCATCAACTATTTGCTTTATTGTACATAAATGAAATGCAAAACTAGGCAGAATATAATATTTTTTAAAAGTGCAGGTTAACTTTCAAATACAACACAAGTTCCTAAGGGTGACCTTAAATGCCTAGTAGTGCAAGAAACTAAGTCAGAAAGCTATCTCTCCCTCTTACTGGAGCAAGGAGTGCATTTTTCTGTAAGAGTATGATAGAGCGTGTTCAGGTAACTCAGACATCTGCTTTACAAAGTACCCCTTCCTTCAAATTACTGGTTACTTCAGGTGAGGACAAGAAGAAGGCAATCATTAAAAGCAAGAGAATACTCCAACTCAGCAAGAATTCATTAAAGTTATGATGTCTAGAAACAAGTGAATAGACAGTTGTATATTCTGGGGCTCCTCGTGCACTCAAAGAAAGTGGTGAAATCAACCTGAAGGAAGCCAGCTCTTTCAAGGATTAAATTAGCTTTGAGCTGTTGTCACTCCAAACCACTGTTTTATTTATCTGTGATAGTGGTTGTATGAGTCAGAATTTCTTGCACTTATGTCAGAAGAGAGGCACTGTGCTTGATGAGAATTCCAAAGATGTATTTTAACTACATTTTTAATTGCTTCTGACTCCCTCAAAGTTTGTGTAACATAATTTTTGAGTTCAACATCACATGAGATTACTTGCATCATTTAACATACCATATGGCAGGTCTACATCTATTTTAAATAACTTTCTTAGATGAAACAACATTAATGCAAACATTAAAGATAAAATATGAGTCTAGGCATGTTTAGTTTTGGAAAAACAAAGAACTGATCCATTCTGTATGCACTTGGCTGGAATATATTTTGGAAACTGGGAAGATCCGAGATCTTCATTAATATGTGTTTGGAGATTTTCTCCCTGAGAGGCTGTCTGAAGCTCCTCTGTACTGAAGTGAATAAACTCACAGAAGGAAATATTTCTCTCACCAGCATAGAGGTTCTCTTCTGTCTAGCTGATGCATTGTAGCAACAGCACTTTGCAACATGGCACAGAGTCATGGTGAGAAGGGTTAAACTCGGCTCCCTGGAATGGCAGCAGGCAAGGTGCCTGCCACATACATGATGGGTATCAAAAGCAGCTTTCCAGCTACCACTTGGATTACACTCTAAAAGAACCCCAAAGATTAGGAGCTGATGCCACATTAACAGAAAATTATGGCTAACTGCCCTCTTAGCCTAGTTCCCTTTGTTGTGCTGGTTTCTGTCCGGATTCATGCTGAAACAGAAGGTAGTCCATGAGGATGAATTGCTATTAATGAAAAGTAACAGGCTACTTGCCTTCAAATTGCACATTTTTCTCTTTTCTAAAAAACCTGTAAAATTGTTGTCTGTCCCTAACCCAAGAGGAGGTGTGTGCACGGCAATGAGCAAGGATCTGTATTTAAGTTTGTGGCACATGTAAACTGTATCAGAGGAACAAGAAAAGGCAATGGGCTGTAAAATCTAACAACTAACTATTTAGTAAGAATTAAATGAATCAGACCTTATTTTGGATTTCAGAGCCCTCTGCAGAGTTTTTTTTCACTTTAACTTCTCAAAATCAATTACACTGCCAGTAGGTCATTGTTTTCAAGTGTTGTAGGATGGCCTTATATGAAAATGCGGTAAGCATACAGACGTAGTTCAAGATGTGTCAATAACATGATAATATTTGGATATGTGGGATGTTGGGGTTTTTTAGGTATTTTTATGATTAATTAGTCAAAAATTTTACAGTTCTGAACACATCTACTGATTCTCACTCACTGCTGTAGATGAGATGATGCCCTTTCTGACATTCTAAGCACTTCTGTGTCTTGCTATATGGGCAGGTACATTACAATTACTGCTACTTGTTCTTGACATGCTGTGATGATCGGCCCTATATAAACATATCCATTTCTACAGACCCACACAGGTAGGTAAATACCCAAGGCAGACTGTCAGACAGCAAAGAGAAGTCTAGAGAGATTTTGTTTATATACTGAAAATGTTAAAGGGTTGTAGATTCTGGTTTGCATTAGATCATATTGCAGGCCGCTGCCCTGGAATTTATTATTAATAAATCAAAATAGATGGCCTAATTTAAAAAATTTATAAAGTTGTATCAGGTTTCCCTAAATTCATCAATGGTTTTCTCAGTGCTTGTGAGAGTAAGATAAATCCCTCAGTAATTTAATCGTTAATCTTTCACCTCTTTAACCAATGAGGAGTTTACTTTTCAAGTGAATTAAAACAGGAATAGAATTTTTTTTCTTGTCTGTCAAATTAGAGTTGAAGTGAAAGTCAAATTAGTATTGAAGTAAACACATTTGCTAGCAACTATTCCTGATTTGGATAATGATTACACAAAAATTGGCATAGTATGGCCCCTGGTCTGTACATCTTACATGATATCTGTAATCCCTAGATCATCACAGCTACAGGACATGAGGTATAAAGCATTTCTAATCAACTTAGAATCTTTTATTTGAACAAAGATAAAGTTCAGGGAAAAAAATGGGGTCATGTGAATCTTTATCTGCTGAAGTTATCTGCTAGCTGTTGGTGAGTTTAAGATTACCTATGTGCACTGTTGATAAACATTTGTACAATGATGAATTCTTGTTTATTTGTCAATGATTTGAAGTTACTATTTTTGGACACATCAGCAATTACTGGAGTATTCTTTGATAAGAAGGACTAGAAATTCTTCTCTGGGGTGTATGCATTACAAAGATTGTTTAGAAATAAATTACACTTTTTAATCCTGATAATTTAATTATTTAAATGTACATATATTATGTACATTGAAAGATTCACTTGTAAAAATTGGCATATTTAAAATAGAATTGGAAATATCTGTTCATTTTGTTTTACAGACAGATGAGAATTTTCTCCCAAATATTCAAAGATTCCCCCAAAGATTTCATAGAAACTCACTAAGAAGAATGTATATGGGTTACATAAAAGTGAAGTAAAATTTACTGAGCAGTTTTATCTCTGTGCAGATCTTACCTCCACTCTGTCCATTGTTAATGACAATACAGAATGCAACAAAATCTCAGTTGTTCAAAAAACCAAATGGCCTTTACAATATTAATGTAATACAATTGCAAGCTAAACAAAGTAGGTTGTAGATTTATGTACAGCACAAATACAGCATGTATTAAAAGTGACAGCCTCAATGACTCTTTGAAGGCACAAAAAATTAGCTCTTCTTTTCTCCTCCTCAAAAGCACAAAGAGACTATATATTAGACTGAGTATTTTGCTGCTAAGTGTGCATGATAATCCCTGGGTTTATACGTGTTTATGAATCTCCCTCCCAGATGGCTTTGTCTGTCCAAAGGTAGAATTTGGTGCAGGATATCTGATTTTTACATCACATGTAACTATAATATTAACTTACTTGAATCCTTTGTAGTATCTTTGCATGAAGGAGTAGGGAGAGCAACTCACAAGCAACTATTAATCTATGTTTTCTCTGATAAATGGCAATAAAACGTTTCAATATACATTCTTCAAACCCAGAAGAAAAAAAACATAAGCCTACCAATTTCCTCCTGTTTACTAAATTTTAACCAGAGGCAGCCAGACAACAATGAAATTCTGATAACGTGGGATCTTAGGTGGGATCTCCATTTTAGTCCAAGAATATAACCTTTCCACAGTTCCATCTTAGAAAATTGTTTCTGCTTCAGAGATTTACCCCGTGACATAGTTCTTATTCAACAGGTACACACTGCCATCTAAAGGCCAGTCTTTGGACTTTTCTAGACCATTTGGGCTCCAATCTCTCCACTGATGCTTCTCACTGTGTCTAAATTCTTACTTGCAAAAATAGAAAGGTGACATTTTGGAAGAAAATATAAGGAAATATCTTACAGCTTAGGCTGAAATGGAAAGATGACACTGATTCAGGCCCTGCAGACCTGCCAACAGCAGGTGTGCTTCTGGGAGATGCAACATGACTATGCAGCCCAGCAGCTGACTCTTTTAATTGGAACCTTTCAGGTCAGTTACTTCACAGGGATGTTGCTGAAATGTAATATCCAGACCTCAGCCTCACTAAGGCTATTACCACTGCAGAAAATACTAAATGGAGGCCAGAACCACATTTCACACATCAGAATATATTCTTACATCTTTACCTATCACTTGTGGGTGATAGTGAAGTATTCCTCCATGAAAACAGATTTTGCCTAAGCAGATGGTTGTCTTTACATGCAAATTCAAATGAATAAAATAATTTAGAATGGATATATGGAGCTCTGGTTTTAGCTGTCCATTTACACCTCTGTGGAAGTTTTGTATCACATATCTTCTTCCTCATCTACACTAAAAAAAAAAGGAAACACAAAAAGCCCCCGAAAACCATTACATTCTTTCTTTTGAAGAAGCACAAGGTTGTCACACTTCAGGATATCTTCTGAGTCAACCAAAATATGTGGCTGCTTCCAAACATTGTCTGTTTCTTTGCTGGGGAATAGGCAGCTCAGTACATTCCTATCATCCTGAAGACCCTTTGGGACTTGAATCTATATTCATTCCTCAGGGCGTCAAGGAATGAGATCAAGTGCTGACACATATCCTTTATTGCTTTGTATTCTGAGTCAATACAAGTAGAAACAAAGAGGTTTTACAAAGCAACATTTGACCTCAGCCTATACCAGATGATACTTCCCATTGGTATGATTTGTTAAGGAAATTCAGCAGAATTAAATACAAGCTTTCTCTGAATTTTGAAGTACAGACTTTAAATAACACCACATTCTTCAGCTACAGTTAAATGGCACCACATTATATAACTACAACTAATAGTACTGATACAGCTCAAAACAGAAAGGAAGATGAAATGCAGATTCTTTTCTCTAATTATAGGGCTGCCTATACTTTGGTGTGATAGGAGCAGTTTTTTGTTGTGTAAAACAAACAGCAAAAAAACCCCAATAAAGATCCCCCAAACCAAAATTCAAAGAACACCAGACCCAAACATTATTTTGATTGATCAGTTCAGTTAAAATAATATCTCAGTAGAACCTTCAGTCTTCCTGCTATGTGTATTGAAGTTGGGGAATACAGAATGTCCTTTTTTAGACTGCGATGGAGTTAATTTTCTTTCTACTACACAGAGCTTTATTTGGATTAAGTACAAAAAATAATGTTGATAACACATTGATATTTTAGCTGCTGCTCAGTAGTATAAGGACTTTGCAGTTTCTCATGCTCTGCCAGCCAGCAGGTGCACAAGAAACCAGAAGGAAGCTCAGCCAGGACAGCTGACCCAACTTGGCCAAAGGGACCATTCCCCATTCTCCCCATTTCCTCATTCCACAGAACTGGAGGGAACTGGCAAAGAGGTACTGATCATTGCTGGTAGATGGGCTGGACATTGTTCAGTGGGTGCTGAGCAATTGACTTGTGAACCAATTGTTTCTCTTAGGCAATATTCCTCTCTCTTTTTAATTTTTAATTTTATTATTTTTATTTTTAGTAGTAGTAGCTTTAATTCAATTGTTAAAAGACTCTTATCTCAAACCATGGGGCTTAGATTAAAAAAAAAATGCTTTTTCCAATTGTTCTTCCCATCCCACCAGTGTATGGGTGGGAAGTGAGTTAACAACTGTATAGTACTTATTTGCCACTCTTTATGTAAATAATAATTATAGTAATAATAATAACAGTAACATATGAATAACAAAATATTGTATATTGTCCCACTGTTGCTAAATATATGCAACTCCTTCTTTCTCACACAGGTAATTTATAGAAGGGACATTTCTGAAATGGTTGGTTGACTGGTTTCCAGCCGTAAGGCATGATTACTACACTTTTTGTTGCTGTTCCAGTTTAGCAGATGAAAATTTGAGAATGGTGAAGGGGAGAAACATTTGTAGGTTCAGTTCATCTTTCCTACTCTCCTAGGTTGCTCTATCCCAGATTTTAGTTCTGACCAACTATTTGTTTATAGTGTTTGCTATAATCCTTCTGTGTCTGTATGTAAAATCATAAATCAGTAGCCTATTTTTTCTGCAAGGAACATGACCTATGTAATCCTAATTTCTTAGAGAGAACCTCCAGATAATTTAAGTCTATGAAGTCTATAGAGGCCACTCTATCCTACTATAGTTAAGCATTTGGATTTCTATTTTGAATTGCCGATACATCTGTAAAATCTGTTTACCCTTCGTTCTCCAACTCTTCCCTCCAGTCTACTCTTGCTATTTGCTCTGATTAAGAATAAACACAGCTCCCAGAGTATGCACATTTTTTACCTCTCTTTTCACAGGGAAGTTTATGGTTTGAAATTTCATCTTTCCATTAAATCCACTGAAGCACATAAGTAACTAGATACTTTTAAGATCTCAGAGTTCAGTGTACAAATATGAGAGTTGAAGCTCCTAATAAATACAGAAAAATACACCTTGTTCCAAGCAGAGGGCATATAGAATATGAAACAATGGCTATGAACTTTTTACTTTAGTTGTGTGTGTATATTTCATACAGAGAGAGATAATATGCAACCATGCGGGAAGAAAAAGTTGATTGAACACTAACTTTCCAATCATCAAAGAGTATTTATGAGTATCTTTCTTTATATTTCAACAGATTTTATTTGCTGCAAAGTTATTAACTAGCCTGTTAACATTGCCCTTGGTGATTGTTCTCCATTAGGCGCAGTATTACAGATTTTTTATTTTGCATGTGTGCATAGAATAGGATGAAGTGAAGGCAACTTTCACATTTGTTTAAGAAATATGAAACACTTTTGGAAGGAAATTACTATATTTTTGTATAATTTTTCCTTTTTAAGTTAAAAACACAAGTAGCAACTTAGTTACATCTAGTACTTCGCATCCACTAATCAATCCAAGAAGAGCCAGAATCTTGTGCAAGTTAATGATTTATTTCTCGAAACAGAATGAAGAAAGGGAGGTAAAGTATAAGGAAGGGAAAGTATTGTTCCTTTTCTTTAAAAAACCTTGAAATATGTTCAAAAACATTTTATGAGGTCACACTAAAAAAAAAAAGAGTAATTGGAAGAAAAATTCTGCTTGTCTAAGCGAAGAGCACATTTGTAGCAGTAGGCTAAATGTTTTATCGATTGGGAAACTGGGAAACTCAAGTCATTACTCACCATGGGCTAAAGAATAATTGCTAATGCTCTGGCGGAAAGATTAAAAACAGTTTCTGGAAGTATTTCTTACAATGATCAATGGTGTATCATCCCAGGCCATTGGATCTTCAATAACATTTTTCCCTTTTGGGATACAGTCAATTTTTATAATATGATTCATTTGCCAGCAGGCATGCTTTCTTCATGCAATGAAAAGGCACTTATGCACCTTATATTGTTGAAAAATAATCTTATACATCCAGAGCCCAAGCTCTGATATGAAAGATTTTTCCAAAATTATCTCTATTTTTACATGGGTTTGGGAAATAGATGTGTTGAATGGCTCCTAGCTTTTGTATTGTTTTCCCTCATTTGGTTTCCATAAAATTATTTTTAAAGCTTTTAAAATAATAATCATTATTACAGAACTGATGTGCAAGAAGAATTGAATAGACAGTAAAGTGAGCCATTCTCTGACCTGTGGATGGCTTAACTAATTTATTGCATGAACATTAATTGTAGTGGTAATTCAGGTCAGGGGTAACTATAATGCTACTCTAGCTCATTTCAAAAAATCTTGTATACCTCTGCTTAAGTAACCAAATGTTGCACACTACTTTGGAATTGTCTGATTTAATGAATATCTGCTTAAATATTTAAAACTACCAGGATTTCAGAATGAAATATGTGTATGTTAGCGTTCAGAAACACATAATCATGAAAATGATTATATGTCGGTGCTTTTATTAAGAGCTCTGGGTGTCAGGGGTACTCAACCCAGATCTGACTCCGACCATACATTCGGGATGAACATGTTTTTATATTCTATTGTTATTTAACTTTCATGTTAATTATTAAACTTATATTGTTCTATTGTATACATAGATTTCAGTCAAGCCTGTCTTCTCATGGCTCCCCCTTAAATTTCTAACATAGTTTCTCATGATTCTTCTTATGATTATACAATTATATTTAATTACCAAACAATCATCACATGTAACAATTATATCATTTATCATACTGCTTACGCAGGTGCAATGATCTGGCAAAACACAAAGCCTAACATTTTCAGAGTCTATCTTTAACATTTTCCAGGGCTCCAGTATCATGTACACACAAGACAATTTATTTCTTAGTCTGAGCCAGAAACATTTCTGAAGGAGAGAGCAGCTGTCACAGCAAACAGCTGACTTGATTGATAAACAAGACAGATATAAACCTAGACTCATTTACAGTTCCAGCCAAAATCAGAAAACTCCTCACATCTGAAATAAAGGAGTATCTATGAGACAGAGACACAGGTACAGTTGGGAGTGCCTCACTCTTTTCGCCCAATGTCAACTGTACCATATTAAGGAACCTGAAAACTTTCAACCAAGATATTTCTTTTCCATTTGAGTTTTAGATGTCAAGAAATTTCACAATAAAAACCTATTAAGGTTTTCTTATAGGTATAAGAAACTTACATAAAACGGAGAGTGTAATTGGCAGCATCCCATAATCTGAGACAACCAAGTATAAAATCTTTATACAATTTCTGCTAATATTAGTTGACAGAAAACTGCAAGTTGAACTGGCTAACAAGTAGGCCTAATAGTGCAAGAGTCCACATCTTTTTTGATGGAAGGAGAGAATTGCATTCTCTAGAAAAGTTCACAATACATACCATACTCAAAAAATCTACCAGTTGGCCAATTAAGGAAGGTCCTAGCTACATTAACATTAGTGGAAGAACAAAGGATGGGACAACTATCAAGCAAGACACAAGTGTTTCCTCAGTTTTTCTTGTTCAAGTAGGTTTAAGCAAGTTTCACAAAAAATGTGCTTGTTTAACAAGCTAAAGACATTTTTCTATCTGTGCATATATTGTCTTTGGCTGGAATGAAGCTAATTTTCCACACGGTATCCTTCATACTGCTGTGTTGGCCATTGGCAGCTGGAAAGGTTTTGTAACACAACTGTGTTTTGGCTACTGCTGAGCAATGCCGGCACAGCATGAGCAATGTCTCACTAACCTCCTCATCCTCAAAGGGTCAGTAGTCTAGAATGGGCAAGGACTTAGGAGGGGACATAGCCAGGACAGCTGACTAAAACTGACCAGGGATATTTGGAATATTAGTACCATATGACTTTGACTCAACAATCCCAGCTAAGAGGAAGGCTGTGGATGAAGCAGGGATGGGGTGGAGTGAGCATTTGTGAGTACAGAGCAAACTCCCTGCCCTCCTAAGGGAAGTCACAGAGCATCTTGATGGGCAACTCATGGCCAAGTTCAACCCACCACAGTGGATCATGCACCTATTAGATTAAGATTCTTTTGATGCTTTCATGGAGTCAGAAAAGACACCTATTTTCAAAGACAATGCTTAAATGAAAATCTGGTAAAGGGCCAAACAGAGATAACTTCCATACTGTAGCTTCAAAATTTACATTCTACCTTGACTCAGGAAATTATTGAGAAGACATATATTAAGATTTTCTATTAGGGATGTACAATTGATCTGTTAGTAACAAAAATATCAATTTATTCTTGAGGTTGATACTTGATTTTACCTTCCACAACTAACGGCTACCACTATAATAGTTTATCTTTTTAGACAAAAGAGGATGTTAAATATTTGAACTCATCCTGTCTTTACAAAGTAGCAAAACCAGCATAAATTTCAGGTGCTATATTTTCTAAGTTTCTCATATGTGTTCTGTGTTAGCCTTTAATCAATATTTTCCTGATTCAGGTTTTGGGGGAAATTGAAGTTCTTCAACCTCGGAGTTCTGAAAGTTTCTGTAGTATCAAAATGTTACTGGGTTTACGTTAAACTTGTAAGAAATTGACAAGCAGGGTACAGAGAATAAGCAACAGTCCTCCCCATCCCCCCCCTCCCTTTAAAAAAAAGGCATCTTATGGAAGAATGCAAAAATAAAACATAAAGAGAAAATTAGAAGCAAATAACAATTTAAATTAATAGACTGAAGTGTACCATGAAAACTTGATAATGAAAAGAAACATTAATATAATATTCTCTCTACAGAGACTTCCAAGTAGATAAAAAACCCTCTAAAATATTTTTCTTAAATCACATGTAATTTGTATAAAACCAGAAACACCTGTAATCCTCCAAGTGTGAGATTTCCAATACTTACACATTCTAAAATACAACAATTTCTAAAACAAAAAAGCAAAAAGCTATTTGGATAATACATGTTCAAAGCTATTTGGAAACATGCAAGAAGTGGGCCAAGACTAGCACTGCCCTGTTTTGTTCATGGCTTGTCCTTGTCCTGACATGTCATGCTTATGGACTGATCTCACTTAAAAATTAAAGGCACTCTAAAAGCATTCTTCCCATTACATCAATGAATGATGAAATGTTGTGCAAGGTCTTAGTTTCTTCTTCTTTACAGTGAAGAACAAGTTAGATTATTTCCTCCCTAGTGCAATCTGGAACTAGGGTACAATTTGTGAAAGGCAGTTACTTCCCTGAAAACTTCAGATTTACCTTGTCCCCATCATGTTTTCTAATTAATGATGTCCATAATATTATATTGTTATAGGTACCCACACGGGAAGAAATGCAATAAACATAGTGACTACAACTAATTTTATTTTTTTTAAAGATCAAAGCTGCCTTTAAGAAAATACATCTTTGGTATAAGGAGGCTTATCTAGTAGAGATACATTTGCTTTACTATTTTAGAAAAAGCAGTTTTTCTCAGGTGCCTGACTTTTTTCCCTTTTTTTGTTCTTTAAGGAAAAGGGGAACAGAAAGCAAGGGAGTGAGACTCGAAGAACAAGACTTAAAGGCTAATCAACTTAAAGTCATTTTTAAAACTTTATATTGTAACTGGAAGTCATGGGGGAGAGTATTGAAAGCACTATATACTTACATAGATGCAGACAATCTAACAGAAAAAATTGGTCATGATAACCCACTACTCAAATCAATTTCAGTCCTTAAAAATACAACACCATACAGATGTTTTTCCCAGACTCAGCAATTTAAAACTTTCATAAGGCAGAAAGCATTTTCATGAGCAGACTGTCAATTAGAAAACATGGGTTTAACAGTAAAACAGAGTGCCTACAACTCCTTCTTGTATCCGTTAGTTCAGGGCCAGCTACAGAAATGCAGGCCCTCAGAAACAAAACAAAATAAATTTCTGTGTCTCCATTGTATTTAGGCATTTAAGAAGTGACTTAGCAGCCAGCATTCAAAGGTGGAAGACAAATTCAAAGGAAACACTTTAATAAACCCCTAATTGGAAACAATCCCAACTGAAATCAAGGGGAGTTTTGCCATTGGCTTCAGAGTTTCACATCAAAATTTCTATTTCTACAATGGCTAAAAAAGACGAACATGATTGCTAGCATATAAACCTTACAATTCAGAAGGGCCCAAAACCATGATCTGCACAAAGAGGTTCTCCACACAATTTGTTACTATCGACATTTATTGCATGTTTGTAGAGGACAGTGTAGGGAAGGCAGCATTAAACTGAAGCGAGTTTGCCTTCTTATAAAGCAGTTTAGAAAATGATATTCTAGAGAACTTAGTCCTATCCAACTTTTCTTTATACTACGATGAATTTGACCAAACCACTCACCATTATTCACAGCTTCTCCACTGATTATATGTTTTCATGTTTCACCAACAAATTAATTACTCCTCGTTTCATGACATCCAGTTGCTCTACTTCATTGCAAAGCAGTTTCATTAAGCTTAGTCAACAACTTGGGATCTTTCTGTACTACCTGTTACTTTAAATCCATGACAAGTTGTTACTCCTATTACTTGTTCTTTGCACTACAGTTTCCATTTGATACTATTCATATGCCTTCATCTTTAATTATGCCCTTAATTGCTTTCACTTAATACAAAATACCACACTACCCACTATTTGTACTTAACAGACCTCCTCTAAATTTTGTGGATTGACTACTCATCCATGTACAAAATTGAAAAAAAAATTAGCAGGCTTTAAGATGTCTATCCAGCTTGACCAACTTCATTAGCTGCATGAGCAATCTTTCTCCTACTCTTCATCATAAACTGCTTATGTGATGGATTTAACACATTACTCAGCAGTGACTGACTTTCCAACCACATATAATATTAATCTGGATTTTATATGAGAAATAAAACATTTCTAAGTATCTCTGTACATTGATTCACCAAATCAAAGACTAAAACGAACTTTTTGCTCCAGAAAGCTGAAATATTCTGTCAGTCTGGTCTTAATGATGGCAAATGGTGTTTGGTTACTGATGTTATAGAAGTGACAACTGTGACATTCCTGATTCAATGGCAGACTGTTCACAATGTATTCAACATTCCATCAAATGTGGAATTGATTTGGCTTTGTTTTCTCTAATTCAGGAGTTTATTTGCATATGAATGGTGTCTGTGTCCTGTAAAAGTACAAGGTTCAGAAATACATGCTTATTAACAACTGCCAGCAGAGTTTATCTAAAATATTTTTATTAGAATAGAAATACTACTCTTTTATTAGACTTATAAAAGAATTTGTCATTTTCATCTTTCATCACTGTTAGTAAGTTACTACTAAAGCATTTTAGTTATTGTAGGCTCCATTTTAGGTTTACATGCTATTTTACTGGTCAGCTTATTGCTGACCAAAAGGGTGTAATCTTAAATACTTTATGAAATTAATTCTGGTCTTCTTTCCTTGTTTAAAAATAGCAAAATAGAAAAGAGTTTTATGAATGAACTTCTGGAGAAGTTTTTCACTAAAGAGAAAAACACGAGACAAAAGAATATAATAATTACTTCAGCAACCTTATCAAGAAAGACTTTCTTTATATGATTCATAATAATCAACCTAAAACTTTATTTACTGTGCTTACGAAACTATCAATATTTATTCATAAGAAGTACTTATGATGCTGGAACTATGCAGATCCTAAATGGTTTTCCACAGGGAAGAAAAAGAACAATTCATGATATAATGATCACTTTCTGCATAAGCTTTCATGAAACACAGTCAGCAGAACCCATGATTTCTGGACTCTGTTCAACATTAATGTATGTTTCGTGTGCGCCAGCAATTATAATCTATTATAATATATGAATTCATGTCCCATTCAATAACTATTTATGCTAGCATACATCCACCTCAAAGCAACATAAAAATTACTTACGGAATTTACTACCAAGTAAAAAGATCTACCGATTAATGTGATGCTATTAATTTTTCTAGTTTATGTTATTTAGAACTGTAGTGCATTGTTTGTTTTGCTGACAATGGCAGTTTAAGATTTAGAGTATCTGGTTTAATATTTTTTTTGTCAATGGTATCTTAAGATTTAAAGGACCTATATATTTGTCTAAATCTTGTTACATGCATTCCCGTTCTTCCCATTTCTTAAAACACTTCGGTGGTACAGCTCAGCTCCCCTTCCAGGTGCCTGCTCCTGCAGTCACTCTCTGGGCTGCATGTTCCTTGAGTATGTGCTCCCCAGCTGCAGCTGCAGTGCTTTAGAATGTACAGTGTAGAACAAAATGCCTCACCATGGTCTCCACCACCAACTGCAGGGGAATCTGGGCCCTGGTGACTGGGTCACCTATTCCTTCTTGTCACGCCTTGGTATCTGCAGGTCTGCTTCTCTCACATTTTGTCTCACACTTCTCTGTCACACAGTGTTTTGTCCTGTCTTAAACAAGGTTTCCCAGAGGTGCCACCATCTTTGCTGGGCAGATTCAGCCATATCCTACAGTGGACTTTTTGGAGAGAGCTTGCACCAGCTGTGTCCATTCCAGCACCATGTGTTACTGTCAAAGCCTTGACACATAAATACCATATTTCCACTTGACCACTGTGAGGACATATTTAACAACTGGTGTTAAAATATACATTCATTAGACAATCTTAATAAATTACATCAACAACAGCAACAACAACAACAAAAATTCCTCATACCAAAATCAAAACAATATCATCTCAATACTGGAAAAACTAGACAATTCACACACATATTGTGAAGGCTAACCACTCATCCCTTCACCACTTTACAACAACAAATACTGCCCCACAATCACTCTACTTTTCAGCAATATCCAGTATAAGTGTTGTCTATTACCTTGAATTCCTCAAGCTTCATTTTGAGTGCTAAAAAGTACCATGGAGAGTCTTCCCCTGCCTTTCACACATTCCTCTCTGTTTGAGCTGTGGAGATAAATAGAAGGAAGGTGAAAAGGATCAAGAGGAAGACAGTTTAATAGGAAAAGTAAGAGTAGTGCATGCGAGCAAAACAAGAAGAGGGATTATTTCACTGCTTCTCATGGGCAGACAGGTACCCATTGGAAAGAAGAGACCCAGCACACTTAATGATCACTTGAGAAGGCAAATTTCAAAGCCACAAACATCTCTGATTTGCTTGAACTTTTATTGCCAGGCATGAATTCATATAACCATAGAATAATTTAAGTCGGAAAAGGTCTTTAAGATCACTGAGTCCAATTGTAAACCTAAGAAGGCCAAATCCAACACCAAACCATCTCCCTAAATGCCAAATCTACATGTATTTTAAATACCTTAGGCATGATGTATTTTAAATACCTTAGGGACTCAGCCATGCCCTTTCCTGGGCGTATTGTTCCAGGTGTCATGGGATATCCTATTGGCCAGCTTGGACCAGATGTTCCAGCTGTGTCACCTCCTGAACTCCTGCCCACCCCAAACTTCCTGACATTCAGGGGATGAAGGGGCAGAGAGAGAGAAAGCCTTGTTGTTGTGGGAGCACGGTTCAGCAATAGCCCGAAGATTAGTGTGTCATCAACACTGCTTTAGCCAAAAATGCAAAGTGCAGCTCCCAACAGGCCAGTATGAAGGCAGTTAAATTCATAACTTTATCCCAGACAAATGCAGTTCTGCATGCAATCAGCAACCTTCTCATGGTTTTTTTTGGGTTTTTCATTAATTTATTTACCCAGATAAAATCGTCGGGTAAATAAATGAAGGTATTTCTATGAAGGCATTTCAGTTCCAGTACAGAAAACTTTTGCTAGAGACTGGAGTTCTGAAATCATACCTATCTGCACAATTTCCAGTAAAATTTCTCTGGTTGTGGGATTTCAGACAACTAGTCACCAGGGATATAAAGAGACTGAACAGCCTTTTTTGAGACAGCATGATGTAGTGGACAAATCCTCAAATAGGTGTTGATTCAAATGTGAGTTCATTGAGGAACCACCTTCCTTTATAGTTCCTTTGAGATTCGAGACTAAAGTGATATTACATGTTAAATTAACATTAAAATCAACTAATTTATTTTAATGCAAAATTTTCAGACATTCACAGATCAAAACAGCAGAAAAGTATGCTGCTAAGACTGGAAACTTAGATGTAGAAAGTGCACATTCATCTCTCAGAATCAAATCCCTCAAAAGCAAATATCAGTGGAACATATCTAGAATTTTATTTGAAATAAACTACAGCTAAAACATCAAATTATGATAACATGTCATGACATTTATTGATTTTTCTTTGAGCTAAGATTAAAGCCTCCACACAGGAAGCAAAATATTTGTCTAGCCAAATATAAAGTTCTTCCTCCCTTTGTATAAAAGTTCTTTCAGATTTTACTGAAACATTTGAAGTTCTTGTTCTGATTGCTCGGAGTTTCTTGCCAAGCCCACTGAAGGGAGAATTTAGAATCAGCTAAGTAAATCCTAATATCTTTCTGAAATTCTTTCCAGGAAGATAAAAGACATTTATCTGTAGTGCTTCCTTTTCCCAACTTACACAGTGCTGAATGAATAAGTAATTTAAACTGTTAATCATTCTGACTAAAAATATAAAACTTATAATTGCCTTTCCTTTACATATTTCTCATTTTTCTCTGGAAAGCATCCATTCTGTTCAGGTTTTGATGCAGAGGGTTTGTAGATTGACCTACTTCCAATTTTTATTACTGCTGACACATATTTTATTTCCTTTTGTTGAGAGCAAACAATAATGTAACAGGTAATCAGCATGGATGTAGGTCACCAAAAGTGTCCCAGTTTTGTTAGCATTCTCTGTTAAGTGTATACAAATAGCTTGGATTTTTAGGCATCCAAAAACAGAGACACTCCCAACCCTGATCCCAAAATGACAATTAAAATCTCTGCCTCTGACAACACATAATCCACTTTATAATTCACTACAGAATTCAGAGCTACATTCAGATTTGTTGGCATCTACATATGGTAATGAAGAGCAAAACAAAATCCAAGAAATCAGTCAGTACTTTATAAGTAAGTTCTTCCAGTGAAACAACAATCAGATATATTACTTCAGCCTCGTCATACCTTTATCCCAATACTGGAGTGCATTTTTTTTAATGAACAAGCTCTGGTGAAACAGAGTACCAGCTTGAAACAGTCACAATAGGTAACTAGACAGGCTGTACTTAGAAGCAAGTTAGATGGAAAGAAGCAGAAGCAGAAAAGGTGGGACAGATGCTGTTAGCACCGTTTGGCTCCAGCACATACACATATGCCATGCATTTCTGAATTAACCATACCTTAACCACACCAGGTAGCAGGCCCATACAAATACAAATACAGGTTTGTTTTCCTTCATGCTGTATTGAAGTAGTAGCAGTGCTCTTCCACCTGGCTATGTACTGTTGATAAGAAGAAGTAATGATTTCTAACCCTACAGTCCTCCGATTCTGCATTCTTCTACAATTTTAATTCAAAAAAACCTAATTTAAACACCATGCTTATAAACAAGAAGTTGTATAGAATTAGCAACTTGGAAAAGTATAGCCAGAGCTTTGACATTTACCTGGCACAGAGAAACCTGAATAGAGAAAAAGAAAATTCAGCTCATGAGTACTCCAGGGATTTTTGCACAAAGCTAGTCTCAGCTATGTTTAAAAGACAGGACAGCAATGTTGATCCAGGTAGTACCCACCTTCTAGTGGAATACCATGTTAAGATATTTAATCTTAAAAGTTAAAGAAAACATTTCAGTGTTAGGAATATAAATGATTAAAGAATTTGTCAGTAAAACTCAAATAAGCTCCACATCTACACCTCCAACCCAGAAGCAATTCCTAATGAAGTTTAGATGCAACAGATCTCTTTGAAAGAGTAGTTGGCCATTTTAAAAACCTATCTCAAAAAACACATTCTGAGCAGTGCACATTCATCTCTTGTCTCCTTGTGCCATTTTATCTCAGGGTCCTTATTATAGATTTGTTTTCAGAAAGCAACAATATTAATATTTAGTATGCATGTTATTTTAATTTAGTAACATTTTCCAGATGATTGTGAAGCATTATTTTTAAGTGTATGGAGTACCCACCTATTTAAAATATTGATCATGCTTATCAATACACCATGTCTTTCTCTGAAGTTTAATCAGTGTTTTATCACTTTTGCCGTTTTGGTGATATCAATCAAGCAAGAAAAAACACATGTACTTTTAGAAAGCTAAGAAAAACATATTCTGAGAATGCATGTTTCACCAAATTTACCTAAGCATCTAAACTCGGTTTTTAAGATAGCAAATAGTTATTCAATTTTCATTCTTGCAAGCATTATAATTTATTTCAGTGATGCACTGAAAATGAGCTGTACACTTCATTAGTAAAACCAAAGAATATCCATACTGACATTACTTTTTTGAAATAAAGGGAATACTAAAATAATCGATAAAACTTTGTGATTAATACCTATTTTCATTTTTAAACAAATTCTGCAAGACCAAATGATCTGTTACCACCAATACACAAATTGGTGCACTACTGGCATACTAAAAGAAGAAAAGATGTTTTCTTCACAGTTCTTGACTCAGATATATTATAACTGAAAGGATGGGTGTGGGATAAACACTAATACAAATTTAGTCAGGGTATATAAATCCTAATAATTTGACTCTTCCCCTTTTGGCGCTACTTGTAGATGGAAGATTTTTGGATGCACTAACAAATTTAAGGTGCTGGGGAAGAGGGGTTGGGAAGATGAGTAAATCTAAGATCAACATTATTGACTTTTTTCTGATGACAGTTTTTGATTTATGACCAAGCAGGAAAAATCTCCTTGACTTTTTGATGCCTGTAAAGGAGATGGACAATGCACTCTTGTTTCTTCTGCAGAGGACAACTGTCATTTCCACACTACTCAAGTGTATCCACACATCCACTTGAACTGAAAACCAAAATATTTTAAACTCTGTCTTGGAATAATATAGTCACAGGTGCCTCAGAAGAGGGTTGCTGAGTGAAAACTAACTCAATAACAGCAGAAACATGTACAGCTTACATACTGAAGAATTTTCATGGAATAAGAGAGGTGAAACTGGCAAAGAAAGAGAGACAACTTTTCAGTCCAGCTGAGCAAGCTCCAGTCCTTTTTAAAAGATCAAGTTTTTAATATCCTTTCACTCATTTCTAGCAATGCAAGAATATCTCAGATGAAATTAATGGCTTTAAACTGTCTTGAAGGCTGCCTCAAATCAAATCTAGAGCCAGTTCTTATCCAGTAGGCTACTGACATAAAATAATTTAAGAACAGGATCCTAGAATTATAGGATAGTTTGGTTTGGAAGGGACCTTAATGATTATCTAGTTAAAACCCTCTGTCCTTGGGGAGGAACACCTTGCACCTAAACCAGGTTGTTCAAAGCCCCTTCCAATCCAGCCCTCAACACTTCCAGGGATGAAGCACCCACAGTTTCTTTGGGCAACCTGTTCCAGTGTCTCATCATCATCATATTAAAAAATTTCTTCCTAATATTTATTCCAGACCTACCTCGTTCAGTCCAAAGCCATAAACCCCTTTCCTATTACACCATGAACCTCCCCAGCTCTTTTGCAGGCACTGTAAGGTATCCACAGAGCTTTCTCCAGGCTGGACAACCCCAACTCTCTGAGCTTGTCTTTAATGAAGAGCTGTTCCAACCTCTGATCATCGAACACAATCAAACCTTATGTTCCAGCAAACATAATATAGAACAAAAGGTGTTGTGATCAGGTCCAGCATGAGGAGATCAAAATAAGAAGGATCTATTTCATTAAGGTTTTGGGATCTAGAGAAATAAACACAAGCTATCAGGAATAAACAAAACTAATTTGAATAAAAGCCAAAAGATATTGAAGAGAATTTGAAAACTCTATAAATCCAAAGCCTTCTGGAAACAAAATAACAAAAAATTTAATTATTTTCATCTCTATCTACAAAAAATAAATACCCCCTTAAAGAAAATCTACCAGATAACTGTCTGCTGTTTAAAGAGGTTCAGATGTTGACCCATTAGTCAGGCAGATTTTAACTTTGAAACTCTGTCACAGAAACTTTAGGAATATGTACTTTGCAAAAGATAACAGTAAGGTGACAACCTAGATATATCATTCTGTAAAGACCAAACAAAGAGAAGCTCCAAATCTCAGAGAAGGGAAATTAATAAACCTTTACAGAGGGCTATAAATTTAAAACTCCATCCTCTGTTTTGAGACAAACAAGCCAAGAGTAAAATTGTAAATCCCCTGGAAGCAAAAAATCAGAAATGTAACAGGAAGTCTTAAAAAAATGCCATACAAATATCAGGAGCTCCTCAGTTCAAAATGAGTCACATGAGAGACATGTGGACCCTGTAGGATATGGTCAGCATGACTGAAAATTTTTCCTGCCAAACAGTTTCCAAAACATAAAGGTGTATGGTGCTCAGAAGTCCAAAGTCTTGCTTGACCTCTCCAATGAAAAGCAGGTAGCATTAAACCAAGACAATATATGAAGACTGTGCAAAGTAGCATAAAGGTGTAGATGTACTGCACTATGTTGAATTTAAATGCCCTCATGTACATGTAAGTAGTTAACAGTAAGCACAGAAATAATTTCTCCATGAACCTCTTCAAGAAGAGTAGCTCTCAGAATTTTGGCTGCAGTCAAAAGTTACTAACTCCTGCTGATACATATAGAAATTTGGTTAGTCAAGGAGAGGAAATGTTATTTTGTCTGTAACTGACCACTGTTAGAAAATTAATAGCTTCATGAAATTTCTTAGGGAAGGGCAGTGTGACTCGACTCACACTGTAATTTAATGACATTCTCAAAAGACAAATGATGAACATAGCCCAGATCGTGAGAATATCCCTGTTCTTTTTCCAGTTATCAGAATCTATTTCAAAGTTAGAAATGTACCTGCCACCTTGATCAAAGATGCCCTGCCTTGGTGAAAGCAAGGCTGCAATTGCTACAGCAGTTAAAGATCTGGAGGGGAAGAGTCGCTTAAGTGATGACTTTTCAGTTCTGAATAGGTCTTTAAGAAGTGTCAGGATGGTAGCAGGAAGTATTATAGAAAATACATTCTAAAATTCTTTTTGATTTAGGGATTAAGAAGCAAAAGTATAAGCAAAGTGCATTGTAAACTGAGCTGAAACAGTAACACTGAAAAATTTCAAGGTTTTGTGTGTGAGAAACAATGGAGATACAATCAAATAAAGACTTTAATAAAATTGAACACTGTCCCTGTGACACAAAAAAAATAAATTTAAAAACCAACAAAAAAACCCAAGCAAACAAAAAAACCCCAAGCAAACAAGAAGCCAACCAACCAACCAAACAAAAAGATGGTGCATCTTTATTTAACTATTAAAAATGGCTCTTAAAAATTACACTTCTGGGACACGTTTTCTAGACAGAGCAAAAACAAAACAGTGGACAAGGCACATCAAAACTACTTTTGTTATCAAGCTATACATATAGACATGTACTTGTTATAATGACAAGGGTTTGCCACACAGATATTGCTACATTTCTTATTATAGCTTGAAAAGAGCCTAGTCTCATTACAGCTTACTTTAAAATCATTGAATTTCCATGCCTCAGCTCTTCTGACCTTGGAGTTCACCAGCTTTTCCTTCCCTAAGGATAACAGTGTATAAGCACAGCAGAAAAAAGTATGGTCACATCTTTGTACAGCTGAAATGGGCTTGACAAAGCTGTTACCACTGCCTACACGTAAGATACTGCTGACCTTAAAAATCATCTGTCCTGATGTACCAAAATTCTGTACCCTTTGTCACTTTCAGGATGAAAGGTGAAAAAGAGAAAAAGTGGGTGTGTTTTGGACAGATGCTTTTCCCAGATGGTCAGCATATAGCCACACAATTCTTGACCCTGTCCAGTGCAGGGATATGGGTTGCAGTAGTCTGTTGGTAGACTGTTCAGGAACGTGAGACAGGAAAGGGCTTTTCAATTAGTACAAAATGCATTAAATGCAGCTGTGTTGAAGACTAATCCTTTTTCTCACACCTGCATTCTTGGGTTGAGGGCCCAGGCTGGCTTTACTGAGATTTTTTTATGTTTCCCTGAAAAGCATTTTACCTATAGAAAGCACCAGTTTCTCAGTCCCATTAACACCAATCTGCCATTCACAAACTCACAAGTCCAATGAGCATCACTTGCAATGTTTTAACTTCGAGTTTGGCAGAGCTGAAAATTTGTGATAATGTACATTCTTCTGACCTAGCAAATGACATTTAGAATTTTCACCTACTGCTAAGAAAAGCCAATCTCACTATCAAACACCCTGCCCTTATATACACCTAATGTGGGTTTTGTCTCCCCTTCTAGTTTGTGTCCTCCACCAGGAGAAAGAAGCCAGACAGGCAAGGCAGACCAAGAGCCGTAAAAAATATATTTTCCTGAAACTGGATTTTTTACCATCTTCTTGCCCTGCACTTTGGGAAACAGTATAAAACCCAGCTTTGTCTCTTTTCAACCATTTTTCACATTCCTACCACACAAACCTGCACCTCAGGAAAGTGTTCAACACAGATATGGGATCCTCTGGGAATTCTTTTCCCATCAAGCTCCTTTGTCTGCCTTAATGTTCCTCAGTTTTGGTGCATCTGTGGTGTGAAATTCAACTCTGCTGCCTACCTAGCTCACAGAATACATAAAGGACATCCAGAAAAAAAATAATTCAAGTTTTCCTCTGCTCCAAAATCTCATGTTTTAGAGATGCAATCTTTTAATTGAAGAATGGCAATGGCATACAGGTTTTCCTGCTCATTGACTAGATCCTAGTGTAGGGTCTTATGGACACAGCTGAACTGAGAAAGACCTGTGATTTTCAAAACAAAAAATTCTCCCAAGAGATACACAAGGTTTTTCTAGGAATTCCATCTGCTGCTTGAAAATCTCATTATAGCAGAAACTGCCTTCCAAAGTACCATTTACAAGCTGTTATCTCTAGTTTATAGTCAGCCCTAGAAAGAAAACACTGGCTAAACTTTTTTTCTTGAATATTTTGTATTTTATGGGGTTTTTTCCACTAAAACAGAAGGCATTAAAAAGGTGCCAAATAGCATTTAACAAATTGAACTGTAAAAAATAAAAATAGAAATGATTTAACATTCCTACTGTGAAACACCAATCATGATAAAAGACAATAAATTGCAATCACAGAATGCAAAAAAAGGCAGAAAAACCTTATTACAAGTTCCAAACATAGTTAGCATTTTAAAGCTTTCTCAGATTTCTAGAAATGAGGCAGCAATGCGTAAGATCATAGCATAAGAAAAGCAGACAAGAGTAGACTCATTGAATCATTCAATCAGAAAGACTGGAAAACATCCTAACTCTCAGCACCCATTACATTTTCTCACTGGTCATCAGGAAAATGAGAATGCATTGAACCTTACAGAATCAATAACTAAGAGAGATATTATTTCTCTATATGCCCATACCTTTGATTTTGGACATTAAAGAATTCCTTACATATGCTATACAAATTTAGAAAATATGTATGTAGCAAAACATACATCATCTTATTACCTTATACTGAATTTGAGCTACATTTGGCAAGTTCTCCCATTTCTCTCTGAACATTATCCCTAGTTTAATGATGCTCTGTTATTTAATTGCCCCATAAGCACTGAGAACTGCAGTAAAACAGCTTCAAACTGTGCCTCTCATGGGTGTCACAGTTGTAAGGGTTCTCTGTCTCTATCAGAACATGCTGTCAAGAAACAGGTAGTGGAGAAAAAATGATCATAGATAACTTCATTACAGAAGTCGTTTTTTAAGGACACAGAATCTAAATTTTCAGTCAGATTCTGGATCTTAGGACCTGTGGTGCGTTGATCCTGGCTGGATGCCAGGCACCCACAAATGACTCCTGTCTACAACTGGACAGGGGTGAGAAAGTATGATGAAGGGTTCATAAGTTGAGATGAGGACCAGGAGAGATCACTCACCATCCATGGGCAAAACAGGCTCAGCTTAGGGAAATTACTTGAATTTACTACTAACAAAATCAGGGCAGGACAATGAGAGGCAAATATTAAAAAACACCTTCCCTCCTTCCTATCTCTATCTTCTTCCTGCAGTTGCACAGGGAGACAGAGAATGGAGGTTATGGTCAGTTTGTCACAAGCTGTTCCTGCTCCTGCTCAGGGAGAAAAGTCCTCCCCCTGCTCCAGCAGGGCATCCCTCCCGCAGGAGACAGATCTCCATTAACTTCCCCAATGTGAGTTCCATCCCATGGGCAACAGCTCTCCATGAACTTCTCCAATGCAGGTTACCAGAGGGTGCAGTCATTCAAGGACAGGCTGCTCTAGTGTGAGTCTCCCAGAGGGATTTCAAGTCCTGCCAGGAAACCTGCTCCAGCCTGGGCTCCTCTCTCCATTAGTATGCAGACACCTGCCAGGACCTTCTCCAGAAAAGGAGTCTCGTGCATTCACAGCCTCCTCTTGATGGAGTCCCCAACTCCATCCTGGGTCTCCTCCACCAGCTGCAGGATGGTCTCTGCATCCCCATGGGCGTCCATGGGCTGCAGGGCACAGCTGCCTCACCATGGGCCACGCCAGGGGCTGCAGGGGAATCTCTGCTCTGGTGCATGAAACACCTCCTCCCTTTCTTTCTGCACTGACCTTGGTGACTGCAGGGCTGTTCCTCTCACGTGTTCTCATTCCACTTTCCCTGGCTGCAATTACATCTGCTAATTTTTTTTTTTTTCCTTCTTAAATATGTTATCATAGATAGAATGTTACTATCATTCCTGATTGGCTCAGCCTTAAGCAATTGTGGGTCCATCCTGGAGCCAGCTGGTATTGGCTCCACTGGACATGGAGGAAGGTTCCAGCAGCTACTACAGAAGTGATCTCTGTAGCCCCCCAGTTAGCAAAAACTGGCCACACAAACCCAAAACAGGACCCCATACATTTAGTGTGAAATAGCTTTGGTGCACACACAATTCCTGTTTTATAATCTGAAACAGCTCCGTTGTAAACTCTGTGTATGTCCTGATGGCAGGCTAGGAGGAGACAAACACCTGAAAACTTCCCCACTTAACATCTGATTAGTCAGGCTTCATGGGGGAGAGTGACTTTCACTTCATATGTTCTGTCATACTCAACAGTGTACTTAATGTACCAATAGCATGCACATTAGCAACGTACACACCAGAAAAAGCAGCCTTTCATGCATTACATGTGACCAGAAAGCTGGGACCTCATTTCCTAAATGTTCTGTTTTATTTTCTAATTGAGTATCAGAGGAACTCCTTGCTGGGTGTAGGTTCTTTGGTAATTTCACATCTCTCTGGTTGCGTAGCAACAAAGGTTAGAGAAGCAGGCACAAGTTCATCACTATATATCTGACTAAAATGCTTCATTAATCTATGCACAGTTTTTGTCCCTCTTGGTAACAAATGGATTAAAGCAGGTAGAACTAACATATTCCCCTGTCAGCCTTTCTGCTGTATCTTCACTGCAGGCTTCATTTCAGATAATTTTGAGAGCACTTTTTCCCCCTATAAACTTTCGTAAGCAGATCTACCAGAGCTAATTTCAAAATTAACAATTCTTCTATAATGTGTAGTTCTTGTCAGGCATCATTTCTCTAATAAATTCTCAAAGATAGTAATAGAAGCTTCCATGCTCCTCACAGCATTACACCATGAATACATTGACATTTCATCCAAGTTAGGTTTCAAAGGCTTCAAAATAGATCAAAGCCTCATCGAAAAGGCCTGATTTATTCAGGACAGCTACATAAAATCTGTATTTAATCTCTGTTTAATCCAGTAAGATAAAAGACACATAGTATTTTATAAGATTAAAAATATAGAATTTAAAAATCAAAAAAGATATTTTCAGGAGAAACCAGAGATATTTTTCCAGCCACCTTCAATGCTAAACAATTCATATCATTGGAGACAGTGTTTCTCTGGCCTCTATACGTCAGATTAGAAATAAATACAAGTTCTTTTACAACACTTAGTTGTCAATATGTACTGTTACAGCAGTCTTTTCAGCTTCATCACCCTCTGGTTATAGAGGATGTGATTAAGACCATATTCTGCTAAAGCTGTTTGAGTTCAATACGTCCATGGAAGGCTTTGCACAAATCTTCACTTCAGCAGGGGGTGAGAGAACATCACATCTTCAACACAACTTGAAGTGTATGGAGTAAGGTTCATAATGAATTCTAACCTGAACCATGTTCAGAGAAAGAAATGTGACACTAAAAAGAAATTTCTGTCTCCTTTGCATCCAACAATACATAGTCTCTAAAACTTCAAGGAACTACATACAGCCTCCTGCTACTCACCTTTCTCTGTCACCACTTTTCATTAAAGGAGATGCACTTCATAGGAAAATTAATAAAAATTTCTTCACAAGTAGAAGGATTTTATTTTGTTCACAAGCAATCAGGGGTGAAAGCATATAATGAAAGCACATAACTTTGTCTAAGAATTTTAAAGAATTGGTGCTCTGAAAGAAAACATATGATGCAGGTTAACAACAGCTTAAGTGACTTGGCAAAGAAAAAAGAAACAAGTCCAAAAAAAAACAAAGACCCTCCCCACCAGACCACCAGACAACACAAATATTTCAATGACCTTTTTTCTCTTGAACTTTGCCAAATTTTGATTGGTTACAGCATGAAAGTCCTAAAAGCACAGCTTTCGCTTTAGAATTAGAACTTGTAATTCCACAGAGGGCATACCCATCAACCCTGTCTGTGTAAAATCCTTATTCATGTGCAAAAGTGGAATTTCCTTCGTGAATCTGACTGCATTTGTCAATGAGTTCATTTATGTTTGGGGGACATGCAGCATGAGCACTGTTTGCATCTACCCAGGTGCCTCCCAGATGGCTTCTCCAATACAGTTCCTTCTCTCTTTTAAAGTCTTGCCTCTGTACAGCTCTCATAAAGAAGCTCCAATAAACAGCTTGTTATTTGTCTCACTGTAAACACTAAATATAAGGCTGCAGTTTAACCCTTACAGAATTATTGCCTTGTGTGGCTAACCAATTTTAACAGGAATTAACACTTAAATTTATGAAAAGAATCTGCTACAATATCAGTTTATATTTAGCTTTTTATCTCTTCCTCTGATCTCTTGCAAATCTAGTGCAACACACCAGTAATTGATAGAGAGAAGTGAGAATACTTGTTCCTTCCTGGGACTTCCATCCTTTGAATAATGGAGGGAAATAGCAGTTTGCCTCTTCTATCCTTTCTTTACTTTCCTAAATTCTGGAGTATCTGAGAAAAAAAATTGTACAAAGTTCTAAAATAAAGGAAAACATCTCCCCCAGAAGATTATTTGGGGTCTTTTACTGTTCTTTTAAACACAGGAAGGAGCCCAGGACACATTCCATTTTTTACTGTTGCTCATGATTTTATTTCTATTAGCTGGCCTTTTTTATCACTGTTAAAATTAATTACATATTAGTAGAGACATGGTCAAGATATTGGAGGTTCGGATTAACAAGAGAAATCCATAGCCCTTGGCTCTTTTATTGTGGAAGATTCTCCTCTTCTCTGTCGCTTGACCCCACATCCTACACCCCACTTATATTGTTCTTTTTCCCCACATTTCCATCCCAGAAATAGAGTCAACTATCAATATCTAAGAAGAGTTTAAAAACATTAAGTTTAAAAAACACTTTTTTTGGTTCTGCCATCTTCTCTGTCTGCAGACAAACAGTCGTTACTACATTTCTGAACACCAGTAACATGAGAAAATGATGCTCTGTCTTTCTAAAAGGCAATTTCCCTCAGCTTAATGCACCTCAGTAAAATAGAATTAACTTCAACATGGAAAAGAGGTGGATGGACAGGAAAAAAGTAAGGTACTGTACACAAATGCTGATTGCAGCTCCACTCCTTTAGGCCAAGAACACCACCTAGGAAGAACAGAAGCGAACAGATTTGATTCACTTAATAGACTTTAAGTGCCTCAGGACACAGCATAAACTTGTATCACATTATCAGACAGGCCCCCTCATGGTGTCAATGTCTGTAAAGGCTCATGAATATGTAAATAATATATGCATCTTGGAAACATGCTTGACAAGAGAATAGCTAAAATGAACTGATTCTAGTTTATAACCAATCAGTATGCCATTCTTTATGTTTGAACAGGCAGCCTATTGCTAGGTGACAGATCATTAAGGCTATCTACTCAGTCAGCGGAAATGAAGAAATAATTTGTTCATAATAACCTTCAGATGACCTCCCAGGCAAAACAGAGTCTTTAAAGAGCTATCCTTACTGATACATGTCATGCCTCGACGTGGGGCTCTTCTGGCTTCACAGTAATAGCAGGGCTGCTGGTGAAACAGAGCAATAAACACCTAGTGACAGGGCTGTAGCGTGAAAAGATCTCATCACCTGCCATCAACTGGCTGATGAATAATTCAGGCCTTCCCATCAGAACTAGGGATTTTAGACAGTGCCATGTTACATGGAGAAAGCAAGCAGAAAGGAAACATTGCTGCCTTCAATCGAAGCCTTGCTAAGCCCACTTATAAGGCAATATTGCCAGGCACAATAAATATACATGTGTCAGATTGCTCTCATCAACAAGCCTAAGTCTCAGAGATATTAGAGGCAAGATCTACTCAACAGAAACAGGCCTCCTATGTAGATGCTGCTGTTTGCTCTGTTTCTATAGATAGGTTTATTCATGTCTAGTCCTTCACTGTGGGCTGCTTTTTAATTAATTTTTCCACAGCTATATGGCATAGGCGCCTATTGCCCCTGGAAAACATATGCCTTAATGCTTCAGCCTTGATCTTTACTGTAAATTCTCTGTTAGCTGATACCTCCCTGAACTCCTCCACTATTTATATTACTGCACAGGGTAGCACTCTAGACCCACTCATTTCTGCCACATCACATGAAATGTCTCTTCTGCAGAGAGGGAAAACTGAAAGAAAGAAAGGAAGCTGGCCCTCCATAATATTATCCTCTCAAATTAAAAAAAAAATTAGAGCATAAGCTTTACTTTTCATGTGTGTTTTCTCTTGGAAAAGAAGAGAAGAACTTGGAAAAAAAGCTCTTACACCTTGGGTTTTGTTTTGCTTTCGTTGTTGGTATTAGTGGGGTTTTTCCTTTATTATGACAATCCTGCACTTGTTGTGGAACACTAAATGTTCAATGGGAAGATTTTCAAAGAATACTAATAGAGATTAAACCTTTATCTGTAAAACATAACAAAACTCCATTTTAGGCTATTAACCTAAACTCTTGTTTCAAGATAGGGTTTTAGTGAAATCAAGGCACTGAACCAGAAATGGTCTGTCCAAGTTTTTCCCCTTCAATTATTTCTATAAGGTTCACAACAACACATTTCATATTGCAAGATAACAAGTAACAGGAACAGGGTCATTCTAATTACAGGGTTTCTCAACAGAATTGTATTTTCCTTTTAAAACACTTCAAGGAGAAAGCCAAACTTTTGCTATAAATCACTATGTGTTTGAAATATTTTTTTTGTAATAATCTATTGTAGTAGTTCTTTTCAGCTTTCTTAGAACACATTGTAAGCTCACATTTTTGAAGAGAACCACCCAGGAAATATATACCCCATAGGTTTGTTTTCACTATTTTAACAACTTTGTTTTCTACTGCAAGTGGATGGAATTAATCCAGCCACCTAATTCTTTAGAGGCAGATCTGTCAAAAAGGAACTAACATGGGCATTGTCTTCTGCTCCCCCATCTTTGTCTTCAACTAAGGAAAAAATATAATGGAAAATTCCCCAAGCCAAAACATCTCAAGAGGAACTTGTTGCAAACAGGAGTTAATAATAGGTTTACCAATTCATTTTGACAGTAAGGCTGGGACAGACACTGCACCATACATTGCTTGAAGGCACCTAATGGGGTTCATTTGCAAAGAAAGAGTCTTTATTTCTCTAGCCAAGGAAAAGCAACTCTTGCTATTTGCTATAGCACTCATTTTCAAGTAAATAATTACAACTCTTCCAGGGATGAGGGTAAAAGCAAAGTTTTAATCAAACTGTTTCACTCCCTAAACACATGGATGGCAGTTTTTTATCTTGCCTCTCACCTTTTCTTTCATTTTGGTATCCCTAATTAGTTTGTGTTATGGATTTCTGTAACTACAATGTAAACAAAGTGAGAAATATTGGCAAGAGGATACCAAGTGAAGAATAAATGAGACAGAGGGTACTGCTGAGAATACATTCAATCCAACAGAGATTGGATTGAAGTATTTCTGTAAGTTCTTCCTAGCTATTTTCTAAACCAGCAAGAAAAAATGACACCCATATTAAATTTATTTAATTTGTGTATGTCCTGAAAATGAAACTAAAGAAAAAATTGAGTACTTGCTTTCCTTCAACTAAAGAGTTAAATAGAAAAAAAGCAGACAATAAAACAAAACAAAGGAAACAAACAAACAAAAAAATACACCTGCATAAAGGTAGTCTAGGCAAGATAGACAAGATAGATCTGGAAAAGTCACGTGTTCCTACTTTTTGACAAAAAGCCATCCATTATTAACAACTCAAGCACACTTTTGTCTACTCTAAGTGGAATTATATGTATGAGATTTACTCATGCCTGTAGATATATCTGTTTATGTAATTTCGTTCTTCAATGAATAAACAAACTA
Organism: Agelaius phoeniceus; assembly: GCF_051311805.1. Lineage (NCBI taxonomy): Eukaryota > Metazoa > Chordata > Aves > Passeriformes > Icteridae > Agelaius > Agelaius phoeniceus. The sequence continues at coordinate 57,756,357 of NC_135303.1, read as the reverse complement.
GTAAAATCACAGCAGAAATGCTCCAAATTCCAGGTATCCCTCTAATAGATTTCATAAGATTTTACTCTGTACCCATTATCCAAACTAAGAGATGACAGTTCAGTGAAGAAAAAGGCATGTTTACTTCAGGAAAGGATGTCCTTATGACACCTATCTGCTCTGATGAATCCACTAATGTGAAATTTCTGACCCAATAGGCAGTGATTGCATAGCACTGAGACTTCTCTCATTATTCAGGAAATATGTGTTGTTACAGTGTCAGCTCTCTCCCTGCAGACTTGCTGCCAAGCAATTACTCATTTTCATCACTTAGATTTTCTCATCCCCCCACCTTTTCTGTTTTATTTTACTGTGTTTTGTGGGTGTCTATATATCCAGCATACTTCAAGAAGAAAACACACACAGTACTGGAATGAAAATTATGCTTTTCTTATTTGATTTTAAATAGAAAAGCACTTTCACATCCTTAAAAATTGATGCTGTTTTAAGCTTCACATAAAGCAATAGGAGAAACCAGTATCTGCAGGGGAAAAAAATGGAAAGCAATCAAGAGTATTTCCTCTGTTGTACATATTTGCTCCCTGTGACAACCTGTGAAAACTATCTTCTATGCCCTGAGTCATTCATCTCACTCTCTGTGAAGCATCAGTAGTAGACAGAGGGAATAAAAAAAAGCAAAAGAAAGAGCAGTGATATTTTTTATGAATGTGTCTAACTTGGTCTCTTAATGAGGAACACTACTGGATGACAATCTGACTGTCTTGGTTTTTTCTCATTTAATCCATTAATCCATTTAAATCCATTTCTGCATTTTGAATTCAGGAGTTCAGTTTGTAGTAGATGGAAAAGGGTTTCTGATGAGACAAAAAAGAGTTTTAGAGAAAATAACTACATATATGATGTTAGGTAACACATTTGTGCCAAATTGTTTCTATATGGTCAGATTTGTACCAGCACAAAAGCATTCAAACATTAGTGACCTGTAGAAGATGAGTTATTCAACAATATAACAGATCTAACATCCCATTTATCCTCAATTTAAACAAAATATCTAACCAGCCAAAAAATGTGTATGAAACTTAGCCATCTAGGACAAAAAGGTCAAGATTTTACAGCAACTGTTGATTTTACATGCTTTAATTTCAGATGTTCAACCTGACAGGAACGTTCTGTATTTTCAGAAGGTGTCCAGCAACCCACATTGAAAGTTGAGACATGGTAGTCAACCATGATGGATGGCAGAGAGTTTAGAAGGCCCCCAGGAAGTATTACTGATGTTATTCCCAGAAGCTTGTTGTTCCTGTGAGCCAAGGAGACAGGAGACTCAAATCTATTTCTTTGAAAAGTTTGTGAAATGGCTCCATTGTGAGGACTCTAGATTTTCTTATAGCTCAGAACAAGGCTTTCAATATACTTCTATAAGCTTAACCTTCATAGATGTCCTCTATATTTATATATTCTTTCTCTTCTCTCCTACCAGCCCAAGCATTATCATCTAAGACCTTTCTCTTACTCCAATAAATTAAAGGAATAACAGCCACAAAACTTTCCTCTGGCCACTCATGCTGGGAATAAATCCTTACATTCTCACTGGGAACTGAACTTTCCAACAGCGCATCATGACAGCCTCCAGGACTCTACTGAATGGGAGTGTCATTCTCTATTACTTTCTCTATGTTCAGCAAAGTAATGTGTGTGAGAGGAGTATTTAGATGACTTGCTATCTGTACCTCCTTCTTATAGTGCAGAATACAAATGCATGACAGGACATAATCTCAGACAATATGCCAGGACACAATGACTAAATGGGTGCGTAATTCTCACAAGCCCTACACTCAGAAGAGAGCATACCATGAAGAAATCAAAATGATAGCTATTGATGTGGTAGTTCAGAGCCATAACAGAGCTTTGTGTCGTAGCCAATAGATGACACAGGGGATACATCTAAGTCATCTAAGGGCCAAAACATGGGAACAGTCCTGGCAAAGGCAGGACTCTAAGACCTAAAATCTCTAACTCTAAAATCTCTAAGTGTAGGATGTGTAGATGGTATGGAAAACCAGAACTACAACTCCATTTAATAACATATATTAATATACCTAGTGAAATTGTTGCTGTACTATCTAGAAAAGTTCACAGATACACAGAATCAATTAGGATAGAAAAGACATCAAGTCCAACCATAAACCTAACACTGCCAACTCCACCACCAAGCCATGACCCTAAGCACAACATGTACATGGTTCAAACCCTCCTAACTTGAGCCTCCCTTCTAAACCACTGTCGAGGGGTGCAAGTCCCCAGGCACTGACACGGAAACAGAGCTGGAAGCAAAGAGGGGCAAGGAATGCTTCTTTTCAGAATGTGGCTGCAGATGAAGTCTGCGTGCCTGCTAGGAAAGCTCTATTACAATTTTTATAAAATCATTATTCAGTATAATCCCTTTTGATTTTTGTCATAATTTGGTCATCATTAACAGGATTTATATTATCAGACAAGTCATTTTCCTCAATTAAGTGGCTAACTGCAGATAGTATCCTACAGAAAACATCTGATATCATCATAAATATCCTCAAAATCTTCTTGTGTGTACAGGCAGAGATCTTTTGTCAGTCTTTCATAGCATTAATAAGCAGTAAGTTTTACCTTAAATAGCTGAATAATTTTGCTTCTATTGTTGTCAGATATAGCATAAAATATAGATTTTTGGAGCAGTCAATTGTAAATTTCTTTATCTTGATCTGACTTAAGAATTCTAATTTTCTAATTCTTAATATTATATGCAGATAATTTCTATTTGCATTCCTCATTCTTCTATTTGTGTTCCTCAGTCTTCATTTTCAAAGGACGGAACAGTGCCCAAGAGTAAGTACTAAAATTTAATAAATATTTGCATAATTTAAATGAGGAAGTGGACCTTTTCCTGAATTTGAGACAACCATCTAAATATTTTTCCTGCATTTCCTCTAGAGACCTTAACACTCAGCGACATGCCTGTTTCCCCTAATTTATGTGGACAAAGGATAGAATGGAACATAAGATTGATGTAACAGGAAGAATGACTGAATAAAAAAATAAAAATTTCATGATTTTTTAAGAAATCTATGGTTTTTGGTTAAACCTGATGTGACCCTAACTTACCAGAAATGTCATCTATAGAAGTTAGCTGATGGTGTCTCTCCTCTCATACTATCCCATCAGCTGTTCTCATACAATCCAAAACATGTAAAATTTCCTCAAAGAGAAGAGAGCTTTCCCCAGCATAAGAATCCAGTGCCTGGTCTTTTCAGTCTGTTTTCTGGAAGGAATGCACAATGCAATGTGGATTCTTCCTACAGAGTGATTATGATGCTATTTTCCTTCCTGCAAAAAAAAAAGAAAGTGATCTCAACTAAACTGAGTCTACATTCCCCAGAGTTCTGTTTTCAAGGTATCCAATGCTTTGAAACTCAATTATTTTCACAGATAGATTATCCTGTCAATGTAGGACAATGAAACTTTTACTTTATTTTTTTTTTATCAAGTTACTGGGGGTAGCTCAAATCCATTCACTGAGATTCACTAATTCATTACAGAGGAAAAAAGTTCTGAAGTTTTCTGCCATACATCAGTGGCATTTTGATCTTCATGTAGACAAGTATATAACCTGCAAGGCAGATCTTCAGTAGGAAGATATTTCTCTGCTCCAGAATCCTTATAAAGTAAGTATATCATAAAGCACTTGTATGATAATCGTGCAACAGCTACAATACTTTATTCTGTGAAATTTTTACTACTTATGTGGTATTTTGGAGAGATTTTTCTCAGTAAAGATATGTCTAGGGATTTTTTTCCTCTCATTGTTGCATACAATGCTATTCTGTATTGCTCAAGGTTCCAACAGAAGTATCATGGCAATTAAAGTAACTTAGTGTAAAAAAATGTTCAACATTGAGATTGTTAAATTCAATCTGAGAGAAAAAAGTCTTTAGTGACCAATTGCAAATCTACCTGTCTGGTAGATTAAGCAGATGTAAGTCTTGGAATTTAGGTGTCTTACCAGAGTCTGATTCACCCTGAGCTAATTCCCAAAGTCAAAGCACTTGGAAAGCTGATGTGCTGACAGACAGATAAACACCTTTTAAGATGTAAACCTTCATCTCTGATCTCTATTCCAAATTAATATAACACGAGTCTTGCTGAGAACAGTAGAATAGTGTGCACAACACTCTTTCTTCCACAAGGCCTTTCTTTTTCACTTCTCCATTGCACCTTCACTAGCAGTTCAGCTAGCTGTACAACAGACCGCTCCAGAGATCAGGTCTGGCCAACAACAAAGACTTTTTTCCTAGAATGAATTTTCATCTGGAGCTGTTCCCTGACCTAATTCACTGTGTGACTGCACCGAAGCCATGAATGTGCATCTGGAGATGCTGAACAGAATGGAAACGTGTTGTCTGCTCACAGCAAAAAATTATGCAAGACTAAATTTCTAACTGAAGACTGAATTCCCGAGCTATGGTGGATGATATATTTAATTCATCACAACCCAAGTCTTCAAGAAACTGACATATTCTCTAGTTCTTGACATTAAATTAATAAATATATGGAAAAAGTAAAATCCTATGGTTTATAGTTCTTCTGTTATTTATTTTCATGTTATGTAAATGCATAGTATGAAATGAACTGCCTGATAATGTGTGGAATTAATGCACCCCTTATCCCACTAGTTATTTAAGTCAGTGATTTCATATTTTATATTTCAGGTGTCCTTTTGCAATAATAAATTTTATCAGACTTTTATTGTAAGAGGAAGAGACATATCTGGAAAAAAGGTTTGAAGGCCAAAAATCTTTCTGTGTTCTATGGGGAATCTTGAAGTCAAAGCAAGTACATACAACACGTTGCAGAACTGGTGCTTGTTTTGTTAGATCAGCAATTTTAATCCATATGATCATACTTAACTAAACTAAGTTTGTATTTTGTTAAGAGCAGTCAGGCATAGTTGAAAGCAGTGAGGTGAAAGCAATCAGATACAATAAGGTAAACTCATACAATACCATTTAAAAGATACTAACAAAATCAAAAATTTTTTGCCCAATCATTTTTCAATGGACTACTGCAATTTTCTTAGTTTTTAACAGAGTTATAAAATATTTTTCATAAAAGAGAAGCAACATGAATTGGCAGCATCATGTGCCTTAGTTCATAATTCTAGTGTATAAACCAAAGTTAAATTTGTAACTTTGATGACAACTATAGAAATAATCTTGGACTATCATGGTTCTTTTAATTACTGGCACTGTTGGCTGGGGGCCCTCCCATTTTTGCAGATGTATCAGCTAACAGAGTTCTTCAAAGAGGAGAGCTTTCAGACCTCCAAGTCTACCACAGTCCTGCTGTGCATAATTATCTCTACAAAAAGAACGAAAGCTTGTCAACACTTTCTAAAGTCTGTAAAATATTTGCATCTCTGGAGATCAAACAATCGATAATGTAAAATACATCATAAATACATCATATGAATAAATCTTTAGCAATAAATCATTGCAATTATAAACTATTTGAGCTTATAGAATTTATTTCTAAAATTTCCTGAGCACTTTTTATTGATCCATGCTCAAAATATCTATTGGGCACTTAACAACAATTACAGTAAGCACAGTCTCAAGCCTGCACCACACAAGCCAATCTCTTTGCTGAAAGAGTGGAAAACTTTGGTAGTCAGTAGTTAATTTGCCACTAGACTGATTTAAGATGAAGGCTCTTGTAAGATGCAAAATTGATGGCTGGTATCTGGGAACTAGTCTTGGTTGGGGACTTGGTTGGGCTTGGGAGTGGTTTTTTTGGTTGTTAGTTTTGGGTTTTTTGATTTATTTGATTTGGGGGTTTTTGCCTGAAGAAAAATAGTTTAATGGGTCAAATGCAATTCAATTTTCTAGTTTACTGGGACTTCTTTTACTAGTTTGACTTTTTGCTAAACAGTTTGTTCAAATTAACCCCAATTTTTTTCTTAACATTTTGCCATTTGCTACCCACCATTTTTGTGGTACTACGTAGATGTAAGTTTAAAAAAAAAAAAAAATTTTTAAGAGAAGTTTTGCCACAGAAGTTAAACTTTGTAGCAATTGTGAAATAAAGCCTTAATTAGGAAATTAATGTTGACATTTTGAGACGACTAATTTAAATGCTTTGAAATTCCTAATTGTTTCAATCTCCTGAAACTGGTAAAAACTAAAGAAAATGGAGATATCTCTAAAAAGCTATAGCAAAGTACAAAAAGTTACTGAAAAGAAGTTTTCCAAAGGCCCTTGGCATAAAGGCTAAAGTTACGTGTTTACTCCCAATAGTAAAGCTAGAGAGCTTTTGCCACAGGACCAATTGAGGTTAAATAAGGCACTGTCAGATAAGTTGAGATGGAGAGATTTCATGCAGCAACTCACTCACACACGTTTTTCTTCTCTTTTTATTGTAACTTATATCTACATATTTGAACTTGCTCAGAAAATCTTTTGGAAACCTGCTGTCTTCTGTATTTCCATCCAGTGATGGTATAACTGGTGTTCTCACAGGCAAAAGGACATTGCCATTTTACCCTCAAGGCCAGAACTAATTATAAGAGCCCATTTTTTTAAAATGGTAACAACACCATGTTTCTTGAAAACACCAGAGCAAAGCCATGGTGGAACCCTATTGCGACTCTATGATGGAATTTCTTATTCTTGAAATAAGTGAAAAGTAAGCATGTAGGAAGAATTGAGCTCTTACAAAAATTGAATTCCCAGCTGTGCTTCATCACTGTTTTGATCTTTTGAAGCACTTAAATAGAGCATTTTTCGCCTCTGTATATTAAGTACCAAATTGTTATCATTTAGTTGAAAACGTTATATTGGAATGTTCATGATACAGAAAAGAAATTGGTTGCACCATGAGCAAAATGCTGTTCTTAAACTTCTTTTCCTAGAGGATTTGAGAGGGAAGGAGGCAGTGTAATTGCTCTGAAGAGGATAAAGATTTGAGCCTAGGATTCATTTCTACAGCTGGATCATAGGTCCATGGAAGTCTAAATTGGCAGTGAAAACGTTAACTGACACAAAGTATAGATCCAACACTACTAGAGATAAACAATTGGTATTTACATTGGCAAATATTCTTGCTGCATTATGTTTGCCCTATTTACTTCTTTGTCAGTAATGCATTAAGTATCCTATAGCATAATCCTTCTCTCAGCACTTACCAATGAACTATGAAATAGTATTAAATAGAATTAATTAGAAGTTTTAATGAATCATGTCTGTCCTCATTTATTATACAATGTAATTTTCAAGGAGTGATTAATTATGAGCCACAGATGAGTGAATGGTTAATGTAGTTTGTTAACCTTACTAAGAAGCTACAGTACATGGTCCAAGTTAGTTCTCCTATATTGTTAGCATACTTAAGTGCTTGCCATTACTTGAAGTGAGCAAGATTTTCATGACTTTGCTATTAAGATGCAGAATCGGCTGGTTGCTGACCTTCCCCCTGTATTATTTTTACAGTCTCTGACACACAAAACCTTCTCCTTCCTTTCCTTTCAAACTTAATTTACAGATGGAAGCCACAGAACAAAACCCTCCCTCCCATCAAAGTGAATTTGTATGCTTAATTTAGCATATGTCATTTAGCTCGTGCAATATTTTACCCAACTCTATCCAAAATTGCTAGATTCTGCTATGTTCTCAGCACACAGTATTACCATAACTATAATTTCAGCATTTCCTCCCATCTGGAGCTGATAACACACCAGTGTTTTAGGTACAGCTGAACAGTTTTTTCACAGCACCAAGGTATTTTCAATTTCCAGCTCTTGCTTGAAGGGATTAGGCTGGATCTGTACAAGTAAATGTGTGAGGACATAGCAGAGAGAGATTAACTCAGCAGATAAAAGGGATATCCCATGCCATACAACATGCTCAGCAGAAAAAACTCAGGGAAAGGAGGAAGAGTGAAATATCCCTTTGGGTTACAGCATTTTTCTTCCCAAATACTTGTTATGTGTACTGAGGCCTTGCTTTCCAGGAGGCAGCTAGCCATCTCTCTGCCCACGGGAAGTAGTGAATGGATTCCTTATTTTGCTTAGCTTTCATGTGCAGCTTTGCCTCACTTCCTAAACTGTTTTTATCTTGACTCACAATATGGTGTGAGTTTTTAGGTTTTGCTCTTCCTATTTTCAGGCTTGTCTTCCTGCAGAGAATGAGAAAGAGATTGGATGGAGGTTCCCCTGTCAGCTGGGATCAGTTCACTGTTGCTCCCACTCAGACTTCTTTAAAAAGTAATCGTACAACACAGGTTGGTATGGGTGAATTACATCAATCTCTGCTTTAATAATTGTTTGCTTTTGCTAGCTTTAATATAATTGCTTTAACAGGTGATATTTGTGTGGATACATGTTGAGGCAATTCTCTTTTCCTTTTATTACCTTGGAGGAATGAGAACATTTTCAAATAGTCGAGTTCTCAATAAAAATATAACTTAATGGGACTACATCTTTGCCATAAAAACAGAAATCAAGGTCTCCTTAATCACCCTTTTCTTTTCATTCTCCATAAGTTTTACCTCATTATTTTGAAGTCTTAAAGAAGCATATCAGTCCTTCTATTATGGTAGTAACATAACCTTGTGAATTTGCAGAATCATCAAAATACAGGGGTTACATTTCTAATTCCACATGTAGTCATAGATATGGAACCTGTCCTCAGCAGGCGGATTTCCTTTGTAAGCTTAGATACAGAAATAACTGCTTAAAATGTGGCTTGAAAGGACTCTTTCCATACACACCTTTTGCCCACGGCAGGATCCAATTTTTTGTGTCCTCTACAATGTTTGCCTACAGCAATACCCTTAGCTTTTGCCAGCTCTCACAAGCACTCTTCCAACTCAGAGACTGAGGTCACAAATAGGACCATCCTGAGCAGTGCAGATCAAGGTAGACAAGATCCCCCAGATACCTGGGCTACAAGTAATCTCTGGAATGCTTCATGTCTAGAGCTAGCCCCACACTAAGTTTCAGCACAAAATGAGTTCCAGAATTTATCTTAACCAATTAACTGCAGAAGGCAGCAGAATTCTGTCCATTTTCCCAAATCAGGAGGAAGAAATAAAATATTCTTAGGGTACAAGGACGATAACATGTCTACAGGCGCAAAGATATTTTTCATCTGAACACACAAAATAATCCCAGCAGTCACTCTGCTGGGATTTTCTCTAGTTTTACCAAAGTAGTTCTTAATATTGAATTTTAATAAAATCAGTGGGTAGATAACAGTTTATGTTCTTGCTTTGGTGATAATATGAAGTAGATCTTATACACTTTCATAGTCAACTGCAAATTTATTAGGGCTCTTGCAAGATGTTGAACAGCTTATACTTCAGCAAAGTAGACATATAGCTTACTATATTTTTTTTGTTGATGTATAAGGGTGTTCTACTGTGTTTTCTTTTCCTTAACCGTGCTAAAAGCCTTCCTTAACCTTGTTAAAAGGAAGGTAGTTGTGATACAAAGCTTAAGTTCCTAATCTCAGAACAATAGACAGAAAAAAATTATTTTGACCTTTAACAAAATAAACAATTGTGGATTTATAACAGCTTATGTATTTAAAGATGGTGAGAAAGACAGCATCAACAGCCAAGTGTTGATATATTTATGCCCAAGTTGAGTGATTCGAACAGGAGCTTTATTAGATGGGAGTCCTCAAAAAGTGATTAATTGATTATTTGAATCAAAGTAAAAAGACTTATTCAGAAACAATTGCCTTGTGTTTGTGTGTGTTGTATGCATGTATTATTCTTAAAATCAAGGGGATTCTATGATTAAATTTATCTCAAGTTAACTCAGTGACAGTTTCTTTCATTGATTCGTATTTCATATCCATACTAGGGGGTTTCTGATCACTCTGTATTTGCTAAGACAGTCAATTTAAGCCGCCACAAAAACAAAACAAATAAGTATTCCCTTCCCTCTTAGTAATAGAAAGCTTGAAAAAAAAAGGCTTCTTTACAACTTTGGTACCCAAAAATGCTCATGGTTATCACGTGTTTATCAGTTTGAACCGAATTTTATGGCTGTTTTTCACCATCTGTTGCCTGGTCATATTAATCTTTAGTGATCCTGTAGCAGGATGTTCTGCCCTGGAATGTGGTCAAGCAACTCAGGCAATGCCCTGTTTGAGGGCTCTAAGTGGTGTACTGAGAGGAGGCTGTCATGCTGGGTTTGGTATTAAATTTTGCTAAAACAAATCTGGCTCATCAACCTGAAAGCTACCATGCTGATAGTGAGACAAAGATGTGACAGATATGGTAAATTCTTATCAAAAAAATGCTATGCTGACCAGAAGACATGTGACTAACAGTCAATTGTTTTGTACTGTAAAAGTCAAGTTCCACTTTTGTACAGTTAGATTCTTCTAACATATCCCTTCTTGGAGTCTGCGTGAAGATTTCTCCTTTGGATGAGTATGCCCCTCAGTGTTACTCCTCAAGGCTGAGTGAAAGAGATTTTGCTCACAATTGTTGGTGTGGGTGAATTACATCAATCTCTGCTTTAATAATTGTTTGCTTTTGCTAGCTTTAATACAATTGCTTTAGCATGATGGCTTCGCTGTAGTGCACTATCCTAACCTATCCTAGCCATTTTAACTTCTGAACTGTATAATAAATAATTCTGATCAAGATACTTTTGGCTAATCATTTATCATGATAAATAATTTATTTTTACATAAATATATCTGATTTCCTATTATTAATTCTAGAGGATAAAGTTGTACAAAGGCTCAATCACACCTCTCTAATTTCTTAAACCATTGAAATTCTGAGGCTAAAATTGGATCCATCTGCACCCAACAGCACTGAGAAGGAGTTTGGAAAGAAAGGGGGTCCTTTCATATCTCATGACTCAACAGGAGGCTTCCTCTGATAAACTTTGTCTCAAGCTTCCACTCCCAATGGCAACAGTTCCCCTCTTGTAATACATATCTCAGATGTTAACTTGGCAGAAGTCATTGTAAACATAGTTCTCAGCTTAAGGTGAATCTATCTGAAATATATTTAAATAAATAAACAACGGAGAATGACCTCATGGTATGGATTAAACACATCAATCACAAAACTGAAGTGAGATGGAAGAATTTCAAGAAAAGAAACACTGTGGCATGAAGCTCAATTTGTAACGACCTCAAACTGCAGGACTCCCAAAACAGAAGGGCTGCTGCTGAGATACATCAAAAGTGAATCTTTATTGAAGAACAATTGCATGACCTAGTTTCTGGTCAGCAACAAGCTTTTGCAGAAACTTCAGGAGCTGATAAAAATCTTTGTCAAGTTAGGATGTGCACTTTTATCTTTATACCAGTAGGAAGGAGGGATTAGAAGAGATTTTCTGCCATCTTATTTTAAATTTAATTCTAAAAGTTGTATAATTGTAGGACCAATGGAAGAAAAAAATTTGTATAAACTAGATGTCCATAAATATGTATTGTACTAGGTACAATATTTATTTGATATCTATTGTACTAGGTAGAAGTTTAATATTTAGCTAATGTGCATGAAAATATGCTTCCATTTTAAGTAACTAGAAACAGTAGAACAGAAAAATATAAGGAAGATACGATTTGATTCAACTCTTAATATTCACAAAGTAAACTTAAGTTATACAAAAAGGGTAGACAAAATTCCTTAAAAGACATCTATGACATCTGTTGGCTGCTATATACCCAAGCTATATGAAAAACAAACAGAAATATGGGTTCTTTTCACCTGTCTGGGTTTGGGAGTTTTTTTGCTGTTTATGCAGCTATACTTACCCTTTCTAAGATCCAGTCCCTGACATCCAGCCAGTTAAACCAGCACACTTCAAGCTACCCTGTGTACTGCTTCCAGTTGTCTCCAGCTTTTCTATACATGCACTTTACCCTCCCATGCCACACCAGCTTTCAAAGGTACATCTTCTAGAATTACAGATAAATCCTGCAGTGCATGAGCTACAGAAACAAGCAGTAGCCCAGAGCAGTAACCCTGTATCAGACTTGGGAGAAGTATCAGCAGGGAATGAATTTGGCAGTTGCTTGTCCCTCGGTGAAGGACAGTAAATGGGGTGGTATGAGAGGGAAGAGGAATCACAGAATCACAGAATCACAGAATTATAGAATCTTCTGAGCTGGAAGGGACCCAAAAGGGTCATCGAGTTCAGCTCTTAAGTGAGCATGTCAATAGAATCCACAAGCATTAGCACCATCTTCTAACCAGCTGAGCTAATCTCAGGGAAGAGCTTCTTTGAAGTTATCAGGGTTTTTTTTTTCCTGAGAAAGACTAGATATAGTGAAATTTTTTATAGCTGGAGCATGTTTTTAACTAGATGCAGAAAAGCTTTAAAATATATTCTATGTCTATTATTATACATGGCAAATCTTCTCCCTAAAACCTCATAGATGATAGGAGATAGTATAGACATCCAGTTCTACTATCCATAACCCCAGACCACTAGTTCAGAAATCTATTTTTTACTGTAATTCCTCATCTCTAATCCAAAGCAGTCCATATGGGATGTGGCTTATGTACTTGCAATGATGTTGGTAGTTCAATCCTCCTGAGCAGCAAAGATTGCATTTCTTAAAGCATTACAAAAGACATCTTTAGCAGCCCCAGTTGCCTAAATGGCTGGTTTCTAAATCCAGAATCCTCTGAATGTCACTGAGTAGCTTTATATCTTTGTCTCTGATGCTTATCAAATAGATAAGTGGAAACACAGTAAAAATAGAAAACAAAAATAAAAGTTATCAAACCCAGAAATTAAGAAGAAAAAAAATCTCAGATTTATTTAAAAAGCAAAGACAAAAAAATACAAAAAACCCCCAAAAATAACAACAACAAAAAAACCCCCAAACCCAAAAACAAAAACAAATACAAACAAACAAAAACCCAAAACCAAACCTAAACAAAAATACCCAAAACCAAAACAAGCCAAAAAACCACAAAAAAACCAACAAAAACAAAAACCCAAAACCTGTTCAGTCTACTTTCTTTGTCAAATGCACCAGTTTGGCTTTCACTCTGAAGCATGTGGTGCGTGGTATCTTATTGACATTAATTGTTCAGGTATTTTCTTCTGGATGCAGTTCTTTAGCACTGGCATTGTCCAAAAGTGGGTTTTTTTGTTCCAAATAGAGTTTTCCCACCTTGTGTACAAACAATAACACACTTCAAAGCCATGCTCTCAGGCAATTTTGTAGGCAAAAGAATTAGAGGACCAGATGGATTCATAGTGGAAGCAGTAACAGATTTGGCAAGACTGATGCCTTAAGAGCAAAGATTTTCAATTCATGTGAAGAAAATTGTCAGGAGGGAATCATGTGATGTTAAAAGCAGCAAGGAAAGAAGCTGATGTTTGCACTCCTCACCATACTTTTTAATGTCATTCAAAATCCCAGATGTTTCATGTAAAAGCATGACATATTATAAAGACAGACCAAATCTCATTTTTATAAAACATTAAGAGTTGTAAAGTATATCTACAATGAAAATCCAAGCAGGCTTAAAAAATTCATAAACATTCTACTGGCATGACCAGACGTCAGCAAGAGAGAGAAAGACACCACTTTTACATCTGCCTCAAGAATCAGGCTGCTTGTTGGTGACAAGCAGACAGAGTCCACAGCTGTTTCTCTTTCTTGTACCTGCAAGGAACATTAGAAGCTATGCTGAAGCACAGAGCCTCCACCACCACCACCACAACAGTCTTAAGAGGCCAACAGCTACGTATCAGAAAAGATATAAGATAGATAAAATAATTGTTGATCAGTTTGGTTTTGTGTGATGGAACAAGTTTTGAGTGTCTTTCACAGCTCTAGCAAGAACTTCCTGGGAATAATCCTGTGAAAAACATGGACAACATTTTAATTGGCACTAACTTGTTTCTTTCAGGTTGCACTACACAGTAAAATATTGAATATATAAAAATTGCTCATGCTCCCTCATCAAGTGACAAATGCTAGTAATTTTCAATTAATGCACAAAAAAAAAAAAGAAAGACCGCTGTTGATTTAAGTATAAAATCACCCATTCTTGGATGTCTCTGCCTCAACCTTGGCTGTTCTACAGTTAAAATTTATAAAACAAAACATATACAGCACAGACATACACTTGTGTGTCTCTTGAGAGCTGGCAGTCAGGGACTGCAAAGGATCAAGTAAAAGGCAAGTCCCACCAGAACTGCATCACTCCAAAATCTTAGCTCTCAGGTCTTGCACATAAACTCACAATTAGCAGAATGATACATACATGCATATTTCATAAAATAAAAGGTTTCTTCAATAACTAGATGCCAAAACCACTATGAAATTAGAAAGGTAAATCAAATCAATAGTAGGTCCAGCAGGAGACTGTGTGCTATCCTTGGATCTGTTTGCAGGTGTGCTGGATGCATACAGATTAGCTGATAAATGGCTGATTCAATAGACTGGTAGCAAACACATGCTTGCTAGAGATGACTTTTTAAGTCATCATACATCAAACAGACAGTGTCAGCCTTTGAGGATAAACCAGTGATGGCTTGTTGTGCTCTTTGAACTGCCTTGGAGACCCAGAGACTAAAAAAGTGCCTGAATGTTTCCCTGAATCCACTGGGAGGATTGAAAGCTTCAAAGAGTAACACTATCACATCCAAGGGGAAATGCATTGATTGAAGGAACCAGTGTGAAATAGTCTTTTATAATTACCAGAATGCTGGAATCGACTGGTGTTTTGCTGAGCTATATTTTATCTTTATTGGATTAACTGTGACACAGTAGGTTATGTCAAAGGGAATCTGCATGAATATTAAAAGTAAATGTGGTGTGAATAATAGATAACTTACATTAGATGCAACAGCATGCAGCAATTTTTATTCACCTATGTAATTAGATTAAAACAAATCTGCTGAATAAAGTATATTGTCTTATTATAATCCAAATTCAAAAGTATCAAGAAGTTATGAAAGAGGGATAATTGCTGCTCTTTAGAAGATGCATGTGGTTAGTCGCATATACACATGAGAGGGAAAATTTTTGAGAAGAGTTCTAGAGAAAATGGCTTGGTAATGAATAGAAAACCATTTCAGTCTCAAATTGTTAGTAAGTATCACATATCTACTTAGAAATTTGGTAGCAGGTCTGTGCTGTTTGGGTAAAAAAAAAAATTAGGGGAATTGTAAGGAACAGAAATTACGTAAGGCAGATGAGCTTAGTGCTAGAACCATACATTAAATCCTTCTGGTCATTTTAAAAACATATACTCAGCATTGGGTCTTCTAATTTGCTAAATCATTAGCTGTATGTTCTTTAACATAATGAGTGTTTTCTTTTGTATGCCACAGAAATACACGTTGGTTTGGAATTTTAGCAGAGAATTCAATTTTTTCAAAGCTGAGCAATTGAAAATATGAATTTCAATTATAGAATCACAGAGTAATTTAGTCTGGAAGGGACCTCCAGAGGTCATTAGACAAAGCTCTGCCTCAAAGCAGATCTAATTAGATCAGGCTGCTCTGGGACGTGCCTAGTGGAGCCTTGAACAGAACCAAGGACAGATATTTCACACTCTCTTTGTTCACTTATTCAAAGATTTGGTAATCCTCATGAAAAAAACTAAACCAAAAAAAAAAAAACCAAAAAGCACCTCCTTAACTTAAAATAATAATTTTTCTCAATTCAAATTGTGTCTGTTTCCTCTGCCAGCATGCACTTCCTGGAAGAGTTTGGCTCCATCTTCTCTCTATCTTTACATAATGTAGTTACAAGGCAGCAACAAGGTCTCCCCTTTGCCTTCTCTTTTTGGAGCTGAACAGACAGTTGTCTCCTCCTGCGCTTTCTGCTCAAGCCCTCTGATCTTGTTTGCCTTCACTGGACTTGCTTAACTGTGTCAACATTCTTGTTGTTCTGGGGATCCCAAAACTTGACAGAATATTGCATATTTAGCCTTATAAGTGACAAAAAATAAAGGATCACCTCTGCAGACCTGTTAGCTAGAGTTGTCCAGTACAGTCGAGGATGCAAACAGGATTCTCTGACTCGTTCAGCTTATTGTGCACTAGGACCCTAAGGTCCTTTTCTGCAGAACTGTTCCCTGACAACTGGACCTAAGCCTGCATTGTTGCATGAATTTATTCCATTGCAGATGAAGGATTTGCAATCATGTTAGACTATATGAGAGGCTTAGCAGTCCATCTCTCCAGTTTGTCTTGATTTCTCTGACTAGAAGCCCTGCCCTCCAGTGTGCTGACCACTAAAGTTAATTTGGTTTTATCCACAAACTTGCTGAGGTTGCATTTCATCTTATCATCCAAGACATTACTGAAAACATTAAACAGTTTTTTTCTCACTATAGATCCCTGAGGGATGCCTCTGGTTGCTGGCTGCTAGATGGACTTGTGCCACTAGTATAAACTCTTTGATTTCAGCAGTCCAACCAATTTTCTAATCAATTGTTATTCACTTGACCTGCTTCTGTCTCACCAAGCTGGTGATAGTGAAACTGGGAGACCATCAAAAGACTTGGAAATCAAAATATCTGACACTCTACTGCCTTGTTCAAAGTAGCAGTCCACTACAGGAAGCACTCAGGTTGTTCAGCCATTATTTATTTTTGATAAAGTCATGCTGGCATATGAAAATTACCCTCTTGATTCTCAAGTGTTCAGGAATTACTTCTCAGGGGATTTGTGCCTCAGCCTTTCCAGGCTGCTTGTAGTTTTCTAGATCCAACCTCTCGCCTTTCTTGAATATGGTTGCAACTTTTGCCTTTTTTCAGCCACTCAGAACATCTCTTCAAAGGCTTGCTTTTCCTCTTTTTCTCTTTTTCTTTTTTTCTTTTTCTTTTTCTTTTTCTTTTTCTTTTTCTTTTTCCTTTTCCTTTTCCTTTTCCTTTTCCTTTTCCTTTTTCTTTTTCTTTTTCTTTTTCTTTTTCTTTTTCCTTTTCCTTTTCCTTTTCCTTTTCCTTTTTCTTTTTCTTTTTCTTTTTCTTTTTCTTTTTCTTTTTCTTTTTCTTTTCCTTTTCCTTTTCCTTTTTCTTTTTCTTTTTTCTTTTTCTTTTTCTTTTTCTTTTTCTTTTTCTTTTACTTTTTCTTTTTTTCTTTTTCTTTTTCTCCTTTTCTTTCTCTTTTTTTTTCTCTTCCTTTTTCTCTTTTTTTATCTGACATCAGCTAGCTCCTTCATCACCCTTAGGTGCTTCCCATCTCACCCCACGGGCTGTATATCTATATCTGACTTAAGTAATCCCTAACTTGCTTCACTCCCACAGACTTTTCTAACAGACTTAGGACTCTGGGAGGCAGGTTGGGTAAGATCTTAGCAGTAAAACTGAGAAAGGCATAGAAGCATTACAATGAGAAAGAAGGGCCTACCTGCTATGAAGATTCTATCTATTTTTTAACAAATTCTAGCTATGTTTTAAGCATACATGCACACATACAGATATGTACTGCCTATAAAAAGTCATGGCAAGGATAGAACAAGTTTTAAGGACTGCCTGCTCAGCATAGTCTCAGCTATGTGTCTAATGTTCTAGATTTTGTAGAAATCTCTGAAATATCTAAAAGCTGTGGCAGGGTTTTATATTTTTTTTACTCTAATCACCGTTTTCCCCACACGATAGTAGTTAAAGGTGAAGTCAGTCTTATTTTGCTTTTAAGTGGGTCTGTATATGGTGAATAAGTCCCTTTCATTTTCAGACTTTATCGATCAAATCAATCTACTCACTAACTGTTGGAGAGCTAACATTGCATAGCTGCTGAGGCAAACTCATTTTTGACAATGGTGCATTAAAGTCAATGAACACAGTCCACACAGACCAAACATAGCCCATAGCTTCTTTCCAAGAACATTTGCATCACATCCCACTTAGAATGATTCAAGTTTGACATTTTAGCTGTTAAAGGAGCCATGAAAGTACATCACAGGCAACCATTTTTCTTATAAATTGCAAAATAAAGAAGAAATATTCCCTATTGCCTACCAAGCTACCATTGGGAAAAAAAGGAAAAACATTTTATGCCATTTCCCCTTCATCTAAAAGAGCTGACCTACATTTAAAAACTTTATTGTAAGATTTTTTTTTAGTTTGAGAGTGATGAGGCACTGGGACAGGTTGCCCAGACAAGTTGCTCCATTCTTGGAAGTGTTTAAGGCCAGGCTGGATGGAGTTCTGAGCAATCTGGTGTCATGGAAGATGTCCCTGTCCATGGCAGGGGGGGTTGTTGGAACTAAATGATCTCAAAGCTCCCTTCCAGCCCAGGCCATTCTATGATTCAAGATCTTATGATTTACATTTAACATGTATAGTGCTACTTTTAAATATATGCAAAACTCTCAAGAGGGCACAAAAGAGGCAACAAGCACCAGAACTGTCTATAGCAATATGACTAAACATATGCAAAAATTGTGTCTTCCAGTTCCACCTCCTACAGACAGTTTCTAATAAGGTATTATCTGCAGCATCCAAATAGACTACATTCATCTTATAGTAAAGCAAAAGGAATTTTATGTTGTTGACTAATGTTTTGAAGAAGTACACTTTATTTAGCAATGTTATGAGCACAGTCATGCTTGACTGTACTGAGAAGATGGGCACTTCTAGAGCAAATCAATAACTAGCTGCAGAACTGGTGCTGGTGAGAGGGGTTTGGATTCTATGACCAGCTGGTCAAAACTATTGTCATCAGTGCAATGATGGATGTCATAAAGATGGCTTTAAACTAAGAATGGCAGCGAGGGACAGAGTAACCAGCAATCCTGTGAGGGAGCAACCAAAGGCAAAGCAATGTTCATAGGATGATGTGACTGCCAAGGATCAAAAAATCAACAAAACTAGGCCTTTTTGCATGTAGCCAAGGAAGTCCCTACAAGGCACCAATATGGAAAAATCTTACAAACTCTCTCCAGACATTTAACATGCTGGGATGCCTCTTTGAAGTGCCAATATACTAACACATATAGTATGGGGAATAAATATAACAAATACAGACTGTGTGCATTTGCAGAGTCACAGTCTTACTGAGATCATGGGATGTTTCCCATCACTGGGGTCTTTAAATGGCACAGTGATTTAGGCTTTTCAAGAAGGACAAGGTGGGAAGAAAAGGCGGAGGAGTTGCCTTTTATGTGACAGACCAACTACAGAGCATGGAGCTTTGCCTAGGGATGAATGAATAACCAAATGAGAGCTTTTAGTTTAGTATTAAAGACAGTACTGGTAGTAGTGACATTATAGTGGGTGTCTGCTATAGGGTTCCTCACCAGGAAGCAAATTAGGCCTTCTGCAGACAGTAGTAGTCTCACATTCACAGGACCTAGTCCTCCTAGGGCACTTCAGCCACTGCCCCACTGCTGGGAGAAACACAGCAGCACAATACCAGTCTACAAGATTCCTGAAGAACATTCATGATCATTTCCTGCTCCAAGTGGTAGAAGAGCAGATGAGGAGAGGTGTTCAGTAGAAAAGATTGTGTTGTGAGATGCTTTAGTAGAAAAGATTCTGACCTCTTTGAAGATCTGCTTGGAAGAGTTCCCTGGAATAAGAGCATGCAGTTAAGAGAATCCCAAGAAAGCAGGTTAATATTCAAAACTCACCTTCTCTAAGCTCAAGAGCAGTCCATTCCAACTAAGAATGAATGAAGTCTGGCAAAAATGCCAGGATGTCTGCACGGATGAACCAACCATGCCCTGGCCAAACTCAGACACAGAAAGGAAGCCTACAGAGGGTGGAAGGAACAAAAAATAACCTGGGAGAAATAGAGATGAAGTTAGGAAACCTCTAGCCCAAATGGAATTGAATTTCTTAGGATGTCAAAGACAAAAAGAGAAGGGCTTATTTAAGTATATAGGAAACAAAAGGAAGGTTAGGAAGATGTTGGGCCAGTTCTCTCCAGGTGACCTGGTGACACAATACATGGAAAAAGGCCGAGGTACTAAATACCTTCTTCATGTTAGTCTTCACTAGCAAAACCAATTTTCAGGAGTCCCAAGACCCAGAGACCTGGGGGTTAATTTGGAGCAAGGAAGTGTGCAGTAGATGTGCCTGGTGCAGTAGAATCAGATTAGGAAATAAATAAGAAGACAGGACATACGTAAACCCATGGGACTGGGTGGTGGTACTCATACGAACTAGGGAAGCTGAGTGATGCTCCTTTGAGGTCACTCTCAATAACCTTTCACCAGTCATGGCAACTGGAAGGGATGCCTGAAGACTTGAGAAGAGCAAAGGTTACTCCTGTCTTTAAGAACGGCAGGGGAGATCCAGGGAAACACAAGCCTCACCTTAACCCATGGGAAAGTTATGAAGCAGCTAATCCTGGAAACCATTTCCATGAATGAGAAGGTGTTAATCAATAATAATTAGAATATATTCATAGAAGAGATTTCATCCTTGATCAGCTTGAGCTTGTTAAAATTCTACTATGAAATGACGGCTGAATGCATGGTGGTAAGACCAGTGGACATTGTCTATATTAACCCATTAATATGTGTGAAAACCTGAAGGGAAGGTGCAAAGAATAAATGCCGTCTAGTGACAGGGCAAATGGGCACAGACTGAAATATTGATTGTTCCTCCTGAATATCAGGAAACACACTTTTACTGTGATAGTAACTGAGCACTGGCACAGGTTTCCCAGTGAGGTTTTGGAGTCTCTGTTTCTGGAGATACTGAAAAGCCTTCTTTACACTCTCATGGACAACCTGTTCCATACAGTTCTGCTTTAGCAGGGGTTTGATCCAGATGACCTCTAAAGGTCTCTTCCAACCTCAGTCATGCTGTGATTGTGTCATGATTTTTTATGTTTAAATTATTGCCTTGGTAGACAAAGGGAAGGAACCACATATTTCCTACTTAGATGTGTCCTAGGGTGACATTATGATGCTTGTATCCCCATTCATGTGTTCTGTTAATGTTGGATATTATGTTCTGCAGCTTTAAGACTGCTCTGAAGAGGGAAAATTTTGTTTTTGTTTTCTTATCAGACTGGCGGGACACAGAGACTGCAGCTTTTGCTTTTGCTGCTTTTGCTTTTCGTTTTGTTCTCTCTCGCTCTTGCTTGCTTCGCTTCTGCTTGCTTTTGCTCATTAGCTAGTTTAGCTAAACTGTCCAATTTCTTCCTGGACTGTTTCTCCTTTCCCTTATTCTGACCATTTTGAACCTGCTCCGAACTGGGACCTGGGAAACACCGAGAGTTTGCACCTTGTGGCCTGCAGCAGCTGCCCCAGCGCCGGAGGGACTGAGAACAGAGTGACCACCCCCCCAAGAGAGACTTTCTGAATTTGTCATCTCTTTTCAGAGTGTTGCCATCTGGTACTGTTCATTTTGTGTGCTGGGGGGTGCTGTGCCTATTAAATAAACAGGTTCTTTACACTTCTCTCTGAGGAATCCTTCCCAAACCAATTGGGGGAGGGGCCATGTGGGTTTGCTCACTGGAGGGGCCCTAATTTGGAAATTCTCCTCCAAATTTGCCCTAAACCGGGACAAAATCTTGGCGCCCAACATGGGGGGAGAGAGAGAGAGAGAGAGAGTGGAAAAACCCTGTTTTGAGTGCATTTTGGTTGCCATTACTCTCTGTTTGTTTAAAGCAGTTAATAGCCATGCTTTTTGAATTCATAATGAGTGTTGGGGTGAAGGCTTGCATGTGTTTTTGGTCCCTAGGGTTTTTCGAGATGTTAATACCTCTGTGGTCCCTAGGTTTATTTTCTTATCCAGAAATAGTTCAAGTATTGTCCCTCATACCTAGTTTTTACAGCAGAGGGACAGTGACCAGAATAGCTATCCTGCTGGGCTTGATGGCAATGATTTGCAAGAAGTTTATAAACATGCTGGGGTCCACTCCAGGTATGAATGGCTCCTGGCTATGGTTATGCATCCAGTTTGTTAGAGGAGGAGCAGCAGGGAATGAGGCTTTTCAGCCTTTGCTTTCCTTCTTCTCCTATGAATCAGTTGCATCAGTAGTGAAGGATGTTCAGTTTCCCCTGAATGTTAAAGAAACCATCTTTCTTGTATTCAATCTGGTAACCTTCTTCTATACAGTGTGTGGCTTCTCCAGAATGAAGGCTGAGATTTCTAGACGGGCTGATGAGACCCCTGACTCAGGAGTAGACCCAGGTGTGAAACATCCTGAGTGGTGTGGGAAATGGGAGGATATGGGCCAAATCCTGAAGGAATTCTCTGACCCTGTAGTCTGAGATTTTCCCCATGAACAAATTCAGAACCCAGCTGGGGTGGGGAAATATCTGAAAGGGAAGTACCAGGATGAGCCTAAGGAGAGAAAGGTCATTGCAGTGAGCTGGGCCCTGGCATATGCTTATCGCACTCTGTTGGAGACTGTAAGACAGCAGACAGAGGCAGGGGGGCAGGGAGATAAATCAGCTATCCCAGTCACTCAGGCTGCCGCCAACAGCCCAGGCTTGAAGCCAGCAGCCAAACCAGATAGTGAGCCTGAGCCAGCAGCTAAACTGGCTGTTGCTACCAGTACTAGAAGGGGGAAATGCACGGACAAGACCAATTGACCATTGGATGATGATGATGATGATGCAGGACAAGGAACCTCAATGCCTCCTGACATAAAATCATGAGTCAAAGCAGCAGGTGCAAGCACAGTACTCTGTGTCTCATAAAATCCTCACAGAGAAACAATGGAGTATCAGCTGAATGAGCAGACAGAGAGGTAGATAGAAAACTGGCTGAACAACTGTGTCCAAAGGCTGGTGATCAGTGGCATGAAGCCTTGATGGAGACCAGTAACTGCTAGAGTACCACTGGCTCAGTATTGCTTCCTATTCTGTTTTACATCTTCATTAAAGGTCAGGATGATGGGACAGAAGGTACCCTAAGCAATTTTGCCAATGACACAAAACTGCAAGGATTGGATGATGTACCAGTGAACCATGAATTCTGCCATCCAGAAGGACCTCATCAGACTGGAAAAATGGACTGACAAAAAATCCTTTAAAGTTTAGCAAAGTGAAAATCCTGCCAGTAGGGAGGAGCAACCCCCTGCAGTGTATTGCAGCAGACAATTGCAGACAGCAAGTTGAACAAGAATCAACTTGCCCATGCAGCAAACACCAGGGGTGTGCTGGGGTAGGCTACATAATTCTTGCCAACAGGTCAATGGAGACAATTCTTCCCCTCTCCTCATCTGTGGTGAGGCCACTGCTGCAGTACTGTGTTCATTTTAGAGCTATTTAGTACTACAAAAGAGAGACATAGAGCTTCTACAGTCCATCAAAGGGCCATGAAGATAACTGGAACATCACCCATAGGAGGAAAGACTGGTAAAGCAGGGACTGTCTAGCCTGGAGAATACTCAGGGAAGGATCTCATAAAGGTTTCCAAATAGCTGAATGGAAGGTGTAAAGAAGACAGAGACAGGCTCTTTTCAGTGGCATGCAAAACAGGATTCAAAGACAAGGACACAAACTGAAATACAGCTGGTGCTTCCTCAAGATATGAGATATACTCTTACTGAGGTCAAATGAGCACAGCAACAAGCTGTCTAGAGAACTGGTGGACAATTCATCTATGGAGACCTTCAAAAGCCATCTGAGAAAGGTATTTGGAAAGCTGTACAGAGCAATGAATCACCCCTGAGCCTCCTTCTCTCCAGCCCAGACAGACCCAGAGCCCTCAGCCCCTCCTCACAGGATGTGCCTTCCAGCCCTGCCACCAGCTCTGTTGTCCTCCTCTGGACCATCCCAGGACCTTCTTCCCACCCTTCTCAGAGTGTGGGGCCCAGCACTGCACACAGGACTCAGGGTGAGGCGCACCAGGGCTGGATCCAGTGGGATGATCCCAATCCCAGCTGGTGATGCTGTGTCTGCTGCACCCCGGGATGGGGTTTGCCCTCCTGGCTGCCCGGGCACACACTGCTGGCTCACCCTGAGCTGCTGCCCACCAGCACCCCCAGATCCTTTTTGCAGGGCTGCTCTACACACACTCCTCTCCCAGCTTATACTGGTGCCCAGCTTTACTGCATCCCAGGGGCAGAATCTGATATTTTTCCTTACTGAATTTCATGCCACTGAAGGCTCCAATCTATCTTGATCCCTCTGCAAGGCTTTGTCCCTCAAGAGAGACAACAGTATGTCTCAGTTTGGTATCATCAGCAAACTTAATAACATGTATTCAACTTCTTAATCCAGATAATTTATGAAATTATTGAACAGAACTGGCCCAAGAATTTAATACTGAGGAATGTGTTTTAGCCTCATGCACTACAACCCCTGAAGCCCTGCTGTTCGGCCAGTTCTTCACATAGTAAACTGCTCATCTCACAACTATACAACTTGTCCAGAAGGATACTGCAAGGGACAGTATCAAAAGCTTTCCTAAACTCCAGAAAAACTACATCATCACCTCTCCTTCATCCACTGTGTAGGTAACCTTATCATAGAGAATTAATGAAAGAGGAACTTTGTTGAACCTGTGCCGACTGTGTCTGACAATCGTATTAATTTCTAAATGCATTTCAATAGTACCCAGTATGACCTTCCCCATAAAATTTCCACATATTGAGGTTAAACTAACAGCTCTGTAGTTTCCTGGGAATTTCTTCATACCTTTATAAATTGCAGTTATGTCAGCTAGCTTCCAGTCAGGCGACCTTCCCAGAATTCCAAGATATTTGAGAGATGTTTCTCAAAGATAATGGTTCATCTCAAAGAGACGGTTTAACATCTACAGACCCCTTCAGTACTCTCAGATTAATCCTACCAGACCTCACAGACTTGTGAACATTCAACTGATCTAACTCATTCCTTACAATTTCAATGTTCACTGATGAACTGATCATTCCTCTGAGTCAGAGGACTTTGTAAGCAGTGACATTCCAAGGTCTACTTTTAATATTAAAGACTGAAGGAAAAAAGCATTTAATGCCTTCATTTTTCCTTCATTCTTGCTTGCTAGATGACCAGCTTCAACAAGCATTGGTCCAGTTTTTTCCTTAGTCATCTGTTGCTCTTGACCTACTTGAAGCCTTTCTTGTTGTCTGAAACAGCACTGGACACTTTCAATTCTTGCTGAACTTTGTTCTTTCATGTTTGTTCCCTGCCTGTAGGAAGTACCGCTTTGTCCTGCAAAGCTGACCTCACTTCCAGAGATCATACAATATTTTTTTCCTTCATGAGGATTTTCCTGTTCAGCTGAGCAGATCTTCTGCCCCATTTGCATAGTGGGATTGCTTGCTGCTATGCTTTTAAGAAGTGATTCTTAAAGCCTGACCTGTACTCATGGACCCCATAACCCTCAAAAGCAGATTCCTGGGGGACACTGTGAACTAGATCCCTGAGTAACACAAAGTTTTCTCTCTTAAAATACTGGCTAGGAACTGTACTGAACTTTTTATTGCTACAGCAAAAACTCTAAACTCAGGTATTTTGTGAGCACTGTGGCCAAGAGAACTGCTTAACCTTATATGCACCAAGAATGCTTTTCTATTCACAAATAACTAGTCTAGGAGAACATCTTTCCTTGCCGATTCATTGAGTAGTTTTGACAAGAAATATACCTCAGAAATTTCCCAGACTTGTTTGTCACAGCACTATGTTATTCTGTTGATGTCTGAGAAGTTAGGAAACCTGAAAAATGGTGTTCTCAAAAGCAGCATTTGCTGCTCCTCAGCTTCAGTGACAGGTTTCTGTGCATTGGTACATGTGGAGTCATACAGCACTTGAAAAGAATCCTCAGCAAATGCAAATTATTCCAGTTTCAATCACACCAATGAAGCTCTGTCTATTTAGTACTGGCATGGAGCTCATCCACTTTGAAAAATAAATAAATAAATAAATAATAAAAACTAAATAGCAAACTGAAAGTCTTTGCAAGGAAATTCCCAGCTCAAAGCAGATTTTTTTTCATGGGAGTTATAAACCCTTGAAAGTAGCAGGTTTATAATGGAAATGCTGACACGACTTTAACTATAGCATTGCAAATGGCGATGCTATAATTAAGCTTCGATCTTCTTTGGAAAAAAGGAAGAGGGAGGTTATTGTTCAATGGACTGCTCTGTCATTTGCTGCAGTGATTCTTAATTGTGTCTCATTACTGCAAGATGATCATTACTCTACTTGTCTATCTGATTTAGAGACCACTAAAAGTGTCTTGTAACAAGCAGCCGTCTCCTATGCAACAGTCCTTTGGCTCTCACCCTCATTACTCAGAATCTGTCCAATTATTTGTCATTAAAGTAATAAAAAGGACTGCAGCAGAAAATGTGGGAGGTAATTGTTGGAGGCCTGCTGAGGAAAAAAATGAAAACTGTTTTCAAGGCACTGGGAAAGTGACATCGTTAATTAAGTGTTAGAGAATATGCAAATCAGTCACAATCTCAAGAGACTGTAATAAAATAGAGAAAACATTATTATCATTTGAGGTAAAAGAAGGCAGACTTTCCCAGCCAGTGTTAGGTTTAGTTACTTCCTAAGAATGTCAGTGGCAATAGGGCGCAAGCTCCAAATAAAATGAGCAGATAGGTATATTTCAGTATAAACTGCTCTTCTAACATTCTGCAGCTCAGAAAAAGCTAAGAATGCAGTCACAGTACAGGATCCCAATTAAAAATTTCCTATAAATGTTGTGTATTCCATTTGATAGCTACCTCACATGAGAGTGAATATATCACACTCTATAACTCCTTCACAAAATGTCAGAAAAAAATTGTACAAGTGACTTCATTGTTTGTTTATATCGCTGAATTTGTTGTAATTTACACTTCACCTTCATGGGTTCATTTATTCAATCAGAGAATGAAAGGCAAAGAAGGAGATGGAGAGGGGAAAACAGCAAGAAAGGAGGAGTAATATAAGAACTCTTGTGCAACTAATTAAAAAAAATCAGGGGAGTCATTTCAGGTAATTATTTACACAAGTGAAAAAAAATGATACATCAGTCCTTAATCACGCAGTTGTAGAAGGAAGATTATTGAAAGCAACTGTAATTTGGGCACATCGTGAGCAGATGCAAAGGTGTGGCACATCACTTCAGAATAATCAAGTCCCAAAGAATCAATCTTCCTTCATGCCAAGTTTTAGATAGGAAAAAGGATACCCAAATTTATGGGGAAAACAGTTCAGATGTGAATTAATAGATTTAACTGAACATATCTGGGCTATAAAACACTGATTTCCAGAGCAGAAATTCAGGCACGAGGGGGAAGAGCCTGGACTAAAGAAGCCTCTCCAAGGCATTCTGATACGTATCTTGTCTTGACTTGGAAGGAAAGACAAAGGCTCCTGTCACAGTATCATAGATTGGTGCAATACATCTTGAGTAAGGACCATTAGGGAACTGTTTGGTACATGGTTACCCCATATTCAAGAATTTGCTGAGGTTTCTTGGGCCAGCAAAGTACAACCACAAGAGTAAAACTTCCCTGTTTTTCACATGTATCTCTGCTTTCTGGCCTCCTGAAACAAGTCCTGCTCAACATGCAATTTTGAGTCTCACAGGAAAGAATCACTTCTTTATAAAGTTATATGTATGGAAGCAAGACGATAGACAAATTGTACCTTGCCAGACTTGGCACAAGCAAAGTGCTGGACTTTGAGCTTTAGAAAAAAAGAAAAGCATATTTAGATTTGCATAGACCAGCTGTCTTCTTTTTTTTACCCACTCAGGTTTAACACAGGAAGATCAGACAGAAAACACAGGGTAACTTGATGTTCCTGCAGTAGCGAAGTCAATGAAACTTGACAACTGCGTAGAGAACCAGGCTGCAGCAAAATTTAGTCTTCTTTAACTGGTAAGCAATCAAAGTAAATTATCCAAGGAGCAGAATGGGAATATAAAATATTTGCAGCAATACATTTGGCCTCAGCATTCTGTACCTGAGCATTTAAGCATTAAGCATGGTGCAAATACATTGCACAACTTATTTGAGGGTCAGTAGTTTAAGGAAAAGCAGTCTTAAATAGGTACTAACTCTCTAAAATTTGAAGTCTGGAAAGCAAAATAAAATGTATAAACCCTGTATATAATTTTAAATTGTCATTGTGGCCAGCTCTACAGATAATTACAACTGAAATACTTTGTCCTAGGACAGAGAGGAAATTTTTCTTTTTTTTTTTTTTTTTTTTTTTTTTTTTTTTTTTTGTTGTTGTTGTTGTTGTTGTTGTTGTTGTTGTTGTTGTATTGCTGAGGTTTCTGGAACATGCCTTGTTAGTATTTTTAAAAATTACGAAACTCTCCTAATATATGTGGTTAGAATGCAAGTTGATTCAGCTAGTGTAGCCCTACATATAAAGTAAACTAATTTTTTAAATGGTACACTATGAACAAGAACCCACTGCACACAACCAGTATTTTCAGAGTCCCACATCTCAGTCTAATCATAACCAGATTTTTTGAGTGACAGCATTCATGGTATTTTAGTTTATCCGTTTTACATCCCACACACCACTTTTGAAGTCTCAAATATTTTAGAGGTGTTGAAGTAAAGACTGCAAACATAATTCAGAAACAGAGGAAGTGTTTTATCTGTCTGTTCCTGTACTAGCTCATACTAAAATATTTTTCTGTCCTTATTTCACTCTCAAAGACTCACCAAGAGAGCTATACTGGAATACAGACAAGTTCAAAAAAATGGCAAAATCAGAAATCTTTCAAAAATAAGAAGAGAAGAATTTTTTCTCTATCTCAATTACTAAAATAGCATGTGTATCACTTTTGGAATCACTTGTGAGGAATTCTTGTATAGCCCACCTTATCTTCTCTCTAGAAGTTGCACTGTACATTTTCTGCATTTTCCCAGTTTTCAAACACAAGCTATAGATTGTAAAATGAAAAACTAAAACTAAAATCCAGTTGTGAATTTGCATTGAGGTAAGTTTCACTAGATATTTAGAATATGCTAAATATCCTTTTCAGGATATTCCAAAGTTTTTTTGTGTTTTCTGATTCTCATAATGTAGGTTATGATCTTTAATGTAAACGTAGGCCACCTCAATTTAACACTTGTCTTTCACTTGACATTTTTGTACCTCTAATACTTTTCCTTTCTTCCCTTTGCCTTCATTATATCCTTTTTATTATTACTGGTTAATGCAGAGAGTAAAACAATGCACATTACAGATACAGCTCTTCATCCTCATCCTATTTTCCTATGATGAATTTTTTCAACATTAGGTGGACAGTACATCACCACTGCAGTAAATGTCGTTAGCAGATTGATTATTTTTTCCAATGCTTAAAAACTCTGAGAGGAGGCAATTTCATCAGTTCTGTGACTTTTAGCAGTCTAAAAATAACACTCTACTCAGTCTGTGTTTTAAGCTTTTCATTAGGTCCAAATCCCAGGCTTCTTTCTGAAAATTAAATGAAGGAAATTGGAAATAGGGACGACTGATTCTTGTATTCAACAAGTTAAAGTGAAAAGTTTGTTTATTCATTCTTCTAGTTACATAATTTAAACTTGACTAAGCTGAGTAAAAGGTTCATTAACTCTTTAGGATATTTTTAATGAGGTAAAAAAAGAACTAAAAGTATGTAAACAGATTTCTATTCATCTAACACATTTTTCACTACCTGTTGCCCTTTTGGTTTCAAATTAAGTATATAATTAGTTTGACTATATTCTTTCCTTAGAGATAGACAGGAAAATCTATGACTTGTGAAGGTGGAAAACAAAGAAATCAATAGGTGTCTGCCTTATTGGGAACCTGAGGGGATTTGTAAGTGTGGCAGCAAGAGCTGCCGATTTCGCTAAGATGGTATTTTACACTGTGTCAGAGATTATATCTTGATTCTTACTGCAGAATCAGTAAAGAAATAAAATGCAACAAACTCTACTTGCTTAGGGCATAGAGAATACACTTGGAATCTACTCAACAGTTTCTCATGGGTGAATTTTTATTTGTATTTTTCTATTTTAACAAATACTACCCACACATCACAGAGGCCCAAGGACTCTTGCAAATACAGTTTACCTATAAAATAGACTGGAAATCTTAATGCTATTAAGGGTTTGGGGAAGAAAACAAAGGAAATCTTTGGTAATAAAAAGTTCTGTCAAACTACTTCACAGGTTTTCTGTCTCTGTGTGCATTACTTCCGAATAAAATATTTGGAGAGGGGGAGGTTGGATTTTGAGTTTGGTTGGTTGGTTGGTTGGTTGTTTTTTTGTTTGGGTTTGTTTTGGGGTAGAGCCCAAGTACAGAAGGACTTTTTATGCATATGGACCTGAATGAAAACATTACCTTACAGTGAGTGTAAGTTTTCTAGCACAATCATGCTTTCCTATAAATTAGGAGCCTATAACCAGTAGAGGAAATTAACATTCAATATATTTATTTAATTTTTTTTTTATTGTTTACAGAACCTAAAATTTAACACTTCTAAATTTTAAGCAGAGGTTCAATTATTTGCTTCTTTAGGAAAATACAATTAACTAATGATAGGGAAACCTTACTTCAAATACAATTTTATAAATCTTCTGTCAACTTATATTAGACAGGAGCTCAGCTTTGAGATCTAAACGTGTTCAGAGCCAAATTTAATTTGGGCAAACCTTCTGTTCTAGTTATTTGTGGGACCATCATGGAATGCATTCTTTACATTAGAGTTCCAAAGTGCTGCCCAGGTAGTAATCTGAATTATTGTTTATTCACAGTTTCATTAAATAATTTTAGGAAACAAAAGAATAAGTAAAATAAAAAGACTCAATAATGCACTAAGTTGGTCCAGAAAGACATCAAAACTACTTGAAGGGATCTTCTGAATCATATTTGCCTGTTTGGAAGTGGACAGTATATTATAACTATATTATTCTATATTCTATATTCTATATTCTATATTCTATATTCTATATTCTATATTCTATATTCTATATTATATTGACAGTATAATACAACTATGTTATTTTAAAAGTAATGTAAGACACTTCTAAACTTTTCTGCAAAATAATAATAGAACTAAAACATGGTCCTGATTATGAACATTGACTGGGGTACATGTCTGGAAAATAATTTTGTCTACAGTACATGTATAACCACACTGAGAACAACACTACACTTGATCAATTAAAAGACTTGCTGAACTAAACAGGAAGTCAGAAAGATTAGGTAGAACAATGATATGAAAACTTTAGAAATTAAGAGAATGATGAAAAACTAAGATTGTGAACCAGAGTTTAGATAAATATGAGATAGATAATGGCACTCTTACCATGGTTCTCTGTGTCTGACCCTTTGCAATGACTTTTTAGCATTTAAAAAGTGGACAATGCTGGTAATATTTGTGTCATTGTTATTAGTAGCTATAATTCCTTTAACAAAACACTTTGAAAATAGAACTGTTTCCCTCTTTTTTATTTTCTTCCCAAGCTATAACTAACTTTCCACATAGTCAGGGAGACAGCTGACAGGACGAGTGAAAAGCACATTATATGGGTAAGGATTCTTTCCCTGTCAAACCATTCCATTGATTGTGAGACTTAAACAGTAAGTTTCAAACACTTATCTATGTAATTATTTTATGAGATCCATATTCTGCTTAAAGCCTGTTATTATTACTGGATATCATGTAAATCAAGCAGTAGCTTACAATGTAATTAATATAAATCCATGAGTTCTGTCAACAGAATTTAACCCAAGGAGATCCTGTAGTTTACACTATTTTGCAATAAAACAGAAATCATTTAGAAATATATAAATACTTATTTAGGAGTAAAACATAAGATAATATGAAGGATTTCTGTGTGCACAATATTCTAAAATAGGAATCTAAATAGCCTAACAATGTGTCTTCCACATATTGTGTTAGAACAACTCTGATGCCCTCATGTGGGAAAAAGATATTTTAACACATACTGAGTTGGCTGAAAATTCATGTTAGGAAGAAATGTGACCTGGCCAAAATATTTAAGGACAAAATTTTTGATATTAAGAATAGAATAAATTTTAATTTCATTTCAGTTTGAGCAGGAAGATGCATCAAATGCATAAAAACAAGCAAACAAAGCAAAAAAAACCTGAAACAAACAAAAAAACCCATCACAAAAACAAGATATAATAATTATTTGAGGAAAAAGATAACAAACATAAAATGTGCATCATTTCAAAGAAAGGCTTTACTTCCTATAATTATATAAGTGTTCAGAATTGCATTTTATTTGTCAATTTGTCTAAAAATTGCCTTCAACAGAAAAATAATCATTAATTTCTCACTTTGTACTTCAACCATCAGCTCTTATAAATATGGCCTTTTCTAGTGGGAAGCCTAAATACTGTGTTTAGGGGCTAGGCAATTAATTGAAGAGTGAAAAATAATATTGGTTGTCTTTTGTTTAAATTCATTCACATCTATATGGCAGTATAAATTTTTAAAGACTTGCTATTTTACTGATTGACTGTCTATTGCTTAATCTTCATATCACACTGAACAAGAATAAAAAAGTCTGCCAAAATTGATTATTTCAGGATTTAGAAATGTATCACTATATATTTGTACTGAAGTTGTACCAAGTTATGTTAGGAATAAGCTACACTTATAGACATCTATAAACAACCAGCAGAAATAATTCCTCATATGCCAAAGAGATCAGAATTTGTGTATTTTTATGACCTGACTACAGCAGAATGTCTGGGAGAAGTAAGATATGAGTTACATCATTTAAACCAATGGCCATTTCATGGATTTTTTCCCCCCCAAACTGTCTAGATGAATGTGATTATATTCCCTTTGGTACTCCTTTATTTCTTTTTCCATGATAAAATATATAGGACAAAAAAATTACTCAAAGAACTCAGGGTTCTTTGTTTTTTTATACAGTTAGATGATCTGTGAACAGTCCATTTTCTGAGCGCATTCATTATTTCACCATCAATACTTTATGTGAACATATCGGCCCAAGGGTCTGCTGCAAACTATTCACTTTGGTTACTGTATTTCTTTGACTATTTTTAATTCATCATTTGTGTTGTATGCCTAAACCATGAGTTACATGGCATTGTTTCTGCTTCTCAGTTATTTGACTGAAGAAAACCTTTGTAAAGCAGTAGGAAAATTATTTAATCGGTACTATCATATTACTACACAAATATAATTTAATGTATATGAATATTTTTCTGAAGAACACTAATTCCTCATTATTAATATAAACAGATGTCTCTTCTGAGCAAGTGTTTGCAACAAAAAGGAGTAAACAAAAGCATACATTCTGGTCAGATCAAAATCAATTGGAATTTTAGGCCATGAACATACTTTTTCCTCCCCTTGCTTACTCAGCCTTGGTCTCTTCACGTAAAAAAATGCTAAGGAATTAATAAACACTACAATTTCCACATCAGAAAACAGATAAATGCAACACAAGGGAAAGAAGTCCGAGGGATGCTGCAACCAGCATGAACAAGATCTTCAAATTTACATAAAATTTTTGACCAATCATAGAACTTTCCCTTTTGGGTGAGGACAGCACCATTGGAAGATCCATCACTTCAAAGCATTATGGTAGACACCATCTCCTAGTGCAACTCAAGAAACAGATACAAAGAAATTAAATTCTGCTCCAATAACCAGAAGACTCAGATTTAGTCTGAAAGGCTGCCTTTAAAATATCACACCTTTTGCCTCTACATACAGAGAAGCTTGTCCACTGTATGCAGGGCTGAATTCTTTGGGGAATCTTTGTCAGATGGTGAGGGAAAGTATGGATAGATTGTATAAAAAATAAAAAACCCAACCAAGGAAACAAAAACAGCAAAGCAACAACCATCCTGGGGCATACCTTAAGGTTAGCCCTTTAGGAGTAAATATTGGCACTGACATAGTTTAAATTCCTTCACACAATTCTCCTTGGATCTGGTGCATTTCCTAAGGCTAAGGATGACACATTCAGAGGCAGAAACAGCCTTGGAATAAAATTAATGAATTTTTCAAGTTTCCAAGTTTGCAAATTAATTTCAAAACTTTTCAAGTTTTCCAACACTGAAACCCAGATGTTTCAAATATTCAAGGTGACTTTTCTTTAGCATATTTATTTTTCCAGAATAACTATCTGGCCTTGACTCCAGCTCTCAAAAAACCTAGAAAAAAGACTGCTCCTTTTTTTTGGTGTCATGGGGAGGTCCTTACGGATTTAGGACAAAGCCTGAGATCACAGTATTTCCAAACTGTAACTTTTCCACATTACTTCCTGTCAAACTGGAACTTACACCTTCTTGCTGACAAGCAACCTGATAAATTTAAGTTCCCTATAGGTTAAAACTAGCACTTTTCCTAATGACCAATATAATTTTACTACATCCCTGAAGCTTTTTACATTTGCACTTTTTGTTGCAAAGATAGGGGAATGGTTTCAAACTGAGAGAGTAGGTTTAGATTAGATATTAAGGAAAAAAAAAATCTTACTGTGATGGTAGTGAGGCACTGGAACAGCTTGCCCAGAGAAGTTGCAGATGCCCCATTGCTGAAAGTGGTCAAGGCAAGTGGATAGAGCTCTGAGCAACTCGTCTAGTGAGAGGTGTTCCTGTCCACAGCAGAAGGTTTGGAAACAGATGATCTTTAGATTCCCTCCCACCTGAGTCATTCTATGAGTCTATGATCCTCTGATTCTGCTTTGAAATAGCAGCTTTTGGGTAGAAGCACGTAGTGCTTTTGCATAATAAGTAAATGACTTTCAAAATCTAACTAATCTTCCTGGTCATCCTGGTCCCTCTCTTTTTTCACCTTACTCCCCTAACTCTACCATAACAAGTCTGGTGCAATCCTGAAAGGCTTTTGTTCCCCATGCCATAATGTGTCTCACGCTCTGAACCAGCCCCAGTCCAAAAGGTGATTTGCTCCTGATGGCCCATCTTGGTGGGTTTCACACCTGGGCATGGAAGCCGAAGGTCCCTGGAGTCAGCTCTGGAAGGACCCAGACAGGGCAGGTGTACCCTGGAATCCACAGGCCGTGTCCCCATCTGCAATTACTTGTCCCTGTGATTTTCTGAGCTTGTAGAGATGGGCCTTTCTTTGGTTGGGTGATGACCCATGGGATGATCTTAGGAGTAGCTGGAGCTGGATATTATTTGGCTCTCAAATAATATTGGTGGTGTCTTTCTCTGCTCTTTTGTGGGCATGCAGAGAACTTTTATCACATAACCTAACAAAGCTTGATTCAATCAAGTACCATTGTTCAACATTTTCTATTGGTACCAGAAAATAGTTCCTGCATGCTAATATTTCCCAGTTCATATTGTCCAGAGACTACTTGAATATTTTGAAGGCTTCAAGCAGTAGTTTCAAGTGAGATATAAAGATATAGAAGGCTTATTTTAGTCAAAGTCTATTTTATCAGATGGTTTATAAATTATTTATTCTTTAGAGTTATCCAGTCTCATTAAATGCAGTTATTCCCTTGAAATACTTAACTAAAACCGAGTTATAGTTCAATTCAGCACTCTTGAGTTTCTCTAGTTTTTCTTGAGTAGATCACACCTGACAGACAGCTTATGCTTCAGAAATCTTTCCAAGAGACATGCTATAATGGTACCAAAATGTTGCTGAACAGTTGGTGCTGAATGGGTACCAGATATTTCCACATTTAAAGTTAGGCTGCTGATTGCAAATGTCACACATCTTTTTAAAAGATCTACAGCTTGATTTGATGGTACCAATGATAGAGCATTTCCATGTCCCAATTTAAGTAAAACTCTTCAGAAAAAAAGTCTACATAAACTTTTCAATAAAATTAATAACTTCTCAATCAGTTTTATTTCAATTTTGTTCATTTTCATAATTTTATTGCAATTCTATTCTAGTCTCATGGTCCCAGAATAAGCAAGGTCAAACCTGAAAATCAAATAGTGATTATTTTCCCCTCATAAGGAGAAACATCTTCCAGTAATGCTGATAGGATGGTTGTACATTTTTTCCTTTTACATAATTTTATTTTTTATTAAAATTATTATATTTCATAGCATCACATTGTATAAGCTTTTTTTGGTTCTGGTGGTATTTACACTTGTGTTAAACATGGGCTTTTACACTTCCATCATTACCCGAAGAAGAGTTGTGAATTTTAACTTTAAACAACCCACAAAAGTAAATCCAATTAAAAAGGAAGGATTGGAAGCAAGCTTAAAGATCATCAAGTTCCAACTTCCCTGCCATGTGCAGGGACATTTTCCACTAGACCAGGTTGCTCAAAGCCCTGTTTAAAGTGGCATTGAACACTGCCAAGGCTGGGGCATCTACAGGGCAACCTGGTCCAGTGCCTCACTCTCATCCCCACTGCAAAGAATTTCTTCCACACATCTAACTTAAATTTCCCCTCATTCACTTTGAAGACATTTGCCCTTGCCCCATCACTACAGCTGGTTATGAAGAGTCCCTCTCCACCTTCCTGCTAAGCCCTCTTCAGATACTGGAACTCGGCTATGAGATCTCCACTCAGCCTTCTTCAAGCTTAACAGCCCCATCTCTCTCAGCCTGTCTTCTCTGACAGGCTTCTCTGTCTTCTCAGTAAAGTCTGTCTTCCCTACCAATCTCACAAACTCCTCAGGACTTGCTCCAACAGTTCCATGTCCTTCTTATGATGTGTCTTCTTTGGCAGTACTGGGACAATGAGTAATGGGTACAAATTGAAAGAGAACAAATTTACGTTGAATGTAAAATGAAGGTCTTTACTGTGAGCGTGGTGAGACACTGGAACAGGTTGCCCAAGGAGGTTTTAGATGCCTCAACCTTGGCTGTGCTCAAGACCAGGTTGATTAAGTCCTTGAGCAACAGGATCTAGTGGGAGGGATCCCTGCCCATGGCCAGAGAATTTGGAGCTAATTGATCTCTAAGATGCCTTTCAATCTCTTAAAATTCTGAGATTCTCCCAGTGCCTACATTTTCTTTTCGATACTTGTGCTGTGTGCCTAGAACACCTGTTATTGAAGACTTAAAATGGAATGGAATTTATTGACAGCCTCAGCCTTTTCCATAATCACAGTCTCCCATTTAATTCCAGAGAGGGTCCACCTTATTCCTTACCTTTATTTTGTTAACAACATACCTATAGAAGCCGCTCCTTTTTTTCTGACACCCACACTTCCTTATTTATCTGTGCATATCTCCTGTAATTTTTTCCCAATTTATTTCTTGTTAGGATGCAGCACTCCTGAATTTGGAAGAGGTGATTCTTGAATATTAGCAAGCATTCTTGGGCCTCTCTGCCCTCCAGGGCTCTATCCCACAGGACTCTACCTCCTAGACTTCTCAATAGGCTCTCCTGAAGGCCAGAGCAGTGAGCTAGCTGAATGCCTTTTTCACTGCAATGGGAATCTCAAATTCCAGCATCTCATGGTCACTACAGCCGGAGCTGCTTGGAGCATCACATTCTCCACCAGCTTTTTCCTGTTGGTGAGCACAAGATCCAACACTGAACCTCTTCTCATTGACTCCTCTATCACTTGTATGAAAAAGTTGTCGCCAGCATATTTGAAGGAGCTCCTGGATTGCTTGTGCCCTGCTGTCCTATCGCAATACATATGACAGAAATTTTTTGCAAAAATATTTAAATTTATATTAAAAATAATGCCAATGTATGCTATTTTATGCCAACAAATATTGGCCATAACTGAACTATAGTCTTCAAAAACTGAAGTCTCATACAAGGTAACCAAATAAGAAAAAAGGGGGAGAAAGTGTCCTGCTGCCATCGCACAATATACACAATCCATACTAAAGCTCTTTACAGGTACTGATAAAGCCCCTGGGCATCAGGTGCCCAGGAGAAAACAAAAGGCTACCTCTGAAATTTTTGGGTTTTGTACCACAGCTTTCACAAACAAACACTACCAGCCTTTCTCATGACTCCTTACTAGAAGAAAATATCCTGTATCCAGAGCCTATAACAGTCCTTAAAAACAAAGCAGCATTGCTGATGACATGTTATTTATATGCTTGTTATCTCTAAGGTGAAATACAGCATAGACTTCTGTATTGTATTTTAATGCAAGAACAGCTGCTGTGATTTAGCAATATTTTTATATGCTTACATACAGAGTAGATATACTACCAGAGCAATACCAGTATTCAGAAAACTCCACATAGTTTCCAATGCTATTCTGCTATATTGAATAAATAAGACCAAGAATATTTTTATTTCTTTTCTTAAGCTTTGCCTTGGCAGGTTTTTGCCTTTTAATCCTCTCAAAGCCTTTTAAGAATCCCAGTATAGTATGTCCAGTCTTCCCTTAAAAAATACAAGTCTTTCTCCACTGTTATTTAAAGCATTGTACTCCCTACCAGGTACACACGTAATATGATTAAATATGGAATGATGATTAAATAACCATCTAGAATGGCTTTTACACTTGAATTTTCTACAGAAGGCATGCCTGCAGCAAATACTTTATCAACACAGCAAAAAAAGTTTGCTTTCTTCAATGTTATACACAATATCAGTTAAGAAACACTGCCAGATGCCAAAGTAATCAATCAGCTGGATATATGGAGCATCTGTGCCTTTTTATACTTCTGTATCAGGCAGAAAACAGTGATCCTCAAGTTGAATAAGAGCTTCTGATCAAGCACTGCAAAGAAATGACCATAATTACACAGCAAGGTATAATGTTCACATTATTTCCTTTACCATAAAAGCAGTAAAATCTTTAATAACAAAAGAAAATCAGGCTTTGTTTCAGGAGCAGAAGATTCTCATGGCAGTCCTTCAGTCTCTTCACTTTGGATTCCCAGTTTAGGCAATAACTAATTCTCAGTAAAGCCTGTCTATTCTTTACATGTAATTTTTTACTGAAGTCTCATATTAATTTTGTCTAAATTAAACACATTCCTCACTAACTCTGCTGCTACTTGAAATATTAAAGGATCTTCATACTCCCAGTAAAGATATCTGCAATTCTCATATACTCCCAATAAACAGTAAGTTTACGGAAAATCATAAAAGTTTTTAACTTCTAGTTCAGATAGTTTAAACTCAGCATAATTAATTTCCATTTTGATATTCAAAACTTAAAAAAGTATCTCTGTTTATGACCAGTGAATATATTCCTCAAAATTAAGATGGTTTAAAAAGCACATGAAGACATAACATATACTGTCAGATATCCAAAAGATTCATCATCTAGAATGCATACATTATCTGTCTTTACTTTCATGCAAAATATCAGCAATGGGCAGAAGACAGGCATCTAATTCTGCCAATATTCAGTGATTCTGTGATCTCTAAAGTCATATAATAAATTTCTGATGAACTAGAAAAATATTCCTAATAATTTTTCTCCTAAACAGTGCATTCTTTACATGCCACATAGAAAAGGAACCACCAAGAAATGCAGCATGAAGGACAGGATTTCAAATTGAGAAGCTGGACCCATGAGAACCCACTGCATCACTCACCAACAAACTTGCTGTGGCTGCACACAATCCCTCTGTCTCTCACTGATAAAGATGTTAAATAGAGATATTAAAGAGCACCAGGCCCAAGACAGAGCCATGAGGGACCCTACTTGTCACCAGCCTCCATGTGAATACAGAGCCATTGACTAAAACTCTCTGGCTGCATTCATCCAGGTAATTCCTTATCCACAAGTAGTCCAAGATCTGATTTGGGGTAAGCATACTATGTGGAAGGCCTTACAGGTAGATGACATCAGTCAATCAGTCCTTGTTGGGCACTGCCAGCACACCATCATAGAAGGCCACCAGACTAATGAGGCAGGACTTGCCTTCAATGATGCTGTGTTGGCTGTCTCAGTTTGTCTCCTTGTCTGGTATGTGCCTTAGCATTGTTTCCATGAGCATGTGTGACATGATCTTCCCAGGCACGCAGGTGACACTGGTCTGCTGTCCCCCTACTCCTTCCTTCCACAATTTTAAGGATAAGAGTGATTGGGTAGATTAAAGGTTAAATACTCTTACTGTCTCCAATGTGAAGACTTTCAGCAAACACTCTTCTATTTCAGAGCTACAAACTAGTATCCATACAGTTCTGCATACAGTTGATTGAAGTGTTACTCAGTGCTTGCTTTATAGCCAATGTCCAAACAGTCAAATCTGTGTTTCATTCTGCAGCTAGTCATGTCTTTACAATTAATTAGAAAACAATTACATTACAATCAGAAATCAATTTTCAAAGAGACAGTGCTTTTGCAGGAAACAAACTTCTCACTCTAGTAGTCAGTGATTCCACTACCTGGAAGTCCCAAAGGTTTTGCTTTCCAGTTTACATAATTTCAGGAAACACTCCACATATTCTCCACACACATCAAAAACAGAAACAGTGTTGAACACTACATGATCATTAATAACTTTCCATCTTAGAAATACTTGACCTGGTTTTGTGTATTGTGAAAAGTCAAACACAACTGGGCCTTTGTTCCTCTTCAATACTGACAGATGTGATAGTAATATTTGACTCGTTCTTCTGCAAAAGATATGGGAAGTTCAGGAGTTTTGTTGTTCTGTTGTGTTTTTTCAAGAAAATGGACTTACTTATCCATGTTCAGTGATATCTCAGTACCACGGAAAATAAATGTTTAGCATGTATTTAGAAAGGGTGCGCTCCTAGTCTTGAAATAGCAAGACATACAGCCAGTAATGCCAAGTACCAATAAAATTTTAACTGTTGTAACATAAAAGGATGTCCCGTACACATTTAAAATACTTTGCTAAGCAAGCATTTACACTATACTACCCCATGATGTGACTAAGTTTACATGTACCCACCATTTAACACTGTTAAAATCCTTTTCTCTAAATATGTACAACACTTTCTTATTGAGTGCTGCAATGTGCGGAGAACTATAAGCAAAAAATGGAAAAGAGAGACAGCAAAGAGTTAAGCAGATGGAGAGACAGAATCACCTCTGCCCTCCTCTCACTTCCTGCCATCCTTCCTTCCATTATATTAAGATGTAAAGTAATTTTAAAAGTTTCTTTGCAGAGCATAGAGTTCCATTATGAACACTACTACCATATTTTTTAAATTATTAGGTTTTTTTCAAAATCGACCAATATTAGCTATTTTAGAAAATATCTTATGACAGACTTCAAAAGAAAAGTAAACACCAAATAGCAGTGTCATAGTGATATATCCCATTAAATAATTCAGATTTTCTGTCTTGTTGTCTTTGCTTCTTTCTTTTCTTACTTGTCTGGAATTACCACTTAGCACTGAAATCATCACTATCTAAAGTTTTCCTGAAAGTTTTTCCATCAGAACCCAATTTTTCTATGGAAATCAGGATTTCTTTTTAAATAACTGCCAGAAGACAACTTTTTATTGTTATTGTTGTTGTTGTTATTGTATCAGTTCGCAACATGTGATGTTTGGAAGTAAAAATAAGATTTTTTTCTGGAGTAGATGAGCATTGTGCAGAGGAACTCACTAATCTTTTTTTTTTGATTATGCAACCATCCTGATCATCCTGATCTCTTCTTCTTTTATTATACTCCATCAAATGATATTTGGAATTCATTTTACTTACTCTCCACTGCTTTTACCCAAGGTAATTCAAGAAACTGCCCTTGTTCCAGATCACCTGTTACTGAATTACTGGTAAAAATGGCTATTAAATGTTACTTTGAAATTTGTCTGCCTAGAGAACCTCATTAGACTTCAGCTGAAGCTTCACACAGATTGGCAATTCTATTGCCTTCACATAATGTATATTATGGCAGTTATCAACTACAACAAGTCAGAAATTCAGATTATTTAAGGAATGATTGCTCATCTGTTCTTGAAATACCAAATCAGAATACTGATCCTTACTAAGACATTTTCTGTCAGTGACCACGTGAAACCTCATATTTGCTCTTACTGTTATGCTCACTGATTTCTCTGAATAACACCAACAGGCTATGGATCATCGCTTAGCTCCAGAAGT
Organism: Agelaius phoeniceus; assembly: GCF_051311805.1. Taxonomy (NCBI): domain Eukaryota; kingdom Metazoa; phylum Chordata; class Aves; order Passeriformes; family Icteridae; genus Agelaius; species Agelaius phoeniceus. Next base: position 57,714,514 of record NC_135303.1, on the reverse strand, counting down.
CCTTGACCTGCACAAGTTCTAACTCTTAACCACACTGCTCTTGGTCAAATGCAGTTTTAGTGGTCTGCAGATATGAAACAAAACTAACATTACGTTCACACAAGCTGTACTTTAATATACATCACGATTTGGCAATCACTTGTGATAAGCAACCTTTTAATCACTTTCATTTTTTTCCTGAGATCCAGCTTGGGTTCCTTACAGAATGACCTTTGAGTCTTTGCACCATTAATTCTGCTTTATATGACTTCAAGCTATTGTCATTCCCCAAATAAAAAACAAGCACCTTCTTGGATCAGGATGATTTTTCTCCTCTAACTTTCCAATTCCTACCATGCAGAAGCTAAGCATAATGATTTTACCTGCATTTAGGGCTTTTAAAACTTTAGTTAAACCTCATTTTATGAACTATTCCAATCAATAGTATTTATTAGGATTCTTTATCTCTCTTATATACCAAACCAGCTGATGCTAAGATCAGCAGCATTAACTAATTTCTACTCCTAATATTGTTGCCTTTGGCTCAGAATGTGTGCACAGAGAATTTAATTTCTCATATTCTCTAATATTGCCACTTCCATCTAGGAGATATTTTATCATTTAATGGCCTTATTTTCAACAGAGATGAACACCTGCATCTTTCCCAAAAAGCCCACAATCATTAAGCATGTATAGTATAATTTGACAGTGCACCTTCTTCATTTTCTCTTTATCATACCAGAAACATTAACATACCTCAGCACATTATTTTTGCTCACTGGTATCATCTCATGTTCTTTTGCATATAGTTTTGTTTTCCTTAACTTTTAAGATGTCATCAATGCTCCCCAGAATTAACTTAATTTCTAGTTTCTAATGTTTCCAGCTTGCTTTTCCTTACTTGCCATCAAGGATATTTTAGATGAATAAAAACAAGCATTTCCACTTATGTCTGAAATAACCAAAAGGTTTGTCAGTTTGTTTTTTACTTTGCTGCTCCTCACACAGAAAGAGCAGAAGATACAAACCCAAAAACAAATAAGATATTTTTAGTAATTTTTTTAAGTAAGCTGTAGAGAAAATAGACTATCAAAATTTTAAAGGTTGATTATTCAGTAACACCCAAGAAAATATACACAAATCAAAAGAAATAAAATCTCAGCTACACAGACATACATTACAGGACAGCTAAAATCCACATTGCACTGAAATGAAAAAATCATGTTTGAGTGAACTCTTATGAAGTGAAATGTCACTTCATACATTTGAGTTTAAGTCCAGTTACTTAAATAAATGAGACTGCGCAACTTGAAATGTTAATAATTATGAACCTTCAATAGTGATGCTACACTGTGGGAGAAGAACTTTTGAAATGAGCACACATAACAGTCCTGTCTTTGATTGCCAAGGTAATGACAGCTCCTTAAAACTGTTCCTTCTAATTTCAACAGCTTAAAAACTTCTTAAAAGTAACACCACCTTTGAACACAGTGGAACGCATCAGTAATGCAATTGTTTGTAGAAACCATATAAGAAATACACCAATCTGATCACAAATCATAAAAAAATAAAATTAGACAACAAATTTATTCCAAGTTTATCACTTTTTAATGATTAAAGGAGGTTTTTATTTGAAGGTTTTGGGGTTTTTTTAACCTTTTTTTATTTTCCCATGTCAGGAGAGCTGTTATATTACCAGTCCCAATTTGTGCCTTCAAAAACTTGAAAGATTACACAGCTTGGTAAAAGATATTACATAGCATAGTTCAACCATGATGACTAGATCATGACTGTATTGGTTTAATTGTTCTAACTGACTTGTCAACATCTCAAGGAAAGTCACAGACTTGAAATATTTTTATTGACCTGGAAAGGCTGGGAGGTTTTTTTCCTAATCTAGAAAGAGTCAGCAGGGCTTAGACAAGATATTCATTGACCTGGAATGACTGCTTTTTCAGCCTTTCTTACTCCAGAATGACTGTAAAAGACTTTTAGCAACTATGCTCTTAGTAACAGGTAATCTAATTTTCTGAACAACGTGCTGCTACACATATTGCCTTCATTACTAAAAGCACTTTAAGAATTCATGTATTAATTACAAGAATAAATACTATATGGCATGCACAGCGTCTGTTGGGTGAATTCTTTGGCACAGAATTTTACAGTGCTTTAACATGGGTTTGTTTAGTCTCTGTTGCTGACGTACTATCTGAGACTGTTTCACTAGAGCTAGGACTTTTTCTTAGCCAGAAAAAAGCAGAAAAAAAAAATTATTAGGAATATATGATAAAGACACCATTATCCAGAAATATTTCTTGATTTTAAATGGTATTTTTGAAAATTGGCAGCTGCAGCAAGAGGTTGGGTTTTTGCACTCTGTTTTTAATGCCACAGGTGAATGATTTGAAGAACCAAAAAAAAATTCATAATATTTTACATTGATTGTGTATACTTTTGTTTCCCATATTTCATCACACTGAGCAAGAGCTACTTAAACTCATGTTTTCTGAAGGAAAAGAGACGTGAATTCACAGGTTGTTGCCTAGCACATCATTTTCTAGGAGGAAATACCAAGGCCCTAGACTGGGCATCAGTCATTAATCAGGTTTTAAGCACTTAACTTCCTTAGCCCTTCTTAAACTCCCGTTGCTGGAGTTGTTTTAAGTAGGTGTGAACTTCAATTCACTAGAGAGCTGACACCTTGTCAGAAAAGGATCAAAGGACAATGTTTATACTGCTGTTAAAAAACCTTGACTTGTGCCCTATACGTTTTGCATTTATAGCAAATGTCCAGTATTTGTCTTTACGTTTGGAAAAGCTGTCTTTGCAAGCTACATATGCCTTGCTGTCTAAGGTCCTCCCTGTATAAAAAGAACATAATCAAGAACAAATGTAATTCCTATGGGGAAAGACATTTAAATAATGGCATCATGATTTTCCTAATGTCATGAGAGTAAATGCAAGGGGCTTTGAGGATTCCAAGACAAATTGTCAAGATCGTGGTCTAGAGAAAAAAAAATATTGGTCATCCTTGACCTGAAGTCTATCAGTTATTCTAGATACTTTGTTCCCCAAAACTACAAAAGATCCTAACCTACCACTGCAAGAGCAATATTACTTCTAAAAGAACTTGTTTAGAGCAATATAAACTACGTCAAAAATATCTAATTATGAAGAATAGCAGGTATTTGGTAAGTCCTACACACACTCCGTAGTCCCAGTTTTCAGTTGCGAGTACCCATATTACATCAAAAACGACGAAAGAAAATTATTTTCTATAAGTTTCTTCACTACTTAAAGTAATATAAAAGGAATTACGTTCAGGTAGGGAAGGTTTCTTCATGGTACAACTTCAGGATCATGGTCTATGTGTTTGTTTTGATAGGTAGCAAACAGTGCAACCAGCACAAGGGAAATGTATGAGTTATTGATAAGTACACTGCTGGTACATCCTGTAACCAGACCATAAAGATCTGATGTATTTTCTGAGACAGCAATTTTGTCTTATTTGAGGTGAAAGGAAAGAGAAGAAACACAATTCATTCTCTAAATAAACAACTTAGTTTTAAATTATAACAGTTCCTCTCCATACATTTGTTTCAGAACTGATAGATTTTCAGTCATTTTTTCTTAGAGAAAGGATACGTCAGTTTCATTACTCCCCCCAGCAAGCACATATTATGGGGATTAAACATATTTTGTATCACAGTTAATGGTGAGGGTAAGATACATTTCAGCAGGATAACTTCGAAGGAAAAAAGGCAAAGATTCCTGAATAATCAGATGATCATGCCTTCCAGAGAAAACCTGGCCTGGTGTGATGGTTCAGAAACTTTTTTCTGCACAGTGGAGCCTTGTCTCCACATTCTGACCAAGAGCCATAACCAAAGCAAGTGCAATGTGAGAGAAGTGTGTTTGCAATTCTCTATCTCCTCTTGCTTTTTTCCCCAAATAATATCTTATTTTTAATTTTGTTGAAAGGGCCTCATAAGGAAATGAGACTTTATTATAAGCCACATCTTTAAAACATTTCATCCTATGCAGATTAATGACAATGACAATGTGAAAAATCAATAGACAAAGGTATCGTAAAGAAATATTTTCTTTCAGTTTGTCATTTTAAAAACATGAATGACTGCAAAGATCATTATAATTTTCAGTTAAAATAAAAATTGAATACCCTATCAGATAAAAGGACAAGGGAGAGTAGAGAGCAGAAATTATCTAGTAATCATATGTCCTTTATTTTCTTCAAAAGAACTGGTTTTGATTGAGTTCTTTAGTCTAAAAAAGAGAAGTTTTTATAATAGTAGAAAAGAAAGCTAAAGTAGGTATAATTAAAAGTATGCAGATAAACAATTGACAATCTTTACATGGTAATTGCTTGGTAGCCAGCAAAATCACTGTAAAACTATTTGTCAAGAAAAGTAGAACTCCTTAGAGAAAATGCTGTTCCTAAACATGTATATGGGAGCTCAGATTAATATGGTTTAAAGTCATTCCAATTATCTAGTTGTGCTGGTCCAAGTCCTTGAAGTTTTTGAGTATGGTTACCTCCATTTACAAGAGCTGTGGATTTCACCCAAATATTTCTTTTTAAACAGGGAAGTTAGAAACTAAACCAGACTAGCTATAGCAAGCTTTTTTAAGAAACTAGTAAGTTTCAATGCAATCAGAGAGGAGACATCTGGAGTCAGAATCAGTAGGATAGTAGGTTAAAAGTTGAAGAAAGAGGACATCAAAGCAAAGCTTGCTTTTTGCTTCAGCAGAAATTTATAGAAAACTTTTTCCAATGTCTGATTTTATTGTTGCTAAAAGGATAAGAAGCAGGTGTACTTGAGAAAGGTACATAGAAACAGCTGGGAGGCAATAGATTCATTATGCTTGTCATGAGATGTACAGACCTGAAAGCCAATCAGAATGGTATTTACTGCATGATAGATAAAGTAATAGTAATCCTCCCTAAACTGGCAAAGGCTTCAAAATCACACTATGATTTGACAAGGTATAAAATTAATTAAAATTAATAATTATTGAAGAAGATGATCCAGAAACCTTTGTCAAACTAAAGAACTAGATATTAGTTTGAGTAGGAAGGGAAGTCTTAGAGATCATCTAGTTAAACTCCCTTGCGATAGTAAGGGACATTTGGCCTTGTTAAACTTTACTAGGTTCCCACTAGGGCCCGCTAATATTCCTGGGACCATGTTCAACTAAATTTTGGCTGTCTCCATGAATGAAGATTCATGGAACAGATCCTGATGACTGAAAAAAAGGTTGGAAACTGATTTTCTTTTAATTAGCATTTTTTGCTTCATGTTAACCTCAGTGATATTAGACGTACAGCTAGAAAATGATATTAAATAACTCAGCTACTCACTTCTGCCATAATCTCTTTTTGTATGGGATTGTACTGAGTATTCATTGCATTTTTATTTATATATATGTTGGATTCTACCTTCAGTTACTTCTAAAACAAAGCCTGGGAAACTGGATACTAGCAAAAACACTCCTCGATTATTTCAAGAAAGGCAAGGTGAGGCAAGGTGAGGTGAAGCAAGGAGAGGAGAGGAGTGACAGACTTCCTGGTCAAAGTTTACATTTAAATTTCACAAAGCTTTGCTAGCCCATCCCTGTAGTACAAGCTGTTCACAGAATCCTCATATTATTCTTTTCTGCGCAACACCAGCCATGTCATATCAAGACACCCTTTATTTTGTTAAAGAGTGATTGTGATAGTGACTGTCCATAGTCTCATTCAGACAGTCTTCTACCTAACTCAACAACCTTGTCTCCATTCTGATTTTTTGGACCTGGTGCACAGTTCAGTCGCTGCCCACTACAGTGTAGCAAGGGCTTTTCCAACAAATAAATAAATGTTCTCTTCCTTATTTAACAAGTGTCAATAGAAATGTCTTAGACACTGAATAAGCCTTTATCCATTAACTCATTCCACCACTAAAAATACACACACTCAATACAGCATTGGCAAAAATACTGTCAGTTAAAAAAGAAAATGCTACCGTTTTATGCAATTGTTCCTCCTCCAAAATAATAGTATTCCTTCTTTCTCTTCCATCTGATCCCATTATGAAAGCTTTTTTTTTTTTCATTTATATAGCTTTTTTTCTTCTTCATTTTGTTAGCTTTTTCCTTTCCCTCAATTCTGCAGTGAGCAGACCGTATGCACACACACACATGCACATCCACCCCCCACCCCCGCTCTTTCTCAGTCTCTCTGCTTTTAGCAATAATTTGCACATAATGGAACAGCCAGAGGGGGGTTTGATCAATGACCTCTGTCTCAGAGATGCTGTTCCAAGGGAAACACATCTGCCAACATAAAGTATTGGAGCAATCATAGCTCAGTGAGCGCCGTAATAAGCAACTGTTACACTGGAGCCATCAGTCATGTTCAGTTACAGACCTGAAAGGATATGGCACCTCAGGGAGCAATGTCCTTCCATAAATTTGGGCAGCAATGAAGAATGATTTGCAATCAAGTAATAAAAGGCCTAAAAAAGGTCCACCACGCATACTAACATCCAATACAGCTGACAAAGAAAATAAAAAACCTTGGCATTGTTTGCTCGTTATGTAAACTACACAGCTGTCCAAGCAATTAAGATATGATTTTGGGAATTCTCTCGTAAAAATTTGCTAACAGCGCTTCCACTTGTGAAAGTGACATTCTTCTTTATCAGTAAAGTGCATTTCATTAAGGTAATGCAATTTCATCTAGCTTAATAGTAGGAATTGCTTAACCTTATGGCAAGAGTACGTAAACAACATAAAATTAATGATACTCCATGCATTGTGGGAATAGATTTGCATTAGTGACAGCATTGATCAAGTAATAGAGAAACTAACATGCACTTCAAATTGTTAGTACTCTAGGGATTCCTGTTCACTATCTGCAAAGTCATATTTCTGGTCTTCTGGTTGCAAAACTGTTAGAAAAGATAAAATTCACAGTAAGCTTTGCAATTTTTTAGTACTAACACTAATGAAATAAGCATGATAAAAAAGGCATGAGTCTGAGGGGATCTATCTTCACAGGCTAAAAATATAAATGGAACAACAGAGATGTACAAACGTCTTCTAGAAGTGATTGACTATATATGTGCAACAGCCCCATTATTCAAGAGGCGTTTTTTTTCCATTCTTTCAGATAATTTTTAAATGCTGCAGACACCACTTAATGTTTTGATACTTTTATGAATCCATCTACAGGAATGTTTATTATGCTTATATTCTTTATTATTTCTGCTTCAACCATTAATGGTATGGCTGTGTGGTTTTGCACAGTATTATGGGCTGGACAATTGTCTAATATGTAAGGTTTTTCACATGCCAAAGTCAAGAAAAAACATCAAGGACATCTAAAGTCACATCTGCTCGAGAAGGATCTTCTGTCTTTTGTACTTCCTTTCTTCCAGAGATGAGTTTTTACAGATACATACAATACAATATCAGTCAATCAGCAGAGCTTGTTTTGGGTAGTCTGACCCCTTTCTTATCAGAGATGTTTTTCTCAGGCCCCTATTGATGCAAAAGGTTAGGAAACCTCTGACTGCTTAGAGAGGCTTTGTTACTTCCTTAAAAATCTCCCTTAGGCTAGCACAAACATGTCAATCCATAGGAGTAACCCCTATTAAAACAGCTAAATCTTGATTGTTAGTGTTTATACACTGCACTGAAGATCAGCTTTCAGTTTTTCTGTGTTTCAGAGGAACAACTTAATAAAACTTGTCTGAAATGCTCTCATTTTATTAGTGTATGCCCTTATTTTCTCACAGTCCAATTAAATGTTGTGGTTTAAAACCAGCTGGGAATTAAACTCCAAATTAGTCTCCCTCTGGTGAGAGAGGAACACAGGCAGAGGCTATGGGCTGAGATAACAATTTACTGAAAACAAACAGCAAGAAACTAACAGGAACAGCAACAATACATTAATAATAAAAGCATACAAAAAAGAGAGATATTTACACAAAAATGTGCTCACCACCCTGATCCAGCATGGCTGCTGAGACAAAGAAAAGTTGCTGGACATTACCACTACTGGCACCACATAGCCTCCTGCAACAAAGAAGAAAATGGCAGACATTACCACAGCCCTGCAGTGACAAACTCCCCTTCCCTGAGTCAATGGACAAAATTATGGACAAAGTCAGATTGTCCACATCGCTCCATTCCATCACAGCTCCTTGTGGCACCTGTGGTGCATGCACACCGCCACATTCGGCATTATTTGGCTGGACTGGGCTGGGCTCAGCTCGCCTCCATTCTACTCAGCTGTGTGTATCACTTGGACTTGCATTCTCCCTCGGGAAAGAGGAACAAAATGGTGTCACTTCTGCTGTGGGGTGGCTGTTCCTTCCCCTGAAGCCAGGGTCCAAGCCATGACAGCAGTGGTATCGAATAGCGAGCTGGCCATGCCCACAGAGCTCTGGGCCCCACCCCCTCTCACAACTGCAGGAAAATTAGGGCAATGTGTCGGCAGGAAACAGATGACAGAGATGATGGAAAGTAGGGAAATGGAGAATGCTATAGCTGAGATTGGCAAGACCTATCCAACAAGGAGTGCTACTTATGGGAATTTTATTTTTGTTTGGTTTACAGCTTATTGCTTATTTTAGAGCTTTTAATTTAAAAGACAAAAGCTAACTCTGTCTCTCTCTTCCAGATGGAAGACATAAATGGAAGTATTACCTGTAAGTACTCTTCACTTAATTAACTTCATAACTGAAAAAATGCTGCAGATATTCCTGCTCAAGCAACATGCACATAGTAGACAAGCTTACAACACAGTCATATTCTCAAGTCTCCTGAAGCAATATCAGTGTAAGGTGTTATTTAAAAATAGGATAGGTGACACTTTCATATTATATTGGGCTAGACTCCTTGTTCAAAGAGTCCTTTTCATATTGAAGTTATTCTTCAGCAGGAAAAATACTCAAAGTTATGAAACAAGAGTCATGCAACTAGAGGGAAAGGACGTTTTACTAGCGATAGGTCAGGTCCTTGACTACACAGGCCTACAGTGGAAAATCCAAAAAAGAGCAAATTCCTCTTATTTAAGATACACCAGTATGTCATTCCAGATGGCAGACCAGACACATTTCTGGATTACTGAGAGCAGAATAGAATGAACAGTATAAATCTGAAGCCTAAAAACCTAAATCTGTGTAATTCCTAAACCCATCAACAGGACAATTTTTAGATACAGAACAAGCAGGTCTCTGTATGGATATCTCTAAACCAAGTAAGAAGAGGATTAAGAGAATGCTTTGTACAAGTCCCTAAAGGCATTTGTTCTTAAACAGTTTACCGCTTTACTGCTATACACAGTAGGACTCCAGGACACTGTAGTTCACAGTGTTAACTTATGACAGGACAACTAGTCCCAAACAATGCTAAACAATGCCTGCAGAGTTTTGTAAGTCTGATGCTCAGACTTATGAAATAAACCCTTTTAAAAATATTTTAAAAGGTTTGGGTTTTTCCCTCTTTTTGCATGTCAGGCTACAGCTAGTCTAAGAAAGCTAGGCAAAGAACCTATTGTCTTTAATTGCTATTATCCATCAGAAAGTCCTCTTTACAGGGAAAAATTACACTTCATGATAAATCTACATAAGAGATTACTGCATTTTCATAATTTAGTCACCCATTCTAAGGAGGAAATCAGCCTAACAGTGGGCATTACAGGTTGTGCTAAGCAGCTGTCCAGAAACTGTTAATTTCTAGGGGTAAGTCCTGCAGGTAGTTTTTATTTCTAAACATGAAACCGTTAAATTGTTTCAGAGTTTTTCCAGTTATATCTCCCAGGGCTTACAGAAAGCCTTGATACACAAGAAAAATACAGGGACAAGACCCCCATGGATTTAAACAGAGGACAGTTCTCATGTACTAAGACTGAAAAAATTGAAGTTCTTCTGGAAAGGGATCAGAGGGCCACCATGTCGTAATTCTCTAATACTTTGTCTTAATACTGTAATACTTCTATGATTCAGGCACAAAAAGCTTTGTTCTCCAAATATGATTCTCCAGTTTCCACAGGATTGTTTATTACTATTTACACAGATGAGCAAGTTTTTCTTAAAAGGTGATCTATCAATACTGGCTTCAGTCTTGAATGGATACCTACTTATGAGTGAATAAACACAGCAAATCTGAGGGAGGGGGAGATAGATTTGAATACTTTACTTCCTTCTCATTTCTTATAAGATTTATGTGAATCAGATGATTGTGTCCATCATATCATGCTTTTTAATCTGTACTTCCTCTGTGCCCCCAACAGAGTGCTGATTTCTGCACTATTAAGTTAGAACTTAATATTTTCCCTCCTTGTTTCCATCTCAAACATCTTTTAGTAAAAGTCACTACTGTTGTCATTTTGTAAGTGAGGACATAAGGTCCCCTTTGCACCAGTGAGACTTTTTGCAGCCCTGAGGGCTCAACAGATCATAAAATAAAAATTATTAAATGTTCTGCATCTTAGTCAGAGCACAAAATCTTAGTGGCCAAAATCAAGGTACCTCTTATCTTTTAGGTTTAACAAATTAGAAATACCTTATGAGTGAATTTCATCCATGAGTAGATCACCAACACATAACCCTCTTGTATTTTCAGGTACTTGTGGTAAATTGCACCACTTGAAAATAAGGGTGCAATTTTTAAAAGCTCATTCCATCAACCACGTGTTTTATGTCATAATTAAAATATTCAATTTAGTTGAAAGCCACCTATATCACATATAACTTCTTCTGATTAGATACTCACTTGTTTTAGTGACAAAACAGCCTCAACATTATCTCCATAGACAAGTATATACTGGACTCCTTAACATCCAACACTTTGCACCAGAACCATGAGGATGTTGCCTTACCTAATACAACATAACTATCACAAAGTGGAAATTAATTAACAAATATATTCCTTTTATTTTTCTTTCTCTTCTCTCTGGCCCTCGTCATTCAGATCTAATATATTCTGGATATGTAAGGTAGAAAAACAGACAAAAGCCATTTAGTTCACACGTGTCTCTTTCATCACAGACAGACAATAGTGTCAACTCTGTTTTCCTTATGGATAAGATTTAGGGGATCTTCCATGTAACAGAAGCTGTTCACATGTCCTGAAAGCTGAATGTCTGCTTTACACAGGACAGTGACTAAGAAAGATTTTGTTATTTTAAGGTTTTTGATAGGATAAGTAGGCTAACTGGAGACTTTGCCATTTTGGAGAAGCTATAAATTCTGATGTCACGTTCTAAAGTTGCAGTACCTTATATTTGTTATTTATTACATTTAAACATAAGACCAATAAGAACTATACTTCATGGCACTCCTATGGATATGTTGTCTATAATTCTGATATTTCAATTTAATTCAAAACAGGAAATAGTTTCCATCCAATCCATCTCTCCAATACCACAACTACATTCCTGGTCTGCTTTAAAATATTTTATAGGATATAAAAATTCTGTATACTAGGCATTTGCCAACTAGTAAGTCTATTGTTCACTTGGAATGCCAAGTGACTTCATAACTTTATATTCATTGGCAGTCATTGCCAATACTTTCTTAAGTATACCCTACCTATTTAATTACTATTGAGCTGCAATTATAAGCTTTCTCTCCCTTTCTTTAAACAATAGTTTCTTGAAACATAATTTGGGACAGACTCATACAGACTTGGGGGTTTCAGTGGAAAAAACCCAACAAAAACAACAGACAGTATTTTGGCATTACTTTTTGGCTTTCAAATAACAAGGTAGAATGAAAAAAAAAAAAAAAACACCACAATTAATACATCAGAGAGCTCTGCCAGGCTTTTATAGCAATACAGGATTTTTTTGGCTATAAAGAAACATATTGAATCTTCAGAGCACAGCCCATTCTTCACTGCTTCAGTTGTCTTCTTTTGTTTACAAGTCCCTGCCATCCTTCTCTGTGAATTGAATGCTAAACTGTCTCTGGAGAGACGTTATATTGCTTACAGAATGCCTCAGCAGATGGTGCTTCCTGTTGCAACAGAAGGCTGTGATTACACCTGAACTCTTCAAGAACTCTAACTTACACAGAAAAACAAGATAAATGGAAGTCTTACAGCTTTATCCTTTTCCTCCTCTGTTCTCTTACCTTCAGGAGGAAAAAATTTAGATTTGGAAACTGCTAACATTTTACCACAATAGTTTGGCCCAACCTCCATTGCAGACCTTTGATCACTCTGTACCTTGTTTGAGCACTCCTTATTATAGTCATAAAATGGAAGAAACCTCCACCAGGAAGAGTTCATAAGCACAAAATGAAGTACCACGAAAACCACTGGATTCAAAAGTTCAATGTTCTATAGCAGCTTGCTACTGAATGTGAAATGGACACTTTTACAAAAGATCTATGAATGAATTCTTTGCAGGAAAAGATTAATCCCATATATTCCCCTGATCTATTAATTTCTGTAAAATGTAAAGCTCATTTTGGGACCATATAACTTAAAACCAAGAACCATGGCAGCATAATAGGAGGTTAAATATGTATGCATTCTCTTAATAATTAGAAGATAAATAATTACTATGGAAAGGCAGCCATCTGAAATAAAGGTTTTCAGTAAGTTACTTTTCACTGTCTCTATATCCCCAGTACTGCTCTGCATGGTTTCTACAGACAGCCTGAATAGCTCATATGGACAAGGAAGGACAGAAAAGGGTCAATACTACTCTTTGCATGTATTAGTCATGAAAATTAGTCTTTAATCTGGCAGAGAATGTCCTTTTCTGTTGTGTGACTGCATTGGGCTCTGCCTACCTCTTCCATGGTTATTTTGAGCATTAATTATTTTCAAACTTTCAGCACTCAAGTAGATTCAAATCAAAACCAATGTTTAATTTGTTTCTTGAGTTCCAGGTGGCCAGGGACCTCTTGGGACCTTGCAAAACAGAAACAGATGAGAATAGGTCCAAGTCCTTTTCTTAAAGGAGTATATGGATCTGCCCACATCTTAGTGTCTATTCACTGAAGCTGGAAAGGCTGCATTCCTCTGTGGTTTTGTAGCCAAATTACAATATTTTCACCATAAATGGATCCCCATCACAGATGACATGTTCCTTCTCCCCCATTCCCTACTGAACTAGAGAGAAAATTAAATATGTATCTGGATTTTGCAACTTTTATCAACTCTTACCTTTTACATAGATGATTCATCAGCTTAACTGTAAACCTTAGCACTTAGAACTATGTCTTTGGTGTTTTCTGTGAAATTTCAAAAGTCTCACTGTACAAAATAATTTATAAAAGTTACTAGTTTAAAAAAATCCCCTCATAATCTTACAGGTTTCAACACTTAACAATTTGTTAACATTATTTATGGGTGTGTTTTCCCCAAGACATTCTGGCAAATCTGAACAGCATCAGGTAATGACTAATTTCTTTATCTAGGAAAAAAACCCTTACCTTATCAGGTGATTGTCAATAAAAAAAACCTCTCTTCTTGCCTTCCCTTGCATTCTCAGGGTACAGCTATGCATTGTTACAGAGGAATGCAACAGTAGCCAACTAATTGTATTACTGCAGAGTTTCACTCTTTTACCGAGCTCTGACCAGACCTGACCCAGCTGTCCCGTTTCCAGTGGGCCTTTCTACTTGTCCCTGCATCCGTGTTCCCTCACACTCCTCTCTGTAGCTGCTCTCCACTCTCTCCCCACCAGCACAGCCCAAGGGAGAAGAACATTCTCAGGCCCTTGTGTTTGCTGCAATATTTCCTACTAACTCAAGTGTCTTCTTATGACTAACAAATAAAAAGAATTGATGTGTACTGACTGCTTATTTAAGAATTAGGATAGCACTCAGTCATTAAATTAATATGAGCCTATCAGGTGTTCTAACAAGAGGCCTCAAAAGAAGATATAGGGGAATATGTAGAATTCAGTTCAAATAATATTTTATTTTAAAATGAGTATCAATTCCCATTTTAGTCAGCTTGGTTAATTTCTTTTAGATGTCAGTTGATATAGATCTGCCCAGCTATATGAGTACTTAAGCATAATGAGCAAGAATAGGAACTGGATAGTAACACCATTTTTGTTAGAACACAAAAATGAGAAAGTAAGTCGCAATGACTAGATCAAGAATCCCCATAGGCTGTAAAGCACTTTTAAACACATGAAAAGAGATAGCAACATTTTCACCCACTTTAAATATACACAGGTCAAAACCTGGTGGTCATCTGAGATTCCTTCACTTCTTTGCCCTGTACATCCATAACAATGGTAAGTCATGCCACCTCTCATCTATGACGTTTTAAAAACCTCTCCACCAGTCATTCTCCCATTGTGGTGGAATAAAATACTACAAAAAAAAAAAAAAAAACAACAAAACCAACAAAAAACCTCTTACTTCAGTTTTTCTGAATAATATATTGCATAATTATGTACATGCCTTATCTTATGTTATTTACATCCTTCTACACTTCCTTTACTCCCCTTCATTCATAAGGTATGCTCATTTGGTCATATACAGTTTCATCTTTCTCATATTTACTTCCTGTTTTCCTACAGTTATTCATCACTTGGTGTCAGTTAAGTAATTTCATCTCTTGGATGACTCCTCTTAGAAAAAAGCTCTGTCCCTAAGCTATCTATTCAGGTAATCTTCTACACTAAATTTCCTATTAAAAAAAAAAAAAAAAAACCAAAAAAAACCAAAACCAAACAAACAAACAAAAAAAACCCCAATGACCCTTGCCCTCCAAAAAAATCCCAAAAAGCCAAGAAACCACAAAAAATCTATATCTTGTGTAATGGGAATAAAAGAAAAAATAGACAAAAAAAATTAAAAGCTGCTTAGTCACTGTAAGGCATATCTTTACACCTCTACTTGGCTGATGAAAATAAATGGCTCATTGGCTGCAGAAAATAGAATTGTTGCCTCTTATAAATGGTAAAGATAAGCCTTGAACTCAGGCACATTTAAAAAACTCTGTGTCCTCAGCCATTAATCCCAATGCATGATTAGCACAGTTAAATTTGCGGCAAAGTAGCCAGGACAGACTCAGACAGCCAAAAATCTACACCTAGAGAAATATTATATTTTCATCCTGGTGTCCATGCATACTCACGCCTTGCTTACCTTGCATATCAGAGAAAGCCATTTCTTTCTTCCCTCTTTGACTGGTTCAGAAATCTCCTCTATTTTTTAATTTCACAGATTTTTCTTAATACTATGGAGAACAATGATTCCTGTGGCTTTTTCTAGCATCTGGACAAAAATTTGGGACCTGACCCCCATCCCAAGAACAATAGGATTTCTACTGTCACCATGAGTTTTTTCTGAATGGATTCTTTTTGCTTTTTATGATGGAACTCTGCTTCTCAGAAAATCAGCTTAAATCTTTCCATATTCATATGAACACCTTAATATTCTTCTTAATGTTCTTTGGGGCCTCTAAAGGGCAATAATTCTTTGTGTATTTTTGTGAAGTGCTTCACCAAACAGGGAGTTATCCCAGATATTGCCAGAGCATTTCAAAACTTACCACATTCAATTTTTCATGGCTTCTGGTTTGGAATGAATGTTAGGAGGACAATGATGGAAGGAAACTGGTTTAAGCAAGTGCTGAAGCAGCAGACTTAGTGGTGTTATATGGAAAGAGCAATGCATTCAAACAATAAACCTCCCTTACTAGATACATGCAAAGATGGATCACTAGCTCTCTCTAGAGAGGTTTCAAAGCACTTTTTTAGAGGTAGGCAAAAAGATGTTTGATAAATTTTACATTCCAACAGTACTAGAAATAACACATTTTGCTGAATCTTAAAATATCTGCACATCAGCTGCTGTTCATCATTTTCCCCATCTGAGGAATAATAATGCAACACCTATTAATGAAGTAGCCAATGATCTTCAAGACCTCTATATCCCCATCCTCACACCTATGTTTTCATGTATACTGACATTTTAGATATTCTTCTTAGATAGGCTAGTGAAGGGGGGAAAGGCAGAAGGCCTGTGTTTTCATAGGAATTACAACAAATATTACTGATAAACTGGTTAAATGGAGTTCCATAAAATTGACAGAAAGTCAGTGGTAGGGTACAAAATGGAATCCAAAGCCAACTACTATCATTAGATAAATATCCTTACTTTCAAATCCCCTTTTCAATACAAAGTTGTTTTTTGTCCTTGACTTTACTGAAACATTGTACACAACCATCAGGAAAGAGATGAGTCAAACTTTAATATCAGACATGGCAAGAGAGTTGTGTTTCTCTACATTGCAAATATCACCTGGTTTTCAGATTTAAACTTTAGTGTTGCATGCATTTCAGCACAAACACTAATCAGAATGAAGATGATGACATAAAAAGACCTCCACAAATCTAGGGTCTCCCCTCTTCCAAGACTTCTGAAGGGTTTTTGAGATCAGCTATTTTCAGGAAGGTCCACTGTCAATATCTGAATGAAATCACATGTCCTGCTTCTCCACAGGACATTGCCAAATGAGATAATCAAGATGCTTATTAAATTTCATAGCATGTTTACCAGGCTGCAATATTGGTTATTAAAAAAAAGTCTCATGCAAGAAAATTTCTTACTGTTTCCAGTTCAAGTTGATTTAAACCATTAAGTGTACAAGAAAAATTTTAATATTCATATAAATATAAAATTTTAATATAAATTTTAATAAATTTATATTTACATTCTTAAATACTCATATTTTGCATTTTGTTTCTTTTCAATCAATGACTGAGAAAACAATGTGCAATGCATACTACGAATAAAATGTGGTTTACGATAAGTACTAATATGTACTAATACAACATGTACATGTTTACAATATGTACTAATTGTAGAAAATTTGACAAAATATCAATGACTTTTAATTTGGTTTTAAGGTCCTTCTTCTTGAGACACATACATGCAACAGTGACTCATGTTGGCAAAAAGTACATGTTCTTACAATATTTTTAAGATAGTAGCTATCATCTCAGCTGGGTTTATTATTACTTTGAAGAAACAAACTCATCTAACAGAATCCAAGTGTTGAAGCAAAGGATCAGAGGTCTTAGGGAAGTTCTCAGGTTGAGAAATGACAGGCTCACTAAATAATTATTTTCTCTATGTAATATGGAATTTAAGCATTGAGATATAGAAGACCCAGAGGAAGGAAGAGATAAGGTTTTCAAACATCTGACTGATGGTCCATTTTTTTTTCCAGTTGTCTTATTAGATTATCAAATTTGAGTCAATGAATATATGGTTATTACTTTTAAATATGGAGCAATTTCTAATAGAAATCCCAAGCTACATTTTGTAATGTGAACTTACATTTATTGGAAAGCTGAAGGAGGTGTGGAATTAAATCATGTTATCTGATGTATTTTATACTTTAAAAGTACAATTTTTCCTTTTTCTGCATGGTTGATGAAGGCAATTCTGAATGCATCCTCCAATTAGCAGCTAACCTGCAAACAAATTCTTTGGCTTGGTTAATTAACAATTATTATTCAATAGTCTCCTAAAATATTGTATTTCCTAGCTAGCGGTCAATATATTTGCATTTGACCAAAGATGTCACGTAGTATAAAGTCACTTTCTTTCCAAAGAGTTGTGTTGGACACTGTCTTTTTGATGAAACCCTTCAGATTTCTTTTTGTATTGAAAGAAATTTTATTTTCTTTAGCTTTTGACAGATGTAGGTACATAAAATGATACTGATTCAAAAAAGGTGTTCAATCAAACATTTCAACACTACTTGTATGAAGATATCATCATTTCCAGAAATTCATGTTCCTCCTCTTCTTCTGGATGCAGGGGACTGAAAGTGCAGAAGGACACTATAGTAATTTTGTAACATATCTGAATAAGTATCTTGGTTCATTCATGGTATTGGTAACAATATGTAAGGAGTTTTTCCTTTTTTTTTTTTCCTCCCATGCATTGCTAGGCATCATAGGAGCTCTTTGGGAAAGAATCACTAATGCAGCCACACAGGATCTTTTAAAAGCTCTCTCCTCTCTACCAGCACCAAGACTGACACCTGGTGCCCAAGCCAAGGATACTGCTCAGCTCCTAATGAAAACACCCATCCAAATTAACACTGATTTCCAATAAAATGTATTGATTTAACAAGGCTGAAAGACTCCCATCCCTTTTACCCACCAATTTACACACATATTCTAATTTTCATTCAAATCTATTGAAAGTGTAGCAAGCTTATGGACCATGATTACAGCCTTGTTCATCCCTTAACAGTTAGAGTTGCTGGATCATTTATATCAATAATGAGCTAGAACGGCAATTAGTGTCTAAATGAAATATGCCAGAAATTACTGATTTATCATTATATTTGTCAGTAAAAATATACTACGGAATAGCAAGGTGAGCAATTATATCATACCACAGACTGCAAAACTACAAGTTTTTCCTAGAAGGTATGTAAGAAAAATAATCATAAACACTGTAATTTTATTTCCAAACAATTTCTGAGAAAGTCACAGCATGTAGTACAGCAAGAAAATCCAGCAATTTTTTAAAACTGCAAACTTTTAAGTGCTGTCTGTTAAACTGTTACTTGTTTGCTAGCTTGTCTGACCCATTGCCTTCTTCTTCAGATGTTTCTCCTTTCACCAGTTTTAAACTCTGTATCTTCATTCTCTTCGTGGACTAGATTTCAGACACTTTCTCTCATTAAATTGGCTCAGACAAAAACTGCCAGGCTGCTTAGCCACCCCATTCTTCTCCTTTCTTTTGTGTTTATTTTCCAAAATCTGTGGCAGAGCAAGGTCCTAAAACTAGGTTTGATCCTCATATATCACTTATGCATTTTCTAAGGAAGTAATTGAAATACGGATCTCAGAGATGTGCTGCTTCTAGTGTATGAAAAGTATTTCTAATCTCATCTTATATAGATACCATTTCTACCATTCCATCTTCTCCAACATTTCTATTTCATTGCAGCAGGAAGAATCATGCTAAATTGAGGGGTTTTTAAGAGCATGTCACTGTATATTTCAGCAAAGTTTTAACATGAGTTTCTGAATTAATCTCTTGATTAATTTTCCTCTGTTTTAGGATAGAGAAAATTCACATCTGTTTTATACAGTTAGAGGCATTTTATTATTTTTTGTATACTCACATATGCATAAAAGTATGAGGTATTCTAAATGCCTTATAATATTTAAGAACTATCCATAGCAAACAAAAAAAAAACCCAAAACAAACAGGAAAAAACCAAACAAAACAAAATGAAAAAACCCAAAGCAACCCAAAATTTTATATTAATTCTGTTTTCATTTATTCTAAGAGTTTCAAATTATGTCCATTGATCAGGATATGCCATTACAGCAACAGAAAAGAGCACTTTCCTTGAATTGTTTGCCAGCAAAGCCCAGAATTTGTGGATGATAATCAGCAAAATACAAAGAAGCCAAGTTAAGACAAACTCTCTCTTGTCACTAATTGTAACTCAGCAGTTTTTTTATATAAAAGTTTGCATCAGACATTTAAACAGAGTGATTCCTAGTGCTCAGCTGTTTGGAACAAGTTTATGCTGCAGATCCCCTGCTACTCAAGTTAGATTCTTTAGGATTCTTTCTTTAGCATTTTCCAAGAGTTCCCTGGGAAGATGCCTGCAGTAGCTTATAAAGTCTAACACTCTAAGAAAACACAAGCTAGCCTGTTCTAATAGAACTGACACTCAAATATGAACAGTGAAGAAAAAGTCAATAAAAACTTCTACATGGGTGAGCCCCATGTTTGGTGTTGCAGTTTATTTGTAGTCTCACTGCGACCAGCGTCCCAAATGAATTTTTGCATCACATAGTCACCATTTCTCAAGATGTTTGGGAGAATGGACTTGTCATGTAGTCAAATCACTGTAGGAAGGATAAGGATATTCTCCCATCACTATCAGATAGTTCTCAGTTGTCTGGTATCCACTTCTTCTCAATGTGATCTCTGGAAAATCCTAATTTTTTCTGAATTCCTCCTCCATGGACCTCATCCCTTGAACTAGAGAGGCACAGAGCTGCCTAGTATGGAGTAGAAATATTAAATAAGACTGTAAGAAAGTGTTGGAAGCAAAGGAAGAGGTAAGATTTATTTAAGTAATGGAACAGAATTATTCTACAAGCCTTTAAAAAGGCTTCAAAGCTTTTCAAACCTTGCATTTCAAAAGCCACACATTTTGAGAACATGTGTGTTCTCTTGTCTCTGCAAAGATAAACACTGAGTTGTCAAACTGGCTTTCTTTTTTCAGGTGACAGCTTCTATTTTAAAACTAATAGCAAAGACAAAGAAAGTGTTTGCCAGGCCTTTGGTGTAAGCTGGAAGTTCTTAGTTCGTAACAAATTTAAAGTTTTTGTGAGAATATATCCTTGTGCTTCTTAGCAGTTGTCTTAAAGACTCTACCAAGAAGAGCAAGTGACTTCGCGGACCCAGCTTAATGGTTGGTCATGTTTAGTACATTTAGTTCTAAGCAACCAGTATGACATACATCTCTCACTGTAAGAAACCACAGTTTTCTCACAAAGGAAAAAAATTGAGAGCTATTCTGGAAAATTTCAGTTTGACTTGGGAAATTGTAAAAGCAAAGGATAGAAAGTATATGTCACATATTCTTACTGTCTAGTAACTAGATGAATGTTCATGAAGAAAACAAGGAAAAAGGTTTTGAAATCATTAAGCAAGAAAGCCATACTTATCTGATTTCTCTCAAACAGAATGCCAAGATTCAAATTTCTCATTCTACCATAACAACTTTTGACTGTGTAGCTATTTCTCCTAAATCAGATTTCACAGCTGAAAGAGTATTTTAAGCAGAGAAGCACTAGCAATAGTAAGACATCCACAGAATGCAACACAGATACCACCCCATGAAAAGGTTAACTATTACACCATTATTGTCTTGAAATACAAACTTGTATCCCTGATGGTGGACTCATTGATCTGACATTGCACACCATGCATCCACACAACAGCCTTCCTGCAGTCATGCAGGAAAAACTCTCAGATTTGTGTTCTGTAAGTCCGTTCTCTCAGTGCATAAAGCGTAGAGCATAGTCTGCATGCCTGTAATAAACTTCCAATTTACTTTCCATGTAGGTTTATGGCTACTCAGATTCTTCACTGTCACTTCTTTATCTTCCGCTAGATAAGGCATGCTATGGGAAGAAATATTGGTCAGTCATTTTCAACAGGAAAGGCAAAGGACAGACCTGGCATTTTGTTATTCATCTCTAGGCATGTCCTCATCAAAAAGGTCACATTTTCTACAGAAAATACTGTAGTGTCATTTTGTTGCCATGGGATAATTCATGCTCAAAGGCCTCCTGTTATTTTAGGCTCTTGCCTTAATCATTTAAAGTTCAGCATCAACATCATACACTACCCTTCATCATCATCACCATCACAGACACTAGTTTAGCATTGGAAACAGAAATCAGTAGAGGCTTGGAGGGTCAGTTCAAATAAGCATTCAAAAGCTCAATTGTTTATCAAAATTTCTATTTTTAGAGCAGCCTGGAAATCATTTAAAAGTAAATTGCATTGTAAGTTTAGGCCATGACATGCAGAGGACCCTAAGAATAAGACCCTTAACATAATAAACATATATACATTAATACTATAACATTATGACTTTTTTTCATTCCTTTAATTGACAATTTCTAAGCAGTAGTGTCTGTCTTAAATAGAAAATTATTGATGTTTAGAGGCAGAATTTGGAACAGAACTAGTTAGGACAGACAGAACACGAAACCCAAACTGATGTGTTGCTAGAGCACCGAAAACCAGGTGTTCAGTGTTCTGTCTGTGCAAGAACAAGTGAGTAGGAGCTGTGCAAGAATGACCCTACAGATTGACCCTTGTGGGGGGTGAATCTGTAGGGTCATTCTTGCACAGCTCCTACTCACTTGTCCTGTTAAGGGAGTCCTTGAGTAAGAATAGACAAATACCAGCTCAGTGAAACTCAGCTCTGACTCCTTCCCAAATCTACTATACCAGCTAGCCATTTCCCATTCCATCTGGAGTGTGCACTTTGAGGACAAGATACAGCATAAGTTAATTTGAAGGGTGGATGGTCAAGAAATAGGACAGCGTTCAAATTTGACTGTCTAGCTGGAGAAAGTTATGTGCAGTCCATCAGCATGCTCTCTCTGACAGCTTGTTACTGAAGACAAGTATAAGACCAAGCAAACTGTACACATAAATCTGCAGCTTATTAAAAAGGAAAACACACACTGTCCTTGACAGTATCTTTCCATGTTGCCAGCTATAGGGTAAAAAATATGTCTTCCCACCTCCTGAAGACTCTAGCTGAAGACTCCAGACTTCTCTCACAAAAATGTATCTTCAGGGAAAATTTTAGTTCAAATGCGTAATATTTGTGACAACAGTTGCAATACAAACTTCTGAGCAAACTTCCCAGAATTTCAGTGTGAAAAATTGTCAGATAAATTTGCTTAGTTTTTTAAACTATTACAAGACTGATTGATGTACAAGCAGAAAGGCCTGGACAGGAAGTCCCTACATTGCACTAAAAGATGAAACCCAGAGGATAGTGAGGCATGGAGAAGGGTTCATTAATGAGTTAGATGAAGGTGCGTTGAAGATATCAAAACAAAATTGCAGGTTTTTATTTATAGATCCTAGAGAACTGGCATTGCAAAAGTTTTTCGCCTTGGTTTTGCACAGCGACACTTACACAAAAGTCATAATGCGGCAGCCTCATTGCATTAGCCAGCTAGTGAGTGTTACTGCTTCTGAAATGTCTGGTTGTACAAAATCATTCTGAATCAGAGGAAGCAAAGGAGTGGCCTTTTCCTCCCCCTTCTTCAAGGATCTGCCAAGCATGGCAGATTGTTCATGTTAAATTATGCTGGATGGCATTGAGATGTGCACTGCTGTCATCTAAGGCTGAGTTGCAGCTGTCAAATCCATTGCACTGTGAGCCTCCTGCAGCAATCCAACACAGGTCCAAAACAGGAACAGACCTTTATCTGCTAATTCAAAACTAGTTCAAACCTGACAAATAAAGAATGTGCATGACAATTAGAGAAGAATAATCTTATCACCTGTAACAATTTCTGCTTGCCTGCAGACAAACTAGTTTATTAAAATCTCATTGCCAAACTCATTTGTAGCACAAAGTGCAATGGTTCTGTTGTAATGGTCAGCAGCTTATTTGGCTATAAATTTTAAACCTTCACATCAGGCAGAAAGAGGAGAATTACTGAAAATTAAAAGAATGTCTATAAAATCAAAATATTTGTCTGTATATCTATACCTTGAATTGTGCCATGGCTTTACCATTTAACTCAAATTACAAACTGAGACTCAGCAATAATTAAGCTTGTACCTTTTACATACTTATTGTCCTTAATGACCTCTCTATTTACTTAGCAAACAATCTTTCTTAAGTTTTCCTGTGGTTCAGTCCGTGCAAGGAGAACACTAATCTCTCCCAGGTTTTAGCTTTCTCAGTTCCCCTGCACCATGGTTTGACCTGCAGGCAAATGAAGCCATTCAAATATTTGCTTATCTTGTCATCTGTTCTCATCAGACCTTGCAATTCCTGTCATGCCCCACATGTCAGTTTAAAGCATAACGTCATTAATACCTCCAGTGCACTAATGGATGCTTCACACATGAACGCATTAATGAAATGTGTTATTGTTTTCCCTCACAGGACATTAACAATCTCGCTCACGCTGAGCCTCTGAAGCCCTGCAGTGCTGCTGAAAACCACTAGCTATCAAATGAACCCTCAGTTACGCCTCAGTAACTTTAAGTTCAAGTTTATCACTGAAGTGTCACTAATGTGAGGAGAAGATACAAGCCTCTAAGGTCTTTTGGGCCCAGCTTCAATTACCTTAAAGAGTAACAGGAGGCAATAGCTGCAAGGGAAAAATACACCACCATATAAATGAAATGCTGTCAAGACAAAATAGGAAAGATCTGGGTGTCAATGTGGTAATTTGTTTCTTGTTTCTACCCTTTGTCTCTGGACTGGTGGCTTGGATAATGAGCACAGGATTGCTTTTCTAGGGGATTTAAACAGAAGTAGTCTTATTTCCTGATAGAGATTTTAAATATAAAAGGCAATAAAAATTTCTTACGCAAACCATATTTAAAATTGCTTTTGAGTATCTTTAAGAATTATTTCCAGAGGAACTGTGAAATGGCCACAGCAGGTTATGCAGCTTTTACATACAGGTTAGTTAAAGAAGACTGCTAGTCTTCTGTTAGCCTGTGGTTGCTAGAGCACTTTGGCAGCAGAAATATAGTGGTGGCATTTTCAAATCAGGAATAATTTCACTACCTTTTCTATAGGTCAAAGGAGAATAAAAATCAAGGTTTTTCCTGCAATTATATCCACTATAAGGATCAGCTTCTGATCTTGCATTAGAAGAGTTTGTTTTTTTCACAAAGGCAGTGGATGAAGTATGGTTAGACTTAAAAACCAGAAATCAAAGTAGCTGGTAATTTTAAATTTTCCTCTATGTAATAAATATTTTAATGTAAAGTTCTGAACAGGATAAATACAGAAAAGTCTGGAATTTTATCTTATGTTTCAGGTATGAAATCAGAAAGTTCTCCTATATTATAGTCAACGTTTGGCTCTCACTTTATTCTCAAGTAGTGATGCTCCTATATAGAGACTATGAGCACAGCTAGGAGAGAGGCCATGCTAGGAACAGGCAGTAGAGATCCTCAGCTGTAGAGGAAACAAATAAGTAAATCCTGGAAGGCTATTCCTGGCTTGTTCTACTCTAGCACCTCCTTCCTGTGAACTCCCCTGAAAGCTCCATTTTTCCTCATTAGTCCAAGACATGAGATGAATCCCACAGCCCTTCAACAAAGGAAGTTTCTGATGAGTAGTCTGCAAGGTCAGGAAAGTCAGCCACCTCTATATAAGTTTATTGCCTATTAACCTCTGAAGGCAATCCCAGAATGCTTTCATATAGTTATAGCATAAATCCCCATATATATTCTGTATATTGTACCAGCTAAGTCTCACAGAACTAAAACATAAACTGGAAGAATGAGTCCTGTAATCAAAATTATCAAAGTACACCAGGAAATCAGGAACTTTTACTGCCTCAAATATACAACTGTCTTCTCTAGACTAAAGTGGACTGCCAAAAAATGTTTCACTCTTCTCAGGGTACCAACAAAGAGTTGCTGTTTCTTGTTTCTAAAATTCAGACAAATGGAAATATTATTACAGAATTTCTTACATTTACAATCCAGAAGCAGTTCTGATACTCATCGCTCTGATACTTGCTCATACAAGTCTTCTTCCATAAACCATGTTCTTTTCTCTAGCATATATTTCCATAAAGAGACTGGTAAAATTAGTGTCAGGATATGAGAGTTTTTTCTTCGCTGTTGATTTATGAGTGTTATCATGTCCTCCTTCTTAGGGTCTCACAAATCAGTAATGGATCACAATGTCTCTGGCGCAGACATCACAGACTGTCTGCAGCATCTTAATTTTTTCTTTTTTATTGCCATTAGCTAATCAATATGTCACATAAATCTGTGACAAGCTAATGCTATTACATGTCATACTGGACTTCATTTCTGAACATTTCAAACTAAGAATTCTTCATTACCTACCCATTTCTTCCTCTTAATTTGCTAATGGGAAAACTTATGTTGGAGTGAAGAAATTTTATCCCATGTGCTGCTGAACAAGCTAAAATAAGTTATGGACAACAGCCAGCAAGGATTTCCTAATGACTTCCCTCTTTTTTTTAATGTGGACTCATATGTGCCAAAGGGAAGTGTTCTAGCACCAGAAATTCTGATTGCCAACTAATAGAAAGGATGAATTGCTTGCCAGTTGGAAATGTTGTACAGCATAAAGTACGTGGTCATATGCTTCCCACATAGTTATGAGTACACTCAAGTTCTGCAAATCAGTCATTTCTTAGATAACATGCACAGTAGTAAATTAAAGCACCAGGGAATATTTCAATACACAGAAATCCAGTTATTTCTAATTCTAGGTTTTTTGATCGCCCCTGTTGCTCTCCTAAAAAATTTTCAAGTGCAGCTCAGGAGTTGAGAAGGACTCCTGCCCATGCTAATTGACAGTTTAAGAGCAAACTTTGTGTTCCAGATGTCAGTTTAAAATAATTTGGACATAGGCTGCTTTGTGTCAGTGTTAAGAAAGCTCTAACCTCATTTAGCCAATTTGAATAGATTACAGCCTTCAATGTCACTCCAGATATATAGTTTATATTTATGTAATGATGTATATACAACACACAGGTACACATTTCCATGTGAAGTTGTTACTGAATTCCTACTTACTGACTACATGTTTTTGTAAAGGAGAATAAATACATGGAATATCAAGGAGTGTTCAGATACTGTGTGTTAAGACAAGGTTTGCCACTTGCCATATCAAATGGAGGGGAAAGTTTATCTACCTATGTCTACATTCAAAGGGAACTAATGCATTTACAATGACAGTGTTAAAACACTGATGAAGTGGTCCAAGAGGTGATGGATACCCCTCTGAGAATATCCAGGATCAGGTTAGATGGGCTCTGAGGAACCTGGTCTAGTGGTAAGTGTCCCCTCCCATGCCAGGGAGGTTGGAGTAGATGACCTTTAAAGAACACTTTCAACCTGAAATATTCTATGATTCTGTGATTCCATTTATATTGGATCTGTAAATTTAAAGAACAGGTACTGAGGTGTCTTCATGCATACATCTAGACAGCTTGCAACAGAGAGGGGTGCTAGTTCAGTGCAACCCAGGACTGAGCATTCCAAACACTTCTGTAGTCTAAAGTTCTCCAGTCCTCTAATGTATACAGACTTTCATTTCTTGAAATACTGAGCACCAACAAAATATTTTTTATTATCTGTTTTACTACCACAGTGTCTTCCTAGCTTCTCTTGCCCCAGGAAAGAGTCCCAAGGGCAGCAAGAAGACATGCATAAATAATAATGAGAAAGATCTTGCAGATGCAGACCCGTCAGCTTATGAAGGTGCATCTCAAAAGCAATTTTATTTATTTATTTATTAAATAAATAAATTATCTAGTTATTTATTTGTATGTTTGTTTATTTTTAAGTGCCCTAAGAATTTCCAAATTAAGTTCAACTTGGTTTAAAAGTGAATTTATCATAGCTGCTGAGGTATTAATTCATTTACCTTTTCATTTTGAAACAAAATGTAGTGCAAGGTATAAAATGTGAACAACGCTATTATGTATATGAAAAACTAATCTAAAATTTGTTTAGTTAAGTGTTATCTTTTCTCTTGGCTTGGTATTTTCTTTCCACAATGTAGGAGCAGATGCTGCTTTTTCCTTTCTTCCCCATCAAAGTGTGGAAAAAGCATCTCCCCAGGTTGAGGAAGTCTGCACATTTGGTACTGCCTGCCTGAAACTATTAGTTCTCCCTATCTTTAGCTAGAGAAGCAGCTAGCGAACATTTTCATTAGAGCAATGCTCAGTACACCATGTTAATTCAGGAAACTATGTTTTATCAGTTAGCATTAGAGAGTATTACCCAATAGATATATGCATACACACACAAACACACACACATATATATACGTATGTATATGTGTGTGTGTTTGTGTGCATGCAGAAAAGTAGCCAAAAGTTCCCGAGACACACTTCTGGAAGGGTTCAGGTGTCTAAGGAATCAATGCCAGCTGGGCCTGTACGTTGTATTAAAACACTTACCATTATATTTTTAGATAAAGTTTTGAAATGTTTGCAGATGCCTAGTTCTTCAAAGCTATAGGTAATGTGAAAATACAGAGGTGGAAGGAACCTTAGCACATAGGGAGACAACAGACTTCTGCTACAGAGAAGAGCAGTGCGAGTTCCTACTGGTCATGCCTGGATTGCTTCTAGTGAGCAGTCCTTGTAGCAGCTGGGATCACACCATGCCTCCATGTGGCAACCTGCTCTGAAGAGTCTCACTGTACACTACATCATCAAACAGGCACACACAGATTCATGGACTTTATAGAATTCCTTCTGGCTATACTTCAAGCCATGCTTTCAGACTTATTTTCTGTGTGGGCATGTCCTGGTTTAACCCCTGCTTGCAATTAAATACCCTTTAGCCTCTAACAGACACTCTCCAAGGGGATAGGGAGGAGAATCATGAAGAGGTAAAACCTGTGGCTTATGAGAAGAACAGTTTAATAACTGAAAGAAAGTAAAATAATAATAATTAAATGTAAAAGAAAGAGAGGAGTATAACGCAAGAGAAACCAGAGATGCCCAACACAACTGCTCAGCAGCTGCTGACTGACGCCCAGCCCATCCCTCAGCAGCAGTAAATGCCTCCTGGCCACTCCCCCTGAGTTCATGTACATGGTATGGAACATCCCTTTGGCTGCTTTGGGTCAGCTGTCCTGGTAGTGCTCCCTCCTGGCTTTCTGTGCTCCTGCTGGCTGGCAGAGCATGGGAAACAGGAAAGTCCTTGACTTAGGGTAAGTGCTATTCAGCAGCAACTAAAATATCTGTGGGTTGCCAGCAACAGAGAAACAGCCAACATATGTGTCACTAGATACCTCAGAGTCTGGTGTGTATGGCTGATATATTAAGATCCAATGAGTTGTAAGCCTTCACTTTCACTGAATAATTGGGTGAAGAAGCATAGGCATAGAAATAGGAAGTACTAACTGTTAGTGACAGAAAGGAAGAGAGCAGATGTGGATCTCAGGGCAATCATGTACAGTAAATAGGGTTACTTTCACTGTGACCCCTAAGCAAACCCATGCTGTTATAGTATCCCATACACTTGCTTCTATGTCATCCCTGATCCAGGTTATACTGACAAATATGCAGCAGAATCACAAGACTTCTAGGATATAGCTCAGAAGCCCAACAGGAAGCAAGTAACAGATTATATGATCTAGCTTATGGCTTCATCTCAATGAGTAAGGCCATTGGAGGGAGATGCCTTTTATTTTTTTTTTAACTGGACTATCCATGTAATTTCAGAGTTTTTAATGTATTTTCATTATCCCTCAAATTTCTAATCTCAAAATACAAAAGGATATTAAAGAAATTTACTGCTGAGGACGTGGACTAAGTCCATTGTTTACAGCATTATTCCACTATGATTTAAATCTCTGGTATCACTACAAGCAACATTTGTGGATGACATCAAATACTGTATAGGCAAGGATAATACGGTTAGTGCACATGAAAGCACCACCTGTTTTCAAGAATAATGAGATTTATACAATACTTCTAATTAAGGAAGTTAGTTGAGTGTTTTCAGGAATAACTATCAACAGGTAGAAAATATCTAAAAAGCTTCTCATTTTCTGAAGACTGACAGACATTTAACAGGAAGTTTCCTATCTAATCTAATATTATTTTTCAAAAATAAGTGTTAAAATCTTCTTTCCCAAAATGCATTAAAAGCTTTCATAGATGTTATCACACCAAAATATTACACATAAATTCTTGTTAAGGCTTAAGATTTTTCCTTTTGTTTCTTTCTGTCATGGAATTTTGTCCCATCTGTGACTAAGAAACAATAATGACTGGTATTTAGGAGAGACAAAAGAAGCTGCCAAGCACAGGAGGGCACCTGGCTGCACTTCTCTCATCTGAGGGGTTTCTCTTGGAGCAGCAGAGATACCTGGAGGTTTGGGCTGGAGGAAGGGGTTGGGTACAGCTCCTAGCTCTCTTCCCTGTCAGCTTCAGAGGGGGAGACAGCCTGCATTTGCTCTGGGGAGAATTCAGCACCACTGTGAGGTTCCATCTCCTGCTTTCTTCTACCATGAGTGGAGCTCTTCTTGTAAGAGCTGCCATTACACTGGGACCTTATTAATAGACCACCTCACTAAAAAAATAACTTTCATCATCTGCTCAGGTGCCTCAGGGAAAACCCCGGGACCCTGAGCCCCTTCCCCCTCCAAGGGAGCCTCTCCTGGCTGTGTTTGGGAGCCGGGCTGCCACTGTCCAACCACGCCGTTCCTCTGCCACAGCTCCGGCTTTTTGCCAGACTGTAGCTTTGCATCTCCTGCCTGCTGGGACACCCCGTGGTTCCACCTACCGCTGCAGAGTGTCTGCTGCCTGTTGCTTGCTGCCCCAGGTGAGCCCACGCTGGCGTTCCAGCCGCTGCTCCGAGGCTCCTGCTGGGCCCCGTTTTTGCCAGCCCGGCCGCCATGACAGCGTGAGGGAGCCTTGGCCGGGCCGCTCACAGCGCCCCCTGCAGGCGCGGGGGAATCACCGCACCCGCCCGGCCCGCCGGGAGCCAGCAGCGCCCCCTGCCGGCCGCCACCGGAACCGCACCAAAGCGCTCAGAGAGCGGGAAGAGACTTCCCTGGGATTTCTGCTCTCGCTGGTTGTGCCAGCAGTCATACTCTCCATTCCAAGGGAGGTTCCTTTCAAACCAAGACAATTTTACCCTGGTTCTCAAATGTAATCAGAAAATATAAGTACTTTGCAGAACTGAAACTGATTTCTGAAAACAACTTTCAAGAGTGGTAATGTATCAATGAGGTCTCTTTGTGAATAAAAGTAATTAATGATTCAGTTGTACTTGCATTTCACTTTCTACAACTGTTTGTAGTGAACTAAATTCTGATCCTAAGATAAGGCATTGATAAAACAAAGCAACTTTCTTTCTTGTGCTAATAATTGCACAAGAATTATCTGCCATAGAAGCCCCAAAGTCATGGAGTCAGGATGAGGGGTTGTACTACACCACATGGAAAAACAAACAGTACATGGATGCAGTGAACCATAACCAAGAAATACACTGTGTTTCTAAATAATGTACTGCATACTACAGATTTTGAAAAACACTGTAAAAAAATTACAACTGAACATCAGTCATCATTCATCATGAATGAATAAAACTGTCCCTAGTTCAGACTAGTGGTTTTTTGAATGGAGAAATTCTTGCATTAAATTTTGGATAGATTCTGGAGTAGCTGCCATTCACAAATGTAACAATTTGCTGGTGCATAGATGTCTGGGTACACAGACATTCTTCAGGTAAGTGCAAGCTGAGTCACTATAAATCACTATCTTTGCTCATGATAGTGGAAAATAATGAACAAATAACACCACCTGAACCTTAACAAAATTCATCCTGGATTTGCCCCTCCAACAGACTGTGCATCACTGATATCGAATCGGAGACCAACTGACCTTGTTTTTATTGCCTTCAACATAGTCATACTTAATCGTATCACCATACCCAAAATTCATTTAGAAGCACTGTAAAATTAAATGTTTATCACCTAAGAAATCAGAATCACCATTTTCAAGAACAATAGAAACCAAAAAATCTTTGACATCCGCGCACCTATCTTATCTGAAAATGAATTTGTATTACTAGCTGTAGTGATATCCCTTTTAAAAAATTCCCAACAGCACAAGAGAAATATTTATGTTCCTTGGTTCCTCATGTACACTTAAGTTGTTAGAGGTAATTTCTTATAGAATAAGTATGGATTACTTAAGGGAAGATTACGTTGCAAGAACCTGGTAGCACATGGAAAGACTTAAATTAGACTTCTTTATATCAATTGACTTTACATGTATAAAGGTTTACTCTCAATGAAGCTATCTAGGCTTCTGGAAAAAATCTCAATTTTCTCTACTTCTACCTCAGTTTAGGTGTATTTAGGTGTATTGCTTTTCCTTTAGCCTCTGGAGCCAAGCAGGCAGATCATTACCCCTTTGTGAAGATTAAACCTTTCAGCCATGCACAATAGACATCAATTCTGATTAATCCCACACTTACCCTGAACTTGGAAGAAATCCCTTTCCAAAATATCCCTTTTATCTGTGTCTTGGATTCAAACAAAACAGTTTGGTGGACTCTGTGGGCCTTGCCTAAAACTCACAGAGGAAGAGTATTTGTAGGAAGCAGAACCATGTTAGACAAAAAGATTAGGAAAACCCACAAAGAATAATGTTTCCAAAACATCTGATTTTCCCAGATGCATTATTTGGTCTGACACATTACTTCTCTACAGTCTCCTTCTAACTACAGTCTCCTTCCAATAAATAAGACAACTTGTATAAATTAGGTCATCATCTAATTTCATGCAAGACTTTGGAAACTAAGTATGGAGAATTCACGAAGTCCCTCTTGGTGATGTCATCTGGATAGTAATAGGTGACATGACATGAGAACATGGAGAGCATATATGAATGGCCCATGCAAAATCTTCACAAAGTGTTTGCCAAAAGTCTGGTAACAGTGTGAGGCATTTAGCAAGGTTTGCATGAGATTACCATCTGCCAAAATTAAACACTATAACCAGCGGAATAACAGAAAACTTTTTAAGAAAGAAGAATGAGCTTGAAGGGAAGGGTAAGATTTTAACAGCAGCTGAGGGAAAGACCTTGGTAACAGAGCAGCCATTCAGAGTGGGTTTGACGCAGCTAGATGTCATCTCACCACTGTCATGACCTTTGCCTGGACCTGGTTAAGCAGCTTCACTCCAGAAGTGTAGCCTGCTCTGCTTAAAGGGTTGATTGGGCCTCCCACCTCAGGAAGACCTATGTGACCTTGTAGAGAGATGGCACGCTTCTTCACCATGGTATGGTCAGCAGGTTGTGGAAGGTTACATGGATGCAGATTGAGCTGCAGCACCTGCAGCTCTCCCAGAAGGGATGTCGAAATAAAAGTGCCAGTTCAAGAATGTGGGTAAGACTAGTGATCCACAGATTCTCTTACAATGGCATTAGGACTTTGGAAAATTACTATTTCTGAGCATTAAAGAAAGGTGTTGAGAAAGTTGTAAAAATTGTATAAGTAGATAGAGATAGTGTTCTGCGGTATTGTTGATATTGACCTTGAATTTGTCAGATTACTTGATAATTACATGTTGATACAAATTCAACAACTATTATTGGATTTAAACAAGACTTGAGCAATGGCAATACACACAACAATATTTATTGCCTTCAGATGATACCTATAAGCCCACCCTTCTGGAAAGTCAAAAAAGCTTAAAGACAATAGAGAGCTTCTTGGATTCCTTTTGAAATGAGGAAGCATTTCTTCTCCCCTCCTCTTTTGCTATAGGCTAGTTAAGTCTCAAATGGAAGTAACCCCACAACTAAACAAATACTTGTCCCTTGACAAAGAGCTTATTTCATACCCGTCTCCTTCTGTTCTAAAAAGACTAAGTGTAAAGTCTAAAAGACTGTTCTAAAAATGGAGATTTTCAGGGGCTCTATCCCAGTACATAACCATTTTGCTGGACCAATTTTTTCCTGTCATTTAAGTCAATTTCCTAGAAAGAGCTTCAGTGAAATCTACCCATTTAAACACTACCTGTGAGCTTGACAGAGCTACAAACAGGTGCAATTATGACACTGAGGAATCTTTAGTTACTCTTCCAAACAACAACTACACTTAATTACAGAGCATAGGCCAGAATTTAGGCATGGCATATCTTTCTTAAAATCACCACAGAATATAGATGGGCTAATTAGCCCCCAAGTTATTCAATTCTAAACTTGTTCAGTGAAAGCAAAATGGTTTATGTTAATGAGCAGTTTCTTTATAAAGACCAAACCAGGCTTTTCTTACACTTAATTTAATAAGAATATTGCTCATCAGCAAGTCTATCAGAACAGCACAGCCCTGTGGGTAATTACCTTATCGGTTTACTAAAATAACATCCATCAGTTCCTTTCAGTGTGTTTTTCCTAGATAAAAAGGGTCAAGACAGAAATCTAATCTAATCTATATTTTACCCCATCAATTCTAGGACAATGATTCTGCTATAATCATCTTTACGAGCTTCCATGTCTATCACATGCCATCTCTTTCATCACTTTAGATCAGCATTATTCAGTCTTGCATAATCTTTCCAGAAAGTTTTATAATTAAGAGATTCTTAATGATAGCATAATCATATTTTTATTTTTTTAGTAGAACAATTATCATTGCCATTGGACAGCATTTCAGACCCAGGAAAAAAATGGTAGAACACTATATTTCTTGGGGTTTTTGTTGAAAAATTGAATGGCCTTGATCATTTATGCTAGGAGCATATGAGGAATATTTCTATTCATCATATTTGTTGCTAAAAAATGGACCTATTTAGGCCATGCCTAGCATTCTCCAGCTGCATGCTTATCACCTGTTGTAGTTTGACACTGGCCTAATGCCAGGCACCCATGAGAGTCACTTGCTCACCCTTCCCTGCCTCAGCTGGGTAAAGGAGGGGGGAAATAATTAATGAAGGTTTCACGAGTGAGATAAGGACCAAGACAAATATATCAAGGGCAAAACAAGCTCAACACTGAGCTTGCAAAGTTGCAAAGTGAATTTATTTCTAACAGAGTCAGAGGAAGAAAATGATAAATAAAATACCTTGAAATACCTTCTCCCTCCCAGCCCCTCCCTCCTTCCCACAGACAGAGCAGGGAGACAGGGTATGGGGGTTTTGGTCCGTTTATCACTGAGATTTTCTTCTGCTGCTCTGGGACAGGAGTCCTTCCCCTGTGAGACCATGGGGTCCCTCCCACAGGAGAAAATTCTCAGTGAGATTCCCAGGTGTGGGTCCACTCTCACGAGCAGCAGCCGCACCACACCTGCTGCAGTGTGAGTGCCTCCCATGGGCACGCAGTCCTCCAAAACTGCTGTGACATCTCTTTCCATGGGGTGCAGCCCTCCAAGGACAGGCTGCTCCAGCCTGGAAGCAGGGCCCTCTCTCTCCACCAGGTCTCCCACTGGATCACAGCCTCCTCCAGGCATCCACCCACTTCAGCCTGAACACCTCCCCCACGGGCTGTGGGTGGATCTGTGCATCCCCCGTGGGCTGTGGGTGGATCTCTGCATCCCCCACGGGCTATTGGTGGATCTCTGCATCCCCCACGGGCTATTGGTGGATATCTGCATCCCCCCTGGATCCCCATGGGCTATTGGTGGATCTCTGGATTCCCTATGGATCCCCAAGGGCTGCAGGGGCACAGCTCCTTCACCAGGATCTCACCACTGAGGAATCTCAGCTCCAGAGGCCTGCAGAAGAATCTTGGCTCTGGTGCCTGGAGCACCTTCTGCCCTTCCTTCCCCATTGGTTGGTGTCTCCATGTTGTTTCCCTCACATGTTCTCTTCTCTGACTAGGAGCAAAACCCTGTGACTTTGTTTTGATTTTCTTCTTAAATGTGTCATCACAGAGTCATTACCAGCCTCTCTCATTGGCCCAGTTTTGGCCAGCACCAGGTCCATCTTCAGGGCCATCAGCCATTGCCTCTGCTGGACATGGTGGAAACTTCCAGGAGATTTTCTTTCACAGGAGCCACCTTTGTGGCTGCCCTGCTGCCAAGAACCAAGCCATCTCAAACCAATACACCTGTGCAGTAAGATTTTCTGGCAGGCCAAGAATTTCTGAGTACATAAATTCAGAACTAGTTTTTAATCTAAAAATTAAGTTTGACATGTTGATAAGAAATAATTGATTTTGGGAGAGAAATACTTATTTTTATAGAAAAGGCAATGTGAAGCACAAAATGAAGTAGCAGCAAGCATTGAAAATAACATCTACTTGGTGATCCAGAAGTGTTGGTCCTTACTGCAGAAATCTTCGGTAAAAGAAAGATTCATGTTTAGCTCAGTAGGCTCATTCAAGGGAATTGTCAGTATCAATTCTGGAAAAGAACAGACAGTTTTCTAGATGAAATAAAAGACGCACAACCTTTTACTTCCTAAGATTTCAGCTAGCTTCCCATTGTAATATAAAGAAAGACCTCACGGGTGTTTTGTTGTTTGATAGAATAACTAAAATCTTCTGTTACAGAAATCTTCACAGGAGTAAGACCTATTTTAGTTCTGATGATGTGATAGGGCTATAGAGCTCTTGTTTGAAGTTTAAAAAATCTCTCAGTTACAAATGACCAATAAGCAGAACTTCCTATATTTTTTAAACATGAAGAAGGGCTGGGCTTCTATCTTTATGGACTTCAACTCAACAGGTTCATTAGAGAAAAACAGCTGCTAAAAATAAACTAAACGTGATTAAAAATAATCAGAAAAAAAAAAAACCAAAACCACAAAACCCTTCCCACTTTGCTGGGATGGAAGGAAAAATTCAAACACAAAAAACTAAACAAGTAGTCTTTCTCATCATAAATGTAAATAATGCTTTATAGACCAACACCTTGCAAAGTGTGGTCTATACTACACTAGTAATAATGGATCTAACATAATCTAGAGTAGGTAAATACAGTTAGATAGGGATTTCAAAACTCTGAATTCAAGACCAAAGTTAAGCAGTTTTTGAGAATTCAGTGCCAATAAACCCATGTGGAACAGCTTCAGAAAACTTAAAGCAACATAATTAATCTATATGCAGTGTAATAGCAATGTGCCTCCAAGACAAAGTCAGAAATGTTTATGCAAACATCCAATACAACCATCAGTTTTCCCCATTTTGAAGCCATGAGTTAATAAAACAAATTACCTCCTAGTTTGTTACCTTAAGTAGAAACCTTTGATTTTGATAAAATTTCTGCAACTGTACACATTTTGGGAATGGGGAGAATACCAGATACACAGAATACCATGCACATTTTTATATATCTGTAATAAACAAATTGAAATGAAGACAAACATCAAACAGACTACTTAAAAATGTTGGAAATAACAGCTCCTGTTAATGAAGTCAATGGAGAATGGAAAAAAACCCGTTTACTTCTGAAGTATTCATAACATTATAAATGAGGAGAGATAGTGATTCTCAAGCAGATATGAAACTCTAACAAGAACTTACAAGTTGTCACAAATTTCTATGATATGAAATGTATCCTTATCCTAATGGACACCTAACATTCCCAACAAAAAAGGAAAGAAAGCCCATTGCTGTACTTAGGGGATTCCCAAAGGGAACTGGAGCACTTCTAGGCTGAACACAAAGTGAAGAAGCTGGGAAGTCTGAGCCTGGAGAAGATTACATGGAGACCATAGTAAGCTTCCAGTGTCTGAAGGGGGCTTCAGGGAAGCCAGAGAGAAGGACTCTTCATCAAGAACTGTAGAGATGGGACAAGGCGAAAAGGCTTCAAGCTGGGAGAGGAGAAATTTAGATTTGGAATATAGAAAAAATTCTTTATTGTGAGGCTGGTGAGGCACTGCAATAAGGTGTCCAGAGAAGCTGTGGATACTCCATTCCTGGAAGTGTTCAGGCCAGGCTGGATGGGGATTTGGGCAGCCTGGTGTATTGGTACGTGCCTCTGACCACAGCAGGAGGATTGTAGTTAAATGATGTTTAAGGTCCTTTCCAGCCCAAAGCATTCCATTATTCTAAATCCAGAGAGAGGCCGCAAGTATCTGCATTTCAGTTCCATCCTTTTTGCAGGAGAGATGATGCAAGCAATGCTTTTCTCTGGAGCCAGTCACAAAATCCCAAAAGAAAGCATTATCTTCCTGTGTCCCATATTTTGGCTGTACCACAGATTTATGATGCTTGACTTACTGAATTTTAAAACAAATTTTGTGTGTTTCTCTCTAATATTCTAGGGAATTAAAATTCATATTTATGATGCAAACTGATCATTTCATAATACTTTCATTAATATTTCCACACTCTTACGTTCTCAAGTTGAAAGGGGAATTAATTGTAAGTATTTATTTACACTGCTGAAGCTATTCTCATCTACTTGTTTATATAGCAGCAATTTTTATATATGACAACCTCCTAATGAATCAGCAGTGCTAAATCTAGAACCCACTGAAAATATTTCAGGTCAATTTATGGTAAGTTTTCCAGAATCTGATGCACATTCAAATACGGCATATTAAATGTTCTATAGGTTTGTGGTTTATGCTCAATGATGAGTGTGCATTGAAACATATACTGAAGAATCAGATGGTGCTTATAGATAACCACCAAATGGATGTAAGAAAAACACAGTGAGATTGGATTATCTGCAATGGAAAATTAGGGGATGGTAGAAAATAGGAGTAAAGTGTGAAGTAGCAAATGGTGGAACAAATGAGGATAGCAAGGTGTTGAAAATTAATTAATGATTGAAGTATCTTGAAGAGGAAAACTACTGTATAATTAGTAAGTACCATCATTAATCAATTTAAGTTTCATTTTTTTCAAGTACTCTGTTATACTGAAAGATTTCCTTACATGTTGTGGAAGGATGTATTACCTTCAACATTTCTTTGAGCTGAAGGGCTTGTCAACTTACTGAATATTAGGGACATGAATTTCAAGTGCAGAAGCTCTGTAATAGCTCTTCCGTTCAAACATAACAAAGCCACAACAAAGGCATTATGAAGAGCAAAACAGTCTAGTGAGATATCCATGGATTTTGTGCATACAAAAATCCCATTAAAAGAGCCTTCACGTATGTCAGTACAAGTCGAATATATTAATGGATTGTATAAGAATAAAACAATTGAATATTGTCATGTTAAATATGAAAAGACATAGACACTACAGAAGGAGAGCAGTGAAGATTTTGACCAAGTGTTTCCGCCTACAATATCAAATCTGTCAAGGGAAAGGTGTTGCAAACAACTCACATTTCAAAGTTATTATCACAGATCATCCATTGCTCTGTTATGGCCTGATTTGTTACTCATTCTGTTATTTTCCTGTAGTTTTCATCAGATATCATAATATTACACATTTTCTGAAAGGTTACTCTTCTCTGTACATAGAGAAATTAAAGTAATGAGAGAAGCAGCCACAAGCTGATCTCAATTAAATGTGTATCTATGCAAAGGAGTCTAGGATTATTTACCACACCAAAGATATGATTCACAGTTAAAAGTAAATCAATGCTTTCAAATCCAATCAGTTTTTCAACTAGAAAGAATTACTATTTTCAAACATTACTTAATTTTTCTTTCATATTTGAAAAAGATTATACACCAACATGGAATTTCTGCTCCAATGACTGCCCCGGCATGTGTTCTGCTGTCACTGATTGCAACACTGCCCTATTTGCTAAAAGATGAATCAGAAAATTTACCTCATGCCCAGCAGGTCTTTTCCTCTTTTGTTCTTTTATTTATTTATTTTTTGGGTCTTGCCTTTTAACACAATTCCGGACCACTGAATATTGGCATCATTGTTTGAGTGAGCTTAAGGTGTGATACTCTATGCCTTAGTTATCAGATATTTCTAAATCCAGGCCAACAGACATGTTTACATTTGATCCAAAAGGCTAAATCCCTCTCTTCAACCAAAAGATTTGAGCAAGAAAGCCACAAAGAAAGACTATCTTGGCAAGGGTATGTAAAACGTATTCTTATACTTGATGTACCTGAAATCTCTGCCACTTAGCAATTTCTTTTTAAAAACAATAATATATATATATAAATAAACACTTAAAAAATCCAATTCAGCACCACAACTCTCATACTTAAGAAGAAAAGAATTGCACACATCAGCCTGAGCTTTGTCTATCAAAAAAGCTTGAGTTTCAGATGCTTATTGCCACAAAATAAACTTTTCTTCTTGTAAACAGGGATAAAAAGGCCATAAAAATGTTAGACAATTTGTTGTCAAATCAATAGTTATTCAATCGTTTGGCTAGACCTTGTATATTTCTTTTTCATGACAAAAGAAGGATAGCCAGTAGAATCAGTCACTAGGATTAAATGACATTGCCATATTCTTACAAGGAAAAAAGATTTGCTATCATATTCTATCGTTTGCTGTCTAAAATTTGCTACCCTTCTCTGGTGTGGAAGATATTCTGTATGTCCTGTCAGTTATGAGCATACTTCAAGAGGGGCTAAGGTCTTTACCATACACTCTCTTAATTGAAGAATTATTTATTCAGAACCAAAAGAAGTGGAAAAGAAAAATAAGCTGACTTAAGTTTCATTGGCTTCCCATCCATTTATTTTACCTAGCTTGATTTTACTGGTGTCAGTCATGTTGTTCAGTGCTGTTCCTTTTTAATCTACAGGATAGAAAGGAGGTCTAGTTTTTGTCATATATATAAAATTATAAAACTCTTAGTGGAGGGTTCTCAACTCTTTTCAAATTCTTATTCCACAATCATCATAAAGCTCATTTGCAAACATAAGCAATTTCTCTTTTTTGGTGTATTTACCACTTGATTAATTGCAAATTAAAGCATCTCAAGCCAAAACTGAAGTCTTTGCATAAATCATCCATTCACTGTCCATTTATAAAATGTGAGGAATTTGAGTGATTTCTCACATACTCTTAATTTTAACTACTAGTTTGAGTTTTGACTGAGCATGTCTTTCTGCTGAAAAGATACCAAAACCAAGTAACATAACTCAATTAAAACATAAAAGAAATCAAGAAGGAACATTTCTCTATCAATAACAAAAAACATTCTACTGGATCATATGAAAGGCCCTTTTTTGGCTAAGTTTCTGTTTCCAATAGCATCCAATAGTTAATTTCTTTCTAAAAGGGTGAACTCTAGGCTTCAGCAAGGGAGAAGTGACAAACACATCCAGAGAGACCTTTTCTTAAATGTATCTTGTAACAGACAAGTAAGCGTGGTGGTTAATCCCAGCCAATACACAAATATGCAGACAGCTGCTTGCTCACTCACCTCTCTATTAGGATGAAGAGAAAATAGGAGAAAGAAGATAGAAGTCCATTGGGTTTGTTCAGACCATAGATGGGGTGCCTTCTATAGAGTACAGAGCAGAATACAAGGCTTGCCTGTTGTTGAGAAGCAATGACAGCTCAGGCTGTCACCAGCTCACTTGCCCAGCTCCTTCTGAGGTTGGTCCTCCATTCACTTGGGTTGCTCCTACTGTACTACTTCCTACAACATACAACTCAAACAACCAGTTCAATATGTATAAATGATAAGGTTAATGTATATCCATTACAATCTGCACCCCTTTTCCCTTTGGATAGAGTTACCTTTGCAACAACATCCACACACTGCACTTGTGCCAGCATGAATCCTCCATGGGATGCAGTTCCTCTGAGGGCGTGCCTGCTCCAGCATGGGTTTATTCATGAGCCATAGTGCCTTCAGGGGTTTTTGATCTAGTTCATAGTTGACTCCATCCATATCTGGTATAGCAGCACATGAATGGAAGCATTGCCAAGTTTATATACTGGCCCAGGCACATGGGAATATGTTGCTATCAAAATGGCATGGCAAAGTAAGATGATAAGCAGAACAGCAAACAACAAAAACCAAAAACAGTCATGGGCAAGCCAGAGGCTCCAATATACAGTAAAGTAAATGAGCCTCATGGCAAGCATTAGAGCCTGCCAATAAACAGCTAAGCAGTTATAACAGCTATAAATTCAAACTACAATCAGTCTGATGTTATCTTGCACCTCTTAAGCCCCATTGTGCAACAAAAAATCCTGTGGTGGGTAGGGCAGATACCTACACATCCAGCCAGTCACTCCTTATCCCTTGGAAAGAGGAGAAAACAGAACAGAGAAAAGAATATTCATGGATTAAAAC
Source organism: Agelaius phoeniceus (assembly GCF_051311805.1). Lineage (NCBI taxonomy): Eukaryota > Metazoa > Chordata > Aves > Passeriformes > Icteridae > Agelaius > Agelaius phoeniceus. Next base: position 57,673,127 of record NC_135303.1, on the reverse strand, counting down.
AGCCGGTTTAATAGGGGAGTTAAAATTACATGTGGAAGCAAACAGTTTCACTGTTTCCCATATGCTAGAAGATGTTTAGCCACCTCCTGCAAAGCAGAGCCTTAGCAAACCATAACACACAATGATTAATTGGGAAAATACAAGCCAAAACAACAAATGTTCCTAATCCCTCCTTCTATCCTTTTATTGATTTTATTGCTTTCATTGCTGACTGTGATGTTATATGGCCTAAACCAACCCTTTGGTCTTTTGGGGTCAGCTCTCCTGCCAGCTTCCTGCCTAGGTCCAACCCTGAGAGGGGAAGGTGAGGGAAGAAAGTGAGAAAAAGGGAAAACCATGATGCTGGGCAAAGAATACTCAGCAACAGCCAAAATATGAGTTGTTGGCAACAGTGTTTCAGTAACAAATTCAAAATAGCATCATACAGCCTGCTATTTAAAAAAAAGATATATAAATATATATATATATAAAACCCCAACCCACACCCAAAACCAACCAAACAAAAAGAAACCCTCTATCTCAAATAGATACAGTACAGTAGGCATGAAACCTTACATTTATACAGTGAATTTCCTTAGTTCCAATAGCCTTTATCTTAAGGTCTTCCTGAGGTTATGGCATTAAGCATTTGTTTGGACATAGTGTGCTATTACTAGAATTCATGGCCCTCCTCTGTACTTGCTTGAACAGGTCCATGTCCTTCCTTGGTTGTAGACTTCAGAGCTGGAGCCAGTGTACCAGGTGTGGCCTCAGCAGAGCAGAGCAGAGGGTAAGAATCCCCTCCTTCTCCCTGCTGGCCAGGCTGCTGGGAATGCAGCCCAGGACACTTTTGGCTTTCCAGGTTGCAGGTACTCATTGCTGGGTCATGTCCAGCCTCTCATCCACCTGCACCCCCGAGTCCCTCTCAGAAGAATCTGTTCATCCCACAGCCTGTGATGGAACTGGGGGTTGCCACAACCCAGGTGCAGCACCTTGCTCTTGGTCTTGTTGAAACTCATGTGATTCCCATGGTCCCACTCCTTCAACTTGACCATGCCCTTCTGGATGGTTTCCCATGCTTCAGGAGTGTCCATGGCATCACTCAGCTTCATGTTATTTGCAAACTTGGTAGAGGTACATTTGCTCCCTTTCCTTATGTCATTGTTTAAGTCATCAAACAGTACTGTTTCCAATATGTACGTCTGAGGGATACCACTTGACACTGATGTTAATAAGGACAGAGAGCCATTGGTCACTACCCTCTGGGGAACCAACTCAATTCAACCAACTCCTCATCCACCAAAGACTCCACACATCAAATCATCTCTCCAATCTAGACAGAGGGATGTTGTGGGGAACCAGGTCAAAGGCCTTACATAAATCCAGGCAGGTGGCATTCACAGCCCTTCCTTTGTCCATGAATATAATTATTCCATACCAATGATCTGAATGCCCTGAAGGACATTTTGATCACCCAAAACCTATGCATTGCAAATTCATCCCTACCTCCATGGCAGACTAACAATGATCAGTAGTCCAAGGGCCTTGGACATCACCAGGAGCCTCCTGGTGATGTCCTTAACCCTGGCCCCAGGTTCACACAGCATATTGGACTCCATTCCAATTCTAAGGCAATCACCTACAACTATATCCTGTCTTTTTTGTTGTTGTGGAAGTGGTTGTGATAGGAGGTGTAGGTCTTTCAGACACTGGTAGCACCTCCAATGGAGGTGGGTCTTCATCCATTCTCATCATTCATTGACTGTCCTTCCATGTACAGACCCTCTTATCTATAGTCTCCATTCACTCTTTTATTTTGACCTTCTATCCTACTGCCTTCTTTCTGTTGGGGGGACAACAGACAGCCCAGTTAATCTTGTTTTGTTTCCTGGTGGCTGGTTCTGTCTCAGAGAGCTAGGGTGTTGTTGTTCCACAAGTGAAAAAACATGCTTCATCTCTATTGGAAAGGTTCTGTCTGGGAAATTACACAGGGAAAGGGAAAAGGGAAGATGAAAGACAAAGGACTACATGACTTTAGGTACCCCTCAAAAATCAATACACAGATCAATCCTTCCTACCACATAATAAGACCTGCATCCACAGCAATGTGAATCAAAAAAGAGAATCACAGAAAACTATCAAATAATTTTGTAAAATTAATTTTGAATTTTCCATGTTGGATATTGATGCAGTAAGAGATTACACACAAGTATGACTTCACATATTTTTCATCATGTTTAGAAGTAATGACTCTCATATATACTCTACTTCTCTTCCTCTAAAATTTTCATTTCAGTTTTACTTTTTTTGTGTTGCAAGAAAAAGGAAGACTGCATTATGCTTATTATAATTTTATCCCTTGCTTACAATTACAGCAAATTTTTCTAGTTAAGAATTTTTTTCTCATGCTTCTCTCTGCTTAAGGCTATATTAAATTTATTTTGATGTATTATCAGAAATTACTCAACCATTTCCATGAAAAAGCCATCCAAAAAAAAAGTGAAATCATCCATTTGTATCAGGTGGTTTGTTTAACAGTACTAGCCACTTCACAACATACATTCTGCAGAACATAAGAAAACAATCATAAAGTTACATTTTCTTCTTTGATACAAGTGTAGAGATTTGAAGAAAAAATAGTTGGAAATCAGAGAAATCTTCTTTTGTCCAAGCTGACACTAAGATTTGTATTTTAATTCTTTGAATGTCAGTCTTTCCTTGACATTCCCAAATCCCTTCAGATAGCAACTTGGCATTCTGTACTTATTGATGTGAGACTCTTATGAAAAAATTTATCAGAGATAATACTATGCATCTTGCAATATCTTCTTGTAAAACCAAAAGAGAACTAAGTCTTCTGCCACACAGAGCTATATCTAGGATGAAAAGATTAAGCCTACATTTGGTTGCTCTATCTTCTGCAACAGTTTTTCAAAAAATGTTTTACTCTTATCCCAGAGTCAGGGGTCAGCTACAAGAATTTCAGGTGTCAACTCGCCCATGGTTTCTAGATAACGCACTCTAGTGATTCAAGTAACACCATATCTCTAGCTACTTATGTCAACAACATAAGCAATAAAATGTAAGAATTTCTTCTTGCGCAAGATGAATCTAAGGCTGACATGTGAACAATGACTATTACAGGCTCTTTGGCCCTATCAGGTTCCCTTGATCACCTGAAACAATGGAAGAAAAAAGATTAACCAAATCAAACTACAACACCCAGATCACTGCTCCAGCAATTGAAGCAGCTCACAATATATACTTGCATTCTAAGCAAGGTTTGAAAACCATGTTTTCTTCTAGACAAATGGTGCTCACCACTGAGCAGGGTTTATTACTCAGAATAATTTATTTCAAGCAATTTATTTTAGCTCTTATGCTTCTCCATTATACATTTTACATGTTTCCAATATATAGTAGAGACCAGCTCCATAGCCCACATTCTTCTGCCTCCTCACTGCTGGGCATTCAGCTGTCTCTAATTGAAGGAAATAAAGTTTTAATTAAAAAACTCTTAGATTAAGCAGCTGTTTGGTGAGCTTAACTGATATGAACCCAGCCTCACCAATACCTGATTTACCTTGACAGCAGGAAAAACAACTTGCATGGAGGCACAGCCTAAGGTTTTCTCAAAATAAACAGAGTTTTGTAATACAGGCAGTGGTTCCTGTTCTATACTTTATTAACCAGTGTAGTTTCATACTGAAACCATGAATAGGGGGGAGATTGGGGGGGATGGGGGGAACGGGGACACACACTGAAAAAAAGGATCAGATAAAAACAAATTATAAATGAAGACTTTCACCATTCCAGTTAAAGTTGTCTTGCAACAATTCTCAAAGTGCGAGAGGAGCTTTATCTTTTTGCATGAGCTCAAAAAAAAAAATTCATTAGACCAAATAAGGAAGAATTATTTGTCTGTGGGGTTAAATGACCGAACAGGGAGTTCTGTTTTTCGAGTGTTTAAAGTGTACCTACTCATGGTACCTCACAAAAAGATTAATTTCCATAGCTCAAGTATATATGCATGTCTTGTGGAAATGTTCCTGAATCATGAATGGAAAAGTACTTGAAACAGCAGCTCCAAGATTACCACAGAAAAATGGAATAGCAAACATCTGATGTCAATATTTCATAGAATCATAGAATAGTTCAGGTTGGAAGGACTTTAAAGTTTGTCTATTTCCAACCCCTCTTCCATGGACAGGGACATTTTCCACAAGATCAGGTGGCCCAAAATTCTGTCCAGCCTGGCCTTGAGCATTTCCAGGTCACCCACAAATTCTCTGGACAACCTTAAATAGTGTCTCAGCACCACATTGTAAAAAACTCCTTTATCTGATCTAAGTCAACTCACTTTCTGTTTGAAGCCATTCCTCTTGTTCTATGATTACAAGCCCTTGTAAAAAAGTCCATCTCCAGCTCCCTTGTAGCCCCTCTTTAGATATTGAAAGGCTGCTGTAAGATCTACCTGGAGCCTTTTGTTTTCCTGACTGAATGGTTACAACTCTTTCAGCCCATCTTCACAGGGGAGGTGCTCCAGCTCTCTGATCATCTTCATGGCTCTCCTCTGGACTTTCTCAATGTCCTTCCGGTGATGCATGCCTTAGAGCTGATGCAGCACTGTGAGTGGGGTCTCACCAGAGGAGAGCAGAGGAACCAAATCCCTTCCCTTGCCCTGATTGTCACACTGCTGTGGATACAGCCTGGTACACAACTGATTCTCTAGGATGCCATCTCATGTCCAGCCTCTCAACCACCAGCACTCCCAAGGCATTTTCATCAAGACTGTTTTAAATTCATTCTCTGCCCAGCCTGTATTTGTGCTTGAGATTTTCCTGACCCTAGTGCAGGACCTTACGCTTGACCTTGTTGATCTTCATGAGGTTCACGCAAGCCCATGTCTCAGACCTCTTAGTCCCTCTGGATAGCATCCTTTCCCTCCAGTGTGTCAAACACACCACACAGCTTGGTGCTGCTTGGGTGCACTCCATCCCACTGTCCATGTTGCTGACAGAACTGTTTAACAGCACTGGCCCCAACACCAACCCTTGAGGACACCAGTCATCCCTGGTCACAGGTCTCCACCTGAGCCATTGATTGCAATTCTCTGAGTGTGGCCATCCAGTCAATTCCATATCCACTGAGTAGCATATTTCCTGCTAGATAAAAAAGGATGAAAAAAATCACCAGTGTAGATTTCCAGCCATTTTTTGGCAAACAGCTACATGTTATAGATTCTGGAGAGTACTCTGGAGACAGTGTAATAACCACAATTTGTCATGTTTCTCCAAATAAGTTCTCTAACTGGTAGTCATTTGCTTGTTAAGAAAAAAACCTTTCAGGCCTTCTTAGTCTCTTATTTACTAAGTTTTGATGAGATAAGCCAAGTGAATTTAACAATCTTTTAAATATTATCTAATAGATCTTGCTGATTTCAGCACTCAAAAATAGTTGCTCAACTATTACCTGTCATATCCCTCTTTCCCTAGGTGCAATCAGTTGTTTCAAGTCTGGATTGAATTCTAGATTTGGAATTTAAGCTATTGGAGTTCTAATGTAGGAAGCTCACTTGCAAGACAACCCTTCCACTTTCCCACACTTGAGGAATTACTAACACCAGAGTTTGAGATGGAATTTCAGTGACATATGAGAAGACACAGCTGGTAAGACTCTCAGATTCAAAAAACTACTTTCTTACTTGTTCCAGATCAACCTTCATCTGTCGCTGGAAAAACAAATGAACACTGAAAGTAACTGCTGAGCTCTAAGCACCTTCAAGAAAGCAACTGGAGAATGACCAGTTAGTCAGTTGAAATATGGGGACTACCCTTCTAGGGGTGCTCCTTGCTTAACTTTTGTCTGATGGAGTTTCACTTATCTGCTAGGACAGCCAATTCTACTCTGTCAGTTTAATCATTTTGGAGTACTGGTAACACAAGGGTTAAGCTTATTCTTGCAGGCTAATTGAAATTAGCACCACAATGCCCTGTAGTAACTTTTCACTTGTGAAGATTCTGTAAAAGTCACATGGATATTTGTCTTCCTAAAACAACTTTCATAATCAATTCCTCAAATACACTGCCAATTAGGATATTATTTTTTTATACAGGAATGAAGATCTCTTCATTTACAAAAACTATATTTGACAATAGTCCACATTTCAATTGTACCACAATAAAAAGCAACATTTACATCAATTAAAAAGAAGTGGTTCAGCCATCTATTTTAATATATATATTTAAACCTAATTAGCCTATTAAGTCAACCTGATTATGTCTTTTTAAATGACTGCTTTTCTTATTTGCTAAAAGTAAGCTTTTAAACACAAAATACACTAAGCAGCATTTCATCTGAATCCTATCAAAGTTATTGAGGCATGAGTTCTATATAACCAGTGAAGCAGAAGGCCATGCTGTTACATGGATAAATGCTCCAGAGTTACTGAAGCAACACAAAAACAATCATACAAACATGGCTTTTGAAACCTCATAAGCAACTCATTTTGGAAAAATCTGTGTGGGGGTGTGTGTATATATATTAATAGGCACACACATGAACACACACACACACACATACATATATATGGCATTTGACATCAAATCTCCACAAGAAATACAGCTAGACTAGCTTTTAAATTATTGTTATCTCACTCAACTCCTCTCAAAAACCACAGGAAAAAAAAAACCCAGAAATCAAAGCTTTCTATGAGACCTAAAAAAAAAAATCCTTTTTCCTTATGGTTCCAGTTCAGGAAAAGGAAAAGTAACAATTCACACTTTGTCTCTGGAAGCACCATCCCCTCACAGTAGCTTCAACCCCCACCATCTTACAAACTCCTTGTGGGGTCCAATGGGTCTGTAATACAACTTCTATACAGTTACCCTTTAATTTGGGATTAGATCCTACCTTTACACAGTCAGGCTTATACACAAGTTTGTATGGGGTTTCAGCATTTGCTGCCCAGGGCGGCTGGAGAGGTCCATTGGGTGCTTAAGCCTGAATGCCCCAGCTCCCAGTCCCCAGCAGCTGCAGCCACCAACATGTCCTTCAGAGAGATAGATTATGTCAGATCTGGGCCTCTTCCAGATAGTGGATACGGGACAATCTTGAAATTCTCTGTCATAAAAAACCCCCAAAACTTACATAAACCAATGGGAATCCATATAAACTTGTACAGCAGAGTCCCATGGAAGGGCTGTGCCCTGCTCCCCCACAGGGTGTGCAGGAGCTCAAGGCAGCATCAACACCCAGTCACCCAGTGTGCAGCAAGGACACATGCTGCACACAGACTGGCTGAGCACAAAGTATTATCCTTCTTCATGCAATTCACCTGGCACTGCAGAAGAGCATGCTTGGAGTCTACAGCCCTGATATCCTCTCAAAAATAGGTGCTGTTGCAGGCAGTCCATATAAACAGCACTCTCTCTAGACCTCCACTCACCCACTTTAGTTTCTGTTCTCATCTCTCCCCAAGCCTCTGAGCCTATTTCCTTCCAGTAATTATTAAATTATTTCATTCATTACACTGATTTCCTCTCCACACTCACCACAGTCTCACTGGTCTGCAACGGAGCAATATGTGCTCTCTCTTCTCCCACAGAAAGGACCATATTTTGTACACACAATATGGGAGAGGGTCCGCTCAAAGAAATACACCCTGGGGCTTATCCCCAGCAGTAGATATCAGGACCCACCACCTCACCATACCAGTCAAGCCAGGGGACAATGTTTTATAGTAGCTGGGAGCATAGCCCTGTGGCTTCACCCTCCCACTCCCACTCTGCAGCCCCTCTGCTGAGGGGGAACTATGGGTGATGCCTCAGAGCCATGGTCCTGCTTCACCCTCACTCTCCAGCTCCCGGGATCCTTATCCCACCTTGGCCCACTAGCACTGGCCAGCACCAGCCAGCACCTTGCCAAAGGTTGGGACCTTATAGGTAGCCTTATGTATTAGTTTATACAGCATATGGCAATTTTTGATTCAAGGATGCCATGACCCCAGGGGGGAATCAAGATCTCCACAGCCACAGGTAGTTAGCCTAGACCTTATTAGCAGGGGCAGTGAGAGCAGTGGTGGGCTAGTTCTCACCTCAACCCACAGCCTCCACAGTAAAGGCAAAAACTCCTGTAGCATCAGGTCAGCATCTTTGTTCCAGGGTCAGAGGTTCACCACTTAATGAGTCATTTTTTCTATGTTTGCAAGTGTTTTCCATTGCACACAGTAAGGCTAGCATGGGGCTTATTTGTTTCCAACTGCAAACATTTGTTCATTACCCTAGGCTGATCAGCAGGGTAAAGAACTAACCTTTCTGCATCGATGAAATGGAGCAATGAATAAGTAAATACCTTGGGACTAGCCAGTCTTAACATTTACAGATGTTTTAGTTGAATTGAGTTAATTGTCAATTAATGCATGCCTCTACACTAACAAAAACTCTAATCAGGATATTCGCAAAGTGAATGTCTTCTACTTATATTTTTATTATTTGCTTACTCAAAATTAACATAGTCAGGCTAGCAAGATACACATATAAAGAGATCCTTAGAAGAAGTAATCTCTTAAGCCCACAAGACAGTCTAGGACACAAAACACAGCACACATCCCTCATTCTGTAAAACATCTGTCAGAGGAGGTAGAATGGGGTTCTTTCCCTCCATTCAAAGCTATAATGAAATGCTTGTCACTACAGAAAATTTCCCTAACAATGTTTTTTTTCATAATAATAGTAACCTAAAAGACAAATGAAATAAATCAAAGAATGAAATTCATCCAACTATTTTTGCAAGGTGGCAGCTGGCACCCATAGTCACAGCACTATCTGCTGCACCACAGACTCCAACAAGAGAACAGCCAAACCAATCTACAGCAAAAGTCCAGTGTAGTGGGGGTGGGGAGGAGGGTGGGAAGGTGGTGTAAGATTCTTGAATGTGAAATTTTAGCCTTGGGGGAGTTTTCACAAGCAAGTAATAAACAGCTCAGAAAGGCTGTTTTAATGAAAACAGAACTGGATTTAACTAGCACAGGGCAAATGCTCTGCTGTACAAACCCATGTCTGGACTGGATGTATTTCTAAAATGGGGGGCTTGAGTGTCAGCTTTTGCAGCACGAGCCAAACCTGAGGAGTAAAATAGTTTTCTGTTGGACATTGCTGCCCTCCAGTGACAACACAGAAGATGCAACTGGGGAAGAGAGCTTTTGCTGCAAAAGGTTTCTTTGCTCTCAAGATAAGTGATCTTCTTCTCAAATAACTATGACAGAATTTAATGACACTGAAATTTTAATTAACCTTAGCCTTAAAATATCATTTGATTAAACAAAGTATTTGAATGTAAATAAGTACATATTTCTGCAAATAAAATGGGTAGTGCAATACAATTACAATCAGCAATACTTCTGCGTGTCAGTAAAATTGTGCATGACAAGCATTTCAGAAAAGCTGAAAGCAAGAAAGCAATATTACATGACAATTAGTTAAACAACAAATGGGTGTAATTTAGGTATGAAACTTCTTATAGACGTGATAGTGTTTACACTACTGGGGACTTTCACAATAAACATTTTCAGACATTTCCACAAAAAGCAGTGTAAATCATAAATGTGCATCATTGCCTTCATTCCAAAAATTGCCCAGCATTTCAGTGGGAATAAGTGACTGCTTTAATATTTGCTAAAAATTAACCTGTATTTTTTTACAAAAAGTGTGTTATATGATAGACAAGTTGTTTGATAGTCCTTAATATTGTAGTTCCAAATTTTCAATATTTTGTGAATATTGCTTATAGATTTTATTTTATTTTGCTTATGGATTTGTATTCTGATGGGACCTTGCCCGTATTGAAAAAAAATTGTGAAAATCATAGTCTTTGATGCAGTTTCTTGATGCAAAATCTTAAACCTATGTTTCACCAGGAAACAAGTGTGTTCCTTATGGGGAACATGATCAGAGCACATACCCAGGCCTTGCAGATCAGTCAGTTGTGAGGACACATATTTTTTTGATTTTGCAAACTTGTCTTCTGTAGCTAGATTCAGTAAAATTCTCTTCTGAATCAGATTAATAGTTAAAAAAACATGCTCATGCACTTTTTATCTTTCAGTTTTCCAACAGCTTTTGTATTCTTATGCACTTGTGCTCTGACAAGCACAACACATTCCCTTTTTCTGGTTACCCCAGGACTACAACACTTCAGATGAATGCAGCAAATTATTTCCTCTATCATTAGTAAACCTTTTAGTTCTGCAATGAACCTGGCAGAATAGTGTGCTATACTAAACAGCTATCTGACTTATACTCAATCTCTGGGACACATAAGTGCACTCCTCTAGGTTCTTGCACTGCACTTTTCTACTTCACCAAAAAGTTGTGATCTGAAAAGAAATAGTGACAAAAACACACTACCTGAAATATCCCTGAATTCCTACCTGAAATTTCCTTCCTCACACTACCTGAATTTCCCTACCTGAAATATCTCAGAGGAAGTGTCTACCACCTAAGCTGCTTTTTAGTAACATGGCAAAGAAATTATCATGATTATCTGAGAAAATTTTCTGTGACAGTCTGGGAATGTCAGGAGACAAAGTCCATTGTTAAACAGAAGGGATGGATGTTTGCAAAAAAACAGATATGGGTGAAAGAAAATCAGAAGATATGAATGGAAGGGTGTGGAAAGCATGGAAAGAGGATAGTGAGTATGGGATGGACAGACAAGTAGAGACACAGGATAAACCAAAAGATCGTTTCCCATTCTTATATGAAAATAAGAATGAGAAAACTTCAGAACTTGGGAGAAAAACAGAAAGTCTTTTTCCATGTGCTGTGCAAACAGTCTTTTAATCTTCAAATATTTGCTTATATTTTTTTCAATAAACTACTTTCCTTAAAAAGAAAATATTTTAAATTATTGATATATAAAGTACTCCCTTGCCTAAATCCTAAATCACAAATTTAAGGTAAAAGTAAGGAAAAGATGGAATTTAACAAAATATTATGACTTAACAAAATGTTTATAGAACTTGTCTTTAAAGAAAAAGATTAAGGTTAAACCTTCTTATACATCTTTCATTTAAAAATATAAGCATGTCCATGCTTCACTGGTTGGGTTTGAAGGCTCCACATCTGGCTTCAAATGTATTCTTTGGAAGTAAAATTTTACTACTTTTATTCAACAAAATCCTATCAGTAACTAAACACAAAAGATATTTCAGACTTTAAAGTACCTATTTGTTTCATACACTTTAAGTGTCATATTTATTTTGAACTCACTTAAAACCTTGATTTGTCATCATGTTCTCTGGGAAAGCAACTACACACAGGCTGCATGACTTCTACCCACCCTAGTACATTATTATTTGTAAATACACTGAGAGAGAAAAAAAAGAGAGATGAAAAGACACAAGACTTTCTTTAGCAAGAAAAATCTCCAAAACTATCCATTATGCACATAAAATCATCTGTGTATCTTCCCCACTTAAGGACAGATTTTATGTCCATCACAGCACTTTGATGTTACAATTATTCACGTTCTTTTTCAAAAAGCATAGCTGTTCTGTGAGAACTATAATGCTCAAATGGTCCATTGATTCTATAGAAAAGACACTATTGCTCCTTATGACCACCTTGCAATGTAAATTATCCATGTAAATCTTGAGAGAAATTCATTGTGAGGCACTTCTATACTCAAAAGTTGATACACATTCTCAGGTAAATACAGAATGGGATACAAAAATTGTTACAGTAGCCTTGCCAGGGTGTAGAAACCTCCCTTGTGGGTCCCCCTGATGGGGAGACCCCTAAAAGGTTCTGTGCCAGGAATGAGAGAAGGACAGGGTTCGGTTTTTGGTCTTCAGATTACTGTTTATTTTTTCTCTTATCAAAAGTTCAGCACACCGTATACATGCCAGACTTAGCATACAAAAGTAACAAGACACACTGGTTCAAGGTCTTTTAAAGCTATTTAATCCAATTAATTCTTAGAACATATTTTACTTCTACCTTTCTACCAATAACTAATCATTTGTCTGTCCACACAACATCTGCATTGCGGTTCTTTCTAACCAATCACTCTGTGCTACCAACACTGCAGAAAATGGAGTAGATGAAGAACAAGAGGGAGATCAGACAACGCCCAAAATCCTCCATCCTGTCTTCTATTTACCTCCATACTGAAAACCCAAAACTCTAAGTTTTTCACTCTGTGATAAACTACACTACTATCTATTTCACACACTCATAGATTCTGATTCATCCCAAAGTTTTGGAAGCTTTCTCCATGGACGAAGGTTAAAAGCAGTGTTCTCCTGGGGATCAGGACTTCCTAGGACAGGCAGAGAAACATTCCCTGTACCCTGGGTTCCAACACCTGGAGACCTGGTTGAGTCACCAACCCTGAAAGAATTTAAGACAAGTAGATGTGGCACTTACACATGGTTTAGTGACGCCACTGCTGCGTTAATTGTTGGACTGATGACCTTTAGGATCTTTTCCAACCTCAATGATTCTGTGATTCTATACGCAAAGTAGCCCACAACACTTTGCAATGAAGTACTAAAAATTCTCTGGTTTTCAAAAGTAAAAAGTAGTTGCCAGTACATGTTTAGCAAGACACAGCCTTGGATATAGAGCAGACGTACACTGAGAAAAAAACACGACAAGATGACTGATGTCACCCTTATCTTTTACGAAAACCACTACAGAAAGGGTTCTGTGATCCAGGATTTTAATTTTTTTAAGGGAAAGACAGCAGTCATTGTTTCACATGCATGTATACATGCAGCATAAATACATAAATGTGTGCATGTTTGTATATAAACAAAAAGAAGAAAGAGTATATATTCTAATGTTTACGTGTATACAGGCATGTGTACATATATAGCTCCCTAAATGTGATTTTCCAGAATTGGATCATTGCTGTACAAACCAAGTTTATTAGTCACTGCTTAGCCTTACACTATCACTTGTGTTTGGTCACTTCTGATGACTAGGAAACACATGTGGAAAAAGCATACGTATTCTTGTGCATTTGCAGAAATCTCTTAGGAGAATTTACTTCATCTATACAGCTTTGGTTCAGATTCCCAGCAGTTTGATCAAGTATAATGAGTAAGAATTGCAAGAGTTGGCAAGGGCTGTGTATGGTGAAGCTAGGATTCTTGTGGTCCAGAACTCAGCTATGGAAAAGTTTAATATTACAGCTCTGATTGTGCCAGAACAATGTCTTTAGTTTAGCATAAACACTAGCAGAAGTATTTTGGAAAATATCAACTACTTCACAAACTGGTACTATAATTCACAGTTTGGGGTTTAGATTAATCTAAAACATTTCACTCAATAAATAGCTTCTATTTTTATTTTCATCACTTACACACATAGTTTCATACAGTACCATCTGCTCTCACAGACCTGGTTTTAGTTAGACATTTTTCACAGTTAATTTGCTTCCTTATTTTATCTTAGAATGTGCATCTATTTAGAATATAAATGTTAAGTGAGTTTGTTTTCTGGAACCATTGCAAATCTCAGGCACTTTAACTTACTCAACTGATAAAGAGAACTTTGATAAATTTACTGCAAAATTCCTGAAGATTTTCTCCAACTAATCCAACTACAGTTATCTCTAAAAATATGTTTGTGACATGAAAAGAACAATACCCTAAAAGCTACAAAAAGGAAACATTCCACAGGAATGGATACAGACTGAAGTGGAAAGCTACTTTCAGGAAAAACAAACATGAGGCAGTCAGCATTGTGTACTAAATATAGTCCCTGTCTTTTTTTCCTGTATCTTACATTTTGTCATTGATCATAAGGAATGCATGGAGGTTTTTTTTTCCATTTTTTTAAGGACAACATCCTTGATTCTGTCTTTGATTTGCTTCCTATTTTTAATTAAGATTTTTTTAAAATACCTTTTTCAAAATGAAAACAATAGCAAGTTCTTAGAAAATCTGCGATTATTAGCAGAAAGTAACAGAAAAGTTTAAACAAAACTACCAGGTGTGTATTTTTTGTTGCAGTAAGACCAGCTTTTGTTGTTGCACGCCTAATTTTCCTTGGTTTACACCACTAGATGGTGAACTAGACTTCCCTGCTGACTATGTCAGTAAAGATATAGCCCCCAATGTAAGATTATAAAAATAGTTTCTGATTATACATTGATAACATGAGGTGTCAAATATGGCTAAATGATTCAGTTTCAACAATAACTTTTAATTTGTGGAAGCAATAAAGGAAGCAAAAATTTTAATTCTTACTGCTTTTGTGGCTGGTGAAGAACAGGTTACAAAAATAAAAGGGAAAAATACCTGAAGAGGTATTTTTCAAGACATCACCAAATATGATGTCTTGAGTTCTAAAAGAAAGGAAATTGGTTTTTGAAAAGGGCATTTTGACAGTGACACACCCCTCATCCCCATCCCATCCTTCCAGGGCTTATTGTTCTGCTTCAGAAACAGCACACATTCATGCTTCAGCTCCAAATCCAATCATTAGTGGTCACATGTGAGCTTAGAAGCACAGGACTTGGTCTTACCCAATGGACTCGGTCTTGAAGGTCTTTTCTAACTTACACGATTCTGTGATTCCATGGTAACATCTAAATGGGCCAATTTTACCTGATGCAGTTTTTAATTTGTATTTTGGGGCATTTTTTGTCTTTGATATACGTCCCCCTAAGTATTTTTTGCTTGATGCCTAGAGTGTTACACGAAGCATATTTGCAAGAGGCTTGTTATTTTGGGCTACTTATTTTCTTTTCTTTCTTACTTTACCAATATCACATCTTAGTGGTTAGGGACAGCATGGCTAATGCATCTCTGTAAAGAAGTACAGCTAATTTACAGCACAGCATCTTTACAGTACAGTACAGCATCTTTGTAAAGAAGTACAGAAGATCTATTTGAGAATCACAGTAAGAGACATCTCTCAGCTCAAAGGTAATGACTGTTCATTGAGGCTAAAAATTTGGAGGCAGCCAGATACCGGTGTTTAGTTGCATCACTCTTGCATGCAACTGGCTGCAGAAGTCAGTGAACAACAACAACATTAAGCTGACAGGTCACAGATGTTATGCTGGACTGCTGTTCGTATGTACTGATAAGCAAATACACTTTAGAAAAATGGCTATTGAAGCGTATTTTATTATACAGTAATTTTTAATACAGGAAAGGTGTCAGTTTTGAACCTATATATACAAACTTACAGTAAATGATGAGTTGTTTCAAGGAAAGACAAGCTGCACTAAATCCAGTTTTAGTTGTATGAAATTTTTAAAACCTTTTCATAATTTAGAATTATTTAGAGTATATACAGACTTTTATCAAAGATGAACACACAATGGGTAAAATTTCTTCCTCATACTAGTTTAAAAAGAGATTCACATTTTACATGCTTCCTTTTATATGCAGTGGGAAACTTCCACAGCTTGGTTTTATTTGTTACTCAGCCACTTCATGATTAATTTTGTATTAGTCCAGCTATCTGAAGCTGTAACTCAAGGAGCAGAATTGCAGAGAAAGGACTTCTTTGTACAGACTCAGTAACACTTTACATATTGAGTCACATTTTCTTTTACAGGAAGTTTCCTCAAAATAAGGAATAGTTTTAAAAAATTAATAATAACAAATATTGGTATTACTAGTCCTAAGGATACCAATAAGAAAGGATTAGGACTGAGAGTAATACAGTGGAAGATAAATAATAAAATAACTGGCACTCTACAAAAAACTTCTCTAATCCATAAGTAACCCAGACAGCATTAGAGAATTACACACTATATCAAGTCTGGTAGAGGTAGTGGTAAAGGCCACTGGAACTGTACATGAGATATTAGTCCATTTTTACAATTATCTAACACAACTAGAAACATCTTGAAAATATGTTTCTTTATAATATAATGAAGTACCATGAATATATTATTCTCTTTGGTTTATGAATCAGGGATCGTTGACTACAGTATTTTTACCTAAAATGCTACCCTACCATTGATGCATAACAGCTGATAGGGGAAAAAATAGAAAACCTCTTTAAAAGGATATATATGTGGATTGCCTGCACTAGCACAGAACTTATTACTTTATTTGGAGATCTGCATGTATGCACAGCTGAATGATGTTCCTTGAAGGAGTGGCCTATAGATATTTTCCTTAAACTACATTTTAGCATCTTATACAGATTTATAACCGTAATTTTTTTTCCTAACAGAGGATTTTCTAGTCAATACAAAAGTAGTTACACAGAAAAATACTTAAGCCATGTAAGGCAATGACAGAACTTAGAAGCTGAAGTTTGTCTTATTAAGCCAGTAATATATGCTAAACAGGCACAAAGTAGTTACAAGAACTTACGTGATCAAAACATTTTTGGAGTGTGTCATAGGAATTATTGCCTCAGAAATGCGTAATAAATTACAATTAAAAAGGGTCAAAAATACAGGATAAAATAATGTTTCCATGTCAACTGAATAAAAATAATTTATTTACAGATCACGAGGAAAAACATAAAAGACATTTCTTTTTCAAATAAATACATGTCTTAAGGGAACACTTTCACCGACTAAAAAAATAAATTTGTGTGATTAAACAAACAGTTCTTATGTACTAAACAAAACCATAAAAACATTCAAAGGACAATAGTGCAACCATGTCAGAGCATAAAGCTGATGTTTGCCATTTTACCTTTTAGGCGGAAGACAAGGTAACCTTTTAAAGTGAAACAACAGAAAAAATTATGCATTCATTATTTCCACGTATAAATACATGCTTTAATTTCTAGATTTAAATATTATTCCAAATTCTTTTGCTTTAACATAAATTCAACACAGTATTATGTGAACATTCAAAATTTGATGGAGCTGACCATCACAGGATTTCTAAAATGAATTCAAACTGAGCTATAGCTATATCCCCATTTAATAGTGCATTTTCAGTCCTCTAGACGTTGATCATAAATTTCCTCCAAGGTAAAACTTTGTTAACAGCTAACAACCTTCAACCCTGAATCTTATTTAGAAAACAACACTGTTTCAAATTAAAGTTGCTTTACATGACTCAAAAAAATTACAGAACTTAATAAATTGATTCAGGCTACATAATTTGACTAAATAACATAAGTAGATTTTGGTTATTAAAATAAATGAAAAACAAAAGTATTGAAAACATCAGTGGCCTGCAGAGAGGGAAAAACTGGTATGGAGGCAAGTCCCTGAACTTACATCCTTCAACCAGCCTCTCTACAAACATGGATAGTCTCATGGCACCCTCTGTATGATAAAAATATTAGATATGAAAGCAATTATTACACATGCACGCATGCTGCTAATTCTGGGATGTGAAACCCAGAGACATTTTGCAAGAGATACTCCTGATGTTGTGACACTGGTGGAGAGAAGGCCAAGGGAGAGCTACAGATACTGAAAGAGAAATCACCAAGGTTATAGTCAAATTCTTCTACAGAATGGGGGAAAACTGTTAGAAATGTGTAGTCATTTGGGGAACTGAAGTTGGACATGAAAAGAAATGTTTATCCAGAAAAGGAGGACAAGTATGAGAACACGTTGCCCAGAATGGTAGGAGTACCTCTGTCCTGGAGCATTTTCACAGGCAGGCTATCCAACCCCACAGATAACCAAATCTAGAGCTAGCCAAAGTCCATCTCTGCTTGAGTCCTTGGAAGGCTGGACAAAACCACTTCCAGAAATCCTTCCTGCAAATCACTTTATGTGATTCTCTGTATCCAGCCAAAACACTTTGCTCATGCAGATGTGTCAATAATGTTTAAGCAAATACTGCACCTCATTTACTGGAGGCCAAGACCACAAAGCTGGTCAAACACAGTAGCTCAGGACACACACTTAGAACACTGATCCCTAGTCCAGGCTCTCCAAGCTAACAACACTGAGTGAGAAGCATTTTTGGAACATAAGTAACAGTTTATAATCTTGATCTTATCCCAAGAAAATGCAAATGCCTACATGTTGAAGGCTCACACTTCACAAACCAAGGACTATATAATCTTCCACACTTTTCCCTACTGCAAACACTGCCCAAATTAATTTTACTTCCATTTCATTCATATGGACAAAGCGAAGGGTTCACACAAAGAACACAGAAGAGGCCCTCATCAAAGCAGTCAGTTAAATTTGGCTTTTCTGCTCAAAGAAGCTAATTGAAGCTGTATTTTAATTTTTTTAAATAATGTAGGGTTAACAGCAAACAATATGTATGTGATTAGGCATATTTCTGACACACTTGAGTGTCCTGCATTCTCTGCCACATGCTTCAGATAAGTCTCAGAACTACAGTGAGGCATCCTGTACTGCTGTTTGGGAAGATGCTACAACCCTGAAATCTCCTGCATGGAATTAGGTAGCATGTGAAGATTCTCCTAGTACTTCAAAAAACCCTCACCAAACATGTTTTGTCTTCTAGGTCTGAAGTATTATACAGTGAAATAAAATGTCTTATTCATTCTGGCATTAGATTTCTCTCTCTTGGTAAAAAATTTTCTGATAATTACCCAAGGATTAGCTGCTCTGATTACATATTTGAAAGGATGCCTGAAACCAATTATTTTCCTAGTTGAAACCTTTTTATTGTTTGTAAATTATGTACCTTCCTGTTTATCAGATCCCCATGTTTTATACAAGAGATAACACAGTACAGGCCATACAGTGCTGATAAAATGCAACAAGCAGCTACTAGTCATACGGTTTTTCCATCAGTTGATGAAACTTTATCCAGGTTTGATTTACTAAACTAGGCTTCAGCCTGAAGATGTTTTATTAATGGAAACAGAGAAGACAACAGTTTTCTGGCTCTGAAAAGATCCTATCCTATTTTGATCAAAATCAGTGAAAGCTAAGAAGAACTGGATTTTGAGTGCTAACTGTACAAATGCCCATAATTTTTTACTACATTATGGAACTCTTGGGAACTATTTTAAGCAAAATTCAGTTTAGAGATGCTGACACCTAAAGCTACCACCCTCTGGGGTAAGTTTCTCAGAACTTTTCTAAAATCAGTTGAAGGAACTCTCATTAAAGTGATTGCTGCTCATTCCAGGGTTCTTTTACTGAAAAAATTTTACAAATGCTTGTGCATGTGCAGCAATTCTTTCACCTGCTGATTTAAAACTTATAAAAAATGTATTAAAATATATATTAAATCAGACTCCTATGTACTATTACAATCTTTCAGTTAGAGACTGAATAGAAGATAATTGAAAAAGCAAAGGAAAAATTACAACTTGGACCAGTCTGTAGTAACAATATGCATCTAACTTAAATAGGCAGATAGACATTGGATCATAACTCATTTCAGCAATTCTACATATCACAGGTGTTACATTCTCTCTGGAATTTTGAACTGTAATAGTCCAGACAAATGCTTCTTTCACCTCCTAGCTGTGTAGGATCAGTTATAAAGTCTATTTCTCACTTCTTAGTCAAACCCCAAGACTCAAAATGAAATACATTCTAACTAGCCAACTTTTGAGGAACTACAACAGAATACCATGCACCTGCCACTGTCTTCTCCTGATAAAGACCATTTTGGTTCCGCTAAACTTAGGGATTACTTGGACCTAGGCAACCCTTAATGGTTCGGAGTTTTCTTAAGAAATGTTTAATCAACATATACTTAAGGCTGTCATAAACTAGATAAGCAGACTCCATCTAAAAGAGATTATATTAACTGAAGCTGTAATTTTTTCTTTACCTGTGAGTGATATTGGATATTACTACGTTCTGTATATAAGAAATACGAATGCCATGAAGAAACATGCAGGTAGAGACAATAATATATGTTACAATATTGTATGCAGTGACTACTGTAGCATTGATTCTGAGCTCATTGCACTGAATAATATTACTTTAAAAAACTGAAGAAAGAGTCTATGGAGTGAAGCAATTTCACAAATTTGAATGAGTAGAAAGTAGAGTCTGGACTTTGAAGATTATATGTAGCTTCTAAATATATAAATGTATAAATCCATAATAAAAAGGAAACACTACTGAAATATTTTGGTTTAGTTGTTAACTTGGGTTTTTTTTAAATATACAAGTTATTTAGTTAAGGAAAATTATCTGTCATTTAAACATTGCAACAGGTTTTTGTGAGTGCTGACTTTTTGACAGGTGTCCCAGCCAGGCTGGTTACTGATCTTGTATCATCTTGATTATCACTTCGTTTTCGCACCTCACTGTAAAAAACAAAAACAAAAACTTGCACTCAATTAACACATTTCTATTCATGTTCATTCTTCTATTTTTACCACTATATGCTGCAGAGTTCATCACCATCTACTGTATGGCTAATACAATATAAATTAGCACAGAATCAACGTGTCTCACAAGTTTCCAATTTGGTAATCATATTGACGTTTCTATTCAATTCATAGTGATAAAAATATGAATTTTTTTAATATCTAGTAACTCCCCCATGTTCTGATTTATCTTCCATTTCTTTTGAGAAGTTTTTATTTGCGCCTGTATTTTACCGTAAAAAAAAGTATGTTCATAGCTCTAAGTACAAAAACAAATAACTTCAGTTTCAAGTATGAATTTACTTTCACAGAAAAAATGCATGTTGTTGGATGTTTTTTAGAAATGCAGACTTAAAAGCTGTGCATGTATGATTGATTATGGGTTACAGACCACTTTCTTTGAACCACAACTTCTCTTTCTTACAGGCCTTTCAAAATTATACTTTAACCAAAAATGGTTTGAAAAGGTAGTAGAATTGTAATATTTGGCTCACACACTATAACAGAAATACCAGGGTGCTAAATGTACATAAGCAGAATTTCTATCTGTAAATAATTTAGAGAAGGGGACATCAAAGAAAATATATGCAATTAGAATGGTCAGAAATAAAACTGATTAAATATTAATATGTGTAAGAGAATCAAAAATAATTACACATAGAATTATTACATTTCAAAATAAATTACAAAAGTATCATCAAGAAAACAAATCCATGTACAATTAAAATTACAATTCACTCAGCAAACAGATCTTAAAATTGTGGGCTCTGTAACTGAGTCCTGGTTTAAATTTTAATTATTGACAGAGCTTTGTAATATTTTCAAGCAAAAATTTTATTTCATTAAACTGTGAATACATCCCATCTTGCATTTATCTATAATGATTTAACAGAGTATTCTTTTCAAATTTTTTTAGCATTGGTACAATTTTAAAACTATATGTGTATCTTTCCATGTGCATTCACATACAATGTCCTCTTTATAAAATATACTCACATGTGTTTAGGTGAAAATAAAACATAGTTACTTACCGAGCAAGATGAAGAACTGCTTCTACAATATTAGATCCATCTTTAGCACTTGTTTCACAGAATAGTGCATTGTAAGTCTGTGAGTAAAAATAAAATGTTAAGCTAACTGATCTGATATGGCTCCCATGTGAATGGGTACATTTAATTACAAATTGTTTCCTGAATAACACAAAGAATGATAGTACATTTAAATGAACAGGATTTCTGCTAGTGTTTTTCACTGTCCAACACATTCTCTTTAGTATTGTGAAATAAAACAGTAATTGTTTTTTAATTACTTCTGGTTTATATAGTCTGAATTAATAAACTGAAAAAAAGCCATATTATAAACTTAATGCTCAAACTCAATCTTCTTGTCCACAAGACTGTAAAATAGTAAGAAAGTGGCCAGGACAGGTTACTTAACCTAACTTGCTAGCTACTGTAACTATAGCATCTGGTTATTGTAAGTTAACCAAAAAAAACATCATTCCACAAGTAACAGACATGGTATCTATCCCAGTATAATCAATCACTTGTGCAAGCACTCATCCATCCAAGACCCTTAAGACTCCTCCTATTATTCTACAAAATACAGGGTTTGTGCATCGCTTTGACCCATATAAATACATGCAAAAAAAACTTGTTCACACTTCTATTTATAGCAGAAAATTATTTTTTTCTTTTCGCACAATGTGGCAGGAATACAAGAGTCTCTTGAAGATGAAAATACTCCACACAAAATCTGGACAGACAGTCAATAGTGTGCCTCATATTTGAACTGGCAACTTCTATTCGGCAGCAGAAAAACTCAGTCGTCTGTCCATCCACCTTTTTATGAGAAAGACTGAGAAGTCTTTCAGAGCCAATAATGAACTTCAGCTCAGCAGACACTGAGATGTGATTTAACCCAGCAAACACCATCAAAACACGATAGATTAATGCTAAGTCCATGAATCTGCATTACATAAAATTGTCTTTGTTTACTAGTTTCTCATATGGTTTTCAGATAAAAATTCCTAAGACCATTTTATACTAATGAGGTACACTTGGACCTTACCATAGCCAGCTTTTCTCCATACTTTATAGGCACACACTTTTGCCCTTGTTCTGTAACATCTTGACGGAGATCTGCCTTGTTTCCCACCATCATAATTGGAATATTCTCATGAGTTGCATCCTGTAAGGAGTCACATCCTGTTATTGCTAGAACACTCACAATACAAAGAAATGGCTAACATCATCATGTCATATCAATTTCCTTTCCACAAAGTCTTGTACACTAGTAGAAAAAAACTGACAAATTATAAAAACTATGATGAGAATTTTCTATAAAGCACTCTAAATGTAAGCAGTCAGCTTAACTATCAGCCCGCAAATACATGTTTCCATTCCCATAAGCCTTGTTTCCCAAAAAGGAATTTAATGTGTTAAGTTAATCTAATGGAATTAGTTACTGCATCTAAATGCTGTATGACAAAATTACTAAGGGAAAAGTAACCAACTCCTATACCATGACTAAAAGAAAATGCTTTCATAGAAGATGAACTAAGTATTTTGCTTGCCACTTTCCCTCCTATTAAGCATCCCCAGCAGAAGAGAAAAACCCCTTGCACTACATGCGAATTCATATTCAAATAAAAAAACCAAGAAGCATAAGTAGAAAGAATTACTGAAAATTTCACTTAAGCTATAGGTAATTTACAGAATCTAATACATTGGTTTAAAATGCAAAGACTCCAAGGAATATTCAAGCCATCCACAAGAAGGTATCTGAAATATGCTGTCACATTCATTTTAGAAG
This sequence comes from Agelaius phoeniceus, assembly GCF_051311805.1. NCBI lineage: Eukaryota > Metazoa > Chordata > Aves > Passeriformes > Icteridae > Agelaius > Agelaius phoeniceus. The sequence goes on along the minus strand of NC_135303.1, from coordinate 57,650,070 downwards.
GAAGTGAATGGTAACAGTGTCATTGCACAACATCCTTTAACACACAAAGATGTATCAGATTGAATTCTAACTGAGTATATCAGGATACATTTAGGACTTCCACATAGCTTTTATTTCTATGACAGCCTCCAGTCTGGATAATTACAATTTACATCTAATATAATTTTATAAATAAAAAAACTAATAGTACAGTGAAACATAGCTTTTAAGTTCTAACATATGCAAGGGTCTTACCTCAATCATATCCACCCATTCTCTCACATTAATAAAGCTTTTTTCACATGTTACATCATATAGCAGTAAGACACCATCTGCTCTTCTGAAGTATGATTTAGCAATACTTCGAAATCTTTTAGAAAAAAAGAAAATATTTGCATAAGGCCACATTATCAAATAATAGTTCAGTTTAATATCACTAAGATATTAGGTTTTTTCCAACCTTAACGGTTCTATGATTCTGTGATCGACCTACATGTAATTTCCTAAATTGATTGCTCACTTTACTTCCTTTAAAAAAGATGGAAATCCCGTAAAATTATTTGAGGACTTCATGATCAATTACAGCCATCTTTGTCATGAACTTTCAATCTACAATCTACAATCTTTCAATATACAATCTACTCAACCAAGTATAGTAACTAGGTATTTACAATGGATATTAAAATATCCTTCACAAATTTATTACATGAGAAGAAGGCTGATTGGATTCCTACGTACATACAGCCAACACAAATCTTGGTCAATGAACATCTTAAACTGACTTCCACAGCACTAGATTAACCTCTTAATAAGCCCTAAAAGCTGTTGGTAAAGAACTAATGGCTCTCAAGTAAAGATGTCATAGGATTTTGAGGAAACTTTACACAATGTTTTGAAGAATCATGGATATAAACTCAGCAATATACAAAGATAATTTTGACAAAATTCCAAAGTCTTTGGAAAGAAGTTTTTATATAATAAATACAATGCAAATCGGGACCATGATTTTTATGGAAAGAACAGGAGATGGGGAGGAAGTGAAGGGAATCTCTAAGAAAAGTTCTGCTTAAAAATACAGGTGTAATAAGGACAAAGAAAGCTAAAGACTAAAAACAGAAGAAACCATATGCATCTACTCCATCGTTTAGTATTGCCAAGGAGGCATACACAGATTTACTTAATTAATCCTGCAGTGAACCTCAACTATTTCTCTTGATACCTCAGGCATCATCAAAGATGACACATAAGCATTCCACCTGTCTTGAGGTCTCAGCAGAGAAAAATTGCATCTGTTTACAGATATTTACATATGGACCATACAATGAATGTTTTTTTTCCAGCTAGATGAAAAAAAGGCAAATGACAAAATAATTCAAATAAGGTAAAGTGCAGGGTATCACCAACCTCTCCTGCCCAGCCGTGTCCCACAGCTGTAACACTGTAGGTTCTCCATCAACAATTAGTCTTTTCATTTGAAAATCCACACCTGAAAAGAATCATGTGTATAGTCTAAAATAACCCATCAATAATCTTAAAGAAACCACAAATAATTAAAAGGTAGGGGCTACATATAACAGTTTATCCAAAATTCATCTTTTTTAATAGGGTGTGAGATTTCAGTCAGTCATGCCCATACTTCTGAACTGCAATAATCCCCTGAATGTATTTGCCTTTTTGGAGAAGAATTGATAGAAATTGCACTCTGAACAACAAGCAAGAACTCTCACTGCTTTATTTTGCTAAACAGTTTTATCAAAGAAGTGAAAATACACATAAAAAACTTGATTTCAAATACCAAGGAAGAAAAAGATAAATTAGACCAAAAATCCTGACAAGAGGCAATAAAACTAATATAAAAGTATGATTTGATTGGAAGACAAAATTCAGTCTTTGGAATCCTTAAAACTTAAGTTTGTTAGCTGACAAGTATACTAATATACAGAAGTCAGTCAGAAATCCTTCTAGCTGTACTTAAAGCAAAGCTTCAATAACACTTTGAAGAAATTGCAACAAAAATAGTAGGAAAGACATAAAAGAGGGAAGTGTTGAGAAAACAAGAAAGCAATGGAAAATGCAGAAAAGCTCATACACACACTGAAAGCTCCTTACACTGACATTCCTCCTCTGGTGCTTTGTGTCATTCAGAAAGAGGCTTCATAAAGAAAAATTAGACCGGTACTCTATTTTCTACTACAAACAGCTGTTATTACTAAGCTTTAGTACTCAATTAGGTCTCACAGCCTGCATAAGAAACTCTTTGTGTAAACCCCTAGCAAGGAATCACAAAGGCAAGCTTTTCATCCTCTTCACTGCAAAATAACAATGAAATTAATTTCAATATTTTAAGAAGAACACCAACTATACCTAGAGTTGCACTGGTATTGCCTTGAAATTCATTCTTGCAAAGTCTCATAAGAAAACTGGATTTTCCCACTGCTGCATCTCCAGCAAGAACAATCTTGTAAGCCTTCTCTGTACTGGGGTATTTTGGAGTGCATTCAGTTGCATCTGACTGAAAATAAAAAGAATCCCTCTTTAAATACTCATAAAAAAACCTACCCCTCTGTATCATTCTTTTCCATTTTTCCCCTGAAGAACTGGTTACCTGAGGGGTGAGAGCAGATATGTATTTCCTCGTTGAAGCAACTGAGCTGCTTCGACTAACTGGTCGTGAGGGCTTCCAGTCTAAAACTGCAGTGCTGTTAGCAGGACTGTATGCTTCTTCATCTCTGATCTCTGGAACCTGAAAGTATGAGTTAGTTCTCTGTTGAGAAAAGTATGTTTTTCTGGAAAGGCACAGCTAGGACTGAGTAAAACACTCTAAGAGTTTGGATTAAACAGAGATAAATTATCAGATACAGCTGTGCAATTCTAATCAAAATACTGTGATAATTCTGTTGTCATTCATTTCTGCTGTTTAGCATAATCTACATTTTGTCTTTTAACATTTTTATTGTTTGGCATCCATTCTTTCAGTACTCTAATAGAGCAAACTAATTTCTATAAGAAAATTTCAGCTTATAACAAAGTCACAGTAAACAATTAGGACAATACTTTATTTCAAAGCTTATTTTGCAAACATTTTGCAAGAATTTCCCCAAAGACATTACTCTCTATGCTATTACTACTCAAGCTAAATCAAGTAGAGCACAGCTGTAATCAACATTATTCACAGCAAAGTCTCCACAGAGATTAATGTCTACTAAATGAACAGGTTTTTTTAAAAAAAACCCATATTACACTGTGCTTGATATTATTTTTACTTTGTAGTCCTCAGAAACTCTTTCAATGTTACTAGCAACAAAACAAACACAGTAATACCTTCTTAGATTTTTTTAATTCTCCAAGACTTTAGCCTCTAAGTCAATGTGTGAACTAACAGTATTCTATCTCATAGGTGCTTTTTTTTCTCCACAGCCACAGCATAGTAAGAGGAAGTGAATAGAAACCTATTTTATTTCTATCCACTTTTTTATCATTAGAAAATGAGCTTCTTTCTGCATACAGCTTGACAAACTTCAAAAACAACAAAAACTTAAAAAATGAAGTTATTACCCAAAAACGCATCAAAAATGTAAATTCAAAAAGAGAACTACTTATACATTTTCAAAAAATGTTCACTGATTAATTTAAATACGTATGACCCACATATTTACTTTTAATTGGCCTGTGGGCAAAGATCCATTTTATTTTAAAAACAGGAAGCTAATTTTGTCTCCAATCAAAGGCTTTTCTCAGAGAAGAAGTAATTCTGGCACTTACATCTGTATCAGAAGCATCACCACCAAAGCCTTCTTGCATACACTGTGACCTTTGAAAAATCCTTTGATGCCTGTATTCCACTTCTGAATCATACTCATTTGAATCTCTCAGGGTAGACAAACCACTGTCAAAACAGCTCTCAGGTAAGCTGTCAACTTCACAGTTTATCCTTTGCATCGGGTCACAAAGGGCTAAAGAATCATAATCTTCATCGACACAAGACGAATGAGATGACCTAATAAGAAAATATTGGAGGGGGAAAAATAAATTATTCCATATTATAAATCCCAATAATAAATGCTCTTCCCAACAAAATCTGAGCCCTTCTGGAATAGTCAATTCTTAGAAATGCTAATGTTAAGTTTAAGACATATGTCAATCCCTATCTTGCCTTTATAAAGAATTTCTTTCTCAATCATATGTCTTGGGATGCTCAAATCAAATTATTTAATCTCTGTTACTGATGATCACTTTCCAAGTGTCAGTAATTATGACTATCCGTTAATTTTAAAAAGCCTACCTAAAAAACACTCAGAAAGTGATGTACTATGAAGACATGAGGAAAAGAAAAATACATATGATGTTTTAGTGAATTTTGGCCTACTCTAAGACATCAAACAACCTTGAGATACTGTATTTCACTTAAATTAATACATTTGTTCACAGAGGCATGCATGTGCATGCCGATAAGAAATGGCTATAAATACAGAAGATGGAGTAGCCAAGTTCAGGAGATCGGTAATGGTGGAAGAAGTCACTAAAGAATTTTCTCACAGTTTGATACACTATGCAAAACCTAAACTTTTACACAGAATTCTTCTCTTTTCCCTTTCCCTTCCTTTAAAAGTCTTTTTTTTCCCCTTCTGGATACTGTAATATATAAAAATATTTTAATTAATGCAGCAATGACAGTATGGATTGCAGAAAAAAAAATATTTTATTTATGCAAATAAAACCACAGAAAAAGGAAGGTTAATAGAGTGAATCCTAAGAAAACCAATCTTATAAAAAAAGGTTACAATGGCTACAATCATTATCATGCTCCTTCAGCAAGACAGGGACAGGCATCAATGAAAGTAAGGCAGTAAAGGTCTCCAAGTCATAGCAGAGAAGAGAGGGTCTGGCTTAGCCCATCACATCCATGTTGGGAATGGATGTGATGCACAGACCTGCTAAACCAGACAAGGTCAGCATCAATCCTTGTAACAACAGCTTGCTCCCAGAGGGGCTCCCCTGTGATGGCACAACACAGGAGAGTACACTGGGGAAAATCACCAAATTATGATTCCCTGCACCTGGCCAAATGGGGGTGACAGTGGCATCACTGTCCTATGCAGTAACATTCAGAACCATCTAATTTACACCCCTTCAGGCTAATGAATAATCACATTCATGCATGTGATCTTTGCTGTAGGATATCAAAGCCTACATGGTCTTTGTATTCATGCACCTACTAGCCTATATCAAATCACTGAATTACTGAGGAAGAGTGCATGCTATAACAAAGTTAAGCTTGTCAGGCATTCCCTGAAATAAGGTTCTTAAGCAGGCAATTGTTAACTGCACTGAACTATGAATTCAAAGCTGGGAATTTCATATATGCTTAAGGCAAGTTAGATCAAGATGAATCTTACAGACAAAAAAAAAAACCCATACATTTTAGAACAGATTGCTTAAATCATGTTAGTATACAAACCAATACCTCTTATGCTGATCTGATGTCAGGAGACAAAGTACTGAAAACAAACAGGTTTTGGACATTCACATCTCTTTCTGTCTTTTGATATTATCAAGTCACACATGCTATGACTAAACTTTATTCCTACCACGTAAACTTTCTTCTAAAGTGCCTTGTAGTTCTCATTTTTGTGGAAATGCAAGGGCTGCACCATGTGGCATGTACTAATATATATTCATAAAGAACAACATAACCAAGCCTGCAGAGAGGTTTTAGTTACTCCCTCAGAAAATTACTGAAAATTTTTCAGCTGCAATATGCAGCTTAGAGTGGATGCCTCTAAAAATCTGCAGAGGGTACAACATTAGGGAATTGGGTTTTTGTGCATTCAGGAACAGGAAAGCGCTTTTGACAACCAAAACTTTACAGCCAGTAAACACATCTCACATGGAGACAACACAATAAGAAGGACACTGCTGAATAAATGGGGATATTATAAGTGTGAAGTGAAGTCAATTTAATTCCTATCCAAGATATTTTTCTTTCTGGCAGACTACTAAGACCTCTATTAGAGATGTCTCTATGGCTTGGAATACCACTGAAAGAAAAAGAAGACAAAATAATCTATCAATTGATTAAGGACACGCATTTTTGCTGATGGATCTGTTTAAAAAAACAAGTGTGAAAGCATAACATGACTGACAGCACTCAGGGCTGCCTCCAGGACCCACTGTCTTCAGGGAGTCTCTGAAATGATGAGGAAGTTCTGATCAGTGATCTTTATCTAGTAAGTAGAAAAATAAATACCTCTGACTATCTAATTGCATTTAGATAACTTAGTGGCTTTGTACTCTTATCCCATAAATATCCAAGTGCATCCACTACTCTTGCATGTCAGTGTGAGATGAGGTGATTTGAAGAATCAGGCCTATATTTGTATTAATTATTATATGGGAAAAAAGGCACACAAAAGCAAAAACGTTTTGTTTCTCAAGTACTGAGAAAGGCTAACAAAGGTCCTCAGAATAGTTTTATAGTTTCTTGGAGACAAAGAGGCTGAGACTCAAACTAGAATCAAAAGAGGCCAACACCAGACAAGAGGCTGTCTGACATCTCCATAAGTTTATGGCATCTACTGAAGAGGGTTATTCTGAGCTTTCTTAAGTAATTGAGAAGATTCCTATTGACTTTAGTAGATTTTGGATCATCTGCTATGGTCACACATTTGTTCTAAATCAGACAGAATCATTGTCTGTTACTTAACACTAATCTTGTCTTCTAAGACAAGCCATTCTCAAATTAACAAAAGCAAGCCTGGCTTACCTGTCGTACCGTGGGTTTAAAGGAGAATGTTCACCATTAAATTTAGGACTGCTTCTAGAAATAGTACTTCCTGGTGAGGTATTTGCCAACCGCTGCAACAGATACATAGTAAATGCACTATAACTTTGATGAACACAGAGGATTATATCTAGATTTGTTCAGGGAAAAAAGTGTGCATCATCAAAATTACAAATTGGATGTATTTAATATATGTTTATTTATATTTTTAATATATATATATTTCATATATATATATTACCTCATACTTCATATATGACTGAGGATCAGAAGGCTTATTACCTATAGCATTTAGGCTTCACCACTGCCTTTATACTGAACATACTAGACAGGTTCAACTACAAAAGACAACAGAATTTCCAAGAAGGTGATTTCATTGACTACCTCATGACTCTGACCTCAAGACTATGAAATGCTAAGCTTTGAAAAGTGATATTTAGACCATGGCATGCTGACTACTGAAAAAAATGGGGAACTGTCACTAGCTGAGCTAGTTTCAGGAGAGCTACCTCCTAGCTCCTAAGAGAGATCGTGAAGGAAAGGTCTCGACTAATAGCATGGGACAAAAGTATTTTGTACATTCTGCTGCGCCTCCATTTATTAACTGGAAACAGCTTCTTCTGTCTTCTATGTAATATGCTCATTTATATTTCCAGGCATGATAGTAGAAAATGGTATCCATTGTTGCATCTGTAGCTTGTATCAACAAAAAGCACTCGTTCACTGGTATGGAATACCGCAAATAGGCAGTGAATTGACCCCTATTTTCCTCCTTCCTCTCCAGTATTGTCTTTGTGGGCCCATTATTCTGGTCCCATCCTTCTAAAAAAGCTATCTGCTTTCCTCATGATGCCAAATCATTAGTTTTAAGAGTTTTAACAGGTTTCACAGGATTGCAAAATGACAGTGTAGAGTAGTTTTCTTACTTTCAACCCTTCCTTTCTCTAGTTTGGAGGATTTCAAGTGACATTTGCTACAAGAGACTCCAATGCAGTTCTAAGAGCCCAAAAGGGTCTGACTAAGGTCTCTGTCAGTAGTGCATGCTATTCATTTTCCCAGTGACTTGCCTGGACAAAAGTTTGAATTAGGTTAAGACCTTGCTATTAAAAAAGGGCAGTTTTCTGAGAAAGTGTGTTGTCAATGGTAGGACCCTCCCATACACAACACAAATACATTCCCTCTGGCATAGGAGAAACTGTTGATTTATTCACCTCATTAAATATCACAGAATATTTTTTACAATAGTCATTTTCCAAAGCACCTGGAAAGCAGCTGTGCTCTAACAAAACTTCCAGTACTTAAAAAAACGTAAGTAAAATCTAATAAAACTACACAGGAGTATCCCCACAGTGAGTCCACTGAAAAAAAGTCTATTTTCTCAATACCCAGGGAGGTACCAGTTTAATTGTGCTGTGTTTATTCTTTCACCTTCTATGACAATGTAACAAAATCACAAATACATACCAATGATCTGTTGTACTTGCTCAAACTGTTTTCAAGTGCACTTCTTAAACCATCGTTGCTGTCATGTAATTTTCTATTAGCTGATCTAACAAGGAAACACAGTTCAACTTGCAGAACTCAAAAAAACATGAAAAACTCTCCGAAAGAAAAATATTCAAAATACTTCTAAAAAAACTCTTTTTTTCTTTAGCTAACACTAAAGAGTAACATGAAACTGGAAACACACTGACAGATACTCAAACAAATTATCTGAAAAAAATCACTGAGAATTTTAGGCTTCAAGGGCAGTCCAGGAAGCCCACTTTCACTTGTACAGCATGGTCTCTGGTCAGTGGAAAAAAAGGTACTGTAGGAATGGTGACCAAAAAAAAAAAAAAAAAAAACCAAACAAAAAACCCAAAACAAACCAAACAAACAAACAAAAAAATGCAAACCACACAATAAAAAACAACTAGTCCAGCCATTTCTGTACAAAATTACTACCCTTTAAATATTGCTGAGGTGATTCTGAAGAAAAATATAATTAATCTGCTTGAAAAAAAGAATTTTTTTAGGATAAGGATATTAAATTAAGATACAAAAAATCTATTCATTGTGACCCTTCTTGTCCACCTATTGTATAAGACTGCACAATCTTGGTACTTTCCAGACAACAATAAGGGAAAAACAATAAGCTTTGGAGAAGCAAAGCCAATAGAAAACGGACCGAGGCAATAATTTTTATGATAGCATGGACAGACTCAAATCACATTCAGCTTAATAGAAAGAAATGAAAGTTAGTGGGGCTAAGAAAAAGAAATGGAAAGAAAACAACTGAAGTGTTAGTGTGTCACTTCCACCACAGAATTAATACCACAGTAATATTTATGACAGTTGAGAACACCACCTTTTATGATCATTTAGGCCCTTTCAGTATTTTAACTTGAAACTCTTCCCCAAATTTCAACCCGATCTTTTGCATACTTATCTCAGATATGGTGGGACAAAGTTTGTTAATAAAAAACCTGAATTTCTCAAAACTTACTGAAGTATTTCAATTTGTCTTTCCAGATTATCTCTGTCTTCAGTATACTCTCGAATAATTTCTAGATCCCTGGGAAAAAAAAACCAAAAACAAACAACAAACTTAAATTAACTTATGCTTAGTCAGGATAGTATTACATTTTCACCATATTGCCTTTGGCAGAGTTTACACTTATGCTGAAATATGCTGAGAGCAGTTTTACACAAAGTAAGATAATTTGGTGACTTCATTAATCTCTACAATTATAACTCAACAAAGACTGTGAATGAAAATGAAAGTTGTACAAAATAACCATGGGGACTGTCTCCTTTTCCCTTCAAATATAATTTGTATTATCTGATGATAACCACACAATGAAACTGCCCTTTATGCTCCTTTAAAAGAGTAATTGGAGTAGCTTTCATTCATTTTAGAAAAACAAATGGTTAAGATAGACATGGAAGGCTTCCAAAACTAAAATTTATACGGGTCCTCATGTGAGTGCAAGCCATGAAGAAAAAAAATCCTGATTCTCTACTGTTGTTTTATTCCTAATAAAGTCCCACTAAAATCAATGGATATTGTTGCAAGATTGAGAGTTTGCATCATAGACAGAACTTGCTCTTTCAGAAACATAACAAGAAAAAGGAGCAGCATTGATGACACGGTATCAAACATGCACCTACTCTTTAAGGCAAATTTAGAAAATAACAGTTGCTAACTGCATACATAATAATTACATCAGAGAATAGATTTTGGTTAACTTACCTCTCAGTGTTCAAAGACTGATCTGCATACTCGCTTTTCAAGGTATCTAATTCACTCTGCAGAAAAGCTATATTTGTCTGCGCTTCTAAGAGATCTTTCCTAAGTCTCTGATTTTCCTTCAAAAAAGGAAGATATTAGATGTTAGCTGTCACAGTCACTTCCAAAAAATGTTGATATATTATAATAGTAGAATAAAAACCATAGTTTTTAAAAAGCAAAGTAACACAAAACTTAAACACTATAAAATTAGGCATAGAGAGGGAAAGAAAATTAAAGATGGCTAAATCAACAGAGAAGTCATTAAATTAACATGCGAGAACCTCTGAACTTTTTATTTTCCATTCAGTTACAAAAACAAATGGGACCACAGGATCTCAAGCCATTTCTAAAAGTCCTACATAGAATGTGTATACATTTAAACAGGTTCTTTCTCAATTTAAAAGATCCACATACACTTACTCACAACTTCAAAGGTTTTCTATATTACCATTACTAAATGAAAAAAAAAAAAAACCCAACAAAAATCAAAACCCAAATCCCCACAAGTATAACAATCTGTATTGCAGACACTAAAACTGAGGCTAAATTAATATGTTAATAACATTCTTACCAGCAACATATCATGTATCCTTTTTTTCAGTTCAACTACATCTTCCCTGTGATTGACAGACTTGGATTGCTCCTCCAGCTGGAAGTATTAAAAAAAATCACAATTAATTTATTTGATTAAAATTATTTTTTAATTTTTATTTGATTAAAAAAACCTTATGAAAATCACAATAAATAATCCTTAAAAGGTTTTACAGTTACTTAAGTTTTTAAAACTTAAGAGTTTTCTAAATGTACTACCAGACAGCATTATTTCAAAAATCACTGGCTTTCTAGAAAATTGATATGCTTTTTTCACTCTTTAGGTATAAAATATTCATAACTACTGACACAGAAGACTGCTGTTAAGATAGAAACAAAGAGAAACACTAACTTAAAAAAATATAAAAAATTATTATTACCTCAGCTATGTAGTACTTGGACAAGAAGCTCTCATGTTTCTTGTAAGAAATTTCCATTTCTGCAAATGCTCTTCTAAGTGCAATTAAATACAAAACCCCAAAAATATATCCACTTTGCTTGCTATAATTCTGATAAAACTTATAGCAAAAACCAAGGTCAAAATTAAACCCAAATTACGAAATATTCCAAAACATCATTCCTACCTGAGACTTCATTTTACTTTTTTACTAGGAATCAAATTGCTATCTCAGATTACAGTTGAGTTCTAAAAGGCACTATACATAAAGTTGGGTACTAAAAGGCACTATATGTAAATTACAATATCCGTGTTTCAAATTCCATCTTTATTTATAAATTACAAATACTTAGTTGCAATGTATTGGACTATTTCTAATGGGCCAAACATAAGACTAGGTAACTGCAATATTAATAACCTGATGGACCTAGAAAATTGTTAAGCTACAGAATTTAGGTAATAATTGCTGCTCCCTTTCCTAAGTATTTCAACAAATTACAAAGCATGAATACAATAGCACAGAATGTAAACACAACCTAAAAATTATCTGCAGCTGCCATTTACTAATACAAATTAAATTAGAAACCTACAATTATGATTATCCATCTTGAGGGAGGCATTTCATAAGGTCAAGATCTCTTAAAATACTTAAAAAAACTCACCAGACTTCAACTCACTTACCTTTTTAAGTTTTTTTATTGTCACCTGAAGATCCCCAACCTCAGTGTCATACTGGCGCTTCAGCTCATTTAGTGCTTCTTCAGCCTTTTGCTTCTCCTGCAATATTTTCAATCTCATTAGAAGCTGAGACAGGTTTCAGATGTTTATCAAAAAATTCATTCATTAGTTTGGAAAGCACATGCTTTTTGCTTAGACAAATGTGTCTTTCTATTCTGTCCCTTCCTGAAGATCCATAGGTTCTGATTCTGTAATTGCAGTCCACTTCTAAAACACTCATACAAATAAAATAGTGGCATGAGAGTAAAGATTTGGGTCCATTCAGCGTTTTTCATTCATGATTCCTGTGCTTAACATTCTCAATGTCACTTTTTTTTTACTTCCTTCTTTTTAATTTTTTTGCTTGCAAGTGTTAGAACATTAGAGGCCCATGTCAGTAAAAGCAGATGACAGCATCTCTAGTCTTAGATAAATGGTACCATCCCACGAACAGAGACAAGGGGGTGTTTTCACTGCTGTCTATCCAATACCACCCACATCACCAGGATGGTCTCAACAGATGGAAAGGGAAGCAATGCCGTCTTTTACCAGGGCATATGGCAGGGTGTGTGCCTGTGTTTAGAGACTGCACCAAGTACTGCCTACGGGGATGTGGTGTGCTATTGACTGGTGTGCTCTACTCACTCCAATCACACCCAGCGACTCCAGTTTCACAACACAAGAAATCAGAATGCAGCAGTGTGAAGTGGAGCCCATAAGACAGGTTGAGTTTTCACGTGGAAGAGGCAGGCATAGATTTTGCTTAAAATTCAGAATTTCCTGTAGGTGACGCTGGTATTCATGTGTTAAAACAATAATCCAAGTAATCAATTTAAGTCGGATTCCCCTACTGTTGCCAACTACATGGACTCGTAAGTATTGTTGGGTAACTATTTGCTTCCCTTGAAGAAACAAAATACAGGATAGGCTCATGCAGAAGCAGGTGTCCCGGTGGCATGAGTGAGATCACTCTGACAAACAATAGCCTTGATTACAGACATTAAGATTAATGGCTTAGTACATTCCCACAAAGTAAATAACTTAACATTTACACTCGGGGCGTTTTAGTAGGTGCGGTATGTGGAGCTAGGAGCTACAAGGAACACTGGAGAGTGAAAATTAAAAAAGCCTTGTGAGAAACAAGTTAACAGACCATCTTTCATACCTATGGCTAGATGCAAACAGTGATTGAGAACACAGACTAGATGTAGACAATACATAGAAGACCCACTTCTGCATAATGCCAGTACATAACTGCAAACACACACATCCCAGTCATCTTTTTTAAGCAGTGAAAAAGGGTATTTCAGTGATTTGTCACTTTTTGAGGAGAGTAATTTTTCAGAGAAAATGTATTTGTTTTCTAAACATTAACAACTTAGCTTCTCTGGAAGTGAAAATTTATCTCTACTAGGAGCTGCATTACCATTAGTTAAACACATCAAATCACACATTTTTTTGGCAGGTGTGATATCTTTAAGATTTTTATGCCATTATATTTTGTTTCTAGGAACACAATAGGCTTTTATGGTGTGGTAGGACTGTTTTCTCCTGTATAGGATAAAAAGCTACTTGAAGTAAATCTATCAGAAAACCATTTACCTTCACATATCAGTTAGTGTGAACTACTCAAAATCAGCAAGTTGGGAGACAGCAGTTTGTTACTTCTGGTTCTGCAAGTACTCTGGTAAAAGAACCCATAGCAAATACACATAGATGTTCAGTACACCACGTGTCCGACCAAGCAATAATTATGCCCATGCTATATGTTTTAATTAAAGCATTTCTTATGCCCTCATTAAAACACTTTTACAAACTGTTATGCTCATATAAAGTTTGGCTTATCTTAAATGAATGTAGTAACAATTCAAAATGAACCAGGGAGCTGGTCTTGCTCCTTTGAATTATTCAGTCACATGTGGCTCTAATATATCTCTCCCTGGGTAAGAGAAGAGGATTTTTACTCCTTTTCATATAGACTGCAAGTGGGTTGAAACAACAGATAAAATTGAGCAGATCAAAACAGAATTTCCCATTAAGTTTGAGGGGCCCAGGCACATTGCTATCACAGCTACCCCCTCTTAAGTCTCTAAAATGTAGTTGCAGGAGAACGGAGGAAAAAAAGATCATTGCTCCAGGCAGATATACAAAGAAGGACCAAATAATCGAAGCATTAAATTATACATAAATTATTTTACTAGGAGAACTAGATTACATTATTTAGTGCTGAAATATAATTTTCTCCAGTCTGTTTTCAATACTGGTCTCAGAAAGGAACTCTTCTTGGCCAGTATGTTCCCACAAAAGGGAGAGACTTTTTTTTCTTGGTTTATTACACCTAAGCAGATATTCCTCTTTAGGAAAGCATTAAGATCATGCATTTTTTCATCTCAAGTATAGTATTTTTTCATCCAGGCCCTGTCTAGAGCAGCTTTGAGTCAGTCCATCAGGATCAAACCACACGTGGCCATCAATCCTGCTTAAGATCACTGAGAGTTCAGTAATTATGAAATGCTGTAAATATAAAATACTCACTTCCTTTTTAACTTTATGCTCTGCAGCCTGGATCCGTAGTTCCATTTCTTCCTCTAACTCACTGAGTTGAACTGCTGCTTTGTCTTGAGCCCTAAAATTTAAAAGAAAATACTCTCTTAGGAATTGCCCTCCAGCTTGAAAGAAACACTGTGTGAAACTATCTGCCCACCTCAACTGAAACAAATTAGACAGAAAGACAAGGAAACAGTTTAACATTGCCCAGACCTTGAAACTGGTGTGGCTAGGAACCTAAATCCCAAATTATTTTGAAGATACTGGCAAATTAGATTTTAAATAACAGCTGCAAGCTGATGATTAGCATTAAATACATCTGCATTTTTTAAATTAATTTACAAAGATGAAAGGTGCCTTTGTTATCCTATGAAGAGACTTCAAAAGCAACTTGCATCACCCACACATACAAGATCTCTGTTCTGACCTAATCTGTTTGGTTTTGGCAGTTATGATGTGAGACTGACAGTGCCAAGTAGTTAAAACAGGTAAATACACTCCTTGAAGCTCACGAAGCAAAAATATGATTTCTAAAATTAAAGTATAGCGGACATGTATGATAAAACTCAAAGTTGCAGCCAAGGAAAAGGAGTCAAAATGTTTTAAGGCATTTAACTAACAATAGATGCAAAAATTTGGTCCAGATTTTATCAAAAGTATGAACAGGCAATCATTTGCAGGCTGCTATATATGCTTATGCACAAGGGTATGCACACAAACTAACTTCAGAACTCAGTTTACAGAAATACTTTGCATGGCACATTTTAGCATTAACTCTCAATAGTTTAATCAATAAAAGCATGAGAAGAGGAATAAAAAAGAAACCACAGAACTGAACTAGAAAGACAATTCACTATACCTTTTTACTGCTATGGCCAGAGTTTCCATCTCTGTGCTTTGAAGTTTGATCTCTTGGATGAAGTTCTTAATGACATGCTCATATGGCTGGATTAATCTTGGTTCTGCTATGTGTATGTTCTGATACAGAACACTGACCTGCTCTTGTCTGAAAAAGAGAAATATTCACATTTTAATGCACTTATTTGGAACAATGTTCTATTACAGGTTTGAGAAACTTACTACAAATTAAGATATTCCCCTCTTTACCTATTTTTAAAATTTAGCAAGCTAGATACAGGCTTTCAGCATTCAGTACAGTATGTCAAAATTCTTTAAATTAGGTTTACCATTTCCACTTCTCTGCTTTAATATAGCTGCTGAAAAAAACAAAAACAAAAACTAAAAAAAACACCAAACTGCCTACTTCTGTTCATAGTGTAGTGAAGAGAATGCCACTGGAGTACCCCACAATGTATATCAAGTTTCGTGATTGCTCTAATGTTAATCATAATCCATGAAGAAACATAAGATTTCAGGAGGTTGCATAAGAACTGAAAACGGGTATGAATGCCAACTACCTAAGTTAAAAGGGGAAGGAGACAGAGGGAGGTGGGCTGTAAGCAAAATAAGAATACAGCTCTTCAGTCTTACACAAATTATTCTGGTCTATATCCAAATAAATCTGTCATTATAAGAAGTTAATTCTGTATATTACTCTCATGTGAAAAATGACAGATATATCTCATAAAGAAGAAAGAAAACATTTCTGTTGGTATTTTAGTTGTTAAAAGCTCTCCTGAAATTCACAGTGAAAAGTTGTCTCAATGCAGGAATAGTATATTATGATTTCTATTTAATCTGGACTAATTTACATAGATTGCATGCTGTTCTAATTGTCAGAGCAAAGAACCTTTACAAAAAAAAAAAGAATAGCGTAAGAGCCAAACCACTATTACAAAGTCTACTACACAAATAGCACTGATTTCTGTTCATGCTACTGGTATGTCATGCAAACCTTTGTTTTACTTGCTAGGTTCCAACTCCTGGATTACATTAGGCAACATAGCAGAAAATATTCTGCAACAGAATTTAGCTGTCCTAAGGAAAACTGAATGTGATTGACATTGACTATATGCTAGAACATGAACACGTATTCAACAACTTAAAAACCAAATGGAAAAAAGGAACAGAGAAGATGATGTCTAGAAAGGTGGAGAAAACAGGCCAGTAATTAGGAAATACACATTATCAGAAGCAGAAATACAGCCAGAAACGATGTTTTGCAAGTTCAAGTCCAACACCATATCTAACATTACAAATATATGCTCCCTTTTAGTTGCAAATGAAAGCTTCAACTCTGATTAAACAATCCTCCTTGTTAGACAGCTAAAGTTTTCCTATCTTCAGGGCAGGTAGTGCTACTTAATACATTCACCATACACATGATATCAACAACTGTCCAATCCAACAACGTGTGTATTCTCTTCATTTTTTCTCACTTGAAGCAATTCCACAGCTTTGATTATCAATGCTGCAGCACTCTGCTTCTTGTATGTGATTGCTCCACTGAAGGTCTAACTTACTTTACTAAAACAGTACCACAAATGTTACTATCACTCGAATTCCCTTTTAAACAATTTAACAACTTCAGGATGCTGTAACACTTGCTTCCAGCTGAAATGTTGGCATTTATTTTGAGATAGAGAAACATAAAACCAGCACAAAGAGATAAAGATTTACTGATGCCTGAGAAATTTATGTGGTTTTGTCTTGCAGAGGATCTCCTTTACAAAGGCTAATCCTGTATTACCTGTATTTAGTAAGTTAAATATCTTCCAATGTATGCACACAATTTCTTTTTCAAAATGTATTCTAAAGAGAGTAATGTTGAAGTTCACAAACAGTAGCAATAACAAACAGATTTATCTGATCATCAGATGCTACAAACTCTGTATAAATAATGCAACATTAAAGAACTACTCAATGTATATTTATTCAATTAATTATTTGCATTTAAAAAACTGTTAAGGACATTTCCAGAATCCACCTGGTGGCCTGTAGTCAATGCCATTCTCAGGGATCAATACTGGAACCAGTCTTGTTCAACTTGTTTATCAATTACCCCGATGAAGGGATAGAATGTACCCTCAGCAAGTTTGCTGGTGGCACTAAACTGAGGGAGTGGTGATCCACCTGAAGGCTCTGCTGCCATTCTGTGGGACCTTGCTAGGCAGGAGAGCTGGGCAGAGAGAAACTTAATGAGCTCCACAAGGGCAGGTGTTGGGTCCTGCACCTGGGCAGGAACAGCCCCAAGTGCCAGCACAGGCCAGGGGTTGTCCCTACAGAGCAGCTCTGTGGAGAAGGACCTGGGACTCCTGGTGGATCACAAGCCATCCATGAGCTGACAGTGCCCCTATGGCCAGGAGGGCCAAGGGTATCCTGGGGTGCATCAGAAAGAGCACGGCCAGAAGGTCGAGGGAGTTGTGCCTCTACTCAGCCCTGGTGAGGCTGGATCTGGAGTGCTGTGTCCAGTTCTGGGCTCCTCAGTAAAAGACAGACAAGGAGCTACTGGAGAGGTCCAGCAGAGGGTCACAAAGATAATTTGGTGTCTGGAGCATCTGTCTTATGAGGAGAGACTGCAGGAAATGAACCTGTTTAGTCTGGAGACGACTGAGAGGCGATCTCATTAACACATATTAATATCTGAAAGGTGGGTGCCAAGAGGATGGTGCCAGATTCTTTTCAGTGGTGCCCATCAACCGGACAAGGAGCAACGGCCCTAAACTAAAACAGAGGAAGTTTCACCTCAATATGAGGAAAAGTCTCTTTGACATTGAGGCTGGCAGAGCACTGGAAGAGGCTGCCCAAAGATATTGTTAAGTCTCCCTGTCTGGAGACATTCAAAACTGGCCAGATTCCTGTGTAACCTGCTCTTAGCCGACCCTGCTTTGGCAGGGAGGTTGGACTGGAAGATCTCCAAAGGCTCCTTCCAACCATAACTACTCTGTAATTCTTTTCAAAGTATATGCAAACCTGAGTTAGTTAGTTAGAGCACGGTGATAATAACACCAGGTTGTGGGACCAACACTTGTCTGGGCCATTCACTTAAGAGTTGACCTTCACGATCCTTGTTGGTTGGTCTCTTCCAACTCAGAATATTCTGTGATCCGGAAATACACATGCCTGAATTTAAACTAGAAATCAGTAGGCCTGTAATGCTGATCCTCTGCCCCACATCTAAGTCTGCTCTAAGATGCAGTAGTCAGAAACCCAAAGTAGTTACTGTGAGGTTTTATTCTCCCTCTGGGATAAAAAAAAATGTTTTGCCCAATGACCAGCTACCACACAGTTGGATTCAAAATATTTCAGTAACACAGTTTTAGGAAGCAGCACTTAGGCTCAAGAAGTATCCATATCCAATATCAGTACAGCCATGCAAGAGTCTGGAAAGGGCTTGGAAAGATCACAGCTGGTCACCAAAACTCTCAATGATACTTACATGAGTGCTTCTACAGCAACAATACAGGATGTCTCAATTAAAAAGTAGACTCACAACTACTACATCAATCAAAAAAAACCACAAAAAATCACCAAACACAACAACAAAACAGATGAGAAATCAAAGTCATGCAACAAAATTAGCAGGATTACTTAATCACCTATGATTTCAGAGGGATGTAATACACTTTCATGAACTGCAAAGATTGTCAGTGATTTAGTCATTCCATGATAAAGATAGCAGCAATTATATGGACTCATATCAACATGCAGTAAGTATTTGAAGATTATTTGTTCCAAATTGCCATTTTTATATTTTTAATCATTCATCTGTTTTCACATGATTTAGTGAATATCAGTGACACTGCTGCAGCAGGGCAGATTAGCTGCAATGAATACTGCCCAATTTTTTTCTTGCCCCTTCTTCTTGAATACATGCTATTTTTCTGTAAATTCATTAGTTATTCAAAATTAATTATCAAAGAATATTTTACAAATGTATTTCACCAAGCTGACTTGAACTCTAAATAGTCTGTCCTTTTGGTAGAGAAAATGTTTCAGCAAAATTAGTCTCAAATGCTTGGACTTGCTCTTTAAAACTCGTTTTCCTTGAAAGCCTAAATTCATTTTTCAGTGTATTTAGCTGCACACCTATAAGTTCCACATTAACACATTTGTGTTAGTGTGGAACTTAAAGTTATTCACAAATACTAATGCATAGAAAGAGCACTTTCTAATATATGGCATGAAAATTTGTCACTTTGTTCATCTGGCACTATGGTTATACTATTCATCATGCATGCATTTTTTCTGTTGCTTCTGCAAAGTGCAGACGTCAAATACTAGTAATCCACAAAAAGTATAGCATTGTGGCCAAGGACTACTTTGGCTTTACCTTACCTCATCTCAAACTATGGTTTATAGCATAAACCATCTGTAAAATTAGTACTTAGTAAGAGTAATTAGTCAATATTTGCACAGCTTCACATGAGTTAACTTAAGCAAAGTTACAGTATTCACATGGTTTCAGAGAGTTCCTGTGAGAACTGCATAAAGAAAATAAAACTGCTCTGATTACAATGCAATTTCTAATATGATAGATTTAAAATACCATGGTTGAATAGAAGAGGAGCAGAAGGGAGGCAGGGGGACAACTCACACCAAAAAAACCCACAACACTGATTTTGGCGATATCAAATATTTAGATTATATTGTGTTATAATTTCCTTTCATCCACACAGCTATCTTAATCCTTATCAATTCATAGTATTATTTCTGGTTTGCTGATTATACAGTGACCATTTGCCTCATAATCCACACTCTGAACAGAGTTCAGAGAAAGATGATGGAATTTTTCAACTAATAACAACTCCAGAGTTGCTCAGTATCTTACACGTGTGGTCACCAGAAAGAATATGCTGTTTGACACAGGCCACCCAGTCTGACCCTAAGGGCAGTACTAACTTTTAGAAGACTATTTTAATGATCCCTTTCTACTGTAGATCAGCTGGTAAAATTGCTCTCATCACTTGTAGAAGTTCTGTTCTGGTATGGACATGAAGAGATGAAGCATAAGGTGGTCTGAGCTGGGTGGTCAGAACAAAACAAAGCTAAAGCATTATGCATCTGATACCTGTCCTTACACTGGAGACCAACAGCCTATGTATGCCTCCAAGAGACTGACAGGTACTTTTTTCTGAAAAGCAGACACATTGGATATGCCACTGTACCAGTCAGCAGAAAAGAACAACTAAATATGATCCAGATTAGAAAGGATCTAACTTTGTCACAGCTGAGTGCCTAACACTTACTCTAGATGGAGTGCCTGAAGGAAAAATAGATTACATAGAACTTTAAAATGGTGTATAATTCAAAATATTTGTGAACTTGAAGCACTATGGGTTTTTTTAATACTACCTTTTCTTTTTCTGTATCTGCCCCTTTGGAAACAGGCTGCATTAAAAAAAGACGATCAAATCAGTAACCCCGAGATGAGACAGCTCAGCCAAGGTCTGATTCCCAGAGGAAAGATTTTTAATGTTTACAAAGCATGAATGCTGTTCCCTTAGAGGTGTGATTTACAGCCAGTGGAGCAGCAGTGGAAAAGTCTGTGGGACAGGCAGGGAAAGATTAAGTCTGAAGAAAAGGAGAGCACCTCAAAGACATTATGGCAAATGATCACATGATGATACCAGGAAAATAATCCAGGAAAATGAATGCTACAGTGCTTAAGTTTGTTGGCACAGACGCTGTTTGGATTAAAGCAAAAATCCAAAGAGCAGTAAACTTTAAAGTAGCTCAGAAAGTCTTCTAGCTCACAGAAAGGCATTCACCACATTTCCAGCAGAGCACATCTCTCAGACCCCTGTCATGATATGTATTAAAAGACAAGACAACATTCCCACAGAACCTCCTCTCCAGCACAGTGGTGAAAAAAAAGGACACAGCATGTGGCTTTTCCCAGGATTTGCCTTTATCCCCTCTCCAGGGAACATGCTTCAACTTCCAAGGAAACCTCTCCAGTTCTGATATCACGGTTGATCATCTCATGGAAGTAAACACAAATTGCTGTAAAAAGTTAATACTGTGCTCTATATTGACTTTGGCAAAAATCCATCCTAATTTATGACAGCAAGAGCAAGACAGGTTTTGGATGGGTTTTTAATGCAGCAGAGCTTCTCTTCTTTGCTGTAGTACAGTGGTATATCCCATGAGCATCGCCTGTTTTCACAGTTTAAGTAGCTCACATTAAGAACAGCATGCTTTTCTCATTTGATCAAATCCCCCAGATCCACATTTTCTATACAGCTCCAGATGACATGACTGGGAGCACACTGTTATTATAATCACATTAAGATACTTTGGAATTGTATGAGGCATAAAATCTCACAATCAGGCAGCACTGAAATCTGAGTCTGATGAATAGTCAGCTTGGCTGAAAGTACAAGGCACACAAATAAAACAAAGACTAAATAGCAAAGCAATGGAGTATGAGGCCTCTCAGTGGCAGCAGATTTAACTCGAAACAGGGATATAAACTTTCTGCTTCAGATTAATCCACCCATTCATGCTCTAATTAATTTAGTTCATTTTCCAATAAGGTTATCCAATTGGCCAAATATTGCACAAAAGTTTCCTGGTAGGGCTTAGTCTTTTTGACAGTCCCAAGCCTTTGTTCTTCCTGACTGAAGTCTTTGACATTGAAATTTAAAAATCTGTTTTCCAGGAAGTTATTTGCCTGTTATTTATAGAGAGAGAAATGCCACAGCATTCGTAAGTACCAGATTTTTCTTGTAGTGTCAAAGGATGTTAGATTATTCCTTGCTCAAACTGAAGAGTGGAAAAGGATTTCCATTAGGGAGACATTCCCACACACTTAAGGGAAAACAACTGTCTATTAAGAGCATGGAGGGAACCTTTTAGTCTTGCCACTGAAATTCAAACTGAGATTGGCCACAAGAAAGAATGCAACAGTCCAGTAACACCATCGAGGGCTAAACATTTCCAGTGCAGCAGAGCACTGAAGCACTCACTGTCTGGAGCACCAAAAAGGTACGTTTCTTTTTCATCCACTCCTGTACCATTGCAAATACTTCCTAGAAGAATAAACTAATGAACATGGTTGACTTCTCAATAAAACAGATCTCCAACTGGCAATTCACTATAAATACATATAAACTAAAGGCACTGCATGATTCTGTGTTTAATTACTCACTATTCCTGATTAAATGTAACAATGCAGAAGGGTAGCTGCATTTTAAATTAAATTAAAAACAAACAAATCAAAACAGTAACAAGAAGAAAAAAAAACAACAGAAACAACCCTCTGTAAAATTCCACTAAAGTCTGAATTCACATATTAGGTTATCAGCCTGCAAAGACCTTCCACCATTATTTTCCCTAGAGGCAAACTGCCCACCAAGCACAAGTAAAGGCTAAGGCAAACATACTTTGACTCACAGTAAACACCTAACCAAGAAATCTAACTTAATTTAGTACAAAAAATCTGTTCAAGTGAGGAGGAAAGGAGAAAGGCTGTAAAGAGACTCTTTAATGTGACTCTGCCTGTTTAACTGCAAAAAATAAAACCACAGCTTCAGCACAGACTTGAATATTTTGAAGTATAATCTTAAAGGACTGTGCAACTGATACACCAAACAGCAGAGCTATGATCCATCCCATAATAAAATTATCTTTTCCAAAGAAGTAATTAAATTCAAAATATGCTTATTTTAATATACGCTTATTTTAGTATATGGCAGTAAACAATTCAGCATTAAATGCCTGCTACTACACTGAGGACTGGGGCAAGGTATAGATCTGTTACTGGGTTTCACACCTCGTTATGGAGGGAATTTAGGTCTTCTAAAAGTTCAGTCACAGAAACTGAACTTCCAGTTTCAGAAACAACGGAGACAGAACCATGTGCATCATGGACATTTTCCCTTTGATTTCCATGGGTTCCATGATTTCCACTCAAGCTGAGGAGGGACAGAGACCACAGATGTTTACTGTGTCATTTTCTCCTGAATTCAATCCTTACCTCTCTACTTCCATTTGCTATGCCTTGTTTCTCTCTATATAAACCCCAACAGCATCAAAGCACATGTGCCAATGTATTGCTGGCCACAGTCTTGTGCCATAGCCTGCGGCCACAAGGCAGAGCATTTTGAGGAACTGAACGCCAAAATATAAAAACTACACAACTGAGATTAAAAAACATGGACTCCCAACTGCACTCATCTGGCTTTGAGGAGTTTCTCCTTTGTAATTACTTTTCTCACAGATGTCAATGTCACAACAAATCTAGGAAGAGCAATAAATAAAGTTGGCATAAGAATGCCAACTCTTTTATAGCACTAAAGATTCAGGTGTGTTCCAAGCCTGTTCTAGTTTTCAAAGTACTGCCCTTTCCTTAACAAAAACTTGAAGTGACAAACAACTAAAACAAATTAAATCATTTAAACAAAAAGATAAATATCTTTTTTGAAGTCCAGCTTGTACTTCACTTGATTTTGTTATATTCTTCTACTGAAATTCTCCAAGAATTTCAATTTATTTATTACTCATGTAAGTGGTCCTAATGATTTTAGTGGGACTACTCACATGGGAAAAAAACCTTACACGTACATTTCAACAAAAAAAGACATGGACTACAACTGGAAAAAAGTTGAGCTGTAGAACACACCTGCTCCTAGCACTTCAGGATGAGAGAGAAAAAAAAAAACAAAGGGCACATTGTTTTTCAGTTGACACTGACACAAATCTAATAAATACAGCCAACTGTGAAGGATGTTCAAATCTGAACCTGAATAAGAAACATTTACATCAAATTACTGCCTACCTGATAGTATTTAACCATCAAAACTTAGTTTTCAGTTTTTACATAAAAGAACCATAACACAAATTACATTATGTCATGATGAATTTAGCAAAATTACCAGATGTGTCTGCATAGTGGAGCCAATTAAAGCTGTTCCCCTTCCTATTATCCTTTTAGACACAGACTATACTGAAACTGCTGCTGCAAACAGTAACCAAGATACTGAAACGGAACTATTACCAAGAGGAGACAGATGCTTTCACAAGTTACCACTGCTCGTGAGTCAGATTTTTTTCCAGCTCCTACTGAGTTTCTGAGTTCAGGTTATTAACTGTGTCTGCAAGCTTTCAAACAGTCTTTTGTCCTTTAGAAAGCAAGTGTCTAACTAGGAAAGCACCATGAACAAATTAAAACCTGTACAAAAATACTAACCTGTCTGAAATGGGGCAGTCCAATAAGACTAAAGTGTATTAGTCCACAAAGAAAAGAAAATTTACTCTGGATTTACACATGACTAGTAGGTTAACTGAAAAATTTTCTGAAGAAAATTTTCGCCTCATAATCCAAAATATTTTTAATGTGGCTGGAACCAAATTGGTATAGGTAGGAATTTAAAGAGCACTATATAGAAAAAACATGGAGCTATCTATATTCAAGTGCATTACTTTCTTAACCTCTCTTGACTAGCTGCCAAGTCCTGAAACTCAGATTACTTATTTTCCATCATAAATTACAATTTTAAAATTAAGCAGAACCACTCTGTACTTTCTATGGCCAACATTTTCAAATTCATTTTGACCACCTCAGCTTTCAGGGAGATTCCTGAGAGTCACCAAAATGTGTCTCTGTACACTAGAACCAGCCGCGTACTGACAGACCCGTGGTGAATGGGTTTACTCTCCAACGCAGCTACCATCAGTTGTCTTCATTTCACTGAGACCGGGGACAAAGACTCTCACAAACTTCAGGGAGCTCATCCCATAGAGGGCAATATTTACCAACACCGTTAATGTGGAGGCAACGATGTTGCTGGTCAGCCTTTACCAGGAAAAGACTGACTGGGCTAAAAGAAAAATGCTGGGGGCCGGTCGGGGAACAACACGAGGAGAAAGTTCTTGCGGAGCCAGCAGAACTTCACATCTCCTGCGTTCTAGCAGCCAGACTTTCCCACGTGGGTCGCTGGCATAACAGAGCAGAGGGAGCCAGGAGCAGCTGCAGGCTGGAAGAACACCGCTGGAAACCACCGCAGCCGAGAGGCAGGTGTGCGGAGAGCTCTCTGCACCTGCAGGCACGGGGGCGAGGGGTCAGCCTCCTCGGCCGCTCCCCAGCTGGGATTGCATCAGCGCCGGCGGCGGCTCCGCCAGGAGAGAGAGCCGTTCCCGCCCCGCAGGACGGCGGGGCCAGCTCGGCAGCGGCGGGGCCGAGGTGCCCATGGCCCAGCCCGCCGACCCCGGGGCCGCGGGCCCGCTCCCCCCACCGGGGTCGGCGTGGGACGGAGCGGGCGGGTCCGGACCTTACCTGGGGATGTACCTCGCCTCGTCTCCGAGCCGCACCTCGAAGTCCTTCCAGGGTTGTTCCAGCCCCGCGGCGACCCAAACCGCTGATGCCTCTTCCTCCTCCATGTCCTCGCCCCCCGGCTCGCTGCCAGCGGGCTGCGGCCGCGTGGCGCCGCGAAAGCCTCGGGCGAACTCCGGGAAGGTGATGGCCCCGTCGCGGTCGCTGTCGAGGCGCTGGAAGATGGCCTCGGCCTCGGCCGGCTGCACCCTCAGCTCGGCGCAGAGAGCAGCGAAGTCCTCCCGCTCGATGCGGCCCGAGCCGCTGGCGTCGCACGCCAGGAAGAGGGCGCGCAGGCGAGACAGCTCGTCCCCGGACGCCTCGGGATCCATCGGCCAGCGCCGGGGGCGCGGAGACTCGACCGCGGGCAGAACGCGATGGGACGGTGTGGGCCACTGCCCTACCTGCGGCTCGGCGGGGCGGGCCGGGTCCCGCTCCGCCCCGGCGCCCCGCGGGGCCGGGCACGGCCGGGAGGCGGAACGCAGGTGGCGGCTCCTGGCCGGGGCAGGTCCCGGGGCGGGCTGCCGGCGCCCCCGGCGCACCCTCCTCACGGAGTGTAAGGGCACGGGGCTCCCCTCGGGCCCAGCATGTTACAAACGGCACAGGTAACTACAGACAGCAACGTAGGGTAAAAACACATGTCTCACCCCCCTGCAGCACTCAAATGTGAGTCCTGACACTGAGCGGTCACCGTATAAGGTGTTAAACCTAACTGCCGTTTTCCAACATAATAAAAATACTCTTCACGTTCATGGAAGACCCAGAAGCCACATGATAACACAAAGTTTGAACAGATAAATTCTCTCTGGCACGAATAGTCTTGGAATTATACCTTGTGGGTATGTGCTCACAGATGTCTCACCAGCGGTGATTTAGAAATGTGGACTGTTAAAATCCCATCTTAAACTGAAAATGCAAAAGCTTTATTCAAATCAATCAACTAGAGGAGGCAGCTTTTCAGTGCTTTGTGAAGAACGTGTCTTTCTTGACAGAAGTCAAGATGTTTTCCTTGTTGAAGTCAAATTCAAGACTCAGATTCCATTTGAATCTAAGGGATATTTGAAAATTATTATTTATTTCTCTGCACTTATTCTTGTTAATGTCTATCTGCAAATGTAAATTGTGTTATGTCACAGTTGTGATAAACAGACTACAAATCTGATGGTCAAAGCAGCATTTCCTTATTGACCAAAACAGCCTAATTATGGGATCTAGCAAAGCACAAATAGTCCATCTTACCTCTCCTCAGAATAAAGCACATACTGTAAATGGGAACTATCGTTCCTTTGCCTAAGATGTAGAATGCCTCAAAGGGATTTTTTTTTTCATTTTTTGCAGCTTTTGATTATTAATCCATCAGGATTAGGCAGACAGCCAGCAGTCTTTCTCTAGAGAGTAAAGAGTTTTGTAAAATGTTCCCCACACTTTAAGGAAATGTATCTGTTAAGCAATTTGAAATTTAAATTTTAGCTTTAAAATATAAGATAGCAGAAAGACTTAAATTTGTGATTTTACACATTTTAATACGTTTCCACCACACAGTTGCAAAACTACTAATAATGGTAAAGTTGCTCATCATCAGTTTCTTAGTGTTTAGTAAAACAGAATTAATTTAACAAAAGTTATTCTTCCTGTTCTATGGTCTTTTATTTATCCACCAATTTTTTATAACTAAAGTGTATCATGGAACCTTTAAGGGGTTGATGAAGGGTAGTTCAGCCATCAAAAGAGAGAAACTTGTCTTGTATATAGAACCCAGCTCTCTTTATAGGGGCTGGGACATTTGGCTTTCAGAGTGGACAAGTTTATGAGGTGAACTGGAGCAGCCTCATCCAGGTCTGATTGTGTCTGACTAGCCAGACAGGGTGCTCACCTTATTTGCTTTATTTATGGCTTATTTGCTTTATTTATGGCTTATTTGCTTTGTTTTTGCTTTTTTTTTTGCCTTTTTTTTTGTGGCTGCAGAGTTATGAGTTGACATTGGTCAGCTATCCTACCCACTCTGTAACGTACTCTTGTGTGTATCTTTACTTATAGTCACTACCTTGGGCTGCTAAGCAGAGGGCATAGACTTTGGACATGCCCTTTTTTCCTTATCTTTTTTCTGTTAGAGAAGTTTTGTCACACAAATCTCAGGCACTGGCATGAAGCACAGTGTATCATTTAGCACTGCCGTGGCATAGGTATATGCTGCAAAACAGATCATGCTTGCAATGATGCATGATACTACACAGCCCATGCTTGCTTGGCAGGACATGGGTCAGTTGAATAGTTCTGACACAACCACACAAAGATAATAAATGGTTTATTTGTTAAGACCAAAGAATGGTCTTAATGGACCAAAGAGTGGTGAGACCAGGATTACCAGCAGGCAAATGGCATGCTTTCTTCTGAAATCATGTCTCTGTTCTTAGAATGACCTGCTCTTCAAATCCAGCTCTAAATTAAATAAATATGCAAATACAAGGCACTGTTTATGTGGCATAGTAGTCTTAAATTCATAAGAGAAGTTTTTAATTCATGCATAAGATACTGAAGATACAGGTATGCCATGCCTTCAATTTTCAGTCTATCATCTGTTTTGCTTCACTGTGCCATGAAACTCACAAGCTAGCCCAAGCATTTATTTGGCTGAAGAGGTAGAAGAGAAAATTAAATCATTCTTAGGAACTTTAGAGAGACCTAAGGCAACAGATGAACAAGAAAGGATTAATTGTATCACTACTAAAGTGTCCTATTTTACTGAGTGGGAAAAAGTGGATTTTGACACTGTTATAGAGACAGGTTAAATATTACAGATTGGAAGAGACAGGTAAGTCAGAAAAGAAAGGCTGGCAACACATGATATCAAGACCTATTGTCTCAGGAAGCAAAGAAGCAAAGGAGCTGAGCTGACCACTGGGATAAACTATGGAACCTGGAAATGCTATTTGAATACATGTGGTCTCTATGCTATGCAGAGCTATGCAGAGCTATGCAAAAGCCCAAAAAAGCTGGAGTACTCTGCTCCAGTCAGATTCAATGCCTGAAATAACAGCCCTCTTCCCATCCCTCTCTATATGTTGTCTTAGGAACCTTACATACGTATTAAAGGAAGATTTTTAACTTGGAATATCCAGCATTTAAAAGTTAGGAAATAGAACATAAATTGGAACAATTATTCATTGATTTACTTTTCATCATTATTGTTTGTGGACTTGGGCATTATCTACAGTGTCATCCATACTATTCTGATCTGCTGAGGACAGAATGTATATTTTGGATAGTTTCTGCACACTTTAACTAAATTTCCCAGCATTAGGGTTGGCTAAGAAAGGAAATTTATCCCTCTGTAGTTGCAATTACTCTCTTACTCACCTTTTTCTGTTTTACATTAGGACAATTTAAGCAGTTGAGCATAAATTGTGCGATCTACTTGGAAAACACATGATATCAAGAGAGCATAAATAAAATAGAATCAACCAGTGATATTGAAAACAGTTCATATCATACACAGGCATCACAACTGAAAACTAATTATATAAACCTACTCCAATTTCTTCACCCCCCGCCCCCCCAGCACAAACTTTACCATCTCTACAAATCACTATAGATCTCAAAGCATCACAATTCCAGTGTGGCACTCCATCTGTACCTTTGGTACCTACTTGGCCAGGACCTCTTCATCACCCCTGCCATCAGGAAGGGAAGCACAGTGTGCACAGGCACATGAAGGACAAGGAGAGGAGGGTGATGGTGTGCAGAGCAGAGTCTGGGAGTTCTCCATGAGATGGGCTGTGGTAGTGGTTTTTCCTAGTGGTTTCCATTTTCTGCCATTCTCTTACTGCCAAAGTGTCTTCCTTTGCACTCTTTATTACTTAGATGGCATTTTCTTTGCTTTGATGCATTGAACTGTGCTTTGATGGCATTAAACTAACTGTTTACCTGGTTCTATCCTGGCATGCACTTTGTGTGAAACACATAGGATAGGTGCACATATTAAATGCCAAGTCTGGACAGATCATAGAACATTTCTGCATGCTCTCATTCCCTGCTGCATAATTTTAATACTACTGAATGTGATTCACCCTCAAAAAGGCATAATCTATGTCTTTAAAAACTTAGTCCAAGAAATTTAAAAATTATATTTTGAGAGAACACAATTTTGTGCTTTGACTTTGTGATAAAATGACACAAAAAGTGACAATAAAAGTTCTTTGTCTAAGAAGAGGTACATTTAAAAGCCAAAAATGTTTCTCAGGATATACAGATTTTTTTTTTATTCTTGTAAACATTTAGCAGTCCAGACAATGAAGGTTTAAAAGACTCTTATGGTATTATAACACTTTAACAAACTTCAGATGATGACTCCAGATCATGAAGTATAAAACTTTCAGGTGAAGTATCTTCAGCCTGAAAAAGACAAAAGTGATCCTTGATATTTAAATATCAAAGTACCCAAGGTGCTCTTGCAGAAATTATTAAGTATTGGCAGTCTTTTTAAAAAGCTTGTCTGTATAATCAACTGAATAGCCAGGGAGATGCTGAAATGACTGATTATGACTGATGGGCCTAGTTTGGACATGTTAGCTATCACTTTCATGCTGGTCTAATGTTCTCCAGCCCCCAAAAAATAACATTAGAAGTCTGTTCTAAAGACATATTATATTGCCAATTCTCAAAATCTGTAGTGTTTTTGAATAACATAAGCAGCTAGCAATACGATTACTTATGAATCGTATGATTACTTACAAAATACTTACAAATTTCATTTTGTTTATGGGAAGCCTTCCTTGATTTGGGTAGTCTATATAGTTTATATAGTTTATATAGTTTTTTCAATTCTAATAGTCAAAACCACTGATGAAGCTTCTTTGTTCTCAAAGAAATGGACATCTCAAAATGCAATTCCCCATGTGCAAATCCTGTTAACAATGAGCACTGCTGAAAACAGAGGATATAAGTGTCCTTTTGAGGGAGAGATAAACAGTTTTAGGTCAAACAGACATGCCTCCTTCCAGTCAGGATTAGCTTTGACCTTTTTCTGCAAAATGATGCCAAAGCTCCTTCAAAAACACAGCAAGGTCCAGGTTTCCCTTGCAAACACAATCGTCACTGTTTCACCCTCTACCTATCTCCCTTTCTTGCTCAGTGTTTTGGAACATTTCCCCAGAAGCAGAAGATTCAAGTTTAAATCACTGCCTTGCCTGAAGGAAATTAGGGTTACCTTTCTTTTTCCTCATGCAAGTGCCCTAACCACAAAGATACTGGAGACAGTGATGGAATTGAGAAGCACACAGCTGCTCAAAGCCACTGTGCCAAGCATCTATGTTTTACAGTGCATTATAACTAGACAAAAATAGACTTTGGTGAAAATGCTAGATGACAACTTTCCATATGCCAGTTGATCTCTAATACATCTTTTATTTCTCTCTGTCTGATCCAAAAAATCGTACATTATTTTCACAGATTCTGACTAAATGGTATCTACTCAATCACTTGAGCAGCTGTAAGACAGTCAGAAAGATATTTACTTAGCTAGAGCAAGAAATACTTAAATCTGTTCAGACAGAGAGGAAGACGGAATTCATTTCCAATCTAGTGTGCAATGCTCTTACCTTCAGGTTCCTCCTTAAACAAGACACACATATTCAGTACTTCTTCCTACTTTATCCTAGCAAAAGTGTCTGCCACTGTTTCACATCAATTCTGCTATTCATGTTAGGCAAACTCTGTGCACCATCAACAGGGCAGGCCTTAAAAGAACGAGGGAAGAATGTCTTACCTGTGAATCCCAAGAGGGATGTTTGCTTTTGAGCAGCTCAGTGCCCATAGGGCCATTGGACATTCCTACATTTCGAGCCTTCTGGGCAATATTCCTGGGGAAAACATCATAACGACTGGTCAATGCCCCATTGACAACAATTTTGGATGGGGACAAGCTTTAACCCGAGCCAGCAGCCAATCCCCACGCAGCCACTCACTCACTCCTCCACCAGCAGCATCAGGGACAGATTGGAAGCATAAAAGTGAGAAAACTCATGGGTGGAGATAAAGACAGTTTAGTAGGGAAAGCAAAAGCCACACACACAAGCAAAGCAAAACAAGGAATTCATTCACTGCTACCCAAGGGCAGGCAGGTGTTCAGCCATCTCCAGGAGAGCAGAGCGCCATTACACATAAAGTGACCTGGAAATATAAACGCCATCACTCCAAACACCCCTTCTTCTTCCTTTATATACTGAGCATGATGTCATATGAACATCCCTTTGGTCAGTTGGGGTCACCTGTCCTG
Organism: Agelaius phoeniceus; assembly: GCF_051311805.1. Classification (NCBI taxonomy): domain Eukaryota; kingdom Metazoa; phylum Chordata; class Aves; order Passeriformes; family Icteridae; genus Agelaius; species Agelaius phoeniceus. The sequence goes on along the minus strand of NC_135303.1, from coordinate 57,618,295 downwards.
GCTGTTTGCCCTCATAAGTCCTAGACACCCCTGAAGACCTCACCAGTGAGGCCGTACAAAAAAGCAGAGAAAGCCTTCACTCTGTGTAAGCTCTGCTCAGCTTTAACAATTTCTATGTTATTAACCCTGTTTTCAGCACAAATGGAAAACACAGCTCTGTGCTAGCCATGTGAAGAAAATTAATGCTTTCCCAGACAAAACCTGATGGTATCTGTCAGTCCCCTTAACTGCAACTAATGATTCTGTAAGTGTCTGTTCCCAGACAAAGACACTGAAATTCACCTACCTATGCTGTTCTATTGTTTAGAACAGCCTCTGGCGTTGGTTGCAGCACAGCTAGCATCTCCCATGATTCTGTCTCAATGAACACTGTTTGGGAGATGGGATAATCCAGTTTTAATGTGGCCACTCTGTTTTGGAAGGCACATCCAGTTCAATAATAAGGTAGACACTGCCATGTCCACTGACGTCAGTGCCAGAGAACAGCCTTTTTCTTTAATTTACAAGAGCAGAAAAATTACCTGTGTAGGCCTTTTTATTTATAAAAGGTCAGAATAACATTTGAGATTATAATCCTATTAGAATTTACTTCCTGAATACATCACTCTTTGACAATAGTTCAAACCTAAATGCTGAATAATTGTGAACATGGCCAATTTCACCTTTCTCCACCTAAGGAGGGTTAATTTTTTATCATGAGAGAAATAAAATAAGTGTAATAAAAACCCTTAAGTTATTACTTATTACAATGACCAAAAAATATTGCCATAAAATATTGGAGAGGTGGACAAAAATGCAGATGTAGTAAAGCCTTCCTAAAGGATCTTCTAAAAAGGAAACATCCAGGAAACATAAAACAAAATTAATGGGGGATTTAAATGAAAAGAGATTAAAGTTACATGACTCAGAGAAGAAAAGTAAAACAAACCATAAAATAATCACAGAGTTATAAAGCCACACTAATTTTTCATTTCTACCAATTTAAGGAATCTTCTTTTCTTAGCATGGAAATTGCAGAAAAGACAATTCATCTCAGCAACACAGTATAAAATCAGTCAGGAAAAAAGAGAATTAATTCTATTGAACATTTCTTCCACTAAAGGGTTGTTATTAAAAGAGAGTTGCTTTTCACCTGTCCCCAAAGCATGAAGAAAAATAACGTGTTCTGATGAGCCTGAATCCATTAACAGGCTTGATATGAGGCTTCCTCAATATTTACACAACCGGAGAAGATACAAAAATAAGTATTCCAATGATTTTTTTTTTCTACAGACGAAGTTGCCTCTAAGTAAATACTCAAGAACTCCTATGAAAAGTTAATTCTGTGTTTGTAACATAAATGCGTTTGGTGACAGTCTGACCCTCTTCCAAAAGCACCTGATTTCTGAAACAGCCGTACACAAATAACAGCTCAGCTCACGCTCAGCTGCACTGAACTAGGCTCTAGCCATGGTGATGTCTAAGTGCTTTAGCTGACCATACTATATGACTAAAAGCTTTGGGATATTATATTTCATTCCACTTTATAGCTGTATGACAGTTGAATGCGCTCTGCTGACTCCTGGGGTTTCTCTCAGCACAAAGAGGCCATCGAGTTCCCCCACTTGATGCAGGAGGAAAAACATTCATGTGACTGTCTTCAGTAAAAGTAAGGACAGCTCTAATTTCAAATAGTCTGTGTGAACTAATAACTTTCAATCAAAACTAAGGATGAACCAGTAGGTAATTTTGAACACAGCAATCTGAGGGAGGAAAAAAAAGAAAAAAAATAAAAACTATTCACAAGCAATCCAGAGCAACAGAAAAATTTATGCTCTTAACAATTTGTTAAATGATCTATTGTAGCAGTACCATAGCTTTTCATGATTATTCTTACTTTCATGATAAATTTTAAAAAGTTATATTTAAATAAAACACATTATTTTATTAAAAATCTCTTCGTGAGTTTCTGTGCTATGTCATTTAATAAAAACATAATACACTACTTAAAATAACTATATCACAATGCTGTAAAAAAGTCTATGAGAGCTGAAATTTTGAAAAAGTAATGGACAGCATATAAAAGTGAATAACAACAGCCGTTATGAATTAGTATAACATGAATATAGTATCCTGAAGTACAAAAATATTCCTGTGAGAGTAACAACACCTGACTGCATTTTTAAAGTTAGCTGTGAATGGCTTTTATAACACATTTTGACCTTAATGACAATAATAATGCTTTCATATTTGAATTAAGTCCTCACAATCTGAAAGGAAATGCTGTAGCCATAGTCTAAGACTGAAGGATATCCAAGCCCTCACTTGTCTTCTGTGGTTACTAAAAAGTATTTTAATGGCACCTAGAGTGGCATCTCTGCAGAAACTGAGCTTCACACATTCCAGACAGACCAAGAAAAAGCTGGCCAACTAACAAAGACCAAGAGACCCACAAACAAAAACCAAGCTAACCCTGCATTCTTCCAGGTGTCTTTAAAAACACCTTCATAGGTTCTATAGGCATAGAGATCTACACATAACACCATTTAAAGGCTGAGTCAGCTTTACTTTTGGAAAACCATAAATAAATATTAAACGCAGAATATTTAAACATTACTACTGTTGATGATGTTTCAATGTAATTTTGAATGCTTTAGAAAAATCAAAGGAAATAAAAGGAAATAATGTATAAGTTGTCAAAGGAAAAACCTCTGGAAAATAGCAAGATTTGAAGAAAATTTTAACAAAGGGAGAGTTTGAATATATGGAGTTTGAAAAAGGTCCTCCAAATGCAACTTAAAATCCCTTTACAATTCTTCTGAGAAATAGGTAAGTAACACCATCTTACATTCTTTTACTTTTCCTAAGGGTGACATAAAAGAGAAGGCAAAAGACATTGTTTTAGTTTCAACTCTTCACTTTTTTCTCTAGTGGTTTACAATTAAAGCTACTGCTGTGTAGCAGGAGCCACCAGAGATCTCACTTGCAACTCAAGGTTCATAGCGGTCAAACTGCCTTGAAAATACAGATTACAGTTAGGGAAAAACTAGATTTATTCATGGAACACCTTCTGTATTCTGCAACAAACCAGACTGCAGCTTAAACTGTCCATTCATCCCAAAGGAGTCACACAGGACAAGGTGATAGGTTTTATAGCTGCTTTCACATGGCAAATATACACCCAGATAAGAAAGTCCCTGTTTAAATTTCTCATCATAATCTTGAACCTGCATTGTGCTGCAAACTTGGTGTGATTATTTCCTGAAACTAGGAGCATACAAAAGAGCATTTCTCCTGAAGAGAATTATGTTACTTATATGTCTTATATTACTTCAAACTTTATTCTTGGTTCTTATTACCAGTTTCTGTTAACATATTTCCTTCTCTCTGATTAAAAAACTTTTTTGAAATTATCATGATTATTCTTTTTTGCCTCTTCCAAGTATTTTCATTCCATCTGAAGAAGAAAAGAGACAAATCAGTTCTTTCATATTCTCTAATGCCATTTTTTCTATGCCATTTCTATTATTTTAAGAAGAAGAGGAGCTCCCCTCTCCATGCATTGCATAACTACTTCAATCTGTCTCCGTATTTTGCAAGACTGGAGTAATTTCTGTCTTACAAAATTCAAGGGACCGAAGTAAGAGAGGATCCATATTTAATACAAGACCTACATGGAAGCAGAGGAGCAGGTATTTGAAAGTGATGAAAGAGAAGTTGGAGAAGAACTGTCAGGAGAGCCACTGAAACTTTATTTACAGGATATGGATCCTGTCAGGTTTGTTTGTTTATATTTGGTTGCAGTTGGCAACCACCTGTCATGCAGCCATACGTAGACATATAGGAAATTGAAGGATTCAACTGAAGGATTCAACTTGGCACATTGAGCCCAGTGCTTAACAAAGCTAGTTTAAAGCCAGATATCCTTAAAGGACGTATTACCAATCATGGTGAAGAGTTTCCTGGGATAACTGTGAGTGAGTTATCCAGCTCAGGAAAGCAGAAATTTCCCATGTGCTGGCTTGCCTAGATGCAGCTGGAGCACAGCCCTGCAGGGCTGCCTGCAGGGCCCCTGTGCCCCCATTTCAATCCAGACAGCTTCAGGCACCTGCCAATGTCACTGTGGGCCACTCCAAAATCAACTCAGTACTTCTGTTTTCTTAAACTGTGAAATTCAGTTAGCCCTGTGAAACATACAGTGGCTACACAGATTGTGTTTGCCAGCTGTGAAAATCAGGCCAATCTTAAAGTTGTCATGTAAGTAACTTATTTTAGATGCCTAACCTTGGAAGAGGAAACTCAGACTAAAGATTGTGTCATAATTACAATGGAAGATAATGTTTTCATTGTGTTGTGTTTCCTACTGTTAAAACTAACTGAAGCCTGCCATGAAGAAATGTAAAACCACATGTAGAAAAAAATCAGATCGACTCCTGAGAGGCAGTCTGGAGAATTAGATGCTCCTGTGGCAAGGACTTGTACCCTACTGGGTTTCCTTTTGACTGGTCAGGGCTCTAGTTCATCACGAACAATTCCAGGTGACTGTGAGGAGCAGAGTCCTGTCTTAAGCTTTGATATACCTAAATTTATGATAATATCCAATACTGTGGTATGAAATGGGAAGATCGGATGAAGGATCAGCAGTCCACCCTTATAAAAACAATTTTATGTTATAGAATCAAAGAATCATGTCAGTCTAAATAAATAAATCAGTCAGATGATCCTTAACAGAAAATACTTAAGCAATCTCAGAGCTTTTAAAACATGCATGATTTCTTTGTTGAAGAAAATCAGATTTATGGGCAAGGATTTCTTTCCATCAGCCTAATTTATAACCCACATTCATTGCATAGAATGCTGAAGAACTGCTCTGAGGACGGTGCAGCTGATTACTTGTACTCTCCTCTCTTCCTTGTTTGTGTAATTTTTTTAAGGAATATGCCAGAGGGAAAAAAACCAAAAAACTGTTGAATTATGAAAAAAAATCCTTCCCTGGAATGTGCAGCACAAGTGGTAATAGTTTTCACTGGATGATATTATGACAATATCTGAAGTATGTCATCCTTACCAACAAATAATGCATAAACTAATTTCTCAAGTATGGACTGCTTCAAACAGATAAAATTTTGTTCCTATTGCTCAATTTCTCACAATTAGTTTAACTGAAATCAACTAAAAATATAATGAAATTTCCAAAAACTTTTACAAAACACAGCCTTTAGGAACTATGAATTACCTACTCCTAAGAGAGATCAGACATTTTCCCCTTTTTACACAGAAAACTGCTTTTCAAATTCATAAGACATACAAGATACCACCCCACTGTGTGTTTCAAAACATCAAGTCCTAAAAAGGAGGAGATGACTCTTAGTAGGGGACTACCACATGAAGTCCACGTGCACCACCTTCCCTTAAGAGATCCTTTTTTTTTCCCAGAAACTTTGTACAAATTGAAATTATGATTTGTCCATATGAACAGGATTTTACACATGCCTGGCAGCCTGTTCAAAGCAGCTGCTTTCTATGGTTACCAGACATTAGGATGTCCCAGGCTCCTGCAAATATAGAGGCGGCATGTGCAGTGAGCCCGCACCTCTTCCATGCATTGAACCCTTGTGTACTCAATCAGTACAGCTAACACAGTGGTTTCAAATCTTGTTCCACTTGCCACCTCTCTGCTGACTGCTACAGAGTGTCTGTGCTCACATGTCCGTGTTCCACAAGTGAAATTCAGGTAGCTCACTATAGGAATGTGCTCCCTGTTGACAGAATGACAAAACTATCCTTTGTTTCCTTAAAAAGGAAAGAGGCCCAGAAGTTTCTCTGTTCAATCTGGTAAAAAGACACCTCATAAGACCTGGGGGACTTCACTTCAAACTTAAGGATAGCTAATTGGACAGGAGCCAAAAAGTCCTGCCTAAGCAATTTAGTAGAAAAAGAAGAAACAAAGGAACTAATCACTTTTTGTGAGGTGTTTTACCAGGAGTAAGAACCTCTTGCACCTGGTTTGGTTTTTCTCTGTAAAGAGTTTTGTTATTTTGCTTTTTATTAAAACTTCTCTGTTTCCAACACTACCACAGAAGCCATCCTGCTGATTTTATGCCTTCTAAGGTAGCTGAGCTATCTTGGGTGTGATATAAATCTCCAAGAGCTTATAAGACCTGGCTCGAGGAGACCCATATATCAGCTCACAGTCTCACACTATCAAGTAACATACTTGGGTGAGTAAAATGTATTAGTTATTAACATTAGTTAAAAATAATAATTTTATGATGAGCTAAGATTTGGTCTTAAGTTAAATCAGTTCTTTTAATGTTTATTCATTTATATGTGGGTATATATATTGGTATATATTGATGTAAAAGATTTTAATTTTAGACAAGATTAGCAAAAGTGGAACCATTCACATGCTTACGAGAATAAGAAAGAAATTTCCTTACAGAACATTGCTTAGAAACGTGTATATTAAGAGGACCATTTGAATACTGCTCATCTTTTAAGTAGTTAATAAGCATGGAACCATTCTGTATTTATTGTATCCAAAAAAACACACTAAAAAACACAAAAAAACCAGTTCCTACAATCCTGAAAAGCAAAAGGATTTTTTAAAAAATCCTGCCAAGAAGATATGAGCAGGAAAGACTTACACAACTAAGTCATAGAGGGCAGTATGCCCAGGGAGGAGGTGGAGTCACCATCCCCAGAGTGTTTAAGGAAAGACTGGATGTGGCACTCAGTGCCATGGTCTTGGTGACAAGGTGGTGTCTGGTCAAAGGTTGAACATGGTGATCTCAGAGGTTTTTTCTGACCTAACTGGTTCTGTTATTCTCTAATACACAGAATCTGGCTGGCTAATGTATTGGTTAGAAATGGGTAGCTGTCATCAGTTTGGACAGCAATAGACTGACATGCCTCTTCAGCTGGAAGAGTTAATCCAGACAAGGAGGAGTGGTGTGCTCCATGCTCCTGGACAGATCTGAAGTGTGCAAAACAAGCAGAAGTCATCAGTTTAGCCTGTACTGGGTTCAACAACTGCATCAGGTAACTCACAAGACTGATATTCACTGGTATTTTCACCTGTTGCCCAAACACCATCAGAGAAGTTTTCTGTCCCCTGAAGTCATACAGGTACTGAAGTCAAGATTGGATTTCATGACTGAATTTCAATTAATTTATACTTGTTGCACACTGAACATGTTCTGAACCAGTTGGATAAACTCCTTATTAGAATAAAGTCAGAGACCAGCATTTCCTCCCAACAAATCACAGAGAGAAATTTGCTACTGAATAAAATAAATTGACTGTCAGAGATATTAAATAATCTGCCTTCTCTCGCACCAAACAAGGCTTTTACCTAAAACTCAGCTCCATTACATTTCAGAAGAAATCTATATTAAAGTCTACATAACCCTTTACTTCATTCACATGATTTTTTATTTGCTTCTCTCCACCCTGAGCAAGCATTTGAGGAAAAGGACTGGCCATTGGCTGTAAACAAAAGACAAATAGGTCTCATCTGGCTGAGCTTCTCTGTCCTCTGCGTCACACTTATTTGCAATAATGAATGGAATGTCAGAAACATACACACATACAAACCACAGATATAAATGTTTTCTGATTCCATGTATTAGAAGGAAATTCAATGACAAGCCAGCAAGGCTGCTCTAGATTACTCCTTTATCTGGACAGTTGAAAAAATGTCACAATTCACGCCCTTAATTTTTCTGTTTATTCTTTAGATGATACACAGCCAAGATTCCTTTTATCACAGGGTGACACATGCATTCTTATACCTTACTGTCAAAATATTTTATGTTAAAAAAGTATTTTGTGTAAAATATATGTGTAACACACATATGCACAATGTACTCCTGCTGATTATTAGATTTGTGCATTATGAAAAATATAAAACCACTGACTTATTGCAAACAATTAGCTAGTTTTCTCACATTCTCATGCATCCCATTGCTTTATTTCTCCAAATATCATATTAACATAGGTTTCACTGTTAAGAAATCCTTATTGTTTCCCAGTTTGATTATTTTTCTTAGCAAATCATTTGCCTGTTGTACATTCTGAAACATAAAATTAATGTAGGTTGATATTTGAGTTCTTACACAGCATATCTACCAATTGAAATTGTACAAAGCCAGGAAACAGGACATTCATACATTCAGTTCTATTTCATGTTTGATTAGCTCTGTTACAGCACAGAATTTTTTTAGAGAACAATGCACACAGTCTTAAATCTGAACAGTCAGATGGTGACATACTCAAGCAGTACTAATTCATATCATGACTCTTCTTGTTTAGGTTCAATGTATAACTCATAAACACATCTGGAATGAAACCTGATCTCTCACAGGTGGATGTAAATAAATGTAAGGGCAAGGGATATTAAGGAGATGTTCCCTACCAGAGAGTAGAGAAATTGATAGGGTCCTGCCTTGACTTGTCTCAAACCTGTGGTCAGGTCACTTTTCAAAGCTCAATCAACAGAAAAAGCTCTGACATAGATCTGTGTTTCTGGAGTGTGAAAAACACATCTCCAACCAGCTGTAATGATTAATGCCCTCAGGTAATCACAACCCAGCTGTTGAAACCAGTAGGTTATCACCAGGTGTTATTCTGCATAGAATAAAGATTTAGAGTTCTGAAAACAAGCACTGTTTTGCAGCAGCTAAAACCCAATTTCGAGAAAAGTTAAGGAAGATTTTCCTTGGACATTATATTAGTATCTACCTTCCAATGTAAACACAGTTGTGCATACCTTTGCTGAGACAGGTTAAAACAGATGATGAAACTGAAAACCAAAAACTTTTGAGCTTTTAAGATGAAAACTTTATGCCAAAAAATCTGCATTGTCACAGTAAACTGATAATTTTACTACACATGATCATGTGAATGGCAGTTATCTTTAACCGTGTTTTTCAACCAGGATATTTAAAGTATCATCAGTAATATGGAATCCAAGGGCAGAAGTACCTTGAAAACTGAAATGCAAAAATTGGTGTCTGTTTCTCCAGTCTTGGAAGGAAAAAAAGAAAAAAAAAAAAGAAGAACAGAAAAGAAAACACAAGACAAAAACAAAAAAACAACAGCAACAAAACAACCCAAAGCCGACAATTTCAATGGCTTTGGATTTTTCTTTTTTAATAGAATTCTACCAGCACATTTAAAAATACATAGGTATTTATATGTGTATGTATATATATGTGTATATATATATATAAACCTACATGCTTCATGTACTACATAATTTTCATATACAAAGTGTAGACTTAGATGAGAAAAATTAGCTGTTTATGCTAACTTGTGTGTGTTTAGTTACATATTTTATATGTTCCAAAACTAAATAAATATTTCTGTAGGTGTGAATAGGGTACACCTTTGCAAAACTCTAGCTGTTTATTGATGTGACTGTGTGCTGCTGAATTTCACTTTTGAGTTGTAGTTGTTATACCTCAATGTAATATTATAGTCATGCCTTTGTTCTCTACATCTTATTCCAATATAACTCGTTCATTAGCTAAAGTCACAGATGTTGACAAGAAAATAATGGACAGCAAATAAAATTTTTCTTTCCTTGGTCTATTGTTAGAAATAAAATGGTAAGCTGGAAGAAGCTGGGGCATTCATATTTTGTTCTATCAATTTTAAAAGTCAAAAACCCCAGCTGTAAGTTTAAAGCTGTTTTAATTCAACTTAAATTAATTGGAGAAATGCTCTACTCAAGGGTGACTGGTAGGTAGCTACATGCAACAGTTTACAGTGTAAATCGAATCATGTAGCTCCCAGGCTGCTCTCTGCTCAGCCTCAGGAGTTACGAGCCACAGGCTGCAGACAGCAACAGCAACAGCAAGCAATTACTCTCCCAGCCCGCAGGCAGTTCATCTCAAGTTAGTTCTCAGTGTGACTCACCACACTCACTCTTATGGACGAACAGGGTGTGTTTACAGTGCGTGCGAAGACAGCCAGTGCCTGGTTTGTGTCCTCCCTCGCCTCCTCTTCAGCCAGTTAAATCCTCTGTCCCAGCCCCAGTGGTGCAGGGAAGCCTTTGGGACCTGCGCTCTGCTCTGTCCTCCGAACAGAAGGCAAGTCCACAGCTGATAATCTCATTACAAGGCTGCCCTTAATCACTCCTCACAAAGCGATCTGAAGTCCTTTCTAAGTTTTTTTCTCCTCTTGGTTACAGTCCACTGGATGCCAGTATCTGTGAACTGAAGCCAGGTATTATGGGCTGCCCCATTCAGATACTCCCTGTGGTTTTCCTCTGGTTGGCATTCTGTCTCCTTGGCAACTGAATTCTCTCTACCCCTGCTCTGAAACCTACTCATTCCAGTAGAATGAAACCAATTGTAAATGCCAGAAACTTTACTGTGGTACTACAAATTAGTTCTCTGTACAACAGGATACGAATATGAATTTCCAATGAAAACAAGAAAACTTGTGTTAATCAGTGGAAGACTCATTATTATTCTCCTGTGGAATAAAGCACTGAAACAGGCTTCTATTACATTTTAAATAATTTTTAAATCATTTGCCAATTAATGGTTCATCTATGCAATCTTCAAATCACTAGGTACTACAAATAAAATCTTTCTATTGAACTGGGCCATGGGACTCCAGTTAAATATTGTAATTTCTTTCCTTCTCTTGCTTTCATATTTGACATTATATTAACAATATACAGATATACGGATATATTAACAAGATTGAAAACTATTTATAATTTTAATCCAATATTCTTCCCCTACTCATCTGCCAAGATAATTTTGTAGGATTGCGTTATCATCACACTTGACAGGTAAAGAACACATCTTTCCAGTGTCATGATTAGTCATGAATAGGAATAAAAGTGTCATGATTAGTCGCATTAGCAGTTAATAAAAATATGAACTGAAGAGATGGATATGGGAATTCTTGAGTTGCTACAGAGCTGTGCAACCAGATGGATTTTTTTTAGGTTTGCTATAAAACACTGGGAAGAAGACCATATATAAACAAAAGATGAACCCCAAAATCTGTGAATAAAGAGGAAAGGAAGAGCCTGTCTCTCACAGAAACCACTAGGCTCGAATTGTAGTTATATTTAGTGAGCTATAAGTAGAAAGAGTGTTTAGTCCAAATTTTTTAAAACACTAGTTTCCCAGCACCAGAGCTAAGAATTAATATTGCTACCAAACTAAGTCCTACAAAATACTGGAAACTATATCCCGTAACTCCTTTATCAGAGTGGATTTTGGTTTTTTTTTCAACGCAATCATCTGAAACTTACAGAAAAGGATATTTAATGAAATAGTTATTGCATAAAAATGAACTGCTGCAGAAATCACTTTAATTACTCTTAGTCTTAAAATATTTAAGAATTATTCTATGTCTTAAAATAATTTTACTGTGCAATCTAAGACACTCATTAGGAAGCATGCAGGCACAGCTAACATTTGGAAGAAAACTAGTAAATGTATGTAACTGACAATCTATTTGCAAGCTAATTTCTATTACCAGTTACTTCATGTTTGATGATAAAGGATTTGTTCACCTTTCTTGGTTGTTACCCAGCTCAAACTACTGATTTGGGGCATAATAAATATATGAAATGTGTTAAACAGTTTGTCTATACCTGTGTGTTTGCAACTGTGCACTTACCCATGCATATGAAGTATCACTCTCTAACAAGACTACTTGACTCCTGTTGTTGAGAGACTTTCCTCTACAACAATAAGCAGTGGCTGCTCTGAGATTCCAACAGTCGAAATGTAAAAAACTTTCTTATTTCCTCGCTTCTTGCCTTTTTGTGAAGCAAGATGACATTACTGATACATACTTGGATTTGTTACCTAATCCTGACTGGCAAAGCCCTGCCACACACCCTCAGTTTGATTTCAACTACAAAGCCAGAAGCATCATAAGGACCACCTCTGAAAACTCTAAATTATAGAGGGCCAAGAGCAAAGACTGTGAAGAACTCAAAGCATTCTTTCTATACTAAAACAAATCACTGCCATCTACTCTTGAAATAGATTCAAAACATTTTTTCATTTATTTGTAAATATTTGCACATAGCATGTTTCCCTTGATTGCTTGTGAGAACAAAATAGAGAACAGTGCCAAAAACTTATTTGGTATCTTACTCTCTCTTCAAGGTTTGTTAGCATATTGCAGAGCGGGGTAAGATTGATTGAAAGAGAGTAGCTTTTACTTTTTGCTTTTTTTTTTCTTTCCCTTCACTATTAATAGTGAAATTTGAATATTTCTCTGAAAATTTGTCAAGGAATGAAAGTTATGTTCTTGCTTCTCTTCCTTTCAAAAATAAGCACTTGTTAAGGAATTTTAGTGTCCTGGGATTCCTTTCTCCACAATTATAACTTTATACCTACAGCTAAGGTTTTATCTGCCTGCACTTTAGGAGCAGTAGTCAGGAGGAAGCACAGAAGGCCCAATAAATTGCAAATATCTAAGTTATGCAGATGTTACTTAACCTGTATCTCCCCTACAAAATGTTGAGCACTTATCCATTCATCTCTATTATCAATTATTTTATCCAAATGACTGTAGTTGCCTTATGCAAAATTTGATGTAAATATTTTTCCCACATTGTTTGCCAATCATTTTCCTTGTCCAAATAACACAATATTTTTGTCTTCCTCTTATTGCCACTTTTGTAGAATGACTTCCTGTAACTAGGGATAAAATGGTCTAGCTACATTTCTGGAAATATGTGGCTATCTTGTTAATAAATACACTCAAATTGCATGTAAGAGTTCCTAATATGTTTCAAACACTGAATTCTCTGTGTCATCTTATAGTTCTGAGGCAATTCAGTGGGAATTATATCTACACTTTCTTTGTAGCTGAGGCCTTGACAATGGATTTCTTCTGCTTCTCAACATGTTCTGTTCACCAAAGAAGTTGTGGATGTCCCACATCCCTGAAAGGCCAGGCTGGATGGGGCTTTGAGCAACCTGATCCAGTGAGTGACATTCATGCCTATGCCAGGTGGTTTGGAACAAGATGATCTTTAGGGTCCCTTCCAGCTCAAGCCATTCTATGACTGTATGCATGCAAAAGTCCATCTATGACAAATGCTGCCTGTGAACGTTTTCCTCTTCAGTGTGGCAACACAGAAGGAAAACTAAACCCAAATGAAATTTGATTTAAAAATTTCTGAACTCATTGGAGACCAGCTGAGTCAAATGAGCTTCAGGACCTTCTTTCTTTTTCTGGTTTTATACAAAATAAGGTTCTTAGCTGTTTCATACTTCCCCTATATAAAGGTAACATTCAGAACTGTATCAAATGACTTTTCACTGGGTCTGGTTGAAAAGAAGGCTGAAGACATGTGAATACTAAAGAAAAAACATCATGCTTAACTCTTTAAACCACAGAGGATCACTTACTCAGTATATTAAAAAAGAAAAAAAGAAAAAAACGCCAATAAACAACGTGGTGACATGGGCTCCCCCTCGTGGTTTTTGTTATGAAAGATTTTAATTTTCCACACAAACCCCTTTAATTTATAAGGACTAGTAAGAGACAAGCAAGGGAATGCTCTGAAAGGAAATGTGTTCTGTATAAAAACATTTTTCTAAATCATCTGTAAATTATCAAAATCAAAGAGTTCTTGATTCATCATTTTTAGGATGGATAATTAATTAAGCATACTGACAGATCATGCTGCTAGACATCTGCATCCTGTTAAAGGCAACCAAAGTTAATTGTGCTTATGGTTGCATTTGCTGGAGTGATAATGGGTTTTTGAAACCACACATCCCAGATTTATTACAGGTTCTGCATCACCCTTTCTCTTGCATTAATGTGGAGGTTTGTCAATCCCACTCCCTAACTCTGGGCTTCTTGAATGTTCTGCTAAAGACAAGATAGGTTTTATTAGCCTTAAACTTGCTACATTATCTTTTTTTTTTTTAACTGAATCTCCTCATATTTATAATATTGTGCATCAGGAACACTGTTTGCTGTAAAAAAAGGTGCAAGTAAGACAAAAATTGGCCACTAGTTAGCCTAATGAAGTTAATTGTTCTTTGCACCAGCTGTAAAATCAAGACAAAAATTATGTACCTTAACAGAAGTGCTGCAGAGTTTAGATTTAGTCTCCATTTTAACCTGAAAACCTAATTTATGTTACAAATACAGGGAAATTTAACTGTTTCAGTAAAACAGACCTTTAATTAACCAGCAGGTCCTTGGATGACTTAGGTTAAGAAATACCCAAGAATTCATGAAGATCAATAGCTCTGATCTAGGTTTTGGGCTACAACTGCAAGACCTGTGCCACTGATTTCTCCAGAATGACAGTTCAGATTTTTTGCAGTCAGACTGCAAATGAAAATTGTTTTAATTACCTGAACTTTATTTCACTCCACTTAAAAGAGAATGATTTCTGATGTGCCAAAAATAGAAATATAAGATACTAATATTAGCAAGCAATGCTTCTCCTATTCAAATTCAGTACTAAATGACTAAATGTGCAGATTTCTTCACTACCTTATTTACAGAATGCAACAATATACTTTATACAAAAAAACCCAAAATTAAACAAAATAACCACCACTGCCACACAAAAACAAATAAACAAACAAAAACAAAACAAAACACAAAAATTGAAGCTTGATAGCTTGATATCTCCAGATAAGACCAGACAAAAAATACCTTCTTTAATATCTTTGTTTGTAAGAGATAAAAATTAAACCTGATGACTTTGAGTAGACTTCAAATTATTTGTTATACAACACTTTTACACAATAAGCAGTAAATCATAATATTTATTAATAATATAGAAGTTAATTGAAAAAGCAAAAGTTTTACACAAAACAGTAAATAGATCTATTTTAATCTCAGCAGAATAAAAATTAATGAATTAGTAGATTGCAAACTAGTGGTTGCTTAAAGTTCCAATTTTGTAACACACATGTATTTGTTATGGAAATACAGAATTCAGTTCCCACAAGTAATTTGCTGTTCAAAAGGGCTAAATTTCCCTTTTCAAAAAGCTGTAAGAAAAACTACTGGGAAGAAAAATGTTCAGAGAAAACTGGGCTGTGAGCTCTTTAGTTAAAATTAGAAGTTATGACAAATGCTGTGTTTGGCAGAACTAAATTCTGGTAATCTTTGCCTAAATAACAGAGAACTGCATTTAGAAACAACAAAAAGGAAAAACAAAACAAAACAAAACAAATTTAATTAATGTTAAAAAGAAGAAAATATATGGTAATACAAATGAAATTTTAAAGTGTAGGAAAGAGATTAGAGAACCTAATGATTTCTGAAATAAAATGTAGTCAGATGTAAGGACAGCAAGATAAACGTTTCTTATAAATTAGCAACAAAGGAAATAATGCCAATGATATAAACCCACTTCCAGACAGTGGTAGAAACCTATTACTAGTGCCTGGAAGGAAGACCTGTGAGTCCTCTGGACAAGTCAAAGCCAGCATTTTCCCAAAAGAAGGTCAACAATTGCCTGGGCTGCATTAGGAATGTATCACCAACAGACTGAGTGAGGTGATCCTTCCCCTCTCCTCAGTACTGGTAAGACACACCTGGAAAGCTGGGTCAATGTCTGAGCTTCCCAGCACAGGACAGACATGGACATATGGGACCAATGCTAGCAACAGCTGTGAAGGAGACTGATATTCCATCATTAGAGAACTTAGGCATTTGTCACAGAAGGAAAGGCTGAGAGAGCAGGGAGAACAGAAGGTTTAGTGTGCATAGTTACCTGATCATAAGTTATAATGAAGACATTCAAACTTCTCTCATCTGATGGCAGGATAAGAGGCAATGAGCACAAAGTGAAATGCAAGAATTTACATTTAAGTAGATTAAAAATGATCGTCTAGTGTTCGATAGTCCTTGTTTGACACTAAGGACTATTGAACACTAGAACTTGGTCCCCATGTAGGGTGTGGATTCTCCCTGGTGAGTCTCCATTCTGGGAGATATTCAACACCCAGCTGGAGACAGCACTAAGCAACCTGGGCCAGCTGGTTGTCTTTGAGATGGAGTGTTGGACTAGCCAATACTTAGAGCTCCCTCCCATGTCAGCCAATCTGCGATTCTGTGAAACAAAGAAGTCCAAAATTATTGATAGGCTACACCAATAATCAAATCACTTTCTAAAAACTCTCTCCTCTCTTCATTTAAAGTCTAGTCTCAATGAGTTTAGCTCAAAGTCTTTTACAAATCCACCTGTTTAATGGAAGTCTTCCTAAGACAGGATTGAGGATCAGTGGCAGCAAAAGCAACCTGGCTAACCTTAAATGTCCACAAGGATGTTAATCCTTATGGCAAATTTTAGGATATTGTCCCTTGTGCAAAGTCCTTGTGAACACATCTACAGCAGGAAATGCAATGCCATACTAGGGAAAGAGCTGATCTAGTTATTAATGAACTGGAACACCCCATTGCCATGCAACAATATTAGCTTATGTATCAAAAAGCTGTCTAATTGCATCAGCACAATGCTATATCCAGGCTAATTAGCTCTGCCAATCAAGCTAATTAGTAAAGAGCAGAGCCATGCTGAATACCAACTCTAGCTTCTGAACTACTGATCAAAGCACTACTAAACAGTGTACCCCAAACAGAAGGTATCATTTGAGTATATTCAGCAGTGAAAACTTCTGTAATTCTATCCATTCTGTAAGTATGTGTAAAACTTTTAGAAAAACCTTTTTCTTGCTTTTCAAAACACATATTTTTAGCACATTTGAAGATATTGCAAAAAATAATTCAAAAATTTAAAAAATGTGCTTTGCTGAATACTTGTTACTCTGCAAGATGATTAGGTCCTATAGCAGATTCCTGTAAGTTTATTTCTCTTAGAAGGTGAATCTATAGAAAGACATGGATTTCACAGGTGAAATTTTGTTTCTTGACATAGTGTGTTCACAAAGCTCTGTTTCCTTTAACACAAATGGCATAAAACCACAGTCACTTTTCTAGTTTTATACTACCACTTTTTTTGAAGTGTTACCCCTAATTTTAATCTGCATTAAAAAGAAAAAAAAAAAAAGTGGTTTCTGGGGTTTGATGCATTTTTGTGTTTGTTTCTAAATGTTCTGATAAAGTTTGGACTACCTGGTGCTTGCTCAAAATTGAAGGTGCATTAGCAATTTCATGTAGGATGTCAGGCTTACATAGAGAACAGCTCAGCTATGGTCATGCTCTGTTTATTTCACAGAAAATGATCATCTTGTTCATGTGGATCATGTTTACTTCATCCACTTCCAAATAACTAATGTCATTGATGTCAGCTAATTAGTTCTGCACTGTTTGAGCCTGTTTAACAACATTTGCATATCTGGGCTAACATAGGAAGCATAATAAAACCTTTCAAGAAAACTCATCTAAAGTACACTTCTCGGGTCATACTTGAGAGCAGATTTCACATTCCACATTTACATTTTGAATTACCTCCTCAACATGGTCATGATCTGACAATGGTTTCCATCTAGGCAGAGCCCTTCTGGACTTGATAACTTTTCTTAATCTTGGTCTTGAAAGGATCTTAATACCCAAGATCTTACTGTATTTCTTTCCAGCTGGAACTCTTAACTTTGAGCTGCTCTTTTGTGAAAGTGCTTTAGCCTTGACTCCAGCTAAGTGACTTTGAACAAAATAACCAAGGCAAAACCTGAGCAGAAACTTGAGTTAATTCAGGCATGTATTTAAATAAAACAACTAAAACATTTGTAATACATACTCAAATGCTAATGATTTGTTATTACAAATGTTAGTTTGACTGTTACTGCTGAAAAATTAACCTTAGTGGTTCAATATTTTCCAAACTGCTGAAACTTACTCATCAGAAGGGCCCTCTGGAAAGTTCAGTCCTTTTCTGTTTGCAGCACATTGTATACTAGTGTCCATAGCAACCCCATAAGTCTGCTCCAAGACAGACTTCCTGCTCCAAGTAAAGGGCAGGGCAAGGCACTAATAAATGCCACCTCAGTTACCTCCCTTTCTCTGTTTTAAATATTGTTATTTGGCTGATGATCCCACACCAGGAAGTACTCTGTATAAATACCTGAAACAGAGTTTGAATTAGCTGCTTAATATCAAGAGCACTAGACAGCAAGAAAAAAAGGGAAAGCAAAACTCCTAGATAAATAAAGGATTAAATGATTGCACTTTACTAAGCTCAGTGCACAAGAAGAAGAAGAATCCAAATCTAGGACACGAAAAATAAATCATATTTTAGTTGTGAAAAGGGCACTCTAACTGGGACTGCTTAGCAGCTGTAATTTGTGACAGAGTGGAGGGCGAGGAGGCTTTGCTGCAAAAAGGGGTTAACACCTCTTTGCTTTCTTGAGTTTGTAACTCAAAGATTTATTTCTTTTAAAATCATTGCCTCTATGGCATCTATAAACAGGTGTTTTTGTACATCCAACCATGCTTTGTAGTCATGTAAAACTTAAGAAAATATCTGTAATTTTCTCTAGGACCCATTTTCACCTGTTTCCTCAACACGATACAGAATACAACATACTTGTTATATACAATATGCAGGATACAGGATACTTGTTTAGCTGAGCTAAACAAGCCAGCTATTTTAAACAGTCAAATACAGTCTATTCACCCACGTAATACCATTTCCTAAAGAGAACTGCTGATTACATGAGAAGGCCCTATTCTCAGTCTCCAAATCCTTGCTAGCAAATCACTCCCTAAAATTACATTTGCCATTGCTACCGACTAGTAGTAATTATATCTAAACAACTGGTTGGGAACAGAAATTAAGAGTATGGGCTAAACATTAGAAGTAGAAAAAGACTGGATTTTCAGCAACATAAACACTGAAGAATAGGAACTGTGTAGAGATGCCTCCCACTCCACTTTTGTTGCATGATGGAGTATTTTAGAACCAATTGGGAGACTGCCAATGAACCCAAAACAGCTGTCTGCACTTACAACTACAGTGCAGCTAAATGATGAAACTATTTCTAGTTCAGCCTGATGAGTTAATATATTTGCTTGCCTCTACAATACCCATGAAAAGGTAATATAGATATGTAGTTTTTCCTAAAGTAACCTAGTTTAAACATAAAATATATGCTAATAATACTAGTGGCTAATAACACTAGCTGATTACAGGGGAAGCAAAGGATCTTCACACCTTTGTACACTCAGAATACTAGCTCTGCCATCCTGCCATTCTTTCTGTTCCAGCAACTGGAATTCTTTTAGAAATTTTTCCCTCAATGCCACCTTGGTGCTAGCATGCAGATTTTGTATAGGTGTCTTTGTAAAGGCTTCACCATTTTATTTTCCTACTCTTAATTATGCCAATTAAGATACTGGTGTGAATAAAGTAGAAAGTAGCTACCGTTATCGAACATAGGAATACAGGAATTTATGAAAGTTTTTAAAATATACACATAAATACATGGTTGTGTTGACAAAGTGGGCTGAACATGATTTTGTGTCAGTATGAAATGTTAGAGTGAAATAAAAGCAGGCTATCTCTTGAAATTTCTTCAGCTCAGAAAAAAATTAGTTTCACTTACCAGAGGCTTCCTATCCAGCTAAAGAAAATCCACATTACCTTCATATTTTCTAACTTTATGCATCACAAGTAGCAGAGTACTGATAGCATATGGAAATGTAGATACAGGGGTATCAGCTGTCAATCATAACAGTGTACCTTAATCAGTCTTGGAAATTGAGTACATATTCTGTCTTTGGAAGTACTGCATAACTACCCTCACCAAGCAAACAGCTTTTCTTACACAGCTGAGCATGTACAGCTGAAAAAACCTTGCTGAGTTTTGAAGTTTTGTTTCATGACATGCACAACAACCAAAGTGAACTAAAGCACAAGGACCAAGTGAAAAATCCCTCTGACTTGCGTTATCCCATGCCTGCCTGATGGGTGCCATTTACCCCTACGTGTGTTACCTATAGCTGATAGCCTGTAACCAGACAAAATCCTGCACAGAGGCCTCCTGCCTTCCTGTGTCACAAGCTGCTGGTGGGACACGGCGGGGCGGGCCAGGCCTTGCCCCTGCCTGCAGGGATGCTGTATCCGCTGTATCCGGCTGCTGCTGCTGCTGCGGCCTCTCCAAAGGAACAGCACGCTTCGTTGCTGGAACATTTGTTCAGCACTGCTGAAATGCAACTCCTGACGTTTGTTTGTGCAAGGTGTATTTGCTCAGGAATTCACTGTGAGAACGTGACATAAGCCATGACAGAGCTACCCTACAGCAGGTGACCTACAGTTTTGTTTGCTTCTTTAGTCACAGCCTTGAGTTTCTTCTTTTTTTAGAAACTACCTAACTTATTAACTATTCAGGTCGTCCAGTGCATGCAGTTTTCTTCTGCTTTGTTTCTGTTACGCTGTGGTCTTTGGATAAAAGTTTGCTGATGTTTTTACTTCATTAGATTTTGACTAATTCTTGAGAACAATGAAAGAAGTGTTCAATGCCAATGGAAAACATTTGATTTTTTTTCCCTTCAATAATTTAACTGAACTGAAGCAACTTGGGTTCACTGAGCAATCCTAGTCATAACAGAAATTTGTGGCAAAGATCTGAATGCAGATGTCCCTGATCACAAATCTACATTTCCCCTACATACACATGTGCATCTAGGTGGTCAGAACCTCGCTGAAGAAGGAGAGTAGAAAGCCTTTTTCATCACAGAAAACTTTGCCAAGTAACATCTGTCATAAGTAGTATATGGATTAGATCCAACAGGGTGGCACATATTTCTTGAACAATAAGGGCATTTCTTTCACTCTTGGTATATGCTAATATATACATCTAGCTGAGTAATAGCTGCTTGGTTAAGGAAAAAAAATTCATCGATGGCTCAGTAAAAGCAGTTATCCTATGGGAAATATCAACAAACTTTGCAGGGACAATATTACCTTGCATTTCACATAGCACACATAATTTAAAATACGTATCTCAGTGCTACCAAAACAATCCAAACCTATCTGATTACTACTCCAGTTGGTTGTGTGTTGTCAGACAACTGGAGAAATGGGTAAATAGGAATTTCATTGAGCTCAGCAAAGGGGAAAGAAAAGTCATTTTCCTGGGGAGAAATAACGATGTGCATCAGAACAAGCTGGGACACCCAGCTGAGGAGATACTTGATAGAAAAAGACTTAGAGGTTCTGTGGGCAATTGAATGTGAGTTTCATCACTATGCCTTTACTGCAGAGATAGCCAACAACCACCTGGGCTGCATCAGGAGAAGTGCTACCAGCAGATTGAGTGAGGTGATCATTTCTCTCTACTCAGCACTGCTGAGAAACACCTGGAAAACTGGGTCTAGCTCTGGGCTCCCGGTATAAGAGAAACATGGTCATACTGGACTGACCCCAGGAAATGGCCACAAAGGACACTGGTGTCGAGTCTCTGACCTTGGAGACGTTCAGTACCAGCTGAAGATTGGCCTTGAGAAATCTGCTCTAGTTGTCTTGTGTTTGAGTGGGAGCAGTTCATGAGACAATCTCTGGATGTTTCCTCTACTTCAGTGACTCAGTGATTCAACATTCAGCCAGGGGCCTATTTACTCTCCCAATTTTTAAGAAAGTGGTCTGATTTTTCACTCCTTATTAAGGCTTATCTCAGAAATATGAACAACACAACGCATAGTTGAAATAATCCCATGATAAATGGGGTGACATTACTTTGTATGTTTAAACCTACAAGCAAAGCAGACACCTTTGTGAACACTCTTCAGCAGGGGTAGAATGTAGGCAGTAGAAGAAGACCTCACCAAAAGCATGGAGAATAAAAATATAAGAATGCGAAAAGAATGAAGAAAACAAGCTCATACATGACATGGAGAAACAATATACTTTGAATTAATAATCTTAGTTACATTTTAAAGGTGAGTAACATGCATTTGGTTTTCAGAGTCAATCTTTCAGTAACTTTGTGTACCACACAGCAGAGTTAATTGGAAATAAGGGAAGGTTAATAATCAACTTAGATCCACAGGGTCCAAATTCTTTTTGGCAGTAAAGAAGCATAATGTGATTACCACCAAATGCTGGGATGCTACAGTAATCTAGTTTTGTATTAGCTGTGTATTTCTAGGCATGTGTAAAATCCAGTTCCACTTTGTAAGCTGATAAGAAGACAATTCTGTGCTTCCTTTTCTCTAGCCCATATTGTCTATTTAGAAGTGGGATGGAAGATACTACAATATCACATTTAATGAAACTGATTCAGAGAAGTGAAACAGGAAGAAGTAAAGGGAAGAATATTGAGCAAGTCCAATACATCTGTTCCCCTTTCCATGAAAAGCCACAATGTATTTCTGTTGTTAATTAGTATATACAAAAAAATTTGAAAACTATTTTCATCCCTTTGTGAGCTTCAATAAGGGGTGGTGCACTTGGATCACAACCTGATGCAGTGCCACAGGCTGAAGGAGGAATGGGTCAGGAGCACTTTGGCAGAAAGGGGATGCTGGTTGAAGGTGGCTCAGTATGAGCCAACAGTGTGCCCAGGTGGCCAGGAAGCTCTATGGCATCTTGGCCAGCATGACTAAGGAAGTGATCATCCCCTTGTACTCAGCACTGGCGTGGACACACCTTGAACCCTGATCAGTTCTGGACCTCTCACTTCAAAAGGGCCTTTGAGATGCTTTAGTATGTCCGGAGAAGGGCAACAAGGCTCATGAAAGGACTAGAAAATGTGTCTTATGAGAAATGGCTGAGGGATCTGGGTTTGTTTAGTCTGGAGGAGAGGAGGCTCAGGGGGAACCTCACAGCTCTCCACAACTCCCTGAAAGGAGGGTGTACTGAGGTGGGGGCTGGTTTCCTCTACTGTGCCAGCAGAGAGAGGACCAGAGGAAGATGGAGGGAGATTCAGATTTTTTTTTCACTTTTAGGATCAAGAACTGGAATAGGTTGCCCAGGAAGGTGGTGGAGTCACCATCCCTGGAGGAGTTCAAGAAAAGTCTGGAACCTTAGTGGTTAAGGGGTTGCTGTGGTAATGCTGGGCGGATGGTTGGACTGGATTAACTTGTAGGTCTCTTCCATGATGATTCTATGATTCTGTGACTAAATTTACCTGCCATGTAAAGGCTTATCTGGTCCATGCTAAACAATCTCCTCTACTTAAGAATACAAGCTTTCTAATAGTTACTTTTCTATTGCCTGTTTTAAATATTTCTTTCTCTACTTAAAATAAATAAATAAAACAACACAAAAAAGAAAAACACAACAAAACAAAAACCCAAAACAAAGCAAAAAGAAGCTATGAATTTCTGAAGATTTTAAATAAAAAAATTACACCACAGACATTATGGAGGTTTAGAGGATATTAACAATACCAGATTTGTCTTATTTGTGAAAATTCTTCAATGAGAGAGAAACAATAAAGGATTGAAGGAATGTATTCATTGTATTCGACCACCTTGCTGAAGAATGTATTAAAGCAAAGCTCTGACAACAGTACTTTGATTTATTCGACCTAAGTCATTCACAGGACACTCCATAAGGCAAGACACTAAAACCAGAAAAATATTTAAGTTAAAGGTAAAGATTAAGGACACTTCAGTTTTAAAAACCAGAATTAAAGCCCTTGGTAGAATATTCCTTAAAGATAAGAAATATCTTGTAATAAATGTAAGTTAAAAAAGTAAGCCAACCTTGATTTCAGCTCTCCATTTAGGTAAGATGACTATTCAACTCTAGACTTATCTGAGTGTGTCCTTGGACCATTCACTTTTGTTCCAAAAAGTGTTTCGAAAAATTTCCTTCCTATACTATGTGAAAACACTTAACATTATCAAACACATTTACTTAATGCAAATCATTATGAATGTTACTTTTAATAAGGAAAAAACAAAACTTCTCCTCCACTGTAAGATAACTTATTTTAGCACAGTTTCATAGTTCTTCATTACATTGTGATGCATTAAAACCAGTTTTCTCATGTGAACACCCAAGAAAAGCTTTTCTTCATATGATTTGTGTACAAGCGGGCTATAGGAATGCTAGCATTAGAATTATACAAGAGACTTTTATGTGCTGTTGGATAACACCTTTCAAATGCAGAAATTGATTGTGCTGGAATAGATCAATCTAGTAAATTTTTTGCGTTTTTTTGTTGGTTTTTTGTTTTTTTTTTTTTTTTGGGTTGGTTTTTTTTTTGAGTAATACATTTTTAAGCACAATGCCATTTTTCCTACCACTACATGAAAAACAGCGACAAAGTGTATTTATAGCACAATTAATAATAGCCATA
This sequence comes from Agelaius phoeniceus, assembly GCF_051311805.1. Taxonomy (NCBI): domain Eukaryota; kingdom Metazoa; phylum Chordata; class Aves; order Passeriformes; family Icteridae; genus Agelaius; species Agelaius phoeniceus. Next base: position 57,594,083 of record NC_135303.1, on the reverse strand, counting down.
TTAAAATGCATTACTTGTATTTAACAGTCATTACAGAATCCCACAGAATCACAGAATGAACTAGACTGCAAAAGATCTTTGAGGTCATCAAGTCCAACCTGTGACCTAACACATCCTCATCAACTAAACCAAGGCACTGAATACTCATATTCAGGAGGTATGATCTGTTTACGGTTCAGTAATGGCAATGAGTGTAGATTTGATCCTGCCTCCAGTAAAGGAAATTCTTTAATGGAGACAAAGAAAACCCTCAAAATTGAGAGTTCAGAGAATGCCACATGAAGACATAAGAACTGTATTCCTTTATTGCAGTTAGACTATATGCCTAACATGAAATAATTGAGAAAATTAAGGTTTTTTCAGAAGCAATTAGAATTGGGTATATGCACAACTGCATTCTCTTCATTGCATTTTTAAAAGTTACCAAAATTTGAAGTATTCATAGCAAGTAAGACAGATCATTGAAATTTTCCTTTACTGTCTTAAGCATCTAGAACATTTTTTCTTTATTTACTTTTAATCCTGATAAATAAGCTCTGGTTGTATGAATGTATGAATATTAATAACCAGCTGATATTTAATTTTATAGGTTACAAAGCCTTTTACACAGTATGCTATTGCTACTTTGATATATCGCAAATCAAACCACAGCTATGCTGACAATTATGTTTAAGTGAGATACAATGATACACAAAATTCCAGCTTGTATCAAAACTGTATGTTTTCTACTAGTCAAACAGAATCTTTACATTGCTTGATTTGAAAATCAAATCAGAAATTTAAATGGTACAACAGAAACAAAATGATGAAACTATTTCCATAAACAATGTCTTGGAACAGAAACATAGTATAGGGTATTAGATAAAATTGATATTTACTCACTAAATCAACTGTGAAGCTTAATAAAAAACAATAAAATCTAATTTTAAAATAAAATTCTTAATCACAGAGTACTACTCCAAGGGTCCAATGAGTGATGTTCTCAGTCAAAAAAATAGGAAGAAAGTTTTTAAACTGTTAAATAGTCAACAAAGTCTCTGATATAGACATATATACCTCTGCAAAGTCTTTTGATCTGCTAAAGCTACATGAAATCCCAACAATCTTGAAAGAGAAATACTGACTTTATTGAGATTAAAATATGTGAAAATATTGCTTGTAGTCGAATGCAAAATCTACAGTTTTGTTTGTTTCCCAGGTCCAGCTGGGTCTGAAAGGCTCAGAAATACTAAATTAGCTCAGCTCCCCTGAATGAGTACTGCAGTGCCTTAATTCACATGAAATACACAATTTCATGTCAGATGAAATTTATCAATCAAGATGTCATTCAAAAAAGATTATCATGTACTTGAATTTGATGTTTCCATTTAAAATTAAAAGCCAAGATAAGGTTGATATTGCACATATTTTGTTGTAAATCCAGATTTGTATGGATCTTACTGAAGGAAAAGAAGTAGTAATGGAAATAGCAGGAAGTCTGGCCCATCCATTCTTCACTTCAACTTTCAACTTCAAATGTATAAATAGCCTAGGTTAAACAAAAAGCTGCTCTCTTCTCTCTCTTACAGCTTAATGCCAACAATTTTATTCCAGAAAGCAATCAAATAAGGAACTGTGGCTATGATTATCCTGAATATATAAGGCCTGGGTAAGGGTTAATATCAAAGAGTTTTCAGTGCTCAGTTCTGTAATCATAAATTCCCCTTAAGATGAAGGAACTTCAGCAATGTCTCATTCAGACTGGAGTGCTCATTTGAAAGTAGACACTTTCAAGTAGATATTATTTAAAAGTACTTTTCTTGAGTACTTGAGTCCTTAGAGTCCTATTGCTACTTTTTATTTTAGCAAAAAAAAGGCAATAAAGTATGTTATAAGTTAATTGATCTCAATTTTAATATGAAGAATAAGAAGGGAAGAGTGAAAGGGAGGATTGAACTGACAGGACGTCCAAGACCGATATTGTGTTTTCACAGATCAATTCTTCAAGTTAAAATAATCATTAAAATAAATTCATTCAGAGGATGATTTGGGACAAATTCTCCTAACTCAAAACTGACAGCCTATAGTTTCAATGCAAGCCAGATTCCTTAAAATATGAGGCTTTCACAGGGTTTAAAGCCACTAAGGTGAATTGATATAAATAATCAAGAATTATGGGTGAAAGACTGAATATTCCTGGACTTCTCCTCCCACCATGATGTTATTCCTTTGCCCAAGTAACTCGCCTAAGCAGGCTGACTCACATAAAGCAAAAAAAGTCAGAATTCACAAGTCATGTGATATAATGTTTTAGGTTTAAGGTATGTTAGACACCCTTTACTACTGACAAAGGTCTTCCACCTCCTCCTTTGGCATTCTGCTCATGGACCAGGGGGCACATGGATGCGGGTATCAAAGGAATCAAGAAAAATATTATTACTCTTTTGATTCTCTGCTCTAACAAAGGGTGCTTGCCTCGCTGCTGGCCTCAGGAACAACATCCACATCATCAAAGCCACTGGGCTGAATCCAAGCAGTCTGCATCCAAGCAGTCTGCACAGCCCATCCAGTTCCAGCAGGGCAGGCAGCATGATCACCACAGGACTGTCAGAAGAAAAGCCAAGTCCAAATGACACCCAATACTTAAACATGCAAGAATTCCTCTAATATTTACGGGAAAATGATTATATCTATAACGAAGTAGGCCCCAAATGAAATCTATAATAAATGAAATGTTACTAATATGGTTTTTGCAGATATGAGGATTGCTACCCACAACTATAAGTAAGCTGTGTAGGATATAACAGGAAATAAAAAAAGGATTACAGAGGAGACAGTGAGGAAAAGCAGGTTTCCTTGTTAGAAAACTTACTTGGAGGTCCTTTCAAAAAATTTCTTACTCATTATTTCACAAAGTTTTCTTTCTACATTTTCCTTTGAAAACCCAAAGACTTGACATTCCCTACATATTAAGGCTTTTTCCCTAACTATTTCTAAGTTTCTCAACTGATCTCTATTCTCCACTTCCAATATAGACAATAATAATAATAATTTTCTGTATTTTTACCATTTGAACTTTATATTTGAGGCTCATAAGAATTTTCTCAGTTGTTAGAGGTAAGGAAAATAAGAAATAAACAGCTAACTCCAAATCTTAACCAGCACAGCAAGAAATGCAACCTAGCCTCATGGGTTTGATGACAAGCAAGATAAAACAAATAATTTACAAATAATATGGACACAGAAACAATACCGAAGAACATGGAAACTAGCTTCATCTTACAAACACCATCTGAGCAGTTAAGAAAATTATACTGAGCTTATTTATAATTACTCTTCTTCGAAACCTGGATTTCAGGTTATCAGCCCACATTAATTTTCAAAGCAAACTTCTCCCACATGTTTTTGCTTGCTTGCCTTCTCCAAGGGTAATTCTCAAATATCCTTGGTTTTATTTTTCTTGCTAAATGAAGTCTAAAACCAAAGGCCTCTGTCTCAGATAATTTATCTTTTGTGAGTACATCCTGTTCTCTACAAACTAAGTATTAGAAACTAATTTTCTTTTCTATCACCACAAAGACTTTTCAGGGACTAACCAGACACCACAACAATTTTATGAATGATAGTTCTTTGATAAAATTCAGGAGAAGGGCTTGATAAAATGATACAAGTGATGATTTCCCATTTTTGACCAGTTTGTGAAACTCAGCAGAAGCCCCGGCACTATTCATCTGACCATGAGCAGTGCTGGCAGGGTTTTTCCATGCCAAACTTGTCAGTGAAAAATTCTGCTCCATGAAAGTACTGCAAGACCTTGTTCTTTCTTAAGTAATTGACTGCTCATGAGAAAAAACAATCCCTTATAAATTAAATATTTCATCCTGGCATTTTATGCCTTAGCAACTACACAACTCTATTGGCTTCATTTCCATTCCCTTTTTTTTGTGTCTACTCTCCAGCACTGTTTTAACCTATTTTTCAATATGGTATCAGATTCTTGATGTCTCCCATCCTGCTCCACAGTGCTCAGGAGAAGCTGCCCACACAGAAGTGCAGGCACAGGCATTAGGACATTTTAGAGCACACACCTTTTAGTGAGGTGTATGCACATCAGAGGCCATCAGCCCCAGATGGACAGATTTACCTTCTGTGATCCTGCCCAATATCCCTGTTAACTTCTGGGACACCTGAACTACAGCAGTCCTTCAGCAAATTAGAGATCACCTGTTTTTACTTTGACTTTGTTGAGAAAAGTCAAAAGCAGAGGACAAGCAGCAGAAAAAGTGACTAAAGGCATTCCATTTGACTAAACTGTAAATACCAAAGCTGGGGCTAGACACATTTATTCATGATACCATCAGCTAAACATGATGGCATGATAAACACTTTTCCAAGTGGGGTTGAGAGGCATGACTAAAGGCAAGCTTGACCTGCAGAGCAATGCATGGTGCCAGTGAGAGGGTCATTAGAACCACACCAACTCGGCCCAGGACCTAAATGCAGGTTGCACTATGCCTAACAGACACAACTCTATTATATATCTACACTGGGCAAATACCAGGAGACACATATGTTCATGGACCTGCAGGGGAACCAAGAATGGCAGAGCCCTGCTCAGGATGGCTCTGCACTGTCAGCTCCATCCAGCCCCCATCCCCTTGGGGGGGCAAGAAGGGACACTGCTGGAGACCTTTGGCATTGTGTCTCCCTGAAACAGTGTAAAAGCTTGTTCCCAGATCAACCAACCTTAAAACACTTATCCCTAAAATTATAAATACCTTTTCAAACACTTTTGCAAATATTCTTTTAGTATCATTTTTTTAAAAAAACAACTAACCAAACAAAACCTAAAGAACCCCAACTGACTAACCAAACGAAAACATCTACCAGAACACCCCAAACAACTCCAGAATCTAGTTGTTAAGGAAGTGTTTCTACATAAGACAACTTCATATGACTTATTCTATAGTGCCACAAGAGGACACTCTTGAACAGTGGTTTTATTTTTAATGAGGACAAGCACTTTACAAGTTATTTTGTATTCTGTATTCTTCTTACAAGTTATTTGTATTGTTAAATACAGATTTCTGATCCCCAGCAACCCAGAAGATAGGGACATCTCTTCATATTAATTCAATCTTAGTTAACCTGAAATTTCAGGCCGTAAATAATTAATATTTTGTTATCATAACTGCTTTAAAAGTTTAAGATAAACTAACAGCTATAGCCCATTATTTAAGTTGCATTAGCCTTGGTTCATAGAGCTTTTTCTTATACTCTGCTCACAGCTTTTCTCTGAAAATCCTATAATGTATTTTACACTTTAGTTGCCACTAGAGTTGCAACACTTACACTTTAGTTGTTGGAAATGTGCTGTTTCCATATGCATAAAACTCGGGTACCAATACCCATCTACTTTGTCTTTAATTGTTAGAAGCAACTAGGCATATATACTTTTTAAAAAAATACAACTTAAGAAATACATTTAGAGAAATGTAAAACTATGTTCTTAAATATAGTGATTGTATTAAAAATATTGCATTAAATAACTGCAGTGCCATTGCTTCATAATTATTTTAAAGACATCAGGTAAAAGTTTTTTAGATGGAACAAAGCAAGTGATTACAATATGTGAATAATAATACATTAAAACATCTGAGGTGATGTAACCCAATAATGACTTTGAGAAAAATGGAAAAGAAAGAGATAAAATATCTTGCTTCTTTATAGTCAACTCAGTGGAACAAGTGCTTACAATAACATGTAGAATCTACCTTCATTTTGATCTTTATATTACCTGTAGTAAGTCCTTTTGCCTGAACAGGAACAAAAAGAGATAATAGTTGAATGATAAGTTAGCATCTTCATACATACATACATACATACATCTTAACAACAAACTGATTAGAAACAATAGAATTTAAGACATCCAGTGATGCTGGTTATATTTGGGTTAAATGTGTTTCACATTTAACTTCATTTTAAAGTATACCAAAATTGTTTGTTGTTTTGGGGGAGGAGAGGAACTTCAAGTTGTTATTTAGGGGTGCTAATTACACTTTTAACTCTGATTTCTATCATGGCAGCAATTAAGTAGGTGCAGGAGATCCCAATTACCTGAGCCTTGGCCAGTGTGTCTGGCTCAGGGATATTCTGCTAAGACTTACTTAGGACCTCCAGATCTCTTTGCTGATTTTAGTTCAGTCTGATGTGGTAATTACCTTTAAAACATCTTTTCCCACATTACTAGATCCTGTCTGATTCATTACAACATTTCCAACAGGTTAAATCCACCAGACACCATAAACAGGAAGGATTTGGAAAATGAAAACATGAAGAAACTCATAGTAAAACTATCTCTGAAGAACACCCCGTTATAGCTGATGACACCACTGTGGTTTTTATCATTTCTACTTTTTTTTTATAATCTATGTGGGAGCTTGGATAAATGCATATGCAAATAGGATTACACTCCTTACTTTGTATATCTTTGGAGACAATATAAATACCATAATTATCAAGGCTTTCTAGTTTTAAAATGTTTAGCTAGATGTGGGGTCTACTTTATTAACACTGATAATGATTACATAATTTTAGGTTTGCTATATTCTTTTTTCTAGGTTACTACTTTGTGATGCATTAGTGGAGCTTCTTGGGGGAAATATCTTATGATTTCAGAGTTTTGCTGATCAATTTTTACTAAATGCACTTCTTGCTGTCCCGCCAAGAGAGTACTGATAACGCCAGAAATCAATATGCAAAGTACAACCATGAAGCCAGAGCTGTTACTCAGAGGCAGCAGTGACACCTGCAGAGCCAAAATCTTTGAAACAGATGTTTTATAAGGGTCCTGATGTTTTATAAAGTTTCTGAGAGTGCTATTATAGTAGAATTGTTTATAATTGCGGGTTTTTAAGAAATACAACAAAGTGACTGCTGCAATGCAAGTCATAAAAATTTGCACATATTACACACTATTACAGACTAAAAAATTGGTCATGTTGTCCAGCACACCATATTCAGGACTAAGCTGTTCATGTTTTGAAGCCCGGGGGCAATGCTGAAGTTCGGTACAATTGTTTGTGTATCCAGGGCACGTACTAAATTTGCACATGAGAGATGAAAGCAGAAGAGGGGCTTTGGAAATGACATTTTGACAGGTGGAGCTTTGTGGAGGGTAATTGCCAAATCAGACCAGCAAAGGAGACTTTGATCGGAAGAACAACATAGGAGGAAGTCATGAGTACATGGCTGGCAGTAGAGTTTCTGTTTTCAGCTTCTGAGCTTCCTTCCCACATTAAACAGGGTTGCTGTGCTATTGTAAGGGCACTTAAAATAGCCCAGCCATGGGGCACTATGACAAGGCTGCTCACACATTAAAAGGTGAGTCCTTTCTCTGAGCACCGATAGCACTTCAGATCTTTAGAGACGTGATGTTTTATCTCATTTCTGAGATTCCAAAAGAAATTTTTGGGAAAACAATGTGTGCAGGAAAGGGCAGGGGCAACCAGTGAAGAGGATGTCCTATACATCTGTGACTGCAAAAGTTGTGGGGATATATTAATGGTCCCAAATATACGCTAAGTAACATTTCTGGTGAGCTGTCCAAAGAAAATACAAGTCAGCTACTGTGGCTACTCTGGCTTAACAGTAGGTTGAAATTTCAAGAGCAAGTTAAGACAGCTATGAAGCAAAATTGACTCAATCTATTTTTCACTACCAGTTGATGTTTATTTTGGCTTTATGCCCGTTAGCGCAGCAGAGATATTTCCTTACATAGCCTTTGTTATTACAGCTCTCTGTGGTCATATCAGGATCTCAGGGGGAAATGGCTGACGCCATGAGCTAGGCAAAGCCAGTAAAGCAGTGGTGATGGTCACTGTGCTACTGAGTTGGCTATGTCCAGTGGTTATACAGCTTCTGAGTGAGGATTACATCTGTTAACTTAGCTCTCAAGAAGAAGGTTTAAGCAAACTTGGTGCTCAGAAGCCTTTATTTGGGTTTTGGTTTTGCAGAGGTCCTTTTTTCCCATACCCAAAGTGTATGTCATTGTGTGCATACAGCTCTATCCTGGGGAAGAAGAACCTGAATATATAAGAACCTGAAGATTTGAGAAAACCACATTAGATGACATTTAAGTTTCTGTTGATAGGTTCATTGCATTAGAAGTTAATTCAAAAGTACCTGAAGCCCTATCAAAACTTCTCTTTAGGGAATTATTCATGTACATAACACTGAAACACAGAAAATATTTTAAAATGTATTTAGAACTAGGCTTTTCAGAACACAAGATAGGCACTTGAGCTTTTCATTATGAATTTGACATAGGATACATAGTATTTCAAATGAGAGGCTTTCCATGTTATTCTTTCTACAGCTTTTTCTAGAAACAGGTGCCCTATTCAGTCATATTTAATCATTCTTCTATCAAAGAAATCCTTACTGTATAATTATATACTTATTGTACATTTAAATATATATTTAAATCTTTTTATATAATTAAATAGATTCAAAGAATATACTTAATTATTCTTCAATCTAAGAAATGTGACCTATTTCACCTGGACTTTTAGTCCATTTAAACCAATGATGAACAAACTAGCAATTAGGAGGTAATATTTATTCATCATGATACTGATGAAGATTCTAGGGAGCCACTTTTCTTCTCCAAAGTATCTGCCATCTCATGAGCTCAACAAATATTTCTTCAGAGAAAATAAAAGTAAGCTAATATGGGAAAGGTCAGAATGAAATAAATAGAAAAAGTAATTTTTCAAGCACTTGTTGAATTTTTATTTTTATAATTATGTTTTAGTACTCCATCACTATACGATGCTGAAGTAGAAATTACTGCCTTATTGTTCTTCAAGTAACACACAAGCACCGAGCTGTGGCTGGTTATAGCAGCTGATGTATTGTGTGATGAGCTGTGCCACAGCTACAAATTCATACTGCCCTTAAGCATTACAGGGACGAATAATGCCCATGTTTTTAGGAGTGAGCTATGAGATCTGTGGGCAAGCTGTGAACCTTTGTAAAATAGGATCTCTGCAGGGAGTTCATCTGGCTGAGATCAATCACCTGCCCTAAGAGAAAGAAACTCCAAGCAAGACAGCTTCTAAATGTCACAGCATCTCCCTCAGATTTCTGAGGATAAAGCTGATGAGGGAACCACCTTTGTAAAGGGGCAGAATGAAAGACATAACACTTTGGCATCAGTGTTTAGTATGGTGTTTAACAGCTGTGACAGCTGAAATCCTCACAGAGTGTCCCAAACATATGTCTTTTTCCATATAAAATGACAGCTTTAAGGAAATGCACAGCAAATCCATGCAAACAGAAGAGAGAATTACTTCCTTTGGGATTTAAACACAACTAAAGCCTACACAACCAAACAAAATGTTAAGAAATGTACCTTGACTTCCTGGTGAAGTTTCTTGCCTTCCAGTTCTTGTGATCTCCAGTTTGGTCAATAACATCTATTGTTAAGGACCTACAGTGACTATTAGCACCAAAAATGCAGCATGATTTCTTCAAATGCACCTCTGGCATGACATTTCAGTGAAATGTAGTTTTAGAGAAATGTGTGTGATTATTCAGGAAGAAGTTATGGTAAGTGCTGAGTTTATTATTCAGGAAGAAGTTATGGTAAGTGCTACTCAAAGTAAAAATACTTTGTTTTAGAAATGCTAGTTTCATAAATTATAGTGGGACTTCAGAATACAAACAATGTTGAGGAGGATATATTTTATTCTTATGTTAAAGCAGGAAGGAAACTTCTTTTGACGGCTGTATTACAACCTACATCCTTTTAACTGAATTAATAGGTCTACCTATACTATATAGTACTGTTTTTTTACATTTCAAATTGCCAGAATTTATTTAGATTTTGGCACTTTCTATACAGTACAGTAATATCTTCATCTAAGTGTTTTATGTGCTTAGGAAGTAGCTTTTGTTTCTCTTAGCTCCCCAGAATTATAATAAATTGCTTCATTGCAGACTGTATATTTCTTACCAAATACTTTTGTCAGAGCTCCAAACCAACTAAATGTAAGAAAACACAGCTTTTTCTGCATAACAATCTAGCCAGACCTGCCTCTACAAATCACAGCCATGTGTGCACTACCATGGCCTGACTGTAAAACCAGCCTCTCAGTTTTCACTCTGTGGGCAAAAATTGTATCTCAGGAATCTGACTTACTCTTATGTGGCAAACAGGCAAACCAACAGTGTCTTGGTAAATGAGCCTGAAACTATGTTAATAACATCCTCTTTTAAAGTATTTTTTAGTGTCTCACCAGCTGATGAATAAAGAAAATCATATTGAAAACATTGTAAAAGTCATAAGTCTCTACTATATTATATTCCAAGTACTTCGTGACAAAAAGTATTATTTATAGAAAATCTTTCCCCATAAAAACTGTCATAACTGCAGAAAGCTTTTCTCCAGTGTAATTTTATTAGGGATTCCTGCCATCATATCAACATACAAAACAATCAGGATGTTGACATATAGAAATGTGAAATTCACTGTACAAAGATAAGGCTCAAGTTACAGGTATATTTTCCCCTTACACTCCATGAAATAAAACCATTTTTAATACTTCCCAGAGTTGTGTTTATAAATGTTGGACAAACCACAAAATAGATTTCAAGTACATAACATTTTACAATATAATCCAAGCACAGACAGAAATACACAATACTTCACCTATAGATGCTCCATAGTCCAAGTCTGTCATCTTTACCAGTAAAAAGCTGCTACACTCTCTTAATGTGTCCAACCACATCCTTCTGTGTATGACATGGTCCTGGCCTTTAAGTTATAACACTTTCATGACTTAGTTAAATTACTTTGATAGACTAGGGAATATCAGGAAGGAAAGGTGAGAATATTAAAAAGCCAGGTGTGAATGTCTACATGTGGTTAGTAAATGCAAGCACATGTGCACACACACTTGCATCTAACCCTGCATAAAACCTCACTGCACTGGCACAATTTTTGAGATTATGTTCTGATGCAACTGAGCTATTTTCTGACAAGAGTTACATCAAGCATTACAATACTCCTCCTTCTGGGGTGCACAGGCACAAGTCTATTGTAACCAACTTTTTTTTTTTAAGTGACTCTCAGACTTTCTAGGAGGTTGTATGGAACCATGTCTTCACAGTCCATCAGGATGTCTGCCGTCACAGCCTTCACCACTGAAAACACCTTTTCTGACCCCTATATTCAGCAACAATGCAAATGAATAATTTCCAGTTAAGACCGAATGTCTGCATTTGTTCACTCTTCATTTCTATTAGGCTGAATGATTATTACCTTGTGGGAAAGGATCATTTAGCTGCAAGTAGCACAGGAAGAAATAGACATTAAATAACTAATCATTAATGATTCTTCTGGGAAACAGATTATAAAGGACAAACAAAGACAATAAAAAACACTGTTGTTTAATTTAGCCTTTGTTGGAGGGGAGATGAAGAGTAATCCAAAAGTTTTCAGCTGAGGAAAGGAACTCCTAAGCCCTGTAACTGTTCTGTCTATTAAAAACTGGAGAAGATTAGAAGGGAAGGAAAAATCCTCTATGAAAATTGCCATTTTAAAACTAGACACTTGCAAAGGCTTACAAGAGAAAACCAAGCAAAAGAGATTCCCTGATACTGAAACTAATGGAATTTATTTAGTAGGAATTAGACATGTGGTTACAATGTGTAGAATGCACATCTAATAAAATAGCCTCAAATATGTTTCCAATTCATTAATGTCTAAGCAGGAGAAAGAGTCTGAAGCCAGAATTCAAGTTCCTTAATTTAAATATGAAACAAGGCTGCACTAAGATTGTGGGAAAGAAGGGATAAAAACTTTCTTGTCTTAGATACAACCTCTGTAGTATATTTGAGGGCCTTCAAATGCTCTCAGCATTGACAAGATTTTACGTAAATATGTTCTCTAAGCTATATTGGAATACTTTTAGATATACAAATCCATGTTACACAAAACAGCATTAGATCTTGTAACTGGGCTCATAATAACAAGGAATGAGGGTGAGTATGGTGCTATATGTGAAAGGAAGTATATTACTATGCACAGAAAATATGTTGTCTTAGAGATTAGTCATAAAGGGCATCAAGCATGAAGATTCATCTCCTAAAGTGTTTAAGCCTTTAAGTGTGAGCCAGTAGATTACTTTGACATCAACTGTACAGCCTAATGCTTTGCTTTTTAAAAGAAGTATGAAAAATTTATTCCTTTTTCACCTTTTTATCTTCTTTATGATTTTAAAAAGTAGCTCACTCACCTACTGATTTATTTTTGGGTCCTTTTTTTCTTTTTTTTTTTCTTTTTTCTTTTTTTTTTTTTTTTTTTTTTGCTACTTACTATTATTGTCTTCCGTTATGTACAATAATCTACATTTAGACTGAAGACTCAATCTTTCTCTAAACGTACTTGGACTATCTTGTAAAGACTTTCTACAGAACTGATAAAGTGGAAGACAACCTGACAGATAAGAGGAAGGATTATTTCAGTTCTGCCCACTTCCCCAAGCTATAGAACTATGCCTTTCAGAAATTCTTTTGCATACTTGCTGTCATTTCACCTCGCCCAGGCAGCCCCTACAGAACTTGAGTGAACTTTCTGTGTGTTTCCCAAACACAATTCCTTTGTATAGAGCTACATTAAATTCATTCTCCAGCCACAGTTTAAAAACAAATAATTGGTAAAACATTAAAAACACCCTGCATGCCCCTCTGCATTATTCTTACCAATGTGTACATTTAAATAACATCATAAGTTGTCTTTTACTAAAAACTTACCAAAATATCTTAAACACATAAAAATATAAAAAACAAACAAACAGAAAAACAAACAAAAACTGAAACCCCAGCATAAACATTGCTTGTATAGGCATTGGTTAGAAGAGATTGTTTCACTAAGGAGTATATTCAAAAAGGTTTTCTTTCAATATCATCAGTTTTAGTGTCATGATTGAAAGGTTAAGGACAATGAAACTTAATGTGACCCTGTCTTATAAAATGTAATAAATGAGATAGAAGTCAATGTAATTAAAATAAAGCTTCTTTTTGGTTATTGAGAGGTGACTGTATAAGCTGGCAACTAAAATGGCAATTTAAGTATGTAAAGGGAACTTAAGAACCTGACGAGTCTGTAATGAAAACGCTAAATGAGGATATGAAGGCAGCTGCCAACAGATGGGCCCAGGGGCATTATGGAAAGCTGTCACTAACTGAAATTTTGAATATAGCCCTTAGCTGTATTATATTAATGTAAAATTTAAAAGCTGCCCAGAATGTCACGAATGAAGTTTATTTTGCAAGCCATCCACTGCCTAAGGGGGCAGTAATATTCAATATGAAACTGCTGAAACTCCGGCGTCTGGCGGATTTCATGAAGGAAAGAGATTTGAAGGTCCGACTCCAACAGAACAAGGAAAAGGGGGAACACAAACAACAATAGTCCAAGGCCTACAAGAAAAAGTCTGGAGAAACTCTTCACAAAAGCATTCACCTCTATGTTGCCCATCAGAAAGTCATAGCTCCACCTCAGGGCTCTCCGAGCTTCTTTCAGTTCTTCCTCCTCTGCAATTAAAAATGCATTTTCATCTGCTTCAAGTTCCTCAAATGAATCGGTATCATCTTTCTCATTCTCTGCTTTTGGGCAGGTATCAAAGAGCATGTCAATCTCATCATCAACTGGTGTGGGCAGCAAGCTGGCACTTGGATTGTATACCAGCTCTGAGATGGTTAAGGGTTCCTCTTTCATCTTCTCTTCCTGTTCAATGGCAAGATCAACATCCTTCCCAGTATCCTTTACTGGAGAGCTTGAAGTCACAGGTACTGAAATCTCCTCTTCCTTTGGCAGCTGGATACCTGAAGAAATGAGATTAAAACAATGATACTAAATTTCTCACAGCCTGGGGGCAAAAGTCAGCCTTCCAAGAGTATATAATAGATGTATGGAAAGAATATTCTGCAATAATTTTGCATATTAAAACTAGACTGTACACAATTATCAAAAACTGGAAAAGCTTTTTGAAGAGGGCAGTGTCTTTACAATGCTGCAGTACATCAGATCTGTTTAAGAGGGTCTGATGTAGCTACCGATGATAATAGTGTAGTGCAAAGCAGAAAAGAGAGCACCTTGTTTTCTACTGGCAATCTGATTCCTGGTATAAATTAATACCTACTACATGTGTGGATTGGTGCTCTTTGGTGTATAATAATAACAACAAGAAGAACAACAAAAACTACCAACTCTCATTGCTTTGAGATGAATGATTGTGGTAACATAGGAGCTAAGGTTGAGTATAGAGCATGATATTAAAAAGAGACAACAGATTATCATGATAAATTCATGTTAACAGTAAAAAGGGCAAAAGGAGAGGAAGGTTAAAACATGATATAAGAATTAGATGTCATTGTAACAGCCTCACCTGTTAAAATAACTCCTTCTCATGTCGCTTTTTTATTTTTTGCTCATCTAGTTCTTTAGCTTTTTTTTCTCTCCTCTAAATTTCTCTCTCCCCTTTACAGAGCATACTTTCTTATGACATTATTCTCTGCTCTCTCAAAACTTACTCTCCTTTTTCCAGTCTATCTCTAACAGCAAGAAGTCTGCAAAGAAGTCTGGCTGTTTACAGCTCCATCAATACTTCAGTGATGGCTGTTAGTTGTCAGTCGTAGGAGTGGAGAGGACAGTTGGGCACAGACCTGCCTTGCAAAGCGATGTTAAGACACCTCCTCATGGAAATTTCCCTTTCTAAGTATTCAAAATGGCCCAGACAGATCTCTTCTCCCGTAATTTGTTATCTTTTCCCTCTTCTCTAGATGTCACTGGCCATGCCACCAGGTGAGGTTTCTCATTTTGGCCAAATGACCAAAACCACAATTTCTGCTTCCTTTCATTTCATCACTGAGCAAAGTAGCTTGGCTTAGCATCTGATGGGGTTTTTTTCCTGAGCTGGCTAGTCATGCATTCTTGTGGAAAGAGCACATGACCGGGGACAGAGAAAGAGAGCAGGAGAGTTCCTTTCAGCAGCAAAAGTGCATAGCTGAAATGAAACCTTGTCCTCATTAATTATTAGTTCAATAATTCAATTAGTTTAATTTTCATAAGTTTAATTTGACTTCCTACCAAATAATTCCTTGCAGCAACTACTCTGTCCTCTCTTATCACAGCCAATTTAGAAATTCATCATATTTCAGCATGAAACTTGTTTTGTGCTGGAATGTAATTGTCTACACCAGTCTTTACATTAAGAAATACACTTGCCACAGTCGTCAAGAGGAGGATACAAACTAACTGAAATGAGACAAAACAAGAGTGTGAACACCAAGAAGTGAGAACAGATTCAGAGGAGGTTTCTTCTAAGCATCTTTCTCCTAAGTAAGAGAAGGTAATGCTGGATCATCAAACCATATTCAAGTTACTTGAGAGTACACACACAATACATTAAATTACAAGAGCCAAAACTATTTAACTCTGGAACCCAGCATTAAGAATCTAGACATATCTTTAGATACACAAGTACTACCATTTGATTCTCAAATATGCTTTTCAAATATTCTAAATATTAGTAGAATTTAAGTTGAGCCACTTAGACATTTCAAAATAGTTGAAAGCACACAATTTTACTCTCCCAAATTCAAGAATTCTGGCCATAGGTCTCTTTATACCAGCTTATGTGCAAGGTCAGTAATATATCTTCATCATGTTTCTCATCATAGAAGACAGGTGCAGCTACCACAAAGAGAGGTCACACCAAATTTATGATTCTTGAGCCTCCTCTTCCTCCCCAGAGTAAATTCCAACTTGCATAAAATGCACAGTGAACATAAACAACATATATTAACTTTCATTACAACTGTATTTTTTTCTGGCAATAAATAACTGGCAAACTTCTGACTGTGGGGTTTACCTGTTGATAGAAGGCAACAGAGAAACCTTTTCATGTCAGTGTTTTTGTTATAGAAGGGTTTGTATTAAAATGGTAATGTGTTGCATCTCTGCAGCACACATCAAATTTACATTCCACTATTTAATTTCAGCTGCTAGGAAGAATTTTCCACACTTTTATTTTTATTTTAACTCATTAAATCAATGTAATTGCATTTTATATCAGTCAAATACTAATGCAAATCAATATTTGAAAATTTAGAATGGGCATTAAATGATGCTGCTGCAAGCTTATTTGATATTTTTAAAAAATAAAGATATAAAGTTGTTTTTTGCATAAATCAGAAACTTCTAATACAGATTACTGAAATATCAGGTAAATGAACTTGGGTTCATTTCTTATATTTCCACAGCAAAAGTTTGCTACACTTTTCTGGCAACTGGAAAATTTTACAAAGCCAGAGATCTCATTATCCTAGGTGAATCTCAGTATTCCTCTTCCACCAAATACTGCGATTGCTCCAAGCCAGGAGCATGAACAGCTGAATAAGACATGACATTATTTTGGTCATCTGCTGTGAACATGAACGTGCAAGAAGTCTGACATAAAAGTTGTCAGCTGCTAGTACTTCTACAGGGGCCAAAACCAGCAGCTGAGGATTAACAAAATGGAGGGCAGCTCTAGTTCCACCATTCTTAAGAAGCTGCAGTTGCTGGAAGTACAGCACCTCAGAAGAATGCATCCTCTGCTTATTAAAAAATTCAATTCACACATTGTCTGTTGGCTGGATATCCTGCACAGGGCTTTTCTTACCAGAAACACAATTACACACCTGTAACAGCCTTTAATATTGGAGAAAGAAACGAGTGTGAACATACACTCACTTTAAAGAGACAAATGGAAAATTAGCTATGGTTCAGAGAGTACAGTGCTAGGAACTCTTCATACACACATGCAAACAAAAAAGTCCAGCCAGGCTGCAATTAGGAGAAATCCTTCCTGTCCTTTTTACTTCTTCCTCTAGAAACATGTATCCTTTGCTTATTTTCCATGTAGACAAAATTCATCTGTACTATGAATAGAATGACCTTTCAGAGGGAAAGAGAAGGTGATTTTGTCCTGTGAGCAAAGTGCATGAATGTCACAAAGAAAATGTAGAAAAATGAGACAGACTTTAGAATGGCATTGAATTTAAATATTTCCCTACACAGGACCTATATCAAGCAGGATTTGCATCATAGCCAGACCTCCTGCCCTCAGAAACAGAAGGTCACAGATTTGTATCATACCCACATCCCGTGCCGATAAAAGACACCTGCTATAGCTTTTCAAGGAGAGTTAATCAATGACAGTTTATAGTAACTCCTTTTTAGGCAGTGACCTGACTTTCTTGCTGGCCATTACTGCTTGCTTTAGCCTAATGGGAACTTCCAGAAGGGAGCAAAGCCCTGTCCCAGCTGCCAGTTCATATCAGTTGGATGTTTTGTGGCATTACAGCTCGCCTCCCAGCTGTGTTGTGTCATAGTGCCCAATGTCTCAGCTAGGACAGACACTGGAGGCCACTGCTCTGGTTTCCACACAAAGGGCACACAAAGCACAGAGGCAGAAGCAGAGCAGAGCTTACTGCATGGTGGGCATTCTGGGATGCCTGTTTTCCATCTCCCCTTGGCCTGGAAGGAGTTAAATCCAGAGTTGTTGATCCCCTGCCAGAAAGAGGATTAAGCAGCAACGGGACTGAAGGAAGCATCAGGGAGAGAAGTGTGTATCGTGGGAGCAGGAATGAGAAGGCAAGGTACATCTGTCAGCAGCTCGGAGACAGAAGGACCTGGTGATGGGACTGAAGTGACTCATTGCCCTTGGCGTGTCCAGCCCCACGCCAAGGGCAGTGAAGCTGAAAAGTGCCAGGTACTGATGTGAAAGTTTAGCACCCAAGCAAATGGGCAAGTGGGATATTTCAGCATTCCCACTCAGCTTTGGGTGACCCCTCCCAGCACAAGTCAGCATTGTTCTGAACAACATTTGTTCTGAATGTGTTATATGCTGGTGTATATATATATATATATATGTATATATATATATATATGTGTGTACGCTTTTTTGCATGTTCACTTCAAAAGGAATAGCAATACTGTTCAAAATGAACAATACTCCAAATTCAAGATGTTTAAGAACTAGTGTAGTCCCAACATACAAACCTCTTACGATTGCTGTCATTATATTAAACGAACAAGATGTCTTGCATCTATTTGAAATCAGTATTTAACTGAGATGTAAAAGTACAAAACACATGTCAAAATAATGCTTTTTCAATTATGCTACTATGTTTCAATCAAGGGAGTTAGGTGTATTCTGAGAGATTCTACTGTCTTCACTGAGTGGTGAACTCAGGAAACAAAGACAACCAGTCGCTGCTGCTACTCAAAGACAAATCATGCAAGAAGCAGTTTCTCATGTATCTACTGCACTCACTGCTTTCTAAATTTCAGATATCAATGGAGTAACGATATTCTAATCTTTGCCAGAACACTTTCAGTTAATTCTTTGATTAAAAACTAATCTGCTGAAATGAAGATTCAATGCAAAGATTTAATATAGGTTAGTAAAAATTGAAACAATTCAACCTATAGGCACCCATACATCAACAGTACTACAGAAAGCATGGAAAAACAAATTTAAAGATGTCTTATAACATTAAGGAAATGGACATATTTAGTGAAGGGGATCTTTAGCAAAGGCATTTTGATAAAGCAAAATACTGAATAGCAATACTGAATGCTTTTTGTTCCTTGGGTTGCACTCCTCCTGTGTGTAGTGAAAAAGGGAGATAAATCAGACTGCCTAAGTTTTACCTTCCTCCACCAGCCTTAGAACTATTATTCAGTCAATGAAATTATTCCGTATCTAGAAAAATAAACCAGATAAAGTTACAACTGGAAAACTCAACTACTGCATTCAGCTTATATTCAAAATCTACTATGTTCTAGTTTAACAACTATTTCGTTTTGTCATAAATTACTATAGTTCAAAGTGTTTCCCCCCACCTCAGTCACAGAAAAATACAAAGGCAAAATTCCAGTCCCTCATTTGTTACCAATTAACAAATAAATCTACAATTTTCTGTAAGTTAACACAATAAATTTATGTTTTGTCTCATTCATTCTCCATTTGCCACTTCATTCTTGTCAGTAATTTGGTCTTATTCTCTGCTGTACATGTCATTTACAGTACAGTTCCTTTCCAAGAAACAACTATTAACTTAAACTGGGGTAAGAGGGTTTAAAAAAGAGGTTTGAGTAAAATAAATGTAAATTTACCAGCCCTTCTGGCTGTGATCTTGGAGCCATGCCGCAGTAAACGAATGCACACTTCCTTGTTGCAGTGGTTAACCATCCGCAAATGAATGCTTCTCTTGGTTTGGATTTTTACAAGACATTTCACCATGTTGACTATTAATTCCTCTTCTCAAAGTCTTGTAAAAGCTCTAGCCATACCAGCTTTGACCTTTTATTAAGTTCCCACTGAGTTTTGAGAGACTAACACACAGGTTGCTCTCAATGAATCAAATGACAAGCTTCTAACATCGCCAACAAAAATATCCCAGCAGGGAACAGAACCAGAGGTTATTTTTAAACATTTCCAAATGCCTCATGATGTACAATACAAACTTTCACAGCACCCATCTCAGTTAGCAGTTGCTAGCATAACAGCTGAACCACACACAGAGGCATAAAAATATCTAAGGCACCAAAACATAGTGCAGTTAAAAAAGAGGGCAGCATCCATAATCCCATTATTTTTCTAAAATGCTTTAATATGCCATTATTTTTCTAAAATGCTTTAATATGTCAGTTCCCCATCACTGCCTGGAAATTATTTGTGAAACATGTAAATACAATGGAAAAATCCCATGCTGTGCTAACAAATCTTACCCACAAAGCAAACTGGTGAGACCAAAATACATTAATTTCTAGTCTAGAATAAAAGCCTGACCTGCCCATGTAAAAGAAGAACAGAAAATTTCTAAGACTGGAAAAAAAAATTCTCTCTTTACATATGAGCTCCAGTTCCTGCTTGAGGACAGTTGTTGGACAGATTCTCCTTGGACAGAAAGAATTGTTGTTTCAGAAGGCTGGGCACTTCCCTGTTGCTGCCCAGCAGAGATATACAGGTTCCCAAAAATGCATGATGCACCTATGCTGGCTGCTGATAACTTGCTCCAGCTAGGAGCTGGAAGGCAACCATATGCATAACATCACACTATCCTAGTGGGAAGGAAACTCTTTCCTGGTACACCAAAGCCACAGAGAAGAGACAAACTGGAAGGAGTGTACTGGTGGGGATGTAGTCTCTCACTTCCCAGAGAACTCATCTGTAATGTTTATGACATTGTACTACCTGAATCCTCATTATCTGACGTCCTTGTTCTCTTTGTACCAAAAAATCAGTGATGTGTGTGCAAATATGTGGGAAAGAGAGCAGCAGGGGAAGGAGTCCTGCAAATGTCTATTTTACACCCAGATGTTTCTCTCATAAAAGACATCTGCTTCAATGAAGCTTTTTGGAAAGCATTTTTATGATGGCTCCTCTTCTTACACAGCCTGTATAGTACAAATATCCAGCAGAGGTCCTGTTTTCTTCCTCTGCCAGAGCAAAGATTTCTCTCTTCCTTTCCTTCTCTGCAAACACTTTTTTGTGGGTGTGAGGAAAGGTCAAGTACCCCTTTGCTTCCTATCTCCATTTTTTCACCGCTTCAAAAATAAGATTCTGTCCTCTTTTCTCATTTTTATTCTCATAACTGTCAGAAGAGCCAAAACAGGATCATTAAATCCTAACTAAAAGGGGTTGACTCTTCATTGTGTACACAGCTACAAAAACTGGAAAACATGAATTTTTACAAAAATCTAACCACCAATATCTTCAATACACAAAGGAAGGCCTATACAAGGACTCAAGTGTCAGCCAGACAAGGTTGTGAAAGATTTCCAACATTTAAAACATTTCCAAATGCCTCATAACATTGCAAACTTCCACAACATCCATCTCAGCTAGCAGTTGCTAGCATAACAGCTGAACCACACAGAATTATAAAAATATCCAAGGCGTCAAATCTTAGTGCAGGGGGAAAAAAGGCCAGTGTATTCCTACATACTGATGTTGAGAAGTAAAATCTATAGTTTATGTTTCATGTGACCATGCTTATGCAAAAGAGAAATGACTGTGTTAATTTCAAATTGCTTCCCATAGTTTTATCTACCCATAAATAAGGGAGAAATCTTAAAATCTTACAACTGACTCAGAAACTCTGAGTCTATATTAACTCTCTACATTAACTCTCAGCAAGAGACTATCTAAAAAAAAAATTAAAAGTTGTACCTACAAAAGCTCCACATGACTCTCCTCTACAACCAAATTTTACACAGCCAAGCACCCACACAAAGACAGACAATTAGACTGATGGTAGCAGATGTGTGCTCAATCCTGCTCATAGAATCATTTAGGTTGGAAAATTCATCAAGATCATCTGTTAACCAGCACTGCTGTGTTCACCACTAAGCCATGTCCCCAGGCACTACACCCACACAGGTTTTGAACACTTCCACAGAGGTTGTTGGTTCAACCATGTCCCTGGACAGCCTGTTCCAATGTCTGACCATCCTTTTGGTAAGAAAATTTTTCTTACATCCAAACAAAACCTTCTCAGGCATAATGTGAGGCCACTTTCTCTTGTCTGTTATTTATTACCTGGGAGACAAGACTAATCCCCACCTGGCTGCACACTCCTTTCAGGGAGTTGTAGAGAGTGGTAAGGTCGCCCCAAGCTGCCTCAAGACTAAACAACCCCAGGTCCCCCAAGTGCTCCTCACAGGACTTGTGCTCCAGATCCTTCACTCACACCAGTGCCCTTCTCTGGACATTCTCCAGCCTCTCAATGACATTCTTGCAATGACAGACCCAGAACTGAACACAGGATTTGAGATGCAGCCTCACCAGCACTGAGCATAGCTCAGTTCTTGCTCCATGTGTAGTTGAACACATTATGTTTCTTGCAGTCCTGCTATACAGATTCTGTGGCTACCTTCTTTTTACTGTATGATTTTGGTGAGACAGACTACTGCCTTTGCAGATGCAAGTCCATTGTCTCCAGATTTTCTAGCACCAGATGCTATCACAGCTTCACCTTTTTGAGTAGACTATTTTTTTAAAAAAGGCAATACTATACCTCTCCAGTCACAGGATATTAATGTAGTTTTGACAAAGTGATGAAAGCTTCTTTTTGGTGACCTGATACTTCTGTGCTGAGATTTCATACACGAATTATTGATCTGATAACACTGACTTTTGCCTTTTGAACAACAAAATGAAAGTATGCTTCACTGGGCTGAGACATATACAGAGATACCAAAGCTATTTCATGTCTGTAGCACACTAAAAAGCAGTCTCCCAAGGTAGTGGTGTCAGTCTCAGGGCTGGATGCCTCCCCTCTCCCCACCTCCTGCTCATGCCCTTACCCCAGCACAGGACCTTGGTTGACTCTCTTGATGATCCAGTCAATAGTTGAGTCAGGCAATAATAGGAGACTGCACAGTTAAGGGGTTTTTGTTTGGTTTTTGGGTTTTTTGTTTTAATTTGGTTTGCTGTTGTTACTGGGGTTGGTTTGGTTTTGTTGTTTTGAATTTATTTTATTTACTTTTTATTTGGTTGGGTTTTTGGGTTTTTTGGTTTGGGTTTTTTTGTTTGTTTGTTTGGTTGGTTGGTTGGTTGGTTTTGGGATTCTTTTATGGGTTTTTTTGTTTTCTTTTTTTTTGGTTTTTTTGGGGGTTTTTTTTTGGTTGTTGGTTTATTTTTTAACTCCTTCTCTTAGTTCACACTGTTGTGATTAATGCTGGTGCAAGGGAGAAGGTGAGAATCCACAGAAGTGGATGTTGGGAAGAGAGCCAGCATCACTGTCGAAGAGCTGTGAGATGAGTTCAAGCTGCAATTTGATAATATAGCCAAGTTTTCTGCAGGAAAAGACTGTAAAAGTCTAAATACTGTTAACTTAGCATCTGGTGATATTTAACAACATATAAAGTATGCAGTTAAATACCACCAGCAAATATGTCTATTAGCTCATCATAGCAACAACAATCTGTCTGACTGAAAGGAAATGTAATTTTCAAATATCGTAACACAAACATTTAAAACAAGCACTGTTGGGTGAGCATATAGCAGCAAGTCACCGGTTTCCAAAAATGGATTTCATTGCCTAGAGTTTTAAGTGTGGTTACAGGATACAGAGCAAGCTGTTGTTGCTCTGCAGTGGTGACAACTGCCCAGAGGAAGCACAGTGGTGATACTTGGCTGCTAGAAGGCAAATTCTCAGTTAAAACTAACAGCTGCTACTACTAATTGTAATAAAGTACGAACACAGACAATGTAATTCACCCTGTACTTGCTACATTCAGTGTCCAAACTCTGAAGAATGAACAAAACATGTTCATACAACTCCTATAAAATAAAATTAGGACATACTCCCATGAAAAGGAAGATACTCACTCAGCTTTTTTCTGGTTTTCATTGATTAGAACAAAGCAACAGCAAATATTGTATTTCCCAACCTCTGAAACAATTACTTCACTACATCTCAAGCAAGAACTAGTGTCAGATTTTGTTTTGTTGGCTTTATTTTTATTAGGACAAAGGCAATTATCCCTATTTAAGCTGGCAATGGTGTTCATGTCATTGTTTGTAGTAACTGTATCTCAAAAAGAAAGGTGTTCAATATGATATTAAAAATATCAAGAAATAAAGAAATACATGCAAAACATTGTTATACAGAATAAATCCAGACTTATCTTCCAATCATGTCCCATTTTGTCAAAGAAGATAAATTAAAGATCTTTCCCAGCTGATCTGCAAATAATGTCTTTTTTTTTGTCAAGGAAATTAAATTGGCAGACTAAAGCAGAAAGAAGGAAATATGAAAGTAAAGAGAATCAAGAAAAACAAAATATCCAGCAGTAAACATCCAGCTTTCACTCCTGAATGACTGCTGACACTATTCAGAAAAAAGGTGCCATCTTAACTATTTATTTTCTAAGATCCTTTTACCTGACAGTTTAAAAGATTTTTTGAAACAGAAATTAAATAGCAGTAACTTTCCTCACCATATATCTCTCATAAGGCTAATGCACTGCTTCTTGAGATAGTGATCATTACTGGGTATGACATACAGAGGTTTAATGATCAGGAATACCTAATGAAAATGATTATATTTTTTCCATATCCCTGAGTCAGTATCACATCTTTTCCCATATGCTTAGTAGTAAATATCAGTGGGAATTGGGTGACTCACCTTCATCTGAAGGAACCTCTTCCTCCTCACAGGGAGAAGGAAGAAGAGGCTGCAGAGGTTCCATGTTGATTATGAGTTGCTTGTTCAAGGATGGAGAGCTGCGACTCTGGGTGATGCTCGTTCTAAAAGAACGGGGAAAACAGGGTCAGTTTGCTTACTAGAAATAGCTGCAGTCCAGTAGGTCTCATCTCAGAATCATTTTGCATAAATTACTAGGCCTTGAGCTGTTGTATAAAGCTCTACACATTGAATGCTGCTTTCAGCTGTGTTGTGTTGCACCCTCCACAGATGTAAACATTTCAACATCTGAAGTGTGAGAGAGGTTTTGTGCAGATCTAGCTCCTTTACACTGCCTGACTTCCTTTCGTCTCAGGCAGGATTTCAGTGTGCTGCTCCTCTCCACAGCTCACAGCAAGCACTAATATTTGGATTCAAGGAAGGGAAAAGTTGTTCCATTGCCTCCAGAACTGGAGAAAGGATTTGTTACAGTTTGAGCACTGAGGATCAAAGACTAAAGCAGGAACAACTGTATCCCTGTGGTTTACAGATACAGAGTGCTCTCACTCGTGCCCACGCACACCAGATGCGGCCTCTACACCATGACTCCCAGCACTCACACTGGTTTTCTTTCTTGTCTTACTTCACTCTAAGAGGCTTTCCTGGTAGCAGGTGTTAAATATGCCCTGGAAAGTTTTAGGAATGCTGCTGATTTTCTTCAGTCATTATGCTTATTAGCCTAAAAATATATTACTGAGAATATAAAATGGCTCTTTTGAATATGTTATCTAGAATTTACATGATACAGGCCTGAAGCAAGAGTCCTGCAGTAAATCTTAACCATTATATTGTAAAATATTTTCTTTGACAAAAACAAAGATGAAATGGAAGAGTATCCTACTTAACTTCACGTGGTATGTTGATACAGTGCTGAAGTTTCACAAAATGCATTTCAAGTCTGCACAAAAGGCTCAACTTAAAATTCCACATAAACAAACTGAACAAAGAACCTATTGTAAGTCAGAAGATGGAATTGTGTGTTGCTGAAGGTTTAGGTAAACTTGGGACACAGGTGTACAACTCTTAACCCACACTACCTGTCAGTAAATATTCTGTGGGAATAAACAAGATTTCTTGCTCAATTGACATGATTTCATGTG
Organism: Agelaius phoeniceus; assembly: GCF_051311805.1. NCBI lineage: Eukaryota > Metazoa > Chordata > Aves > Passeriformes > Icteridae > Agelaius > Agelaius phoeniceus. The sequence continues at coordinate 57,568,692 of NC_135303.1, read as the reverse complement.
CCATAACACATGCCCAAAGATATTTATATCCTTATTTGTATTCTCTGATAACTATTTAGTTTAAATTTTCACTATCTGCAGAGGGTTTTCCCTCAGGATATTATAATTATAGTAACTCCAACCCAATGGTAAATCCATAGGCTTTTTATGCAGTCCCTGAATCTTTGTTCTTGTTGTAAAAAGCTCTCAAACAACTCCCAAAATACAAGTTGTGCCTGGGAGCACCCATAGGCTTCTGATCCATATTTATTTACAAAGACCCCTCCTTCAGGCATGCCCTGGAAAAAAAAAGTGAAATCATTCATTTTGTGCTTGGCAGAAGAGCTTGCCACTGCATTAATCCTGCATGATGACACAGATTTTCAGTACACAGAGCTTTAAGTGTAATATCCAAACACAGAGATTCTGAGCAATACCCTCCTCTCAACTGCATGTTTCTTTCTTAATGCAACCATGGTACAACTGAATTGACTTTGAGGGTGAGAGCACAGGGAGGAAAAACTTTATATAGATATAGAGATACACAGATATACAGGTATATAGATATATAGATACATTGATATATAGATATATGTTTATGTTCAAATATTTTTTCTGAATGTTTTGCTTCTGATAAATGATGAAAAGCCATCATTTCCTCTTCCCAAATCCTCTTTCGCAAAGAAACTTTTTTTAAAACATGCCTCTTTTTTTGAGCTGAAAAATTTCTATATTTTTTGCCTGCTTTTGCTTTTAGAAGGATCAGCTACCTCTGTCTCCCATTTCACAACCTGAGCTATAAAAGCACCTGAAATCATTATATTCCTTAGTCTTTCTAAGAAACTGAACTTGGAGCTTCCATAATATAATTGCAAGCTTTGTCAGAAGGTTAATGATAAAAGAGGTACATTGCTATTTATGGATGTTAAATCCGTATAATGTTGCTTAATAAACTTAATTGTTCTCTGATCTTTATGGACACTAAGTTTTAAATTATGTGTTTAAAATACTTCTAAATATAGAAATCAAAGAAAAGAAAAATACAAGATAAAAAATAAATGTATGAAAATATTTTCTTATCCTGGAACAAAGAAACCTCTTGGATTGTATGCAATAAGCTATTTCCTAAGGTGAGCGACTATTCTCATTTAATATGCATTTGTGTGCCCAAGTACTTTATACTGCCTCAGTGATGCATCTATATTCTACCTTCTGTGTTATCATTTAACACATTCTAGACCTTCAATTACCTAATTTTAAAACATAATCTGGAAAAACATGTCTGAAAGCATGCCTGCATGGCCTAACTATTAATTACATAGTGTGACTGGACAGCATATTATAAATATTTACTGCAAATATATTCCCATCTTTTAGTAAAGACAATCTACTTTTATCCAAAATATAGACAGAATAGCAAGATTCAATTAAAAGTAAAGAATGTGTATTCCCCGAAACATGAAATCTCAGCAAAAAAGGGAATATGGCTATAGAATATTGAGACTGTTAAGTAACCTGTTTTTAAAAATGGTTGCAAAGAGTTTTCCCTGATGGCCTCCTTCTTTTCTGAAAAGCTTTCTCCAGGTTCTTAGGAGTTTTTACTGTCACTACAATGAGTGATAAGGACCCAAAAGCATTAGCTTGCTTGCAAGGTTTAGCAGCTTATTTCTCACAAGCCAAATTTTCCTCTGAAAAAAAGATTCTTGAATATTTTTTCCTCTTTACTGAATGAACTTCATGCTTTTTAATCTGACTGCATTATGGAAAAGGTAGAAGTATACTTTGAAACATACCTATAAACATATAGAAACCAAGAACTTCCAAAATCAAACAAAATCTAGGAATGAAATTAGAGTGCACTTTTCTGTCAGGATCATGTAATAATAGCTGATGCTGGAACACAAAAAATAATATAAATTATCAATCTGACTCATTATTTAAACTCAGCTTCAAAGCAGCACAGATTAGGTTCTCCTTTATAGGAGACATTTGTCTGAATTTTGAGACATTGTCAGACACATATTTCCTAAGGCTTGCATGCGTAATTGTGGAAGCTCAGAATGACAGCAATTGAAACTGATAGAAAACAAGGGGAAATATTTCACTAGAAAGCAATAATCCTCCCTAGTCCTAAACTTTAATACTAAACATCAAGACATACCTGTGAACTTCAGGAGGTTCCCTCTGGATTTTAGAGCTTGCCTCCACAACTTCTTTGGCTACTTTTCCACTACATTAAAAGATGAAATTAATATTCAAGTAAATACTAAGATACATGCCAAGAACTACATAAATGTAGAAAATTAAGTTACATTTAAAAAAAAATTAAAATAAAGGGGGAAAAAATTGCAATAAAGTGCATAAATAATGTTCTAGAATAAAATTGTGCTGACTACTTGCCCACAAAGCTACCACAAAAAAAGCAACTTTTTGTAGTAGAACACCATGGGTTGAACTGAACTGTCTATCTCACACCTGGTTCAGAGCTGCCTAGCTGCAGGGGGCATAAAATCTCTGCACTGGCCACACATTCTAATTTTTACAGAAGCTGCACCAAAAGTGGAGCTATCTGCTGGTGAAACTACTCTTGACAGAAGTGTCTGTGTGAAAACTCCTGCTTAATTTTTGAGTGACACTAGAAAAGGCAACAGGAAGATTTCCAATCTTGACATCAGCTAGGCATGAACAGACCCTCCAGCAGGAACAACCCTGAATTTGCCATGACTAATTACTTACATTTTCTTACATCCTGAAATGATTTACTATGAATAAGAAACAGCAAACACCCACCTATATCGAAATCTACTGCCTTTAAAAAATATCTTGCTGCTGGACATTGTCTTGATCTGACTGGATTTTGCATACCTTGGAAAAAAAATAAGAGAGGCTGTCACCTTTTTGAGGACATGATAAGCAAAAATGAACAAGGCAAACTACAAGCTTTGTAATTTTTATACCATAAAGTAATATTCAAAAAATGAGCTTTTCAATTTTTTAAGGCCTTTATACAAAAAGTGAAGCACACATAAAATCATTCAGACAGCACAGAATGACTGAACATGGAACAAGTGATTGTCATAAGAACAAGAAAATTAAATGCAGACACTTGCTGCATCTCTATGAATTTTCATTCCCAGGATGAAGGAAAGACCATGGTATACCAAAGACTCTGAGACGTGTGTTTTAACACCAGCATGTTTTGGGAAAATATGGCTATTTCTGCTTTTCCACTAGGAAAACAAAGAAATAATAAAGAGAACAACTTGTCTCCTGAAGTAGGTGCTTCTCCAATATCTCTATTCAGTCAATTCTTATTTCTCTATTCTTAGTAGCCTACATCATACCCTACTGCTTCTCTGTATTCAACAAGTACACGGCAACCTTTTATCTTTATTACAAATCATGGAAGAGCACCTCACATGCCATTTCCTTGATGTTCTCTTGAAAAATGGCAAATCAATTTTGTACAGTCTCTAATTCCCAGACCCTAGTAAACAACAGTCCATTATTAGTATCTACTTGAATAATTGCAACAGTGACCCCCGAACCTGGATCAAGACAGGACTAAAGCTCTGTTTTTCAAAACATGTCATGTTTTGAAAACATGACCTTCCCTTAAATTCCAAGTCTCAAACTCTTCTAGGAAGAGGAGAGGACCAAATTTAATTAAGGCAAACTGTCAATGATGTGAATTATTTACACTGACTATGTCTGTTTCAATCTTATTTGAATATCTTGTTGGTATTATATAGAACTTAAAAAAAGAGAATTATCAAATGTTGCTAAATAACAGCTCCCATAGAACTTAAAAAAAAGAGAATTATCAAATGTTGCTAAATAACAGCTCCCACTGCACAACTCTATTTCTCTGAAATGTGTGAAAACATTTCCTCTTTCAAAACTACTATTTTAAAGCTTTACTTATAGATAGTTTTGGCTTCAGTTTCATATTTGAAGCATTATTGTTATTTTTCTGCACTCTGCATATTAAACATTACAATTTTCCAATCTATTGTTCACATCCCTATCTGTTGAATAACATTTCCCATCTTCATTTTATTAAAGAAGTCCTCTTGAAAGACCCACCAAAATTGAAACAGGTGGGTGTAACTTTAAGCAATCATTGTTAAGGAATAATTCCATTCCATAAAATAATTTGGAAAGTAGAAAAATAGATGAGAGAAACAGCATTGAGCACACCAAGGTCAGAGAATAATGAGGGGGAGGAGGTGCTGCAGGTACTGGAGCAGATTGCACCAATGGAAAAAACTGTGGGGAAGGAGTCTGTCCCGCTGCAGCCAAATACAGAGCAGATATCCTCCCTGCAGCCCATGGAAGACCCTGCAGCAGGCCAGCATGCTCTGAAGGAATGGAGAGCTCACACATGAGCTGGCTCCAGGTAGGCATTGCGGCCCATGGAGAGGAACACAAGGTACAGCAGGTATATCTGGAAGGACTGCAAGCCCATGGAAAGGGCCCATGCTTGAGGAGTTCATGAAGGAGATTGGAGTACAGGAAGAGTGTAAGAAGGAAGGAGCAGCAGAGAGGAACTACAATCTCCATTCCCCGTCTCCCTGAGTTGCTCAGAACAAGGAAGACATAAAGGAGTCAGAAATGAAGGAGTAAAGATGATCCTGGAATGAAACAGGGGAAGGGTGATTTTAGTTCTGTCTCTGTTGACAAATTGAAATAGAGTGAAAAGGTTAAAAGGAAATTAAATTAAACTTCTCCAATTCAGGCCTGTTTTGATGTGACAGTAATTGGTAAGCAATCTTTCTATCTTTATCCTAAGCTATAGGCTATTTTATCCTACCTTTTCCTCTTGCTGAGTAGACGGAGTGAAAGAGCAACTGTGTAGGCATCTGGCATTTAGCCAAGATCAAACACCTAAATGATGTATTTGTGACCAAAACCCAAATAGTTAATATTACTGCCATTTCACAACAAGAGCAGAGAGGTGATATTCCTGTGAGCCTCCCCGACACATTTTTACACTAAGCTAATTTCTACTCTAAGTAATTTGTCTTCATTAGGGGGATATCATCTCCTATTCCAAATTTATTTCTTGTAACATGAAATGAAACTATTCAAACATCATGCAGTATTTTCCTACTTAAATCTACTTACAACAGAAAATGCTTCAGGATAAATTTCAAATTAGCCTTTATTTATAGACTATATTTAGGCTTGATATAGTCTCAAACACAGTAAATGTTGACATAAAGAATTAACAAATGCATTTTGCCAGTTCCTATTTCCTGTTTCTTTTTTTCTATCCAATTGAATATATCAGTTGGATAGATTATATATTATTGTATCACTGTTGAAATAAAAGGGAGTCTCTTCTCCAAATTAAAGCAGGTCATTAACATTCAGGTTAGAAGATATATTTTTTCCTACTTCTTTTTTATTTACCCTTACAGCAGCTCCCTGGTGTGGCTGTGTGCCAACACAGAAACAGTAATATTTCTTAAATATGTGAGAGCCTGTAAGGAAACACTAAGTAGCAAGAATAAAAGCTACATGCCTAGAGGGAAGCATCAATAAACAGACCTAACAAAGTCAGTGGAGGGCAGAAAGAATGCAGAGGAGTTTTTAATGAGGAATTATTAATAGGGTATTTTTCAGGGAATAAGGAGGTAGATACTACTTTTATTTTTTGTCACTTTACAGGCTTTTTATGTATAACAAGATCACAGGTATCTTTCAAAATGTGTCTAAGAACATTTTCTTTTCTTCCTTAAATCATTAAAGAGAACTGTTTATTTTTCAATCAACTCTTACTAAGCCTTGGATTTCAAGTGGAAGAACAATTGCCTCTTGGCAGAAGAGCCCAAAGAATCAAGCACAACAGATTTTATCCTTTTATTCTCAAGATATTCTACAGCTGGGCTAAGATTAACAGCTATGCTCCCAGACACAAGTACAGTACTCTGTCCATCCAATATCTCACTACAGAGCAGCAAAAGCATTGTGCTGGAGCCAATACCTTCCTGTCTCATTTATATTTTAAACAATTTCTAATACTGGCTTGAAGTGAAATAATATTCCCCATTAACTTGCACATTTTCTGTTTACATTTTGCCTTCTGTTAGCTAAATGGAACATTTCACAATGAACAAACCTCTACTCACACACTTTTTTTTTTACTCTTACTATAGGTAATGACTTCAGGGGTACATACTTGTAAAAAGCCTGGTTCTCCACCCCACACTTCCAAAGATGCTTGCAGGCTGCTGGTGTAGAGGTATGGAATGACAGCACAGCCTTCTTCTAAATGCAAGGAAAAGAAAACAAATGAAAGAAGTGAAAATGTTGAATTCTCAGTGACTGAAATAGCTCTACCTGATGGCATCACCTTTAACCAGATACACTGAAGACCAAGTTTTCCTGTATAGTGTAAATCTGTGGCTCACCCACAGATGCACAATCCATACATAGCTGATATTTAAAAAGCCCAGGCAGTTTTTTCAGAGAAAAGGAGATGCTTCAAGGGGGGAAGGAAGAGCATATGTACAAGTGGCCTTTAAAACAACTGTTTAACTGGTCAAAATCGAGTGAGGGAAATCTCTGGGTTCAATATTCTTTGCTGCACTACTTACCACCCACCTCTCCCTCCTCTCCACCATTTAATGTCCTACCATCAAAACCTCCTTGCAACCACATGAGCAGTTGTGATACCTCTGGCATTATTTCCTTCCTTCATTTTTTTTCCTCATCTCCATTCAAAACCATAACCTTAGGCTATATCAGTCTGATCTAGGGGAAGAACTGATGTAGGCAAGTCTCTAGGATTTCAATGACAACAGCCCAATGATAGGACCTAATTACATGAGATACACTCTAACCTTCTTAGCTCACCAAGATTTGACGATGGGACTGTAATTATCAGAAAAATACCTCACATTGATCCAGGTATCAATGCTTACTTGAGTTTGTAATCATGTACAGATATCTTCTGTACTTTAGAGTGAGTGAGTACAACTTTAGCACTTAAAAATAAATTAAACCTCGACTCCAAAGGCGTCCAAAACCACAAACAATCCACATAGCCCAGTGTGAATATTAAGTGAGAAATGTCTCAACCCTTTGCAAATTAGACATTTTTTCGAAAATTACTCACATTCAATCATACTCTATATTTTAATTACAATATTAAGTACAATTATTGATTTAATAGTTTGTTTATTTAAAAACATATGTCTCATACAATCTTAATCAAATATAGAAGTTCTGTAAAAATGTTAAACACAACCTCTTTCTGAGCTCCAAACACATAAAATGTCTTCCCTTCAAATTTCAGTTTGTAGACATCACACCTAGAAAGAGAAAAAATATTTAAGTATAGGAAAAACAAGATAGAGCTATGAATAAGAAAAGTAACTAGCCTGTAACTTTTCCTGATTAACAAAGTCAAGCAGGCAATCAAACAACAAAAGCCCTCTACAGGCCTTACAATATTTAGGATAAAATTATTTAAGAGTTTAATTTTTTGAGAAGGTAAGTCCAGACTATTTCTTTTACATCCTTATGTATCTTCACAGAGTTAAATCTGTCTACTGGAAAGTGAAGAGGAAATTAAAGGTAGACAGAAGCCTATATTTATATTATATTTACAGCACAGTTTGTAATTCCTCTTACATCTTAAAATCTTACAATGTCTATTGCAATTAAGTTGAGGGAAAGATAATATTCTTTTCTCTATACTAATTTATCTGATGCTTCACATCACACTTCTTAGTAACAGAGCACAACAAAAAGAAAAAGAAAATGTTTGGCAGCATTTGTTATAGACAGGCTTTTTGAGTGACAAAATTTATATCAAAATTTAATTTAATCAAGGTTAAGTGCTCAATCTTCATATGGAATAACAGTGAACCATAAAAAGGCAATGTCATGTCTCTGCTTAAACTGTAATGGAAATTTTGTCATTACCAGAGTTAGAATGGAGCCACTGCTGTTTTTGACAAATTTCCCTATGGGTTTTGGATATCAGAGTTGAAACAGGAATAATCTTGGAGGTAAGGACAATGCCATACCTGAAACTTTATAACAAGTGTTTTCCTTTTACATGAGAAAACAAAAAATAATTGAGAAAGCTTTTACATTGAAAAGAAAATCTGAAATAAAAATTTGGGGTTTTATTGTGTAGTGCAAATTTCAGCTAAAATAAGTTACAGCTATTAGCACTCATTTCTAGGCCTCTGAAATGGAAAAAGCAGTGCATAGTGTTCAGATAAAACTCACCAGACTGACTTTCAGCCTCTACTATAACACTGAGAGTTTATTGACTCCTCCTCCATCACTGCTTTATTTTTTATCTGGTTTACATATTAATGCACTTAATAAGTATGCCTGGATCGCCCAGAGGATGCATTATCCTGAAGTGACATGAGAATGCTAAACGCTGTGAGATTCATTTCCCACAGTATGGTGGGCACATGCTTGCCAAGGGCTACTCTCTCCTCAATGTGTCATAGACTGACATTACTGTTATGCTTTCCTTGTGCCAAAACCACAAACCACTGAAGTACTGTGACCACAGCTACCTGCAATTAACCCTGGGGAAATTGTACTGTAAACCCATGATTATAAGTGGATGGCTGTTGATAGGTGTGTCCCCAGAGCTCCATAGGGAACTCAGTTGTACGGACAGGACTATGCTGATTTTACACTTCTGAAGATTTCAGGTTATTCAACACTCAGAGAAGTTTCTACAGATATGCAGCAAGGAGCCCAGCTTCATCTTTTTTCCACCTTCTGCCTGTCTTGATCCCACAAGACAGCTGAGAGCTCAGAGATAGAACATGTACAACTGTTGGCACGCATGTAGCAGCAGGGCTAAAATGAGATTATCAGTGTCTAAGCATGACTGGTCACTTTTCACCACACTGGTGAGGGTGTGGCCAGCTGCTCTTAACATCATCTGCAGGAGCTCAGTTTTACCTCTTCCTCAAATGTGGCTGAGTGAGGCTAACAGATTAAGTAAGTCCAGGAGTTCAAATAAAAGCAAAACCAGACTAACCAAAGACAATTGCATAAGTACTTATTTCTTTAAAAAAGAGACTTAAATTCAAATGCATTCTCACCTCTTCCTCCTCTGTTTACCAAATAAGCTCTTTTATGGTTTCAAATTGAGGATAATTAAATGAACAAATTGCAGTATTTCCAAAAGTAAAATAGATTAAGGTGGGCTCTTTGCCAGTAAACCTCACTGGTGATTTACAGATAGCTGAAAAATCAACATGCTCAGTTTCAGCATTTGTAAATTATATTGACTAATGAACTCTGTGGAATAATTTTCACTGGGAGTTGAATGAGACTAAATTGTTATTGTTGTTGTTATTGTTGTAGTTGTAGTTGTTATCTAAAATCCTTTAAACAGAAACATAATGGGGCAGGAAAGGTAATAGTCACATGGTTCTCCTTAAAGACAACAAATGCAGGTGAAGATGGTAGGAAGAGAAGACACAGGAGAAGATATGCTTATTCATTAAAATACTATTACATCATATGCTTACCATTTTAATAAATGAATTCTTTTATTACCCTGGAAAACTACAAATCCTGCAGCTGTGAATCCTAAAAATGTAGTTGTCCCAAATGAGTCCTTGAAAGAGAAAAAGAAACATAGCAATATAACTTTCCCCTCATCCAATGAGGTATTTATTACTGATACTGAGGTATTTCTTACTGATTTTTTACTGATAGCATAAATTGTTACTCCATTCTAAATTACCTTTATTTTGTTCTCCGCTTCAAAACAAATTTTGCCTTTAAAATATACACTTCTAAAGGAAAGGACAGCCTTTGCAATAAAGACCTCATTTATTTCTAGGCATTTGAATAACAATATCTTATGCTTTGTTTTCCTCTACCTGTAGCTGATGACACCAGGGACCTCTTAGGTAGATTTACCAAATTTATTGGAAATGTACTTCTGTGTATATCCCATTCTTAAAAGGAGGACTAACTACAAACCAGGGATTCATATCTGCTTCAACACTGATATTTTTTAAGATTTCACAATACATTGTTCCTCTGCAAGGTGTCGTGTTGGAAGTACTACTGACAGACAGCATTTACTAATATAAGCTTCTGTGAGTTCTATACTCATGGACTCTTCAGTACAAACCAGAAGAAATAGAGGTTGCCTTCAAATAGAAAAGAAAATTTTTAAAATATAGCTCCACTATAAAAGTTCTGGCTTATCATTTTTGATTAATGATTAAGATGGATTTTCTGTCCATCCCAACTTCCACAGCCTCATCTTGATAATCAACTTTATTGTGCCTTATGTCTTAACAACAAAGTAAAGGGGAACAGAAGCAGGGATGGTTCTGGAGCAGCAGCCACAGCACCAAATGGAGCATGTCATAAGGAGCCTGCCAAGGACCTTGCTTTGAAGTTCACTTCCAGAAGACTGACAAATTTTCCTCAGGCATGGGTGATGAACCTCTGATTGGCCCCCACACCATAAGCCCCGCCACACAGGTAAAGAAGTAATTCTGAGCCAGTTATGCCTTGGTTTTTGGGATACCTTTTGAAAATCTGCAGTATAGTTTCAAAGCAAAGTTTACTGCATCACTGACTTCACTCGGGTTTACTGTTTCACTGAGCCAGACCATGTGTTTCACACAGGAGCACTATTCCTAACAAAGTACATAGACAATCTTACACAGTTTTGTGTTAGGGCTGACTGCTTAAGGATGATCACTACCAGAACAGCTAACTAAACTGTCCCAACAGAAGAGATAATACACAAGGCAAAGCAAAAGCAGCAGTTAAAAAAAAAAGCAAGTCACTCTAAAAATAAACACCACAGATGAGAGAGATACAGTCGCGTAGTTAAAAATGCACGCATACAAGATAATCAGAACTGGTAATTAAGATCACCTTCTTACAGAAGATCACAAAATACCAAAGCGGGAAGTGGGAATGGGAACTGGGTTTTTCTCCTTGTACATTTGGCTTGCTGTTCTTCCTAAGATTTGCATATTTTGATGGTGTTTTAAAAACTGATCTGCATGGACTATCAATTTCTTGTCATTTTCTTGTCAAAACAATGGTGAATCCTGAAAATCTTGGCAAGCAAAAAATATTTCATACCTGGAGTAATTAAAAGAAACCTTTGCACTAAATGCAAAGAAATTATGGACTATTATCAGAGCTTATGCCATTAAAGCCTACTAAATTCTCCTGTAATGTTCTTCTGCTTCCTCTGGAGAGACCCTTTTTTGACTGATGTAGAAATGTTAGCCAATCAGTGTTCTTCCAAGGCTTAAGCATAATATGTAGTTCCAGGGCAGATTTTTTAGAAATTGCTGACTATTTGCACCTTGATAAAAACCAGAGCTAAATCAATTCCATTACTATCTCTTAACTAAATGTTCGTAAAAAGAATGTTTTATTAAAAGTTAGTAAAAAGGACTGTTACCTTGCAAGGATGAGGATCAACACCATAAGTTTCCAAAGAATTTGCTTTAAGAAGCAAGTTAAATTCAGCAACAGCTGGGCTCTGACCTCTGAAATTACAAAAGAAAATGGAGTTTGACAGCAAAAAGAAATAGGACAAAAAGACTTATTGACTGGAGAATTTAAATGCCTAAAGACAGAGGAAAGTTTTTACTGACATTCAAACTATTTCAACCATGTTTTGTTTGTAATAAAAAGACAGAAATCTTTTCATATAATTTCTTCTGCTGAATGGTATGGTGCCTGATGTTTTCAGATAAATTCTGAGGATTTTTTTTAAATCCTGAGATAACAACAACAAAATTATCTCATATTTTGAAAGTATTTCTTGTCTTTTGATATACCCTTATGTCAGCCTGATTATGAAATAAACCTCAGCATCTTTGTTCCACAAACTCTTGCTCCCCATTTCGTTTAAAAGGATTGTGCAGATTAACAGACATTCCTTCCAGTGCAGGGTATAAACACAGCAATCATATTACACTGCCTACTCAGATGTATGTCTAATTATAGCAGTGCCTGCTACCAACATGATAGCTCAGAATCTGTCAGCATTTCCATTTATACACCCCTATTTTTAGGGTGTCTATAATCAACAGCGAATATACACTAAAGCCCAAAACGTGACATGAAGACTTGGGGTCTAGAGTAAGTTTTATCTGATATTTATAGAGATTTATTTATCTCTAAAACAGATTTACAATGCCCGTTTGGAAGTGAGCTGTTTCAAGTATTATTTCATTTCTGTACCTGTACAACTAGAGTACATGATTTTGAAAGACAATATAGTTTTATGATAATGAGCAGTGCCTAGGGCCTTTAGAAAGCCAGACTTATAAATACTTTCCATGCAAATAATAATTTAAAAAAAAAAGGAAAAAGATCCATAAACAAATTTTCAAGGACCATAGTGATAGTCATACTTTATTCTGCCCCTGAATTTTTTTGTGAGTCTAGCCTCACACTGCAAATTGTACATAGGAATTGACATTTAATACTTCGCTGTATATTGTTGTAGTATAATTTCCCTGAAAGCCTGTTTCTCCCCTTCAGGTAGAAAACAACAAGTATTAACATCTGATATCCAGCATCCGACCCAAAGTTTAGTTTGACAATTAAAATAACATCTAGCATGCTTGTGGACATCAAATCCTATTTTGAACCTAACAGAATGATGATCTATGGCAATGTAAGTGTCAATAACCATTTCTGTTACAAAGTTTTAAAATTGCTCATTTTTACTTCACTGTTAATCATCTCCTAGTCAACCCCATGATATTTCTTGGGTTTCTTCAGTATTGTTTTGACACTACCCAACCTTCACTTTATTTCAGACCACATTTTTGTGGATCTTTTACTTCTAAACTAAAATATATATATATTAGAGAAGAAGTGACCTTCTTTGTCTTTCCTGTTTCAGTCTCTTTCTCACCACTTGCCAGTGGAGAAGAGCATATATTAAGTGGAACACCAAAAATTACAAATGTGTATTTACACAGCTAAGTGTAAATATTTAAGGAGAAAGCAGCACCAAAGCAGCAATCAAAACAAAAATGCTTATTTTTCCACTCAGTTTTGGTAGCTCTATTAAGCTTTTACTCCATTTTAAATACTATTAAATCACAACTTTACGTCATCGCAACTGTAAGACCATAAATGACCCCTAAAAAGACAACAATTTTATTTCATGTAACAGTCAACTGCATTTGACAGAAGTAATTAACTAGTTTGACCTAAATTTCTTTGAATAGTTATGTTGCATAGTGAAAAGTCAAACAAATAGGTCGGTGGCTTATTAGATATTGGGCCTTACAAAAACAAAGGATTACAAAACACATTTTTTAATCCGCCTCCCTTTGCTGGTAGAAAGGATAGTCAATCTTCTGGTTTCAGTGGACCAAAAAGTGACAAGCAGTTTGTAACAAGGCGGTTTGGGGAGTTGGCATATTGAAATGGGGAAAAAAACCTCAACTTGCTACTACTATTAAAGAGACATTCAGGAAAGTATTATCAGGCTCCCTTCCCATATAGCCTCTGCAGCTGTGATGATTTTGTGTACATCCAGTGAAACAAGCTGTGTGTGGTATTTGGGGGGGAAAAAAGCCAAAGACATGGACAAATTTGATCTTATCCAATTACAGACTAATCAAATGGCTACAGTGCAAAGCCTTAAAAGAACATCACAAAGCACAAGAGTCAAGGACAATATCAAATGAAAAAATCCTCATTCATCTCTTATCAAAGGATTAACATTTAAGCCTTGATAATATGATTTTTGTGTGTAACTTAATAATGAAATTTTTCTTACTAAATAAAAATATAACTGTAACAAATCCTATCAGCAAAGTCAACTTTTTTTTAATCAATCACTGTTCTAACATTAGATATGCTTTTCATTTGCTTTGTTAAAAAGCCCTTAAGATTTCTATATACAACAAACAGACCTACACAAGAATTTATAGTGTACTCACTCATGCAAGTGTTTTAGAGTGGAAAAACGGGGAATATTTAGGCAATACATATTTGCTTTTTTGAAACCCAGTACTCTCAGGAAATTCAGGTCTCAGTGCATTTATTGCTCTTGACCTTATTTTTCAGTATTAATTCAGCATTAAGGGAAAGATATATTCCCTTTCTATATGTTGTAGGCACTTCAGCATCCATCTGTTGCATGGCAAAAATATTGAACAGGACAAAAAAAGAAACTACTACTCAGAAAAGTTTCTGCATACCATACAAATGATAAAAAGTGGATTATTGGTGAAATTAGAGTTCCACAGCCCTTAGCTATGAATTAATTATTCAACTTCTAGGTTGAATAATCCAAATTAATCAAATTAATCCAAAAGTTCCTAATAAAATTTTAATGAAACAAATACTTCAACAGAACACTGAGAAGTATGCAACACACTCTGTTTTAACTTGGGGCTCATGAGAAGTATGCACTAGAGGATGTAAAAGCTCCTTTTATCACCCAAAGGGCAAGGAAGATCAACAGGGAATAACTTCCAGGATGTGTCACAGTGATGGTCTACTTGCTTCACTCACTGCCAATATGAATTCATTCCAGAAGTTTCTCCCCTTCATACCTTTCCTTTGAAGTACGTATCTATTACATACTAAAGTCATAAATCTTAGTGCAAGTTAAGGATGAAATACGACAGGATTGAGCATTAACTCCCTTTGACAAAGAAAACAATGTAGCAAAAACAGCAAAGAAAAAACTTTTTCAATACTATTCTCATCCTCCTTGTTCCTGAGTACTATTAGAGAGGTAATTTGATTTGTCTTCTCTGATTTTCTTACTGACTTATAAAGTGCTGTGAGATACTAGTGTTAACAAACTAGTAATAAAAATTACAGTCCATCCTTTTGCCTTATCTCTATGTCAAGAAAATGTACTTGGTTCAGAATACAATAGCAATACTTTCCTAGAGTACGTCCTAGCTATGTTTAATTTCTGGACATTTGCCTTTTGTAAGGTGTATTAATGTGTTTTAATGAAACTGCACATAAATATGTACATAATGGTCTGGCCTCTAGAGATGTTACATATTAACTTCCATGCAAACCAGGGACACCAGCCACAATGCTTTAAACAACACAGGCTCAGTCTCCATCAGCCACTCTTTGCCCTGCCCTGCAATCTTGGACATATTTCACTGTGATCTCAGGAAAGACAACAGTAACAACTTCAAGAAGGATGTCCTCCTATTAAATATTCTTGCTGTTATATCCCAGAGGTTGTAGAGGACATCTCTCAGCAGAACTGAGTTACCCAGGGTTCTTTCTAACCTAAAATAATGCAAGAATTCTGCTAAAGAATCAGTGCACTTAGCTGCACGGTACACTGAACACAGAATTGCTTACCATGTGAATAAGTTTTTGGTGTTGCATCTTTAAATCTTTTTACATGTAGTTGAGACTCCAATTGTCATAAAATTAAATTGCTAATGGTCTTGATCAACTTTTACTTTAAGCTCAGAATATTTTGGTAGATAGTGGAGATGTTTTTAAATAAAGTCTTTTTGCTACTATTTTTCATCACAATAATAGTGCTATGAGTCATTGAAATAAACCTGCTATGATTGCTAATATTTAAGTTGCAGTGGGAAGAATAGCACAGTGGTGGTGAAAATCTCAAAGAAAAGCACCAAATGACTACACTGGTAAGTGAAATTGCATTGTAGGCTGTAGTTCAATTTATCGGAATAATAAGGCCAGCCCAATCTGGCACTAGCAGAGGAAAGCCTTTAAATGTGTCTGTATATGGTAAGAAATATTATCAGCTAGGAAGTAAGTGAATTGCTGAAGATTGCTGAAATATACTAATCTTAGAAAGCTGCAGAACACTTAAATATCAATTTTAACTTTTACTGCAAAGCTGTTTTTCTCCCAGATAGATAGAATCCCAGTAAGACCAAAATAACCACTTTAAAACAAGAATCAAACTCTTTTACCAAGTCCATTAAATGCATGCATGCTGTGATGGTATGTGCCACTTACATAACTCCTTCTACCACAATGTTTCAAATTACTTCTGTACCTTCAGAGATCAGACTGAGATGATGTCTCTGAAGTCTATGCTCAGACATTTGTATTTCAGCTTTACTTCATAAATTGATGCAGTGACACAGACAGCTTTAAGTGCATTCAAAGACAGAACTTATTTGCAGAAGAGATCCAGTTTTAATTTATCTAATATTAATTTAAAATGTATTCCCATGACACAGAGAAATGTGTAAATCAGACACATCTAGCCCATAAAGCCTTCTCCAAACAGAGAAGAGGTGAGGAGGGAGGAGGGTGCAGAGGAAATAGCTCCTTCCAGCTGATGAAGAAATCTGTACATTTTAAAATTTCACACAGGCATTTGAAGATATCAGTGTGTTAAGTATGTAGAACCTGAATCAAAACTTCACCATTAGACAGGCAACAACTATCATGACAAAAAAATGACATTTGCAGATCAGCATTATGACCAGTCTTCCCAGGGAATAAAGAAGTAAAAAAATGCAGTTCAGGTGCGAGTGCACATAGACACAAGAAAAATCTGTCCTAAAGATAAAAAATTATCAATGTTGCCATAAATTTTAAAGTGTTTTCATCCCAAGCAGATTATGCTTTCTACTGAATACATCCTGGAATTAGATAAAAAGAAAACTCCCATGTATGGATATATTTTTTCAGTTTTCCAAACGAGAATGAGAAAGACAACTCTTGTCTGTGAAGTTCCTTTCTCTAGATTACTGCTACAGCTGCCTCTTCCAATAAATTCCCACCTCAGCATAGAGCTTCTGGAATTATTCTCTTTACCATGCAAACATTAATCAAACAAAACAACATCTCACTCTTACTGTTTCCTAGTTAGTGAAATCAGAATTATAAGAACAGTTACATTATTTGAATTGGTTTTAAGAACACTTCTGTCAGAAGAAATATGGTTCAGAAGAAAAAAGCTTTGAGGAAATCAGCACACACGGAATGCTTCAGGGAAAGGACTAGGTGATTACATTCCAACCATCTCTCTGATTCATCCAGATTACAACTGATAAGAATCCTGGAGTGAAAACACTGGAAAAATGTAGCAGAATAGAAACAAATTATTCACCTATTACACCACACACAATGATGTTTTGATACTTAGAGAATTAGTTGTTTTTCAAGCAGTGATAGTGGCCAACATACGGCCTGATAGATAAATCTAAATTACTTCACTGTAAAATTCAGGCAGCATGCGATACCAAAGCTGAAATGAAGAAGACACTGGAATCAGCCCCCCAAAGCCCTCAGTATATTTTGTATAACCAGGAACTAAAAATACTTTGGGTCCTGAGGTCTGGAAATCACTTATCCCTGCAGTAGCCCAAGCCCTGCTCTGATCCAAACATCCCCCTCAGCTCCACATAAACCTCAACAGATCCTTGATCCCCAGAAAAGTGGCTTCTGTTTTCTGTAAAATGAATTGCAAGTTTTGGAACATATTGTCTGTCCTTTGAATTAAATTCCCTTAGTGTACACGAGGTTGTTAGATACCAAAGTGATTAAAGTATTACTAGAAACTAAATTTAAAGTGTACATGAGTGGGCCACCAGCACTATGCATAAAACCATATAATATGAACTTTTAATTGTGAGAAGCACCTAAATGAAACAAATCCACCTTATTCTGGATTAGCTAAATCAAAATTTAGTTTTAGTGCTTTTTAATGTATTCAATGTATGCTGAATTTCAATGTATACAGCATGCAAGAAGTTGTTTAATCTTGAATTAAATTATATTAACACCCACAAAGAAAAGCATTTTCTAGCAACCATTACCAAGTCTTTTAGGACAGCCTCCCAGATTGCACCCAGACAGTAACATTTATAGTTATATTGCCAGTGGCTCCATTGACAGCTGCACAAGAGCTGGAGACCCACACTGGTGGAGACTGGGATATCCTGTGCTCCTGCTGGCACCACTGTAAAAGCCACATGGGAGCTGATGGGACGGCTAAGAGAGCACAGTAAGAGTCTAAGGAGCACAGGAAATGGGAACGCGCTTAAATCCTCACTGAGTAGTTACAATGTAGATGATACAGCAAAGGATAAAAATGTTATATGCCTTTCAAAACAAATTTAAAAAACACTTCTCTTTTAGCTTGGATCAAAGACAAGCAATAATTTGCTACTGTGGTTTTCAAGAAAATACTCCCTTTATCTTAACATTTTTGAGATAGTTATTATCAGAAAATGGCAGTGATTTCACACCCTCAGAGGAAAATTTTCTACTCCCAAAAGACAGTCTTTCACATATGATTCCTGCAAATCATTTGATATACTAAGTAGAAACAAAAGCCTATTCAGCAACACTCAGATACCCCAAGCCTGCATCCACATTGACCATCCAAGGGAATAAAAAAAACTTATATTTACCTATATGAGTTCAGCATTGAAAACAGGCATTTGAACAGGTCATGTAACTTTGAAAAAGTAAATATTTGTGGGGGGCTTTCAGGTAAATTCAAGGCCTTTTACATAACATTTCCATAAATATATGGTGCAATATTTCATATCAGAACTAAAAATTGAATACTAGTTTTCAGATGGCATATGAAAGTACTTGACTTTCAACCAGTGAGTTCTTTTAAAAAAAGAAAATCAAAAACAAAGACTCCCACTCCCCCCAGAAAAACCATACCCAAAACTAACCAAAAAAAAAAAAAAAAAAAAAAAAAAAACTCTACCAAAAGATTAGTCCTATAAACATAAATTCCCTTGTTAGGGACATATGTCAATATTTTCCTTAGAAATCTTTATATTTTCTGGTGCCTAGCCTTTGGGAGCTCTGGCTAAAAGGTATCTTTCCAAAACTAGGGAACTTTATCAGAGTAAAAAATCTCTGTTAAAGGACATAAGACCTGATATCAAATTCTTTAGAAGGTATTTTTTTCTTCTGTCTTTTTATTGTGTTCTGTAGCTCCCCCTCCCTTAATGAGGGAAGAATAAAAATTCACAAGACAATCACAACTCAACAAACCCGCCATGAATTTCTGTCTGTCACATTTATATTTTTGCAATTAAGTGCAACAGAAAGTCACACAATGGATTATATTTTGTTAAATCCAGTAATGACCTCATTGCCAAAACTGATAAGAAATAATGATACCCTGTCATACATCTGCTTTAAGTAATTAAAAAAGGCTTCTAAATAAAACTGAATGAGTCACTGGAAGCTGTCACAGTACTCTACTGTTGCTTCTGAGACACTCCCCTCTTGATCTTCATGCTCCTTTCTAAAGCTAAGCTCTTCCATCTTTCTGTAGGACAGAAGAAAAGGTGGGACCAATGAACAGGTCTTAAGGACGTTGATACAGGATTCAGAGAAGAACTGGCCTCTTCCAAGCCCCAGAGCTTTGGTGATATGGTAGCCCAGTGCTGGAGAGAGATGTCATCATCTTTGTTTGTTTACACATGTGAAAAAAACTCACAGAGCTCAAAGTGTGAGATTACAATTCTGAAGGCAGATGAAAGGCAGCTGGATTAAAAAGGCTCTCAGTCTCATCTGTTCAGCTAACATTTCACTTGAATACCTAGTAGGAAAAGACCTGAGGGACCCCTTGCAACTCTTAAAAATACTCACTGAGCAGCACAATATTAATTGTTATCAGAAAATTTGACTTCCTGAAGAATGCATTGAACGTATTGAAACACATGTGCTAATCAATGCCAGAGAGAAGCCCATTTTTTCCTATAATTTTTTTCCAGCTAGTTATACCGAAATCTGATCATCTAGTACTGGAACCCTCTCTATATACTTCATTATATGTCAGATATGTTTTATTAATTTGTACTGCTAGAATAGAGATCCATGGAATTAAATATCCATAAAAAGGTAAAACTTCCTGACAAATGACTGGCTAATGTCTGATGTAAAAAATATTAGAGGATTATCAGTTTGGGGAAAACAAAGAGTGGGAAATTACCAAATAGCAGCTACCCAGACAGCTCTGAAACTGCCTTTATTCTCTGATAATAGACAAATAGGTAAGGCACACAAGATGCTGACATAAGCAAAGAAAACAGACAAGAAAGATGGCAGTTCTTGAAGGCCACAAAGAGCTATGAGACACTGAGCCTAAAATTCATAACATTAAAATTGGTAAAATATAGAATAGAAAGCAAATTAAGGAACATATAATGAGAATATATGAGAAGAATATATGGAATATATGAGAAGAATTGTGCTATAAAACATAGATGTGTCTCAAACACCTCCTGGCTTGTTTTTGTTTGGGTGTTTTGCTTTGTTTTTGGTTTTGGTTTTTTGGTGGGGTTTTTTTTTGTTTGTTTTGGTTTGGTTTGGGTTTTTTTGTAGGAACTAGAAGATCCACAAGCAAAAAAAGTCAGCCTGATCAGTCATCTGATTTCCAAAATGCAATAATGAATGGTGTCCCTTGACAAGAATACTGAAGAAATTCAGGGACATCCTCATGTGCTGAGCAACCACTGATGGAAGGAATTCAGGGCCTGGAAAATTCCAGAGGGACCTGTGTGAAAGTTTACAAAGTTTACTGTCACAGGATCAGACAGATTATACCAACAGGAAAGGGGATTTAAAAGATGAGCTAAAAATATGTCTGGTTATTCATAACAGGAGAACTAGATGATTGCATGAACAAAGAATGCAGAATTACACATTCATAAAAAAGCAAACCAACACAGAAAAATACATCTCTGCCAGTGTTACAAAATATAAAACCAACGAGCACCGTCCCACCAACTTTCCATCTCTTCTCCTAACTTTAATAAAGCATGAGCCTGTTAATAAAAGACTGAATTAATCAGACTTTTCAATAGCACCTTGGCTTAACTGATGAAATATCTTTTTAAAGGTTGAATTTATCCTTTGGAAATCTGTAGACAGTGTATGGAAAAATACTGACAGTAAAATAAGTTATTCTTATTTTAAAATGTTGTTTCTATGGGTCTGTGTACTGGGCAGGCTGAACTGCTTTAAAAAATGTTAGATATAAACTGTTTAAAACATGATTTCACTGAAAGAAATACAAAGAAAGCATATAGGTTTCAGGAAAAAAAAAGACACATTAATACTGGCAAGCTTATTGTCATGAGCATTGAACTTTACTCGAAATATCTTTTATAGGCTTCTGGAAATAAAAAGTGCTTTAAGCTTTAACTCTCCTGAAAAGGAATTTTGCTCCTTTCTTTGCATATGTTGAAATATGAAAACAGAACACAGGGTAGGCAAGTGCAAAGGGCCTTGTAATCTTTCCATAAAAATATCCTTCTAGTTATTTAATTAATACTTTGACTTAATTTGATTTTCTGCACATCCTGTGCCTTTCCCCGTGTTCTGAGGACCATCCTCAACTAAGCAGGATGCCGAGGGCCTCATGAAATCTCCCTCCAGACACTCTGCATGTCATTCACTAAGAACCCTGAAGAGGGTATAGTTGCACAGCTCACTGCTCCTTCTCTCCTGAAACTCATTTAACTTAAAAATCAAACTATTGACCTATCTGTTTTCTCCTTTGCCTTTTGTTGCAGTACTAAAAGTTTAGGACAGAAAAAAGAGCAGGCAGAGAGTTCTGGATCTCACCTCCTTAGTCTTCCAAGGAAGTTACTTAAATACATTTCTGTGCAATTCACCACTATGTTAACCACCGACAGATAAAATAACCTAATTATAGTTTCAATCAGGTCAATATCTACCAAGAATTTTAGAATTACGCTACAGACAGAAATTTCTGAGCAAGAAACATGTGCTACCTAAATGAAAGATGTTATTCCACTAATCAGCTAGAGCAGCTCTGATCATGAGAGCCGTTCCCACTAACCAGACCTACATTTCAAGCAAATGAAGTCTAAATTACCAGCAGTCATGCAGGAATCAACTATGATTAATGAAGGTTAACAGGCAAAGAAAACCCCCTGAGCTGAAACCACATTCTCAAATACAGCCTATCAGACAGCATATTGGTAGAGCTTCTATTATAATTCATGGAACAAAGCCTCCTAAGTTAACACGCGCTACTTGGAAACAGATAAAAGTATTTCTTAGCTGTCTCTTTATCAAACAGCATTATAAATTACCTGAATTCATTTTTATGCATTTCAGCTATTTTCTTCTCAAGCTTTTGAGACTGCTTTGGAAAAATCTTAAAGTCGCTGATGTAATTCTCGGGGTGTTCATCAGGATCATAATCACCAAGCTCAGCTGAACAGATCCAAAACAAAAAACAAAGCAGAAAAATTGAATTGCAACATTAATTAATAGGGAAATAAGTCGTCAAATGCATTGTAATTCAAGGTACTTCCACAGTCAGTAAGAATCTAGTATGTCTCAAGAAATTCTTCTTTGAGGAATTTATAATTAACTGAGACAAGAAAATCCTTATATCTGTCACTTAAATCAATGAGTTTCAAGAGAAGTTCAATGGTTTATTAACTACTGCATTAATTAGCAATACTGAACTATTTTCTGTGGCAGAAAATGCTTTGTAAAACAGAAGCTTTGGCAATGTTTCCCTTTGAGTATCTATTTTTTGGTACCAGGCAGACCTAAAATAATGGATTCCTGATACTCCCCCTTTTCACATGATTGATCTACAGTGGCATGGACTAATTCTGTTGGTCCTAATGGTCCTAACTCTGTTCTAGCAGAGAAACACAGTCCACAATGTTAATCAAGGTAATGGGCAGAACTTGGTTTCTCTTCTAAAAGATGTGTCACTCAGGTACACAAACCTGACATTTGGTGTTCTAATTTTCTGAATGAGTCTCATTTAATAAGGGCTGGGCTCAGTTTTGGTTTGGATACACTGCCTTCTAATGCATTAAGAGCTTTGTTCACCTTAAGGCAGAATAAAGGGAACTTTCACACTTATGGTTTCCCTAATCAGACATTTCAAGATGATTATTTGTCTCTGTACAATTCAAGACATCTTTCTGAATTTGGTCCTAAGGAAATGATGGAGAGAGAGAGAGAAAACAAAAAGCTAGGGAAAATAAACTAAAATTTCTTTCCTCTTGAATTACATCTTCTATTTTTGTCAGAGATTCCATCACCATACAGGTCTTCTTTAACATAAGGGCATCAAACAACACTTCTTCCTGCTTAATTCAAACAGAATAGGCTACATTTCCATTCAGGATTCAGAATGGAGTTTTTCTCTTTTGGTAAGTGGAATCTAATGGCATACTTCTTCACTAAAATGCTACGATAACTTTTTTGGTTTAATTTTTTAAGCTCCACTTCATTGGCTAAGTGGCTGAATTACTTACTTCACAGTGCATATCAATACAGGGAAACAGTACAAAAACAACAACAAATTACTGCAAGCTGTAGTCACAACTTTTGCATTGCTTATTTGATAGAACCAACATAAGACTGAAGTATTTAAAGAAGCCTGTTCATACTTACCTTGGACTATACAGGCACCCAAGTAGGCAGCATCAGAAAAGGAACACAGCAGACGGCCATGGAAAATGTCCCTTTTTATTTGTAGATATAAGAGGTATCTGAAATATAATTTTAAAAATTAAGAAATTATGTGCTATCTTTTTGTAACAGATTTTACATATCAGTGTGAAACCAGCTGTGCAACTATTTTGAATCTTCCTCTTGTTATTTCAAATGGCAGAGAAAAGGCAAAACACAACCACAAGAAAAAAAATGGTAAATAGATTTTTTTTTCAGTAACAGTGAAAAAATAAGGGCAAAAATAACAAAACCCCATGTAAAATGTCATAGAACATGTTTTATTTAAAATACATCTATTACAATGTTCATTACTAATGTGAAATAAATTATGGTAATGTAAGCTTGTTTGAGCACCTCTGTTTTTATTATATACAAGTTTACACAAGGAAATCTTTCTCTTACTGTAGGCAAAATAGCACACTGACCACGGTGGAGATTTTTATTTTTTTCTCTTCTGGTTTTGGAATTTTTCGGGGGGGGGGGTTTCGGTGTGTTTGTTTGTTTGTTTGTGTGTGTGTTTGGGTTTTTGTTTGTTTGTTTGTTTGGGGTTTTTTTCGTTGGTTGGTTGGTTTGGTTTGGTTTGGTTTTGGGTTTTTTGGGTTTTTTAATCTGTAAAGAATCCCAGATGAAGTTTGAAGGGAGGAATAAATTCATAAGGCTTAAAGAGCCGCAGGTATGAGACACCTGCCTTGCAGGGAGTCACCTCTCCCATTCATCTGTTTCTCTAAAGAAATGGGGAGAAGAAAACAAAAGGTTCTTTCTACCTGTCTACCTGTCCTCTGCCTTCTACCACAGAGAGCTTCTGCCACTCACAGCTTCTTTCCCAGCACCTGGCAGGTTACAGCCACGCCATTCAGCCACTTCACCCCTCTGGGAAAATAATCTATTTAAACTTTGCTTTGACCAGACAAAATCGACCATCTAGAGGTTTCTATCAAAACTCAGTGGCTTCTGCAGACCATCAGGACATTCCTTGACATTCCTGCCAGTCCTCTCCAACCTTGAGCAACATACAGCATAGCCAATAAAAATGTAGTTTATGAGTAACACCAATGTCAGACATATTTTGTCCAAGTTACCTTCTCCTGTTACCTGGTCATATCATGAGCTTCTGCATCAAGAGCAAGCCAGGAAATACTATCTGAAGGGCAAGAGAAACTTTTCTCCTTTCCTTGGATCTTTACTGAATACAATAAATGGGATACAGGTATCAATGAGAAAAGCAATCTTGTCTCATTGTAAACACATCCCTTCGTTCATCTTTACACTTCAGGGCTTTTTTTTTTTTTTTTTGCTACACCTTTTTTTCCCTCCTGTAATCAATATCCAGTAACAGCTCACAAATTCACTTCTGTATGTTGGTACTGCTATTCTACAGGTAGATCCCAGAGGAACTACCTGTAACAGAGTGCACCAGAGGCCTCAGTGAGATAAAGTAAAAATTCTTAATCTGCAATGACAGCGTACCAGAAAAGGTTCAGTGTATATCTGTATATCTATATCTATATATATATATATATATATATATATATCTATATCTATATCTATATATCTATATATATATGTAAATACCATACATAACTTAGGCAATTGCACAGACCCTACACAAAGAATTTTGGTAAGATTTTCCAGAGTGAAAAAATGGGATGCCATTCTCCAGAGTGACCATTAACTTGAGGCTAAACTGTGTTCAGCTTTTAAGCAGTGCCAAAAAAACCCACCCAAGGTTTCAGAGCACAGCTTGTTAGCCAAGCTCTGAGGTCGACAGATCAACATGTGTTATTTCTAAGCAAATTGTAACTGACCACAATTGAAGATCCTCAGTGTCATTTGCCAAAAAACCAAGTTGTGTGGGGGTCTGTCAACATAGCTGGAGGGAAGTGATGCCATCCAGAGGGTCCTTAACAGGCTTGAGAAACAAGCCTGCTTCCACACACATCTGTGGAAACCTCATGAAGCTCAACAAGGCCAGCCACCTGCAAGGTCCTGCACGTGGGTCAGGGCAATCCAAAGCACAAACACAGGCTAGATGGGGAATGAATTGAGAGGACCCCTGAAGAGAAGGACTTGGGGATGTTGGTGGATGAAAAGCTCAACATGACCCAAGAGTGTGCAATGACAGCCCAGAAAGCCCATCTTACACTGGGCTGCATCAGAAGAGGTGTGAGCAGCAGGTCAAGGGAGGAGATTCTGCCCCTCTACTCTGCTCTGGTGAGACTCCCCCTGGAACCCTGCATCCAGTTCTGGGGTCTGCAACACAAGAAAGTGGTGAACTTGCTGGAACAAATCCAGAGAACAGCCACCAAATTGATCAGACAGCTGGAGCACCTGTCCTATGAAGATTGGCTGAGATCTACAAGGCAAGAAGGGCAGCCTGGAACAGGACTAAGACTTTAGAACTCTTTCAAATGAAAAATATAAATGTATTTTCAATTGAAAGGAATTTTTGCACCTTTTACCAAAGGCTCACTAAACTTCAGGCATTTCCTGTAATACTGATGCAGTAATTTATGACCCGGGTCAGCAAAAACTTATGAAAAAAAAACCCTGACTCCTAAATTCACTGAGGTGTATGTATGTACTTAAAACTGCATACACTTACAGAAATATCTTGCAAAATAACTGATTTTGCTTCTTCATGTGTCCTTCCACCATAGCTGTTTTTTCCAAGCCCTGGCATGTCTTTATAACCTGATTTACAGCCCTAAGTATCCAAGCTTAATAAGAAGCTAGTAAACTTATGCTTACATTCACAAATGTCTCTCATTGGAATAACCTCATTTCCATCTATCATCTGTTTGCAGTACAGATGACTCAACTTCAGCTCGGCCAAACCTTTCCTGCCATGCAGATTAAGGGTCAGCAATAACTATTCTTGTTTTTAAGCAGGCATCATGACCCCCAGAGACCACACTGTTAGCTGCTTAACAGACAATTTATCTATTTTAAGGTGTTCAGTGAGGCAAGAAATCTTTCCCAAAGCCAAACCTTGTGATTTGGCCACCCAGTGGTTTTTTACTTTGTTCAAGTCACTTAATACAGTTTATTCTCATAGCAAATGTATCTCTTGGTGATGTTGCAGTCTTTCCAGCTGACAGACATGGTCACCTCCAGAGATCCAGCAATTCAAAAAATTGCTATCTCAGCATGGTGCCTGACTTTGACTCTATTTGACTCTGACTACTATTTTCCATGGTGCTGTTTGTGGTGCAGCGCGGTAGAAGGAAAATTAATGTTTTTACAATATTCCTGGTTTGGGTGTCCTTCTACCTAGAAGAATTTTTGAGTTCTTTATGCATATTATTCTGAATACCAACTTTGCATTTTGTCTTCCACAGCAGATAGTATCAAGTACACTGCAGGAGCACCCGTTTCCTGACAAAGCATATGAATCTCCACCAAACACCAACTACTACGTACAAGTATGTAATGTCACAAATAAGAGAACATATTTTCTATACTTTACAGAGCCATGAAGAGAAAAGGGCTGAACATGAGCCAGCAGTGTGTCCAGGTGGCCAAGAAGGCCAATGGCATCCCAGCCTTTGTTCTTTATCAAGAACAGTCCATCCAGAGGGAGTAGGGAAGTCCTTCTTCCTCTGTACTCCGCACAGGTGAGGCCACACCTATATTCTTGTGTCAAGTTTTGGGGTCCTCACTTCAAGAAGGACAATAAGGTGCTGGAGCGAGTCCAGAGAAAGACTGGAGAAGGGACTGGAGCACAAGTGCTACAAGGAGCAGCTGAGGGACCTGGGGCAGTTCTGCCTGGAGAAAAGAGGCTCAGGGGGGACCTTGCTGCTCTCCACAATTATTTGAAAGGAGGGTGCAGCCAGATGGGGCTTGGTCTCTTCTCCCAGGTAACCAGTGACAGGACAAGAGGACACAGTCATAAGCTGCACCAGGGGAGGTTTAGGTTGGACATTAGGAAGAATTTCTTCACAGAATGGATGATTAGGCTTTAAAATAGGCTCCCCAGAGAGGAGAGTGGAATCACTGTCCAGTGGGGTTTAAGACAAGGCTGGATATGGCACTCAGTGCCATGGTGTACTGAACACTGTGGTTTTAAATCACAGGTTAGACTCAATGATCTCAGATATCTTTTCCAATCTAATTGATTCTGTGACAGAAAAAATAATTATATTAGCTAAAATATATTGCTTACTTATTTGCTAATCCTTTAAATGGATTTGGATATATTTTAAAATAAGAAAAAGATTTCATCACTCTGAAATCATTAACTCAGGGTACAGAAGCAGCCAAAAACCCAAGAGAATGTTGGGCATCACTGGGAATGATATTGTGAAAAAGACAGAGGGTCATTTTGCCAGTACTTAAAGCGTTGAAGTTATCACACCTTGAATTTTTTACCTAGCTCTGGTCCCTTCAGCCTGAGTAGGACATAGCTGAGCTTGATTAATAGAGAAGAACTAAAATGAATGAGAAGACAGAGCCTCCCTTATAGGGCAAGATGGTGATTAAGGGAGACTAAGAGTGAGTCTTCTGAAATCATGAGGTAGTGGGAAAGGCAAATGAAGAACTACTATCCACTGAATCCTTAACACTAGAGCTAGAGGAAAATCAGTGGAACTGGGAAATTGCTTAAGGCAAAGGAAAGAAGGCATCTGCCATAGCAGATAGTAAACCAACTGCCTCACAAGATTGTGAAGAAAAACAGTATTATCAACAAAAAAAGAATGATTACACAAATATGGGAAAAATATCCAGAAAATAATACTAACATGAATACACATGAATAAAGTGTTGAAAGTCCTAACATAGCAATTCCAAAACCCTTTAGTGAATTTGGATGGGAAGGTGTTCATCTATTAGATTTCTTGTTTTTTTGAAACAGTAGGAAAGTTTTGTTCATGTTATCATGGCTTAAACCCATTTGTAAAACAGATACCCATGACAATAAGCATGCCACACTGATGTCAGTACAGCAGTTGCCCTTTTTAACTCTCTGATCAGTCATAAACCAAATTCTAGTAGAGGAATTAGGAACTGGGTGTGTATCTATCATGATTTCAAAGCATAAACTTCAGCCAAACACAAGAAAAAGGAAAATTCTACTGCTTTTAAAATATCTAACACCAGAAAATTTGAGAAAACTGCATGACTGCATGCCTGTGTTAACAGGCACCTGTAGAAAGAATCACTCTTCTTGTTCTACAACTTCTGAAGGTGTACTAATGGTAAGGACTCAAAATATAATGAAGGTATCAGTACTCCATATTTCCATTCAGAACCTATACCCCTCCTATACTGCCAAAATTGTGGATTCCTGGTAATAAAAAATGCCCCAAAACGCCCAAAACTATTCCTTCAAAAAGAAGTACTTCATTTTATGCCCTGGGAGGGGGGGGGGGATAGGAAGGTGGCTTTAATAACAACTTTCAGTAATCTCAAATCTCTGACTTCTGCGGTCAGGATTATGACTGCCACTTGCAGCTAGCAAGACATGGGCTTGTCCTCCTGGCTTTAGAGCTGGTCAGTGCCTGTACGGTCTTTCCTTGGGACAAGGGTGATAAATTACCATCCCAGTGAGTTTCTTGACAGCACAGGCTACTGGGGAAAAAAAATCTTTATTATTACTTAATAATTAATTTCACTAATGAATAAAGCAGACAAAGGAATGGTGAAAGATAAGATTGTTTTGGCTCCTGGCTACATGAAAGTCCCACCACAGCACGGGAATCGTCTTTTCTGCAAAACACCATGACTGCTCTGCATCTTCTCTGCCATTCTGCCTTCCCCTCAGAGGACCACAAGAAGAGCTATGAACATGTACAAGGTCTCTTCTCCCTGAGGTGCAATCTCCACCAAAAAAACCATGACCCTTCTTGGTAATTTTTTCCCTACTCTGAATCTTATCTGCAAGCCTGAGGCATCAAGTGCTCTTACTAACAAAACACTCATTTTTAAGATTTATGCTATTCAATCTGATTGTGACTGCAGTACTATTAAAACTATAAACCCACTTGGCAACTGCTAAAATGTCCTTGACAAAGCCAAAATAGATAAATGGACTTTCATAGATATCAAAGCATAGCTATGACTTCACACTTTGAGAAGAGCAGAAGGGGGTACCAGGAAGAGCAGAGGTATTCCTAAGTGATGTCTGGAACAGGGCTAGCAGCACAGGCCCAGCTCGTATGAACTCACCTTAGAGCTATTGGTTAATAGCACAAATATATTGCACAAATTTCCAACTTGCAAATAAATCACTTGATATTGAGGCATTAAGAACCAGATCCATTCAGGCATTAACAATCACTGTCAAACTCAACTGGCCTCCTGCTTCCAGAGGGAAAAGCACCAGACTCTTCCAGCACATGGCAACATCAAGTACAGCTGATTGAGACTGGACTAGATGGACACTGAGCGTGCCATCTTTACATACCCCAAGACTTTATCATTTTATATGACTTCAAATTAAACTATTTTTTCATCTGCTTTTCCTGCTATACTTGTGGCACTGATTTATGACAGACTAGTCATTGAAGAACTGCTTCTTGGATTAGGAAGTATGGATTAGGAAAAAGGTCATGATGCAAGCAAGTTGAAATAATCCATCTTTGGTTAATTCCACCATCTATTCACCCATGCCCTCTTCTAGAACTGTTTCTTCTATAATAATCATGGATTACCACTGATACAGTATTATCTGTAGCATTTTAGAGCATTTCTTTGGGACCTCAAATGACTTTATAGTCTCTCATTTTAATTATACATACACACTAAAATGTAGGGGTTTGAAGATAAGAGAGCATGAAGCCCTGGGATTCTTTCATATATAAGAAATAAAAACTACTGGTTTATTTATTACCTAAACAAGAACACTGAAAATAAATAACAAAATAGAAAGTATGATCAGTCTTTGGATCTATCTGTTCATATTGCGTTGATTGCTCAAATCTTGTTAATGTACAACATCTCGGGCTTTTCCAGCTGTGGGCTCTGAGCTGTGAACAAGAACAGAAAAGAATGGCACAGAGCAAAATATCTGTGCTTTTCATAAAGTCTGCTGGGATGGTGTGCATTGAGTGATTTCTGCAGGTAAAACTTTCTTCATAGCAATTCTTTATCTTTGCATGCCATGCCAGCAGAATAACCTTGGGCATTATAGTGAATATCCTTTTTTCTGCGCACAGTTAGATGCACATAGCAAAAGAAAATTTCTACCCATGAAGCTATCATGCTTTCTTGAAAAACAAGGGGAATTAACCAAAAAGAATTTTTTAAAAAGGAAAAATAAGAGAAAAGGAAATTAACAATAATACCAAAACTGTATGTACTCAAGGCCTCTATCCCCAGTCCTGTCACGCTTCATTAAAAATGCTGATTTAAAAAGAAAAGAAACTGAAATCATGTTTTATAGGTATGTGTGGCAGGGGACAGGGGAGATGTCCTCTGTCCCCTGCCACAGATACCTATAAAACATCTCCTCCTGACAGGGGAGATGTGAAGATGTGGTGTCAAGTTGCTATTGCGTAATTAAAAACTGGCACTTATTACTCTCATTAGATATGCTCAATTATGCCAGTTAAATGCTATTTTCTAGAACAGAAGGACTTCACACCATCTGTAAGTGACAGATAACCAGACCTAGAGAGCCACAGATGTAACATTCAGAAGAGCCTGATATCCTCCACATACTACACATGCAGCAGAACTCAAACCCTCAGAGATGGCCCCGGTGTAAAGGAGTGTGCTGGGTGTGCATGGCTAAGCTTTGGTAACCATGGGGATACAGCGGTGGCTTCTGTGAGAAGCTGCTGGAAGTTTCCTCCATGTCCAGCAGAGCCAATCCGTGGTGGCTCCAATACAGATGTGCTGCTGGCCAAGGCTAGGCCAGTCAGAAATGGTGATAACACAGCTGTGATAACAGATTTCAGAAGAGGGGGAGGGCGGGGGGGAGGGGAAGTGATTGCACAAATGTAACTGCAGCCAAAAAAAAAAACCATGAGAGGAACAACTCTGCAGACACCAAGGTCAGTGGAGAAGGAGGGGCAGTAGATGCTCCAGACTCCAGGGCTGAAATTGTTGATCTGCTGGAGGGTAGGAGGGCTCTCCAGAGGGACCTGGACAGGCTGGATAGATGGACTGAATCCAATGGTATGAGTGTGCCAGGTCCTGCACTTTGGCCAAAACAAGCTCCTGCAGTGCTACAGGCTGAAGTCAGAGTGTATGGACAGAGGCCAGAAGAAAGGGCTGAGAGAGTACTGAACATGAGCTAAGAGTGAGTCCTAGTGGCCAAGAAGGCCAGTGGTATCCCAGCCTGTATCAGCAGCAGAGTGGGCAGCAGGAGCAGGGCAGCGACTGTCCCCCTGTACACAGCACTGGTGAGGCCACACCTTGAGTGCTGTGTCCAGTTCTGGGACGCTCAGTTCAGGAAGGTCATTGAGTTGCTCAAAAGTGTCCAGAGAAAGGCAACAAGGCTGGTGAAGGGTCCAAAGCACAAGGGCTTCAAGGAGCAGCTGAGGGAGCTGGGGCAGTTCTGCCTGGAAAAAAGAGGCTCAGGGGGGACCTTATTGCTCTCCACAATTATTTGAAAGGAGGGTGCAGCCAGATGGGGCTTGGTCTCTTTTCCCAGACAACCAGTGACAGTTCAAGAGGAAATAGTCTTAAGCTGCACCAGGGGAGGTTTAGGTTGGACATTTAGAAGAATTTCTTCACAGAAAGACTGACTGGACATTGGAATAGGCTGCCCATGGAGGTGGTGGAGTTACCACCTCTGGAGGTGTTTAGGGAAAGGCTGGATGTGGCACTCGGTGCTATAGTCTAGCTGACTGTAGATTGTGTTAGGTCATAGCTTAGACTCGATGATCATAGATGTTTTTTCCAACCTAGTTAATTCTGTGATGCCTGAGGATGCTGTGAACTCATGGGAGGCCCATGGAAAGAGGAGCCCCCACTGGAGCAGCCTGTCCTTGGAGAACTACACCCTGTGGAAGAGTGACCCCGGCTGCAGCAGTTTGGGGAGGGACTCACATTGCAGCAGGTCACTGAGAGCTGCCGCTTGTGAGATGGACTCACATCAGAGAAGTTCATGGAGAACTGTCTCCCACAGTGCAGGAAGGAAAGGTCCCCTCTCCCTGAGCAGCAGAAGAAATAATTTGTGATGAACTTACCATAACCCATTTCCCATTTCTCTGTGCCATTGGAGAAGTAGGTAGAGATGGGAAAAACAGAGGGGTGGGGAGGAAGGCATTTTTAAGGTCTTATTTTACTTCTCATTATCCTGCTCTGATTTTTTAGTAATAAATTCTATTACTGTCTCAGATTGCAGCCTCTTTTCCCATGGTGGTATTTGGTGAGTGATCTCTCCTGGTCCTTAGTTCAATTCATGGACCCTTCATTACATTTTCTCTCCCCTGAGAGAGGTCTAGCTCTGGAGAAAAGTGAGAGAAAGGCTTTGGCTGATGCCAGGCATCCAAGTCAGGATCAACACCCTACAGGGAGCATCACTGTTCTTCTAAGGCTGAGCATCTTTCTCTATTTAAAAGATTATACAAACCATTGAAAAGTATGTATACACTGCTTGTGTTTCAGTCTGCTAAGCCTCCAGTGCACATGCAGAGGCCAAATCATCTGAGAAAAATAAGTTAAATCCTTGCCACTTTCTCATCACATTTTTTTTAAGTCATTGGGAAAATTGCCTAATTAAAAAAGAAAAAGTGTGTCTTTAGTTTTTCTCAAATATGTTTCAAATGTGCAGCCTTAGTACTCTGCCGTGGAAACTATTTCCAAAAATAAGGACAGATCTTCTAAATCCATGTTGATATGCATTAAGTAGATGGGCTGAGAAGCTCTGAAGTGCATTAAGATTTCGACTTCAATGACAAGTTGGGTTTCAGGTGGTCTATTACCACATAAGCAAGAGAGATCAAGGCAGCGACCCCCATATCCTCTGAAGATAACTTGTGAATTACCATCCTAACACCAGCTCACTCTAGAGAAAACAGCGACCAAGGACCACGCAGAACCTCCCTTCCACACTGAGAGGCAGAAATATTTTCCACAGAATTTCTCCTTTAGTGTGGAAACCCAGTGCACTGGGAATATTTCTCTGTCTGCTCTGGGGTGCCCTGACCCCCAGGGGAGCACTGACTTTGACCCTCATTCATGGAGGAAGTTTCCTAGACTTCAAGATCGACTAGAATCCACAAAAGTGTGAAATAGAGAGTAGCGTGCGTAGGTGTATCACTTGGTAAGAAATTTAGGTTTTGGGATTTTTAGTATGTTATGGACGGAAGCCAGATGGAGGGCACAGGGCGTCATCCTGGGTTTCTTCTTCATGCTTCTTCTTCCTTCTTCTTTGTGGGTTTGGGTGGCATTTTGTAATTGGGCAGAAACATCTGCATTGTGGGCTCTTTGGGATCAGTTATTGGGTTAAAAGGGAAAATAATCTAGTGTCAGTTCTTAATTGGATAGTTTAGTCTTAAAAGACCTTGTAACAAGAGACTGTTAGCCATTTTGTGCCTTCTAATGAAAAGCTGCCCAACTCACAGTAGTGAGACTGTTTCACTGATAAGAAATAATAAACACTTGAGTCTGAACATGATCTACCATCTCAGGTGCCTTCAATCCAGACCCAGAGAAACCAATACTTTAGCAATAATATTTCAGAGTGCCTTGACATCCAAAGGCAGAACCTGATTTTATTTCAAAAGCATAGCTATGAAAATGGTTGTTAATTAAAACAAGAGAAGATGAAAGTAAGTGTCTGGAAACGTACAATGTGACTAACAATATTCTTAGTTGTCCTTAGCAGTGTTATAAAATGCAGTGACAGGCAAGAACGCAGCATCATCATTTGCCCAAGGCACTCCTGGCCTCCAAACATGCAGTGTGCACAAGTTTTCAGACTACTACAGGGTTTTTTTCTATGATATCATAGACGTAGTGATAACTTCAAATAGATAATTCTCCACCTTCATTTTCTGAAAATAGTTTCACATGTTAAACCACAAAGTCAAGGATTACAATCAAACCCAACCAGGGAAGGTTGGGCCCAAGGTAGGACAGAAATGAAGCATCAGTAATCTGAGGGGACAACTCTTAAATTTTCTTCCTGCAAGTGATGTCTAAATCCTGAATAGTATGTTACACTGGTTTCACAGAAATCAAACCTTTACCCCATAGACACAAAGCTGTACTGTACAGATGATTTTTTTCACATCAGCTTTTTCTATGGAAGAGTAGGAAAACCAGTTCTTTTTAAGACCTGTAAGTCTCCTTGATGTCTCTAAGATGCTTCATTAAAGATTTATTCCTATAAAGCTTTTAAAAAGACTGCATTGACAATAATCCATATGAGGCATTAACCACAGGGTTAATTAATGTTCTGAAACAAAGAGTAGTATGGCAATGTGATAGAATGTCTTACTGTAACCTAATTTCATTATTTAAATGGTGACCACAGACACCCATCAGATTTTCACCCAGCTGAAGAAGTGATAGAGCAGCTCTGACATCCACAGGCACGGACAATGACAGAAATGCAAAACACTATTACTCTCATTCAGTTGACTGTACATACAGCTGCAAAGTACAGATAGTTTTTAAGTCAAAGGGTGACAATGTTAATAATTCATTTTCAAAACATCTTAAGAACACACAGCAAAAATATGATTGTCAAGTAAACACAGCAGCACTAAAAAAAAGGCAAAGCAAAAGTCTACCAAGAAGCCTCTAGAAGAAATAGAAGACTAGTAGGACTAGAAGAACTAGTCCTCAAGGTTTCATGACTGTCCTCTCTAAAATACTAATGAACATTCTTCTGCTTGAATTTCACCAATCATTGCAATTCAAGAAAAATAAAAATAACTCCAGCCAATCTAGAGCATCACCTAGAATCTGACCCTCTGCTTTGGTCATAAAGCAAATTCTCAGAGATGGGTTGCAGGACTGCACTTCACTTGCTCATTTCAGGAGCATTTTTTGTATTTTGTTATTGTGTAAGACATATGGCAGAGATGAAGCTAAGCTTCCCAAATAATAACTTGGGAAACTATTAAGCTGATCAGATAGAAAAACATGTTGAATAAATGATGCCTCAAATTATTTCTCCTTTTTAAGTTCTTAATGGTATTAGTTTTTATAAAAGACTGTAACCCATTTTTCACACAACAACTTCACTTAAAAAATTTATTTGAAATATCCCAGCAAAGACTAAAACATAGTCACAGCACAATAACCATCAGTGAGTGAATTCTTGGTGCTTTACATTTCAATAAAACTTATCCTGGGAGGATATCCAGGTTTTTTAAAAGCCAATTAATTTAGACTCTTGAATGAGAAAGGACTATACAATCATACTCTGGATCATAAAAGGTAAAATGTTCATCCAAGGACAAACAGTAGCAAATATTGAAAATCCATTGACTTCCTGGTTTACAACCTGTTCACTCATCTGTACAATTCCAGTATTTCATTCAAGATAAATAGCTATAAAATAACAGCATGCCCCAGCTGTTCTATACAAACTACAAATGTACCATTCAGCAGAACATAAGCTGTCTCTGAAACTTTCAGTGTGAGGCCAGTGACAATGGGATCCCCCACACTGTGAAGTGACTTGTGAGCACAAGCACATGCAGTGCCTGGGGAGAGAATCAACCAAGAGCCCAAGGCAGCAGGTGCGGAGGCACTTGGTGCTCCTGCAGCATGCAGCCAGCAGTCAGCAGCGTGGCCTGCTCTCCAGCAAGGTGGTAAAGCACACACACAGTCCTGCACAGATGGTACAGAGCTCAAAAGAGCTACTCTCCTACATTCCCCCCCCATGTACACTTCTTGGAAAAATGCCCAGAGCAACAGAATATTCACAATGGCCCGTAGGAAGGACAGAGCTCCCATTCATTAAGCACAGCTAAGCTGTTGTACAACTCTGTTTTCACAACAAAATTTTCAAAATTCCAACATAAACAGCAAGGATTCTTACCCTCCAGAGCAGCTGTACTTGAAAAGTATGCATATATTGCATCTCTGTATCAGCTTAAGGTCTCTCACTACTTTGAAAAGATTGTCTTATTTGTGATCCTTAAGATACACCCAAGAGAAAAATTAATGAGACTATGCATAAACATCATGAAATAGTCAGGTCTGAATTAAACTTTCCAGAATATATGAGGGGGGAAAAAAGGAAAGGGAAGGGAAAAAAAAAAAGAAAGCAAAAGAGGAATTGAAGAGAAAAGAAAGCAAAAGAGGGAAGGGAAGGGAAGGGAAGGGAAGGGAAGGGAAGGGAAGGGAAGGGAAGGGAAGGGAAGGGAAGGGAAGGGAAGGGAAGGGAAGGGAAGGGAAGGGAAGGGAAGGGAAGGGAAGGGAAGGGAAGGGAAGGGAAGGGAAGGGAAGGGAAGGGAAGGGAAGGGAAGGGAAGGGAAGGGAAGGAAACTTATTCCTGCCAGGGAAAGAATCAGGGTAAATTTTGCCCAGTCATTTCACCATTGCTTCATTTTTTGCAAGTTCTTGTATAGCGTAACTACTTGTCTGTATGTTATAGAAGATATCCTTTAAACTGCTTTAAAAAATCTATAGGTATCACAGTACAAAGAAGATCAGCATTGCAAATGTCAGCCTATGCTAATTTTATCAGAAATAGTGAGAACCCTACCCTAGACAACAATCTGCTTTTTCTTGAACTTATTAGCAAAGCACATTAAATGCACAGAATAAAAAAGGACCAAAAAAAAAAAAAAAAAAAAAAAAACCAACCCAAAACAAATACCTGGTGAGCTCTTCTTTAATCTTCAAGGGTTCATGTGGGTAGAATTTCACTCTAAAGCACATGGTATATGGTGGATGAGCTGAAACATTATAAACAAAAAGCATGAGAACCACAGTAAACAAACATTGCTTAAGCCACTCTGAAGGAGTGACCTTAAAGTCACTTACTAAGGGTTAGTTTAGGCAGAGATTCAAACAAGGGCATTATTATATATGCTTTATTTTGGGGTGGCCTTTAGTGGCAAATGATAAGCAGTAAGCAATGATAATACTACAAAATTTAAGAAATTCATTTTGTTAATGAAACTAAAGACAGTAGAAATATTTCTGTTCCCAGTATTTAATACGATTATAGTACCCAACTCTGAGCAATGATATCAGTACCAGGCTTGATGTACAATCCTTTCAATAGAAAAGAAAGAGGGTAAAAAAGAAAGGAGAAAGAGGAAAGGATCACAATAACAGGAAATATTTCAATTTTGCAATCATGCCTCTCAGGCACTTTGATTTAGAGCAAAGTGCAGATCTACAATATTCTAATTAGTTTTAATATATTTTGGTCTTGGTATATTCTCAATGTACACAGACAATTTTAAATTTCCAAAACCTAGAAGAGATTGTGCTTTTACGGCAGGAAAAGGGAAAGCAGAAGAAAAGGGCAAGAAAAAATTACAGAGAAAATGGAAGACATTACCGGGTGAAATCAATAATTTCTTTTTTAAATTGTAAATTATAACAGTAATTAGTAAGCTACCAGAACATTTTACTGTACCATCTTCTTAAGCTCACCAGTGGTGATTAGTTCAACAATCATGATACTCTTCAAGCTACTCTGACTGCAGTATCTACGTGTATGCTGCAGTGTTTCAGAAACACATCC
The DNA here is from genome assembly GCF_051311805.1 of Agelaius phoeniceus. Lineage (NCBI taxonomy): Eukaryota > Metazoa > Chordata > Aves > Passeriformes > Icteridae > Agelaius > Agelaius phoeniceus. The sequence continues at coordinate 57,530,642 of NC_135303.1, read as the reverse complement.
CTAGATATCACATAGTTCCATGTGATGTACAACAGCAATAGAAAATAAAAATGAGTTAAATCTTTTGTTATGGTTGGTATCTTTTGGAAGACTCAGCTCTTCTTGAAGATAAAGGAATATTTTCCTCTTTTAAAATCTCACATTGTACTTATTTTAAGTACAGTCAGTTTCCACAAAAATTGCTGGTTTAATTTTTTTTTCCTTGTTTAAATAACTATTCATTTAAGACACAAGGAAGAATTTCAGAAGGGATGGGAATGGAAATATGAAAAATACAGGAAAAGAAAAAAGCAAGTAATCATTAATAAATAGAAATTAAGGGGAAATTAGGAAAAAAAATTAAGCCTTTGTTGTTCTCTATAGATGGTTTGAATTTTCACAGTTTTCATATCTGGAGAAGCCCTCTGAAAGCTAGAGAAACACTCAGTCTGTTTCCTGTGGGCTTTGCTGTCCTAGATGTGACTGCAGCATTGTCTTACAGTGACTGCAAAACAGAAGACAGTGTTATGTCTAAACTGCCCCGCAACAGCAAAGTAGAAGGTAAAGTGAATTCACTGTCCCAGAAAGGAAAGCAGCCATGCAGAAACTCACTAAGGAGTCATGTTGCCTGGACACAGCAAAAGATAACTTAAGTAATCTTAAATGTTTCTGTCACTCTTCAATAGTCATGTTAAAACTGTTAAGGGAGGAAATTTTGGAATACTGTTCCAGTTTAAAAACGTGACAGGAGAGACAACCTATATTAAACAAGCAAGAGCTCTTCCCCTGGAGAAAAAAAAAGGGAAAAAAACTCTCACTTTTAAATGTTTTGGCAGATTTAGAATTAGTTTGGAAATAGCGATGAAGATAAAAGAATAGCTAATGCATATGTCTTCAGGACCGTAGCAAATGCAAGCCTACTGCAAGGCTCCAAAAATGTACTGAATTTCACCCAATTTTCCAGATGTCAATTAAAAAAAAAAAAAAGGAAAATTTATCAGTGGTAAAAATAAATAAATAAATAAAAGTTACAATAGAAGAGTCCCATTCTGGCAGTATATGGTAAACACATAAAAGTATCAGATGCCCTATATGTAAAGAGTATCACAGTGAGGAATTGACGACATACACTGCACTATAAAAATAGGCTACATTCATAGGAAAGGTTAAAGTAGGAAATGTTTTACTTGAGCAGAAGAACAGTATGTGACAGAAGTACACACCAATGCACAGGACATGCAGGGGATTTGTCAAGGCAGCTTAAAGCCTATTTCTCAAATCTTTTTCTAGACTCAAGCTCCTGTAACAATATTCCTCCTCAGCAGTGCAGCAATACTATACAAGTCTGCTGCAGCCTGCTAAGCCAAGGTCTTTTCTCTATTGCTGTGCAAGAATGGAACAAAAACAACTTGCAATTTGAAATGGTAAAAAAAATATGAATCTATCCATCTAATTCATCTGTGGAGATAAAAAGGTTCCCTGCAATTACAGGAGAGCGTCTTTGTCTGTTCCTTATTCTCAGCTAGAAAACTAGCCATGATGAACATTTGAGTGGGAAGAAGGGAGCCCCCAGAGATATCCACTTTACCCTCCATCTTAATTTTAAGGTAGATCATAAGCCTAATGTTCTTCCGAACAGACATTTGATAATATGTGAATGTTCAGCAAGGCCTTTTTCTCATACATTTTACCACACTGGGGAAACATGCATGAGGACTTCATGTTCTCTCTTTGGTTTCTCATAGCGGAAACCAAGACGGGCATTGAATTTTATCAGCTCAAGAGATGTGATTGTCAAGCCAGATAATTTCTCAATTCCTTGTAAGTAAAATTACTTTTGACCACTTCCATATTAAAGTGGAGACATTAACAACAAACCTTCCCAAAATAGAGCAGAATTGCAGAAGCCCATTTCATCAACACAAAACTATCAAGTCACATAATCAGTTTTTTAGTAGCTATTTCTTATAAGTCTTTTCTTTCAGAGGGTCCTTTATCTCTCAGATAAGAAGCAGCTAGCATAGCAAAATGCCTGAGGCTCTGTCAGAATTTCCTACTATCTGAGTTCACTTTCTCACTAAAAACCATTCACAATTACAATAATTTCAAAGGACTTTAGTGTGGAGAATAGTATTGACAGCAAACTCCATTGAAGCAGAACCTTTAATTTGCCAGTTTATATGCTAACAGTACGTAAGAGGTGAAAGAAAAAGTACAAATAAAATCATTTAAGTTATGTTAAATGCTGAAACAAGTAATGATCTAAACTCTCATGAAGGAGCTACACACAGAGCATAGTTTTCAAGGCAACTGGCTGTATGTTTTTAAATTTTATTTCATTTACATTTAACTAAGATACAGTATTCTATGTACATCAAAAAGGAAGGATCTCCCTAAAGTACTCCCAAACCTACAACACCATGACAAGAACAAAGAGGAATATGGGAGATGCCTCCCTTGGTACAGAAATCAGTAAGTAAGGGACTGAGTCTCACATGAACTACTTTTAAGCACCCTACAAAAAAAACCACACATTTGTATTACCACTTTCTTCATAGAAAAAGAATCTGAAAAAATAATAAAATATTTATGTGTGCTGATTTTGGCTGGGGTAGTGTTGATTTTCTTTGCAGTGGCTTGTATAGGGCTGTGTTTTGGATTTGTGTTGAACACAGGGTTGATAATACAGAGAAGTTTTTCATACTGACACCCTGGTGAGGAGACTATGAGTGCATGGGAATTTGGGAGGAGACACAGACAGGATGGATGACTCCTGCTGACCAAAGGAATATGCCAAATGACATGACATCATGTGCAGTATATAAAGTAGGAGAAAGAAAGAGGAAGGGGATATTTTGAGTAATTGTCTTCCCAAGTCACTGTTACATGTGGTGTGGCCCTACCTGTCCTGGAGATGGTTGAACACCTGCCTGCCCATGGGAAGGGCTGAATGAATACCTAGTTTTGCTTTGCTTGTGTGTTCTTTTCCCTTCCATATTAAATTTACTTTGTCTTAACCATGGGTTTTCCAGCTTTTACCCTTCTCTCCGTGATCCTGATTGTGGGGGACTGAGCAAGTGCCTGCATGAGGCCAGTTGCTGGCTGGGGTTAAACCACAACACTATGAAAGATGAAAATAGTTTTTAAAAGCTGTTGAAAAACTTGATTGAAATTTTACAGGGTTCAACCAAATAGAGAAAAATGGAAGCTTCTCAGTTGACACTTTTTGGAAAGTTTGTTTTTCACAATTTCCTTTTCACCAAGCACAAATATTATGTTCTATAATGCACTGCACTGTCAGTGTACATGAACATGTGTACATGAATTACACATGGATACTGAAAGCCAAAAGCAGATGTTAAAATTATCTTCATAGTCCTGAGAATGCAACTTTGCAGAATACTTCCTTCATCTCTCCTTGTTGTTACATATTCTCTGAACTACAGATTCCTACAAAAAGTTAGTGAAATTTAAGAAACAAACAAGCAAGAAAAAATATTACACTCAAATAGTCTTTGTGTTCACTATTTCTGCAGAAGCATCTCTGGGAAACCATTAAGAAATACATAGTTGTTTCCATATACCTGTTTCCTTTCCAGATGAATCAGCTCTTTATCCATATTCCTTGCTGAGCATTTTAAAGACAGGCAGAAAATTACTCAGTGTTTTTATGCATAAGGGGTACCTGATCTATCATAAATCTCAAATTAGGGCTATCCCAAATTGCACTCATTAGTTACAGAGCAACACAGGGCAAGGTGGATTCTTGTCAAGTGTTTATAATAAAGCCTAAAATGCTGTTATGAAGTATTCATGAGGATTATAGAATACACAGCATTCATATTAGTGACTGAAGGATCACACAAAACTCCTGTTGTATATGTATTTATGAATTTTTCATTGTATATGTATATATGTATTTATGAATCTCACATTTGATTAAAATTTTCTTTACATTTGTACTGAGATTCCCTGGTTCATTCCATCTCCTTTCAGGTTTTAGGACAGCATTAGAGATCATGGAAATTAACTGAAAAATTCCAATGACCTGACACAGGAAAACATCCTTGTAGCATTACTCATTTAGATCATAGAATCATAGAGTGCTTTGGGTTTGAAGAGACCATAAAGATCATCGAGTTCCATCCCCTGCTGCCATGGGCTGGAACAGCTTGCACTGGACCAGGTTACAACCTGGCCTTGAGCACCTCCAAGGACAGGACACCTATTACCTTTCTGAGGAACATGTTCCAGTGCCTCACCACCCTCACACTAAAAAATCTTTCCCTAATATGTAATCTAAACCTACTCTCTTTCAGTTATGCAAGGCAACAAGAAAAACATGAAAATTTAGAATGCCTGAACATCAGAGCAACAGAAATTATTCTGTGTCACTGCCATCAATAACAAAACTCACATATTTGGATATTTCCCACCAAGCAGGTTGCAGGAGAGCTGCATATTATTAGGCAGAATAATCTTTAAAAGTTATTAAAAAAAACAGCAGGAGAGAAAGTGCATGGGAAAACTCTTCTTTACTTAAAACATTAGTGCTGATGTGACCCAGGTTTTGTACCATAACATTCCTAGACAGAAAATAAGCAACAAATTGCCAAACAGAGAACTTTACTGTCAGCATTTGGGAGAGATAACAGTATACACAAAAACATGCAAAGAACAGAAGTTTCTTTTAGAAGTTCTGTATCCTGAACCACAAAGATACAGCTTCCTTGGGCAACCTTCCAGAGAGTTTTCTGTCACACTGTTGGAAACACGCTGCTTGCAGCTGCTGGTCACCAATTGGCTTCAATTTGTACAAACAAGACTGGCAGTGGTTCAGGACATTTCTCAGAAACTGAATTTTTCCCTCTCAGGAAAAATCAGTGGTAAAAATGGCTGAGGCACAGACCTACACTTCATGTTAAAACACAAACATTACAATGACAATGAAAAATGAAAAGGTAGATGGTGAGACAAAAAAGGTACCATGCCTTCATTCTTTTTGTGTGGCACCAGAAATGCATTTAAATATAGTTTCATATGTGATAAGACAAGATAGAAAATTTTAGACAATTCTTCCTGTCATATACCAGTTACTAAATATGAATTTAAAGCAATTTTTTCCAAAGCCAAAGAAATTGAAATTGTAGCATATCACAAAAGATACTATGAACACGTCAGAGATTCAAAGAAACAACATTCTTTTTTACTTACAGAGATGTACTGTTGCCAGATTATGAGTTCTCTACAGCCTGATTATAGAGGGATTATGCCTGAATGATTAATGTACTACTGAGGCCCATGAAAGCTAGTACCTAATAAAATGTATAGTAGAATACTTCTACTAGTCAAACTTTTTCTGCTCCAAATATTTGTCAATATTGAGCTATGAATAAATAGACTGCAAATCCTGCTGCTGCAGTGATGGAGGAAAAGGAAACTCCACACATATGGTAGCTGAGCTCAAGAACAAAACATTTTTGAAATTTCTTCTGCACCTATGCAAGTGCTTCACAATTCTACATAAATCTAAACATTCAACTGAATTTAGAAGTTTTTGAGTCATTAGAGATTATCAGAGAAAATTATTCATTTTTTCCTGAATTCCTTAATGCAAAGAAATTAAAGGAAACTTCCATTTAGGACAGTCACTGTGAATAGCTTTCTGCCACCATTTCTCCCAGGAGTCATGTATACGTAACATATGTGCTATTAACCAGTCACTTCATTGCTTCAGTTTTTAGACTTTCTACCTTCTACTAATTCCAGTCCTCACTTGTGCCACCTGACACTGGGAAGTTTTCCAAGTGAGTATCAATAATTTCTTCTTCTGAGTTTAAACCTTTTCATAGTAAACTGAATATTTCTAGATCAACTATGAGTTAACCCTGTTCCTTTAGAATTTTTTTTTTGTTTTCTACATTAATATAGCCCACTTTTAGAAAAATAAGTCAAAAGATTCTTGATGCCAAATTCATACAAAAAATGTCCTGAAACCTGTGGGAGCATAATCTTCATGGATTCTACACATGTACGAAATATATATACATAGCTCTATTTTTTTTTTCCTTAAAGGGTTATTGTAGCAACTGAAGTCTTTCTTCTGTGACATAAGAGAAAGTTAACTTACACTAGTGTTTTTAAATATAAGTTGCCAACCCAACTTTTTAAACATAAATTGTTAATCCGACTTCTGTGTCCTAAATCTAAGGCTGGTAACAAAAATCCTTTGCTATTATCTCATTCTCTTTGGCAGTTGTTCTTAAGACCTTTTCACTATGATAAACATCCTCATGTTAGATGCATTTTATTTTGCTTTTTTGCTACATATTAATTTGTTTTTAGAGTATTGATTCGGATTCTATCTCAAAAGACACAGAAATCCTCTGATGAGGCCATCAAATCACTACATCTACGGAATTCATGGACTATCACCTATCACATCTAGGCAGCATCTATATGCAGGAAAGGTTGTTTTGAATACGTCAAAACATTCTCAGCACATCTGTTGGCAGAGCCCCTGCATGTGCTGCTTTGCAAAGTGCACAAGAGGAATGAGCCCTTATACTTTGTTGGGTGAAAGCAGTAACATAAATGCAGGGGATACATTCAGGAAACTGTTCTACTTTTGATAACACATTAGAAGGAAGCAAGAGATTAAGTTAATTTACAATTCTTACACTTTTTCTGTTCTTCCCTCTTTTCTTCCTTTACTAGCACTGCTGAGGAGAACAACTTCATTCTAATTTGACTTTTTTAAACTTAATTATTACTGGATAGTACTCCAGCTAGCTAAACACTAGATATATAAGTTCATATTGAATATGGCAGATATATGTGTATTGGCATATATACACATGCATGCATATACTGTAGTATGGCTGTATTAATGGAAGAATTCCTTGAAATATTCCATATAGTGTAGTCAACACCCAGTATTAACTGGTTTTGCATATTAGACAATCTCTTAAGCCTCACTAAATTTTAAAGCAAATACATTATCTCCCACAAAAAAAGCTCCTTGTTAAAACAGAAAACTGTATATGAACAATATGAGGATAAAATTATCCTTCATTTCATAAGATAGAAGATGGATAGATAGATAGATGGATAGATGGATAGATGGATAGATGGATAGATGGATAGATGGATAGATAGGGATAGATAGATAGATAGATAGATAGATAGATAGATAGATAGATAGATAGATAGATAGATAGATAGACAGACAGCTAAGACACAGCTTCTAAAGAGCCATGGCAATTGTCCAGAATTGCCAAATAAACTGCTGCATATAATCTTCTGAGTGCTAAAGCAGTTCTGTTTCCTGAACAGGTCTTCACAGTTGGACCATTTAATGGAACCCATAGGCCAGAAAGTAACATTTCAATAAGATAATTAAAATAATACATTCCTGGTTTAAAGACACTTTTTAAAACACTGATCTTAAGTCCCTCCCACCTGTGGCAGAAAGCTCACTGCTTAGCCCACGGTACTTGAGTTTGCTGGACAGTAACAATGATCTTAAGCCAATGCTCTACATTTTCAGGAAGCAAGGGGCAGTAGAAAGAAGGATAACTAGAAAAGACCCAGAAGCAATTGTCACACTCCATTTTTATTGCCATCTCCCACTGGCTGATGGCATCTGACTGAAAATGAGAGCTGGGACATACAGGTCTTCTGACCAGATCTGCCATCCAAAGAATGCTGGCCTCTGGCTGTAGCCATGAGCAGTAAGGAAAAGCTTTGATTGCAGAACACTGTAAGATGGTAAGATCAGGGTAGCATGGAGTTTTTAGGACTCCTTCATGTGCTAACATGAAGGACCTGTTTACATTGAGAAACAAATGAAGCTTATTCTAAATTACTGCATGGAAGCACAAGAAAACCTTCCATTATTTAAAAATAAGTTTAAAAGCATGAGTTTTCAAGACTTACATTTCATTTGCTTGAAGATGGACTTGTTGGGCTCAAGCCAGTGCTGAAAAGACAAAGCAGAGAGCAGAGGTTAATATCAATCAAAAATAGCCTTGTAAATGTAAATGGTACCAAAAATGAAAAGTAGGAATTTTATTTCACTGAGACATACATAAATGAGAAAAACACCTCTGTAATGGAATTGTACTGTATAAGCATACTTGATATCACCAGTGCCTTTAAAATAGATGTAGTTGAGATAGAAATAAGACAGATATTTCAAAGATATATTTAAAGGACTACAGACTGTAGTCCTCAGCTTGCAGTAGACATTTTAGTCTTATACTTTTAAACATTTTTTTCCAGAAGAATAATCATATCAGACAGTAGGAGAGACGATTCAGAAACTTTAACACTGTCTCTTCATTAGTGTTGTCTTCTACGTTTCTTAAAACTAAAGGATGTCTAAGTACTATATCCTCAGTCAAAACACAAGCAATTGTTCTCTTCTAGCAATAATTAAAAATCTCAAGGGAAAAAGATTCACTTTTCTGTGAAATGCTCACAATAACCTAATCATAGCTAATATACAGCAGACAGGTATGGATCCTTATCAGTAGGTGCATAAATTTACAGAAAAAGATGCTTTTGGCAGGAAAATAAGTTAGGCTCACACTTTACTTAAGAGCCTTAGCATATCCCCTGCTAGCACTAGCTCACCTGCTCAGGAGGATGTTTTGTCAGACAAAAGAACATGCTGATATTCAAGTGCCACTTCAGACCACAGCCAGCAGCTTTCGTATTATTATTTTTCATTTAAGCAAAAATCTCCACAGTAAAGTGAGATTTGTGCTGTGGAAGCAGCTGGTCGAAAAGCACAGCATTCAGTTTTAATAAGCATACTCAACACTGGAAGGCCTTGCAGTAAGGGGTTTCATTTTTAACCCTTTCATTCTAACTCTAAAACCCTTTGGTCAACTGCAAAAAGAAAACGTAGCATTTATTAAACAATATCCAATACTTAAAATATTGGATTCTAAAACATGGGCTACCATTTCTCCTCATAACCTTTAGCAATTCTACTACAGAGAAAGACCAGGGGTAGATATATTGTAGGAGTTGTTAATAACTGACAGAAAATTATTACTTTAAAAATTATGACATCTCAAGAATTCAGGTGCAGTCAGGATAACTGCAAATCAGTTTTCTGAAGGAGAACTTTGGAAAAAACAAATACCATTGAATGAGCATTTTCAATATCTGTGGTTTATGTGCTATGGTTGCTCAGAAACTCACACACAAATAGTCTACAGTAGTACTGGGGACAAGCCCTGCAATGTATTTCTATTTGAAGTTCACTTATCACCGAGAGACTGATATGGAAACAAAAAGCAACAACTTCAAACTTCAAACAACAGCCACAACACAAAAACAACCCTCCAACATTTCTTTACCTATTCTGTTTTCCCAGTATCTCTCTTTTTAGGGGAAAAGATGAAAGAAACATAATTGAATCAGCAATGACGGTTTCACTGAGTTACCAGAAATATCTAGCTCATTTCATTCTTTTTTTAGATAATACACATAAATTATTTATATGTTTCACTCTGAATAATGGGGGCTGAGAGTTGCTTATAAAAAGATAAAGACAATCTGATTTAAGAATTCTTATACAGTCTGCAATGGTTTATAGGTACATAATCCAGAATGAATTCACAGATAGGAAACCAAGACAAACCAATATAGAAGTCCACTTTCCCAGACCCACCCCACATCCACCAGGATCAGGCCAGTCCTAGATGAAGATTCAGACAGCAAAAGGGGACTTGGACAGTGAGCCATGCTGTACTGCTCCCAGGAAACTGAAAGTTAAGTGTATTCACCATTTTCATCTAGCAGAAACACAACACGATTTTCTTGATATTTCTTTTTGAAATACCAAGCTGGAGTATCAGCACAGACCAGATCAGCATTTAGAACTGTTTGGAAAAGTTAATTACCTATTACAACAAAGCAGTTAGAGATAAAAAAAAAGCAAATTTGCAAATATGAAACCCTGATACTAATCATGTGAATAGTGAAAGAGGGGAAGCATGGAAATTTCTCAAACCCCCAGGAATGCAGATTTACCTAACATTTCCAAAATCAAATGTGTATCACTAAGACCTGACCTTCATGGGTTAAAAACAGACTGAAAAGACACCAAGCAATTAAGCAATCTAGGCTTTCACATGGAGGTCATGGAAGTGACAGGCAGTTTCTACAAGCTCAGATTTCTGCTGTGACCTTCTGTTGGTGGAAGATTGCAAACGTGTACACAATTCAGCTGAATCTTCCAGAAAACAGAGGAGTTACTTCATAATTTGTGGAGACTTTCAAAGACACAGCAATTAGGTGCTTAATGCTCTCTGACTGTGAAGGGAAGATAAACACCTTAGTCATTGCTAATATTTCTGGAAATAGCCACCCCTATATTTGTTTGCATATTTCAATTTGAGTTTTAGGAAAGATTTTCCCGTGAGTACTTATCTTTCAGCCTTACAGCATTGACTATTAATAATTAATACCTGTGCCTCATCTCTACTATACAGTATCCAAGTTATATTTATTCCCAGATTAATTAGCTGTTATAGTTAGGAGGAGATTAAGGTTCCTATAAATTAATGAAGCTGTTTCTGCAGAAACTTTATATTGAAAATTTTTGGTTTTCCAAAATGCTCTTTTCATGGAGCAATATTTTTTTAACAACTTCCCTGAAAAAAAATCTTAGGTGAATGAAAATATAACACCTCGAGCTGGCTTCTAAAGATAAATTTTAGAAACATTTTAAATGTTCAGCTGCAAAAAAAGTAATTAATTCACATGCCACACTGCCTTGCAAGAACAGGCCACAGATGTTTTCAACTGTTCATTGCAATGAGTTATTGTACCCTTTATTGTAATCAAAACCCAAACAAAACTACTCAGATATAAAACTGTAACTAGGGACAATAATCTTTCATTTCTTTACTAGCACTAAAGTGTGCAAATCAGCGAGAGGAAAAAAAAAAACTCCAGCAATTTTAAGCAGTTTCATCTCTGTCTTGTGTATTTGACATTGTAGTCCACAAAGCCTGTTTTAATTGAAGGATGGCCTACACCCTCAACCCAGGGTGTAGGCTTTATGTGTGATAGTAGCTAATGATCACCAGAAATCATTCCTGCAGGGGCTGAACTTCTTGTTTCATTGAAAGCATGTTAGCAACATGGTTGCTGCCCAATGAGGAAGAAAATACTTTGATCCTAATCCTGTTAACACATTGCCAAGCATCCTGAGAGGAGATTCATGTTCAGCACTACTAATTTCTAATCTCTTTTCCACAAGAGGTTTCAGTAACTGCTAGGTATCTCAGAGATCTGACAGGTGCTCTCACAGAAAACAGAAGGGTGAGAGAAAGATACATAGAAATCTTGAAGGTCAGTCATGGGATAGTTAACGAGTCTTGGTGCTTCAAGTGCCAGTGGTGCATAAGCAAACTGTCACAGATATCACTTTTGGTGCTGGATGATAAAATATGCTGAGCATCACCTTCTGACTCAGATTTCATTGCAACTGTATGCTGTGTTTCAGACTAGTGCAATTTTTGCTTTGTAAATAGAGCCTTCACCTCTGATCAGCCCTTAAGTGGCGCTGAGTAGTCATTAGCTAGGCCAGGTGTGTTCTTGCTTACCCACAAATGCTGAGCAGCTGATGTGCTATCAGCTTTCACAGCAAAAGCTCAGGGTGAACAAGGACACCCTGCAAGGGTAAAAGCACCATTCTAGAAACTCGATTTAACTCCACAAACACTGATATGCTTCTGGTAAAAAACACTTCAGCCTGTTTTGACCTGTTTCAAATGAAGCCATTCACTGAGAAGGTCTGAGAGGACCGAGCTTGGTCTTGATCCAGCACAGGGTTAAGAGTTTTAAATTAGAAGCTGTGAGGAAAAAGGAAGCAGTGATAGAATCAAAGAATGGCCTGGGTGGAAAGGGACTTTAAAGACTGTTTTGTTCCACCTCCCATTCCATTGACAGAGACATGTGTCATAAGACCACGTTACTCAGAGTTTCATCCAACATGGCCTTGAACAATCCCACGGATGGACCATCCACAGCTTCTCTGGGCAACCTGTTCTAGTGCCTCAAAGCACTGGAAGCAAAACAAAGTCTCATCTCTTCCCAGCCTAGAGGCTTTTGATTATGTCTCTGTGTTTGGAAGAGGAGCAGTTAGGAAGGGGCAACTGAAAGTGGCCAAATACTGTGAACACTTAAATTTCATTCAGAAAGCAATACTTAGCCAAGTGCTTGGATTTGCATACAGTAAAACAGAATCAGAAGAACCTGCAGGTTTTTCAAAAATACTTCAGACAAGGGCTGGATTGGAAAACTTTGTTTAATTGACAGAAAATAGCAGGAGAATGGAGATATGAAACACTGCTGGAAAATTAAAAGATTAATTTTATTGAAAACTCCTTATATTGATCTTGAAAATAAACCCTATATTAATAGAAATTAATATCTAATATTTTTCTTGAATTAAGAGCAAAATCAGGGTAAATTTGCTTTAGCTTCAAAGAAGGGACTTGCATAGGGACTGCCAAAAAAAACCCCAAACCAAACAAACAAACAAAAACAAGCAAACAAACAAATACCTATCCAAAGCTCACAGTAGTTCAGACAGGGAATTAATTAGGTGGCAGGCAACTCTTACAGGCACAAGAGATGCCAAAGGACCTAGGGTTTGTGTCTCCTTCTTCATGCCCTGAGGCCAACACTGCTGTCTCATGGTTTCAAGAACTTTTATATCAAGAATATTGACATTGTTCTGCCATAGCAAAAGACCTGCTCCTCTGTATTTTTTCCAAAATCAGAGCACCAATGTTATTTAGTGGCATGTTAATGAGAAAGAAACAAGGTACATCACTATCACAAACATTTATCTGGTCCAGAAAAGGTAGTCACATACACTGGAGCAGAATCACTGGTTCAGAATATGATTCTGAACTGGCATTTATTAAACAAATTTCCAAATTATCACTGCCGTATGTTCGAACTTATCCATAGTCTCTACATCAGCTGAACATCTGGCCATAAAATCTGCATATATTGATGGATACCTGAGCCACCATATTCTCAAAGAAAACAGGTTCACAACCAATGGGAAAAAAAATCTTTGTTTTTATCAATATATGATAATATTAAAGGATTTCATTTACAGGTTTACTAATCTTCACACAAGATATTTAGTTAGTAATATTTCTGCTGAATTAAGTATATATATAAGTATATATTCTCTTCATACTACTATTCATTTCTGTCAAATTTTTGTTTAGTACATAAATGCAGGTCTACTAGTAAAAGCATGAGGCCATTTAATTCAGCACTTAGTCTCTGAAAATGGTCTGAAACAAGCACTTAGAGAAAGAACAAGAGCAGTAGCTCCCATTGTGCTCAATGGGCTCCCAGCCTCCATTAAAATTCGTTTTAAATCTTTGTAGGCTTTTAACAATTTGTCCAAACTCCAATTTTTAACACTTCTTTCAAATTCATGACAGCTACAATGAATTTTATTACTGCCTATGTTTTCTAAAAACTATTTCTCAATACCAGTGACTTTACACTTAGTTTACTTTGAGTGTCTCAGTTCTAAGAATTACAGGGCAACTTTTCCCTGATCACCTTCTCCAAGTTATTTTACAACATATTTTTCTGTCTCATTTACTTTTGCTTACTCTCTGACTCTCTCTTATTCATTCTCACTCACCTCTTTTCCTAGACATATTATTTTTTACTCCAGCTCTGGATGAAATCCATTTCTATTAGATATAATTCTCACAGCCTTCTTTGTTCCTTTTCCAGTTCTATTATTTTGAACTAACATGACCTGAACAGCACACAGCAAGCAGCATTGCAGCAAAAGTTCATGCAAATGCAATAACTTTTGTGATAACTCTGCCCTGGAGCAGAGGTTCATGTGCATGGATAAGGATTAAGGTTTTTATTAACTTATAGCTCAGTTACTCTGGGGTTCTGCCCATAATACTTCTGTTCTACCCCTTCACAGAGACTGAAGATCTCCCAGACTGGTCTCTACTCCTAACTGTGTGGAGTATTGCAAGTCCTTAAAAATATAACTTCATTAAACTGAGGTTGCAAGTTGTCTGATATGTCTTTCTGCCAACCTCCACCACTCTCATGTGGGACTAGGTACACATTTTTAGAAACATGTATTAAAAAGCTGCTCTTGCTAAAGCAGAGATCAGCTGCACCCAAGATTTGATGACCTTTTCCCAAGGTCCCTCTGATGAGGAACTGCTGTACATTTTGTCTATAGCTCCCATTAAAAACAGAACCACTACTTCATGATAAAGAAATTAATTACTAATGGACCAGAGATTAATTTCCTTTCCTAGTAAATACTGGCACAATGCTGAACTACTTAGGTTGTAAAATTAAACAAATATTCTGCCCAGATAAGTGATACACTTTGGTATACACCACCCTTACTAGTGAAACAAATGAAATAAAATCTGACCAAAAAAAACCCCTATATCTGTGTCACCCTATTTTCAATTTTCAATTTTCATTATTTAAGCTTGAAAGCAAAATGAGAATTTTATCTGCAATAGTTCTTTAGGGGGAAATTAGCAGGCATGCCAACAAATCTATAGTATCCAGTGTCACCCCCCTATCAAAGCAGCAAACCAGGCTCTATGCTCTGGGAAAGTCAGAAAATTCCAGTGTACTCAAAGCTACCATTCAGGATCAGCTGCATAGAGGGAGTGTACTCATAGCGTAGTTTTACTAATTTGAAAGCTTTATTTTCATACAAGCACAGAGCTAAAACCACTGCGCTGCTCTGCTACTCCCAGACAGCCCTGCAGTACACCCACATGACAAAGCATCTTAATGCTTAAGGGTGATTATGATTTCAGACATCTCCACAGTGACAGGTAAGACTGCGCAATTGCTTCAGGGTCCTACAAAGCCTTTTCATGACATTTCCAACCTACACCATGGGTAGCTCCAAGGTATTTCTGTCCAACTACCACCTCAAACTTCCACACTCAAAAACAAAATCCCAAGCATTGTGCTCAGATTGATCCACTGGGAGTAAAAAAAAAAAAAAAAAAAAAAAAAAAGAGAGAAGTATTTCAAAGTTTAAATCATTGCTCAGATTGCTCAGGTGCCCTTCTGAAGGGACTTAAAGACTATCTTTTACCACACTAGCATTTTTCAGCTGAATCTCCCCTTGCACTCAAGAACAACAGCCTCTTTCAACAAGAAATCCACTCTAGAGAAGATGTTGAACAGCAACTTCACTCTGTCATCCTATTCTCATCTTGTATCAGTCCAAAACCATGAAGATGCTACACAATAAACCCAGAGAATACGCCATTCTGCATTTCCACAAGTGTGGGAGTGTGACAATTGGCCTCAATATGGTATCTAGTATATGGAAAGGTACCAGGAATAGTTCCGTCAGCAGGAGAATCAGTAACAGCCCGTCCAGGCATGATTCCTATTTGAAACTGTTAAAAAGTAAAAGCTCCAAAATGATTGTTCCTGTGTTCTTACAGTGTATCTTACAATGTATCAATGTCTCTTTATTCTCTTGAGATTTCCTGAGCTGGGTTTGGTTTTCAGTGCTCTCCTCAGTAAGAAAAATAACAGGGTTCTATCCACCAATGTGGCAGCTAATCTTCATGAACCCATAGAGGAACTTAACACATGAGAACTATATAGAATCATAAAACCATCAAGGCTGGAAGACATCTTTAACACCATCCAGTCCCATCCTTCACCCAGCACTAGCAATATAACCCTTAAATCACTAACCACATAACCCAGCAACAGATCCAGACTTCTCTTCAATACTGCCAAGGCTGGTGACTCTATCACCTCCCAGGGAAACCTATTTCCTGACCACCCTAACAGGGAAAAAAATTTCTTAATAACTAGTCTGAATTTCCCCTGTCTCATTTTAAGGCCATTTCCTCTGATCCTCTCACTGCTGGCACAGTAGAGGAAACCAGCGCCCACCTCACTACACCTTCCTTTCAGGGAGCTGTGGAGAGCGATGAAGTTCCCCCTGAGCCTCCTCTCCTCCAGACTAAACAAACCCAGATCCCTCAGCCATTCCTCATAAGACAGGTTTTCTAGTCCTTTCACAAGCCTTGTTGCTCTTTTCTGGACACTCTCCAGCACCTCAAAGTCCTTTTTAAAGTGAGGGGCCCAGAACAAACACAGGATTCAAGGTGTGGCCTCACCAGTGCCAAGTGCAGAGGGATGATCTCTGCCCTAGTCAAATTTTACCAAAAGTAGCTTCAAATGTTACTCATTAAATGTTCAAATGTTGTTCAAATGTTTAGAGTCAGGGAGAAAGGCAACATGACCCCACATACTGTCTCAGAAATCCACATGAAAAAATTAACAGTTAATATATGAACACTAGGAACTCCTTTGTTCTCAGTATCATTAGACATAAAATGGCATACCACAATTTACTGCATACTATTAGTACACCACTGACATTTTTGAATCTACACTAAGGCAAAGTTTCCCCAAAAGACCATCCAAATGTGACACTAAAAGGTACAACACGGTGGAGAACCTAGGGTTTTTAACTACTAGTTCAATTTGATTTTATTGTCACTGTTACTCTCCCATAGACATAAAAGAAAATAAAATGCTACCTTCTGTTAAGAGTGTCATCCAGAGTTTGTCTGGAGAAGAATATGGAAAACTATAGAAAATTTTTAAAGTTTATGTATGCTCAAAAAAGTTTAAGTATGTCCAAAATATACACACATGTTTATTTATGTAGGAGGAAAGGATTATTATAAAAGCAGAGTTGGGGAGAGGAAGAAATATATATTATTACTTATTTGAAAAATAACCTATAAAAACACCAGATGTTTTTGTGTATTTCAAATTTTTTTTTTACATAAGACAATTAGCTCAATTTTCTACATTTTTTACACAGTCAGAAATTCTGAATATTCTAAACATAAACCTTGAAACATTTAATTTTAAACATCTGAAATATTAAAACAATTAATTTTTTAACTTCTCAAACTCAATCAAACATTTTCATACTCCTAAGTCAAAATGCTACATTTTAGTAGCATACTCTACATTTAGAAGATATTTTGGATTAATTAAAGCTGGCATTTTTGCCTGCTTGAGCTCCCTCATTATAAAACAAAAAGACTGCAAATTAGCTTTCAGAGCAACTATGGAACCTTTGCACAAAAAAAATTAAAACTTAATAAAATGGAGGCAAGCATCACTGCTAGACTAAATGCCAGTGGCATAAATCTGCATAATTTTTCATATATATATTTGTGTGTGTGTACACTGTATAATAATATACTATTATTTTGTATATCACTGTTCAAAAAAATCAATCGAGAATAATTCACTAAAAGCCAGAATTAAATTCATGATTTTGGCAGTTTCATTTGGAACCAGTGATATAGCCCATTCTGTGCAAACACAGAGACTATGCAGTTGAATATAAAAATCTGCAACATATAAAATGCTACAACAGAGGCATTTAGCATTTCCAAGAAATTCAGCAAAGCAACACCCATTGTGTGCTATGTACGTCAGAATCAACAATAACCCTCCTAAAAAGAGTTATGCTTTCTTGTTTCAGGTCCTATTACATGCGGTTTGAAAGAACAGTCAGAAGATGGTGCTTAGTCTCCATCTTTGCTGATATTTAATATAAACCCCTTCCATAAAATTATAGAGAATTCTCCCAAAATTATTGACCAACCTGGTGAAAGATCCCTACTGCCTCCATTAGGACTGTCTCAGACAGTGCAGCTCTTACTACTGTAAGAACCACCTCCCTTGCTTAAACATTTTTTTTCTTTCTATTTTACACTCTGATGCATGTATCTTTCCTATCTTCTTAGCCTTTTAACCCTATCTTCCTAGCCTTTTTTTCCTGCACTAAAAGGGTGTGTTCTTCTTAGAATCATCTCATAAACAAGCTCTCCGCTCTCTTTATGCTTCTAATACACCTTCTCCCCTCTTTCCATCTTCAGTTAAGTTGATCTTTCTTGAATACAGATATCTAGATCAGAGCATCTGAGGTCTCGTTAGAGCCTAATGATATTTATACCTTCCTGCAAATACAGTCCTAAGAGAAAAACAAAGTGTTGTCTGTTACCATAGCCATGCCATGCACTAAAACCAGACAAGTCGATAGTCACTTTATTCGTTTTCCCACATCCCTTTATTTGTCTCTGGGACACTGAAGTACATTGTCACACACATTATCAACTAACATGACAGCATGAACTATCACTTTCCTTCAAAATAATTGTGCTTGCCCAAACCACAAGGTTTAAATTCGGAAAGCAGCTGTTGCTGAAATCCACCTACTGATCTTTGCTGGGCTACTGTTTGTGTTCCGTGGCACATCTCACCAAGCTCTAGTAATGTACTGTGGAAAATGTGTGTCCCTTTCTCTTCACTGGGACCTGTAAGAATTCCACTAAGTCTTGGAAATTTCTTTGACCAAATTACAAATACACTTATTCCATGGAGATTTGAAAATTTCTTCTACAGAACTATAAGAACTATAAGAACTATAACTATATAACTCTTTAACCACATACCTAGGGAACTACTGATGAGTTTTTGTTAGATGAATTCCAGGCATCTAAACTCACAATTGCTAAAATAAAAACAGTGAGGAAAACTGCCACATACCTCATAAATTGGTACCTCATAAATTCAAAACTGCAATTTCCATAGTTTTTTAGTGAGCTGTCCTGGTTTTGGCCAGGACAGAATTAACTTTTTGCAGTAACCATGAGGTGGCAAAGCCTGGAGCTATGTGGGAGTGTCTGGGTTATCATATATTCATGTCATTGCTGGGGTGCAGAAGTAAGGAATTCTTGGGCTTCCAGGAAGATGTTTGCAACAGTATAAGGTATTGAATATAAAAATAGCTTATTTTTGTGAATTGTTACATAAAAGAATGTACATTGCTTTCAACTCATCAACATAGCATTTAAGTCTGTACAAAGAAGGGTCCCTTATAAATCATGTCCTAATTCATGACAGAATTTAAAATAAAGAAATAGAGAGACGTTATTGATATGCTTGAAAACATGAGAGCAATTGGTACTGGTCCATACTACACAGAATGGCAACAGTATTCTCTAGTTGTGGGATAAAAAGGGAAATGAAAACACAAAATTTTTTAGGTTATAACAAATTTTTTTTTCTCCAATTGTCTCGTGCTGCTAAGCAATAAAAAATTTTAGCTTCTGTAGAATCTTCCATAAACTTAGCACTAAATTACCTATACTATGAGATGTAAAGCAGCAACTGTATAGCCATGATGGATAAGACAGTGCAGCAAATTTAGCTAACAATATAGCCAACAGCTCTTTGAAATGTGGGAACCACATACAGTGTGATGTAATGGGCATCACAATCACTTCCAGGTTTTGGAGTTCTTTTCTGAAGTATCACTATCTTAAAGTATTTTGACAAAAATTTGGTTTTATTTAAAAGACCCTCTTTACTTCCGTTAAGTAAAATAACTTTTCTGTAGGTTTTTTGAGTGACTGTCAGAGAAACACCCAACAGAAGTGTTTATAAAGTTTTACTTAATTATAGCCCAATTATTAGCCCAACCTAATCTTCCTATCAATTCCAAAGAAGTGAACGACTCTATAACTTTTATGATTGTGAAGAATTAAGAACACTGGTGAAACTAACTGCTAATTATTTTCACTTTAAAAGGGGGATGCAATGGAAACTATTTGGTGTAGCTTTGCAAAGCTTTTGCAATTCTATAAGGTTGAGCTGATGGTGATAACCCAACCCCTGTGATTTTTGACAAAACTAATTAAGGTGTAGTAAGAGGTATCCAGCCAAATTATTTTTTTCATTTTCAATCACAGAAGCTTCAAACTGGTAATTTTTTCCAGAGATTAAATGCCTTTATATGTACCCAAGATATTTAAAGTCACATATCGAAGTCTTAATACTGAAACCAGCAGGACAACATGGTGAAGAAGCAGTTCTGAATTTCAGTATCTCAGGACTTCTGCTTTCTGTGTTCACCATTTGCCCCTACTCTCATACAATCTGAAGCCATGTAGGGGTAGCAGCAGCAAATCACCTATGAAATATAACCTGCAGAACCACCTAACACCTAGGAAGGATGACTAATTGCTGTACACAAAAATGTCTAGAGCACAGGCCTGAGAACTTTTTATTGCAGAAATGTAAAGATGCTTATAGGGAGGACCAGCCTGAAGAATCCTCCAAAGCTTGACAAATCACATCTGTTTTCTATATTACAGATTTTAAGTCCAGGTACCCTGTGATGGGTGAAACAGAATGACTGCTTTTACCTGATAAACATAATAGGATTTCTTCTTACATATCCCAAAAATCATGCACTAAGAGAAAATTAAAAATCCCAAATTCCAGCACACGGTCAGAGCCTAGAGCTGCTCTGCATTGACTGAGTCATGCCTATAGATTCTTTTCTAGTTTAAGTGCCCAGAACTACACAAATCATAATACATAATAATACAGTAATAGCATGATAATAAATAGATTAAGTGAGGGGGAAATTAATTTAATAATGCCACTTTAGGAACCTTTACAGATTACAGCCCAAGTACAAATCCTCAGAGATACATAATTTTGCATCAGAACACACATTCTTATTAAAAAAATATCAATTAAGTTTACTTTAAAGCAAATTTAGTTAGAGATTATATACATACCCTCTGCTTCTCAGGGTCAACATATCGAATGCCAAAATAGTCTTTTTCCAGCAAGCTGTAATAGTTGCAGATGTGATCGATAAGAAACTGACCTTTGGTTTCCCTCTGTAAAAAGATAAAGAAATTATACATTATGTTGAGTATTCTGATTTTGCTGTCTACAAATCTATACAAAGTGTCAAGGAAAATGATACATGAAATTTGTTGTTATTCAGATGAGGACAAGGATTTAAGTGTTTATTGTCTCTATAAGACTCAAGAGAGTAATGATCAATACACTCCCTGCACATTCACAGATTGATTAAGAAAATATCATTACTACTCCTACCTCAGGAAAACTCATGCTGCTCTAATGGCTACAAATTTATGAGATTTAATATGCTACTAGCAATCATGTTTCCACGGATGCTATAATGGCATAACATTTACATACGGAATTTCAAAACCCTTTGTGGTTTTTTATCCCCCAAATTTGAAAGCAGATCTGAATGTGAGTACTCTATTGGATCTTTACACAATGCCCACAGCAAGAGAGGTCTGATCACTGATTCCCTCCATTAAGTCAAAGCTACAGTATAAAGAACAAATGCCCGAATGACTGAAAGAGAAGTTTTCATCTTTGTGTTGTCACTGGGTAACCACAGCCAAATCTTACTGTTACACATGATATTTAGCTAACAATCTCCTTCTTTCTTTCTGTTTTCTTCAATCTCAAGAGTGTGGGTTTATTCTCATTTATCTGATGCTTAATATGGAGATCCTACACGAGTTTTCACATTTCTTCTGACCCAGCTAATGTGAAGGTTCATGTGGGTTTTTTTCTGAAATGTGATTTGTGTCAGTATTAGCATGGGACTAAAGCTGTTTTCCTGAAATAGTCCCTTCCAAACAGACAACGAACGGTGCTTTACTGCACAGTGGTGTCAGGTCTCTACATTTTTTTCCCTCTATGTGTTCACCCTCATCCTGCACTGAGACATCTCTGCTGCAGACCAGGAGTCTCTACCCTTTGCTGACATGAAACAATTTGAATTCAGTTCTTTAATCTCTACTGAATAGAAACTACACAGGACATGAAATCACTTTACATAAAAATAATACTTAATTGTTTTTCTCCAAACTGCTTCCTGAAAACTTTAATGCTATGCCTTGTTCAAACTTTTTTTAAGAATTTAAGAGGTTGTTTAAGCTGTAAAGAGCATGGCAAGCAAAATTGAAGGGACAGCATCTATGTATCTCATGGGTACTTTTCAAGGCTGGGTATTGCTAGCATATTCATTTTGCACAGAAGTAGCTGAGCCCAAACCAGCACCATGACCTGTCAGAGGTCATGCTCTAAAGGGCAGAGGAAGTGATAGCCTGGGCATCACCACTGTTTGGTGAGATCTACTGCTTCCCACAGGAAAAATGAGACATGCTAAAGAGTGGACAGTTAGAAAATAATATGATCTGTGAACTAAATTTTTGTTCTCTTATCTTTACAGTTACTAAGGAATTCTCACGTAGATACAGTTGCTTATTTTTTGGTCTCCATCACTCAACAAACAGATAACTAAATAAAAAACACCCTCAGTTAAGGCCCTGACAGAGACATGCCTTGCCCTTCCGTATACTGAGGCTCCTGCAGACCTAACCTTGCCTGCCATAGGAACCTCCTCTCTTCCCAAATTCACTTCCAGACACAATGGAATTGCCAATTTCTCTACAGATTTCCTTTTCCTAGGAAGAGGAAAAGATGTGGCCACCTCTGTTTCCAATGCTACTGTGTAAGCCATCTGATTCCCCTTCTCCTATCTGTCTCCACCTTCTATCTCTTATAAATTTTAGTCTTGCACTCTTCCATGGTCTCCTACTTGCCTGGAGATATCTCTGCCTTGTCTGCACATGGTGCTTCCATAATTTGTTTTCCTATTTTTAAACAGTCTTTGTCGAAGGATGTTAACACATTTTGTCTGTTCAGTTTGTGCTCATGCATCCTCATGCTTTGCACCCTGTATTGTTACATTTTCCCATGTAACCTAGATGCAACAGGTTTCTTTCCAGCCTCAAGACATTTAAGAATCAACTGGTTTACTGTTAACAGTGGTTACGTTCCCTGACATTTCTTTGTGCTGTACCCAGTTACAAGTATGGGCATCCTGGAGACAACATAGAGAATGCTTTCCTCAAAAGGAAAAGTCCTACCAAAGTCTGAAAAATACAAAAGGAAAACTGTCGCTCTCCCTGTGGCTTACAAAAAATAAAAACCCATACACTTATGCAGCCATATTTCAATTAACTGCTTTCTTACTTAAAATCTTGTAAGTGTCTGGAAAGTTTTGTGACTATGAGAGACCATCAAAATATTGACAAAATTGCATGGTGACATTTCATCACAAAGGCAGTAGGGGCAATTATAAACACAGATGTGACATTTAAGTTGCATACAGTTTTAAACTAATCTACAGCAAATTAAATAGGATTGGGAAATAACAGCTATTAGATGACTCAGGTACAATTAAACATGAAAACAGATTTTACTGGCAACAGTGTACAAATGAAATCCATTTTTTAAAACACTGGAAATGGGGAAGACAGATTATCCATATTTTCATCTGACAACTTTAGAGGGTGTCACTGTGTTCTGGCTTGGCTATATGATGCTTGTATGCCCTAAACCAGGACACACTGGAAGAACAGTCAGTAATACAATCTTCTACAACAAACTACTAGGAGTTCACATTCTAATCTATGAATTTTAAAATTTGCTTTGCTTCAGTCACCTAAATAATCACAAATTTCTGAGCTCCTGAAGAAACTGATAAAAGCGTACAGCACATATAATGTTTATAAATCCAGTGACAACGTTCTCTTTCTAAAAGGAATTGATGTCCTAGTTTTCTTCCTTGGAAAATGAATGATGGAAACAAACCAAACTAAAAAGAGCAAAAAGCCTCCAAGCTAGATTCATGCTCTAGCTATCTTTAAGCCTCCCATCAATAAATAGAAGGGACTAGTTAATAATTCACCCTTGGTTAATATACCCACTTCAGTTCATTACATTTTTAAAAAAATTCAAGATGCACAAAAGTCAGCTAATTCAGCACATGCATAATGTAGTGAGAGTCCTCATAGAAAATTGGAAATGTTCCACTATTAAAGCCTTCTAGACACCTGAAATTTTGAAAAAAATAATGAGATCTTAATTGATGCACAGAGGAAAATACTTGATGTGGCACATTGCACATCAAGTCCTAATTCATAATAGATTGTATGACAAGAAGGATGGGCAATGGCAGTTAATTTTATTTTCTCCCAAGAGCAGAATAAATAAACATTTTTTACATTTCTCTAACAATGCTTCAAATTCTTCTGAGCTTTAGAATTTAATCATCTTTTTCTATTTATTACACATTACTACATATTACCATGCTACAAAAGAATATATTAAAACCCAATTTCGTTCTAATTTGTGAAAGAATCTGGATAACACAAATTAAGAACAGCTAGTCATCCCCAACAGAGCAAGGGAATGGATTTGGGTCAGAGAACATAAAACATTGCCTGAAATTTCAGACAGTTGCTATACAGCTTTCCAATTAAGCGATCCTTAAAAAAAAAGAAAACAAACAAAAAAAAAAACCCCAAACATACAAAAACAATCCTTAAACCCTTCTATACAAAAAAGTACTATGTAGCAATTCTGAAAAATAATTTTATATTACATTTTAGAATGTTTGTCAGAACATGAAAAAATTACATAATAAAGAAACCCATTATTTACAATACCACTGAAGAATTTCAGCCACAAACAACAGGAATCTGAAAGTAATAGTCAAGTCATATGCTTAAAATTTTCAGAGCTCAAATATTTGAGAATTATACCACAGTTCACTCAGAAGTTATCCACTATTGTCCATTAAAGAAGACATATGCAGGCAGAAACAATAGTCAGAAAAGTCTGTAAGTGAGATATATGAAATGTCCTGAATTGTAATCAACACATTGTGTTCAATTAAATAATATGATTAAATAAGCCACTTTTAAAAGTCTGTTAATTCAAATATGCCTTTCTATCTCAAATAAGAAATATTTTCATTCATATTTTTGTAACCCATGCACTGGCTTTAAACAAAGTCCTATAGTGCAGATATTCCACACACTTAAAAATTTGGAGATTTCTATAAATAAATTTCAGGAACGACTTTCTAATTTATTTAGATAAATAGGCACAGACAAGATGATTATGTTTTTCCTATGGCTGTATTTGAATATCTGACCTTAATACCACTAAAATCCCACAACAAACCCCAAGACATATGTAACAGATATAATACCATGTAAATGACAAAATCCCCGAACACACAAGGTCAGTTTGCAAATAACTGTTAAACACTGGTTTTTTTAAGCTGGATCAAAAGTTTTCCTTTCCATTGAAACAAATATGTATCAAACTAAACTAGCAGCTGTGACAAAAGAATTAAGCAAAACGGGATGTTCTGTGCTGCAACAAGATATGAAAACATGATCACACAGAGTCTTCCATTGATAGACTCAGAGGGCAACCTGAGTTTGTTCCTCAGCTCTAGGAACTGAGTAACAAACTGGAGAATGCTTCATTCTCCCTACCAGACACTCTTATTACAGCTTCCATTTCTGCAACTCTGCAAATTTATGACTGAGTAACCTAATTCCTTGGTAATTTCTCTGGTATACAGAAACTAACCCAAACAACAATCTTTGTAGCTCTTGCACAGTTTAACACATTATCCCCATCTTATGCTTGCTTTGGGGATTTTTTTTTTATTTCACCTATCTTGATGCAACTTAAAAAGCGAGGCAGAGTGTAACTTGTTCTACCAATTTAACAATTCTCCAATGACATAAAACAAGATCACAAAACCTTTCTGACTGCTTCACAAATCTGAAAATGAGAGGAAAACTACTTATAACATTTTAAGATCTTACATTCAGTGAAATGTTTTCCCTATTTGAATTTGCTTTACTGTGGAGTTCTGTGTCTATTTATCTGAATGTTGTCAAAAGGAGAGCAAGAATCACAAGCAGATTAAACACAATGTTTCTGCTCTGTTATCTAACCACTGAAGTCTTGCCAACTGTGCTTATCTCTGTCAGGAAGCCACTGAGTTTACTAAGAAGTGTGCAGAGTCATAAACACAGTATTTATTTGTACTGGGGATTTCAATCCTCATCCCATAAGTGTCTTTACTTGTGTGAACAGCACCCAGTAGTGACCCTGGGTGTAAAGCTGGTCACATACTTAAGTGCTTACTTAAGTGTAAAATCACGCACAAAAAAAAAAAAAAAAAAAAAAGAACAAACCAACCAAAAAACTATCAACACAACAAACAAAGCACAATGAAACCAGCATTTCTGTCTAAATTAATGGAAAGTCAGGCTCTCAGGCAAGGCAAGCATGCTGTTTGATTTTATATGCTTGTTTCCTTTGGTGTGCAACATATTTGAAGTTCAATAGATGTAAAAGAATTAAATGCATGTATTGAAGAACAATCATGATAGAACAGTAGAATGAAAACTAATCCAGTCAGAAAAATGGACAAAACCATTGTGCCTCTAAGGAGCAAAAAAAAAAAAAAAAAACAACAAAAGCAAAAAGCATTTTTATCCACTAAAAACTGAAAAAAGATAGTTCTGTTGACAATGTGTAACAATTATAAAAAGTAACGGAGTTAAACTACATCTTTGACTGCCATGTCTCACATTTTTGACTTTTCTTTGGACATCCTCTACCAGTGATAAGATCGTATTTCTTCTAGGCTTTTCATGAGAGAAATTACTTGAACAGCAACAGGCACATGTCTTCTATTTCATTGACAATGATTCCATAGTTCAGGATGGGGCCAGCTCTCGCACACCAGAGTTTGGCTGTGAAAGGACAACTGGGAGCAATCCCTGCTCATGCCCATTTTGATACAGCTATCATCACATTTGTATTTGTCTCCAGTCTCACAGCAAAAGAGTTCACTGAGCATCACTGGGGTGGTATGTGCCCTGGAATGGGATTAATTTAATATCCATCCTTTGAAGCTGAATAGGGAGGAGAACTAAGGGCACAGAGAAGGAAGACAGCTAGGCATGCCAGAATTTCTCAGTACCTTCTAGATAAATTTTTAATTATTGTCTGAATAACAGAATCTGGAACAGAACCTCATTCTGCAGCAACCAAAGTCAGTGAGGTGGAACAGACTCAATTCTGACATGGAAAAACTGGGCCAGCCCTAACCCTGACAATATCCAATGCCCTCTGCAAACTTCCTATGGCTCTTTGGATTTATGGATTCACTGAAACTACAGATGACAGCAAGTACTCACAAGATAGATACAGAGACAAGGTCCTTTGCCATTTTTTTTCCTTCTTTGGAAACAACAACAGGAATACATGAAAAGGTCTCACAAGAAGTCAATATTGAATAATGCCTTCAAAATATATAGAACAATAAAAGCATGCCTGTTTCACTCCTCAGCTAAAGTGGTATAACTCTTTAAAAGGGATTCCTTCCATCCATAAACAGCATCCTACAGTATTTTATACTATTTGAAAATACACCAGAAGAGTATACTAAACTAGAGTCTAGTCTAGTATATAACATTTAACCAGAAAATTTTCTCAGTTACAAGAGGAGCCAGTTATAATTTACTTCTTTTATTGTAGTTTAAGTCCCAAAATACAAACGGCAACTTTTGCTGAAAGAAAACAAACAAATTGGAAATTGAAGATTTCAATGTAAAAACCAGGTGTTTATCGCAGATTTTTCTTCTGTTAAGAGTGAATAATTAATTATATTTCTACAAACCTAAAATGAAGCAAAAAAAAAGGGCCAATGATTTTTAATGAAAGCCACAAAACATGACACTGCAATAAAGTAGCTGACATTTACTTAATTGTAAGTGAGTATAACACACACTATTTTATGTTAATTACCTCTTCTACATATTATTTTATATGGGTAACTAATATAAATGTATATGCAAAGTATATATTTTGTTCTATATACTAGTTACTATTTCTATATTAATTAAAAATCATTTCTATCAACATTATCTAATTCTAGAACTTAGTGAAGGAACAATTTTTAAATCTGTCATTTAATACATTCTATTACAAATAAAAGTATGTGAATAGATGATAGAAAACATTAGAGAACTAATGCCCTTCTTATTTCATAGGGAATTTTGCAGTCAGTAGTGATAAAAAATGCTTCATGTCTGAGACACAAACTACCTACTACTCTGGTTTTAGAATTCATTTGGTAACCTGGAATGGATCTTAAAGAATATAATTTTTGCAAATATATCAGTCTTTAAACTCAAATTTCTAATCTCTTAATTATCAATTGGGCCCTAAGCTATACATACTAATAAAGAGAACTAAGGGAAAAAGAACCCCATAAACAGGCCTTTATTTGCAGTTTCTTTTGGGGAAGAATTATACAAATATATTTTAAAAATAAAGGAGAAAGGAAAGAAAAAAGAATAATGTCTATGTCGGGAAGAAGAGAAATAAGGGAACAGCAATTTCAAGGGTGTATATGTGAATGTAGCTGAGGAAGTTCTGTTAATCTTCATTGAAACTGCAAGGCTAAAGGTTCAAGCATTGAAAATTTACCCAGAAATAACTGCTGCAGTGAGGTCAGAAACATACTTGTCAAATTCCTCCTATGTGCTATCTTGTTTGGAAAATGAGGATCATTTGAGGTTATTTTTCTTTCATTTACACTATTCATTTGCAACAGACAGACAGATTTGTCCATAAGACAGTATATTTTTATGCTCTCTTAAATTAGAGGTGATTGTATGAGGATAGTGATCAAAAAATAAGAGATGAAGAGGAAAAGGAAAAAATTACACAACAGAAAAAAAATCTCACAATGCCAGTCCCATGCAATGAAAACTATTCTAAAAGCAAAATACTATGGAAAATGAAAAGTATATTCTACTACACAGTAAAACCTGAGCAGCAGCAGTGAAGACAGCTAACAGCTTTCACACAATCAGTTCTTGACCTCAGTGATATTCTGCAAGTAAATGACTCTGACCCATGGGTAAGTTATAAATAATAAAAAAGAAATATTTATAGTTTGCATACTGCAGCTCTCAAAAGTCTCCACCAGTCTGGCCAGCAAGCACTGAGGAGACCACAAATGCAATATTCATTTACAGGGCTCATGCTCATTTGCTGTTGTGCACATGGGCATCACTTAGCCATTTAGGCTTTGTGTCCCTGAAGTGTGAGCCTCACAGAAGCCTTGCAGCATTAACTGCTCACTTCTGATAACAGCTTCCATTAGCACTGCATTTGTGATGCCATCTGAGACACTATTGATTTCTTAAAAGGAATTGAGTCCTTCTGTCAACAAATCTATCATTTTATTCAATATCCAGCATTGTTCAGCAAACCTGACTATGCTTTCTCTCTTTCATTCTTGACATCATACCACATCTAGGAAAGTGGACTAGAGATTTCAGGAATGAGTTCTCAGTCCCCACCTATGAAGCAACATAAAAGCCAAACCAGGAATTTAATAAAAAATACCTAATGTCCCCCAGTACAGGATGGTCAACAATCCTCCCTTGGCCTGAATCTCCTCAGTAGTTTCAAAAGACAGAAAAATCACTGCATATTCAAGTACAACTCCAAGTACCATTCTTTAAATATGCCTTTTCCAACAGATGCATAGCAGTCTGTCCTTATTTTACAAGAAATGTTTTTAAAAAAGAAAAGCACCAAAAATTCTTCTAGCCAAACAGACACCCCCCTGAGCACAGGCTAAAGGGACATTCAGCAGTGTGTGATGCAGCTCACTTGTGCTGCCCAGATGAAAACAGCCAGCCAGGGTAGTTGCCAGAATGCCCCTTTCTGGGCTCAGCTGCACATATTGTACCCCAACCATGGTAAGGGTCGTGTGGGAACAAACACACCTTTGCCTCCACACCAAGTGGGAGAAAAGGGTGGCTTGAAAGAAGCTATGAGTAGAGCGGGGGAACCCCTGCAAGCCCTGAGTGGCCCCTCAGCTGATCCCCACATGCTCCTCACCTCGGACAGGGAAACACATCTTGAATGTCTGCAAGCATGACACAGGATGTCACATGGTGGGAAGAATGGAGGAAGAAATCCAAGATCATGGAACATAATCCCTAGAGGGGATGAAGTAATGCCCATTTGAAAGGCTATTAGGCTGATGTGAAAGGCTAAGAGCTCACATAATGAACAGAATATACAACTAGATATCACAGAAATTTGATCCATCACTCTGTGGATAATTCCAGAATCACAAACCCAGCTGTATAGTCATTGATCTGGCAATATCATCCCTGGAGCACACCCAATCACAACAAGTCCTGCAACTCACAAATAATGTCTCCTGACAGACAAGACCCTCAGTCATGGTGAAGAAGTCACCAGCTCTCAGTGAACCAGCTGAAAATGCAACTCATACACTAATCTCATGTGATAAGGGCCCACATAAAATTTTTGGTTAATTGAGGAATCCTCACCATGCTATGCATTTGAACTGTCAGATAGACATACAATATAATTATGTCATTATGCCTCAGAGGACCTTGTGCAGAGTTAAGCAAAACCATATCATACCTACTGTGCATCTTCAAAAAATGCACATTAAAAAAAAAGATTTTATGAAAGAGGATGGGGATAAACACAAAGATCCCTCACCTTCTACTAATTTAGAATCCACCAACACACATTTTTTCAACTACTCATCCTGCTTACCTGCCTTAGGTAAGTAACCCCTTTCTATACATCTTTGGTAATATGTCAGAATGCTTAATCACTTTTCCTATGTGCTCTGACTGCAGAAATTTTGTAACTTCAAGGATCATGTTGGCTCATTTCCCACTCAGCAAAATGCTTCATTCCTGTACTTTCTTTCAGCAGACTGTAGGAATAATTTTACCACAAGAAATTATTTCCAAGCTGCTCAACTAGTGCTTTATAGACACATATGGTTAAATATATTTTCCTGTCAGAAATAATTACACAGTAAAGAATCTTTCATTAGTACTTTTCCCCCCTCATAATAATCCCAGTTGTTAAATGCTTGTTTTGAAGGAAAACAAACATTAAATTTGTAAGATTTGACATTCAATCTTCAAAAGAGCAAATTAATGGCGGATTGAAAACACTGAAGAAAGAAGTCCTCCAGAAGATTTCCTTGGACTTAGTGCCTACACCAATGCACCCCAATGGCATTTAATAAAAGCCAGCTATTGGCATCAGGGGAGAAACTCATTCTCTGTGTAATACAAATTTCTGTCTCCTTGCCAAAAAAAAACTCCCCAGCTCACAATTTTCTTTGCATTTTGGGAAAGCTGGATTGATTTTTTTCTTTCTTTCTTTCTTTCTTTCTTTCTTTCTGGAGGTCATTCAGTCCTTGAAAGACATACAAACTGCCTCATTAGCACTACCTAAAATAAAACCTCCATTTCATAGCATAGCCAGAGTTACCCTTGCATTTATAATCATCACCTCACAAAATTACAACTATTGTCTTTTTTTTCCACTCTTTAAAGAAGTACTTATAAGAATACAGATTGAAAACAACAAGTCTTTCTGAATTTCTTTTAACTATCATCACAAAAACCTAACACACAATAGAAATTCAAATAGAGGGCTCTACAGACTTATTCCATTAACCACAGCTGCAAAAAAGAAGATAATAAAGCAATGCATTTTACAGACCCTATAATTGTTTCACCTTTACTAGACTTTACTTTCTCCCTTACTGTGTCAGATTCATCTTTATCTTTCCATCATGTGCTCAGACTTCCTGTTCCCACACACTCAGCAGAGATCAAAGGCAAGCTGACCTCACTTTTTGCTGTTTCAGTAATTGGTCTGTTTTCCACATTTTTTAGTTGGGGAACATACTGACACACTATTAAAATGCATCCTTTTTGACTAAGTTGGGAACTCAGCATACTTTTTTTCTTCTTAGCAGTAGTTACTCTTGTATCTCTTTTAAGATGGCCTCCCCCAAAATAAATCCTAGGATGCTGCAAATGTGTCTTCCCATCTAGTAAAAGGAAAGCAAAGCCCTGAATGACATACCAAATGTATGTAACTCAGTTTTCCTGACCTTACAAATATACTATTCTGTCTATTCTTTCCTATCTATTAAGGACAAAATTTGCTATCTTTGATATTTATAAAATTTTAGCTCTTGGCTGAAACTGAATAAAAAAAAGACGAGGAGGGGGAAAAAGGACTAGAGATTATGTGTTTATATATTGGAAGTTTTCTCCCTGGTGGCTGGCATTTGGGGAAAGCCTTGAAAAATCAGTGGATGCAGAGGATGTTTATGCACACAATTTCCCTTATCAATTTCCCTTAACCACCCACATTGCCTGTTGCAACTGAATATAAAACCCAATAAAACAAAACCAAAAAAACAGAAGATGATGCTTAATAGGATTGCCTATATTCATTTTACTATGTGTAGTGGCAGATAAAAAAAACATATAATGGAAGCTACTTCCTGTATACAAATAACCACAGTTCTCCTAAGCAAATTTTTTTAGGGAATGTGCCTTGTTAACAGGAATTTAAAC
The DNA here is from genome assembly GCF_051311805.1 of Agelaius phoeniceus. Lineage (NCBI taxonomy): Eukaryota > Metazoa > Chordata > Aves > Passeriformes > Icteridae > Agelaius > Agelaius phoeniceus. The sequence continues at coordinate 57,498,366 of NC_135303.1, read as the reverse complement.
ATCAAACCACAACTTTTTAAATAAACTCCTGTTCTCACACAGGTGATTACGGAGTGGAAGGAGACCTGGCAAAACATGTAACATACAGTAACTTTCATAAACAGAGAGTACAGCTGGTTCCTAGGTCATTGTTTCATCAGAATGGTCTCTCTTTAAATTCCTGTCACATTTAGAATTGAAGAAGAGCAATAGAAAAAATCAGGAAGACAACCAAGGAACTTGAAAAAGGAGTGAATGGCTTTGAATATTATTGCAAAATAAAAAGTAAAGTAAGATTTCTTATTGTCCTCTGAGAGTAGAAAACCTGTACTAAACCTCTTGTAATTTGGGAGCAAACTAAGGCTACATTCTCCTCACCCAGGTCATCTATGGGTACTACAGGCTTATGTGAAAGAAAAAAACTTCTTAAAAAATGTCTTAGGAAAGAGCTAGGTGCACTGCAAAGCTGATATGCAGATTCTAAGAAGCAAAACTCTGACAGCTTTGTAACTGCTCTGCCAAAGCTGACTGCAAAACCTCAGGATGAAATTATTTTATAATGACCCTCTTTTTCAAAACTGGAGAAGTTATATAAATGAGCAGATGACACCAAAGAATAAAAGGTATCTTGTCTTGCAGCACAGGACAACTTTTCAGATTTCTCTTTCTGCCTGACACATCGGTGCAAAAAGAACTTTTGAAAAATAAAGCAAGGAACAAGCCAGCATGGAAATTGGTGAGAGAGCAATCAGACACTTCAGTGGCCTTGCACCCTTCCTTGTGGGATGCAGCAATCATCCTTAGCCATGTGCCCTAAGTACAAGGAAATCAGCAAGCAGAAGGAAAGCAGGGGAAGACCACTGGGGTTAGCTCAGTTGGTTAGAGCCTGGTAATGTCAAGGTTGTGGGTTCATCCTCCTATGAGCCATTAACTTAAGAGCTGGACTTGATGATCCTTGTGGGTGCCTTCTAACTCAGAATTTTCTGTGATTCTGCAAATCTCTGAAGATTTCACCATCAAGTGCTTCTGCTGCCATTAACCCAAACCCACCCATGTCCTGGTGTTCTCTGAAGAGCCTTGAAGAACAGACCTCACTGAAAACTCAACTGAGAATGCACCAGAGTTAAGCAAAACCATATCAGAGACACAAGCACCAGTAAACCAGGATATATTTTTCTAGAAAAGATGAAAGATTCCCTTTCATACAAGGCATTTAAACTTTATTTTAGTGCAGGAATGACACTCTGCTCTTATGCTGCCCAATCTCACCACCTAGTCTTCTCTAACCCTTCCCAGTTCTGCCTATCTTCCTCTTCACCATGCAGTGGGTAGCCAGCCTCAGGCCATGCAGGTGGTTCTCACACATCGAGGTACCCAGCAGCCAATCCTCTGAAGCTTTGTCTTCATCATCTTCTCTCAACAGCAAACAGAAACAGAAATATAAACTCTCCTGCCATGCCTATAACCCAATACACAAATATCTGTATTGGGTTATAGTCATGGCAGGAGAGCAGCACAAGTGGACAACAGTGCACAGCTGTCAGAAAGCACCAACCTACTGAAGGGCACAATTCTGCAGGATGGCTGAAAGGTGTTCCAGTAATTCCAGACATTACTACCTGTTTAAAACTGACTCCGCTGAACCTCTGCAGTGCATGGATTCATACATGGCTGAAGATACTAGTCTTGAAATATTTAATAAAGAATCTCTCATAGCAATGGCCAATAGATTAAAAATGCTGACCATCATCATGCATTTAGCTCATCAAAGGTATTTCCTTTTCTAGCTTATACTGAGTCTTTGCTACATCTCACACATACACACTCCATATTTTTTGTGCATATGTGTCTATACATATACATACAGGTACACACTTTGTATATAAATACAAAAAAGATGTCAAGAAAAAACACTAAGGGATTCATTCTAACATTAGAGAAGGCCATTAGATGATTTAGCTATCTACATAATCTGGAACAAACACAATTTTATCCAATTAACGTCTCATACTTCCCAGCCTTATCTTTTGTAAAATGAAATAATTGCATTTTTTTTCTACAGCATGTCTTCAGACAAGGCAGTCAATCTTGATTTAAAGCTTTTTAGAAGAGAGATTGAAAATATGCAGATTCTGATGCTGGTTAATTCTACTGCATTACGAGCTTTACAAAACAAACTTGGAAAAAACATGCTTTGATTGTAATGGCAACATAGCACCACTGAGCACCATAATTTCCCACAAACATTGTTACTAAAATAAAAATACTAAAAAGGAGAGCTAGCTATTTAGAACAATCTCTTTTCATCAAATGGATTTAATGAAGGACTTTGATCTATTTGACAGCATTCAAAAACTGTTATTTTAAAATGTATATATGCTGTCATATGTAATAATACTCACTTTATCACAAGCCAGAACACATTACAAAGTTTTAAGCACAGCTTTCCTCAAAAAGTTTTAAGGTGCAGTTTCATCCCTGTTTCACTGAGTCCCTAAAACAGTTATGACCAGTCAACCTGAAGCATCATATTGGGTGAAATTTTTTACAGATCATTCAAATGAAGACTTAAAATATACCTGCACAACAATCTATGTCAAACATCTACCTTGTTCCTCAACATCACCCTTGAAAATTATGCAAATCTTCACAATTCCAAAAGCTCTTCATATACTGAGCAGCTGTAGAGATTATAGGCATCCTTTCCCTAAAAAAATATGAAGGGAACAAAAAAGCATTTGAAAATTGGGAAAGTCTCCTCTGCCTTCCAACAGCTGATGCTGAGCTAGCACCAAGGAAAGCAAAAAAGGGGATGGATATAATTTTTATTCTTTTTATATTGTCACTGGAAACACCCAGTCAGTTCATGACAGACTAAAGAAACAGAAGGAAGGTAGGCAGCTTGCCCTTGGATGGAATTGTGCATTCCCTACCATGAAAACACAGGAAACCAGATGTCAGCCCCGGCTCTGTGACTGTCAGGATTCCTGTCTCACTCAAATTTCAATGTTACCCTATATCAGGAGGAAAAACAGGCACGGCTCCTCCCTCCTGGCAGAATCAAGGGAAGTCCTCAGAACCATGCACTGAATGCTTAAGCTAAATTTTTTATTTGTCAAAAAAAATCTCAGCCATGAAAATACAGAAAACAGATCCTGCTTACTGCAGGTGGCAATTCCATGCACTTTAGACTCCTTCTGGCCATTTCAAACTCTTCTCTCTTTTTATTAGAATATTACCCAGCTGACTTCACCCTCCCTCATCTACCACTTGGAACTATGGGTTCTGCCAGAGACCTTTGAAATTACCAGAAAGCTAAAACATTAAGATTCTTATCCTGCAAAATTATTATTGGTTAAGTACATTGTGCACATGAAAAAAAAATTACCAAAAAACCTCTGACAGATTAAGAAATTCACATATTTTTTCAGCTTCTTTCTCAAATCACCAAAAGAAAAATTACAATATTCAATATTCCAAAAAAAGTTGTACAACAGGGGCACGTCTCCACCTCTCAACTGCACAATCAGGTCACAGCTGTCATACCCCTCTCTTGTTTCACACCACTCTCTGTTTGGGTGATACCAGGAGATGACAATGATGACTCCCGTTATTGCACTAAAATTGTTGTGATATTTGATCTACTCCTGAAGGAATCATTTGCTATAAAACTGGGCACTAAACTCTAGTTGAACTTAAAATTTTACATGGAAACATGAGACCCAAGCTAAGGCAAGTGCACACATCCCCTCAAAACACCACCAAGAGAGAGAAAAGAGGGAGACATATTGTGTAAATGCAGTTTTCTTTTCTTGAAAGACAACCTTCCTGTTTGGGGAGTGATTTGTATATGCTTGGAAAAGAATCGCAAACGTGCCATGTGATATGCAGCAAATAAAATACTGCAATCAAAACAGTTATCAATAAACTATTAGACTTCAACAGTGTCCTGCCAGGACTTCATAAACCAGAATTCAACTCAGCTTTTCTCCTGAACATAGAGATATTAATCTGTGTCAAGGACAAAGTTTAGCTTTCCTAGTACAATACTCTTCTGCCGATACCACGGAAAAGCAAACATCTAAAGGTCATTTAAACTACAGGTTTCAAATTTTAAATTGCAAAATTAATCCCTTTATTACAGAATTATATCTGATCTACAATCAGTACAACACATTCTACTGAAATGGCTTCATGAATCCAGACAATAAAACATAAACTGCAAAAGCCAGTTTGTTTTACTGTGAAGATCAACATTGTGTTTAACTGCAGCTGCAAGACAACACAGAAGAATATCTGCTGTCTGAATTCTACACCAAATGTATAAATAGACTTTATTCCGATAACCTATGACAAGCATCTGACAATCTTTTCCATTTAATACATTTTTGTGCTTGGTAATCCAAGGTTTAATGACAAATTGTCTCGATTTAATGAATTATGTTTTGACAGTTTTCTGCCTTACCACTTGATTTCCTATCATGTGAAAAAATACCTGTATTATACTCTTCGCATCTTGGTGCCTATTTTGCTACAGCAAGTCATTAGGTACTGTCAAACTCTATTTTATTGTACTCTTCTAGCAATGAACACCCAAAACACAGCAAGAAAACCATCTGCATTATTCAGCTTGATAATCTAATCATGCATCCATTCCATCCACTTAACAACAGCATTTCAGTCAGGAAGACAGTCTTGCTCCAGACTAGCCTGAACAATTAGCCCCTCTGCAGAGGGCAATTTCTTATTAACTTTTCATCTTAATAAGATGACTGTTTCCTGGCAATGTACAAAAACATAGGTATAACATAACTCCTCCGGAAAGGAGCTGCATTAAGGATGCAAAAGGATATTTAACTGGCAATAGCAGCATCCCAATTGCTAGCACATTCACAGAAAACATCTGAATAAGAAAGGTATATATTTGTTTTCTTGTTAAGACTGGATTCATTTACTCAGAATGAAAAGGTAAAGAGCAGCATCAGTGAATGCCAGAGCATGTCTGCCTCAGAAACATGACTTGGGAAATACACTAGCTCTTTTCTAGATACATCCTAAGTTAATAAAAAACCCTACTCTTGCACCTGCCAAAAGCATCACAAAAGGGCTAATAAAAGGCAAACTGGAAACTTTCTTGCCTATACTGGCTTCTTAGAGAACCTCACAGGTAGTTCAAGGTCTTATTCAGACTATTAATCATAATCCAATATATCCTAAAGACCACATAAAGGAAATACGGACAATATTTTTATCCCCCTGACAGTAATTTTTGTTACAATCCTGGACAGGCAGATGATTCCAGTGGTGAGACACTATTGTGCACAGTAAGGGAAAGCAGAATCATCACAGAAATCAGAGGAGGAAAAGATTACTATGGGATGCATACAGCAACTGACTCAGCTTTGTCTTGGTAGGGTCTATTGTGGCTGGCTCTACACCAGCTTTACTGGTAACATGGTGGAATGCAAAAATAACATTCAAACATTCAATACTAATTCACTTCAGAGTGTGCCATGACTAAAGCATGTAAGAGTGAGAGTGACAGTAGAATCAGCATAAAACAACTTACTACTATTGCCTCAGTAGCACCAGCTTCTGGGCTAGCAGAATTAGCTAACTAGAATACAGACATTCAAGTTACCATGACAAATTTTTCATGGTTTCTAGAAATGCATGTGTGAGAAGAATGTTGATGGAGAAATTCATTAAGCCCTTCTAAATCAGTAAGTAGTATAGCTAAATACACATTTCAGGTTTTAAAATACTAGCTGAAAAGATTATTTTAGGGGATCCCTCCCACAAAATGTCATATTTTAAAGTTATTTACTAGAAATCTTGGATCCCACTCTGAAAGTCTCACCAGCTTTTTAAATAAAAAAAGAGTCACAGCCTAACTCTGCAAGGGTCCAACTTTACATTTGATGGAGTCTGAATGAGTTAACAGCTAGGCGGAGGAGAAAAGAAAAAGAAGTATGCACCACACAGCACTTTGCAGTCTCAGGCTAGCATCTCAGCCTACAATGCAAGCTGCTATTCGCACATCACAAAAAGGCTCTTCCTGTTAATCTGTGGAGCTCACATTCATACCCAAATCTGAAGGTCAAATATAGAAATCAGTGCACAAATTATCTTGTCCTAGTCTCAATAAAATTCAATATATATGTAGCATGAGTAAGCCAGGGTCACCCTTTCTTGTGTTTCCCTTTGCACAAGCTTACATATTTTTGGTAATCTCTTTTTTTGTTTTGTTTTGTTTTGTTTTGTTTCAGTGTGTTAAACATTGCAAAATGGCAGCACTGCCCATCACACAGACCACCAAAGGTCTGAAACACAGGTATATATCACGGTAGTGCCACATGCATACATCACGTGCTCTCAGGAGAAGGTGTGAGGGAGGCAGATTTGCAAAGGGAAGATGTGTGCCTAGATTACACTGCTCACTAGCATGTCCTCTGTGCAGGGCAGTAAAAACCAGAAAAACTGTCAGCAGGCACCAGACTCAGTAGTAGCACAGTGAAAGCACACTTGAAAGAGGCAGAGAAAAGGCATAAAGCTTTTTACCAGCACTTAACCAGCAGCTGGGACGGGTGTGAAGGTTCAGCATTCAGGATCCACGTGGATGTGTAGCATCCCAAGATACACATGGATCTACCAAGGATAAGCAGCTACTGTGTCCAGATTGCTGTATCCCTTTAACCTACTTGCAGCAGGAGCCTTTGAAAAGTTTACCATATTCCCAAAGGCAAGCCAGAAAAAGTAGGTTTGTTCTCAGTATCAATTGTGCAGTCATGGGAAATTACATCAGAGCACTGTTCAGCAAAGGTATGAAATGGAACCAGTAGAACAAGAGGAACAACATCTTCAAGGCAAAGGGATTGAGCAAATTATGCAATGAAACAGAATGATTAAGCCTCATTTCTTCACTCTGCTTTCATTTTTTCATGCTTTCAAAGACATCTGTGTATTAATTTCATTATTAAGTTTAATTTTAAATTTTTCTAGAGATAAAAAAGCTAATTAATTACTGCTCCTTTTATGTTCATTAGCTCAAAGGTAAGCTGACCAATAAGTTTCATAAATCTTAAATATTTTTAAAGTAGCAGGGCTTGAAATTTTCTTTGAAATTCCTTAGGAAACTGAGTAACACAATGGATCTCTATTTTGCACAATCCTTACACTCTTTGATCTTTCCTTCCAGGAAATTCCAGTTCCTCTTTACGTTTACCACACCTAATGCTACCAAAGACACTTCAAATGAGAGAGTGCACATTCTAAAAAATCAGCCTACAGGAACATGATATTGATATTCTTTATTACAAAAAATTAGAAGGTAAGAAAGCTCTTTGTGTTTAGCACTTTGATGAATTTAGATAATCCATCACTGAATATTTATTGAACAATCATTGCTTAAATTCAAAAAATAAAGACATTTTATATAAAATAAGAGGAACAGAAAATCCACCATTTTGAATCATCCAAATGAAAATCTAGCATTTAGAATCAATTTTTCCTCTGGCAAACAAACATGAAAAATGGGTATGATCTATACAGTAAAAATAGCAAGTGAAATGCTTTCCCAGCTCATAGTAACATTCTGACCACTACTGCAGCCGTGCCTCCAGTGCCCTGCCACAAACAGGAATTGCCTCACAGCTTCACACAGCTCAGTGATGATCTTACAACTTCCTCCTCAATTCTCCTCTGCATGTCATTGCACAAAGAGTTAACAGGGAACAGCACATGCTCTACAGCTCATGGCAATTAAATACCTTGCTCTGATCTCAAGAGCAGGTCTCCATATCTTTCAGTGGAGACTTGATGCTTGTAAATACCTTTAAGAAAAACAAGAATAAAACACAAACAAAACAATAAACCAACAAACAAAAGCAATCAAAGAAACCCCTACAAAAAAGAAAAAAGAAAGAAATCTGAAAACTAGAACAAGTCGAAATAAATAATACAGCAAATACAAAGTCATAAAAGTATGACTTTTTATTTGCTGTTTATTTTGACTAGGATATTAGAATTCTATTTGGAACTTCTACTTTATGTTTTTCTCTGCCCATTACTTGTGCCTACTCATTGCAGAGAGGTTGGATTAAAGGGCCTTTAAAGGTCCCTTCCAACCCAAATTATTCTATGATTCTATCATGCCATGATGATGATCTATGTTAAGGATCTCTGCTTATAGCAGAAATGACCACGGACAGTTTTGAATTGAGCTGTCTATCAAAATCAAGCGCATTCTTCCCTATTTCACTAACCTGCAACAGTAAGATTTTCTTCTCTGCTCTTTTAGGCAAAATTTGTTATGGACAGCATTGCTGCCAGAATGGCCTCCTTCCACATTTTCATGCTCTGTTATTACTGAACACTGGCACATCACTGATCAGTGATGACTTGACAGTACTTACAAAATCACAGGGAAACCTAATTACAATATGTATTTACAAGTGCAGATCAGAAATACTTGTTCCTTTCATAGGTACTGACAGTTCCAAGCATTTTTATAGATCACATCAGCACTAAGGGGAAGCTAAAAATGAAAATTGTGCAAATAAGAGCTAAAGGTAATTTTAAAATCTATCAATCAGACATATCAGAAAATAAAAACAGTTATTTCTCAAATTGTTAAGACCTTGTATTGAATACATATTGCAAGTGAACATAAAAAAAGCAAAATGCCTAATGCCTTTTTGGGGGTTCTAGAAAGCCTAAAGCAACAAAAAGTAAAAGTGGGGAGGAACTCTTAGTTTATGCTCCTGCAGGGTGGTAAGATGCACAAGAGAGAAAAAAATTAAACACCTTTATGATTCATCAGAGAAACTCAAATATTTTCTGGGCAGGAGTATTTCTCCTTTTTCATGTTCTCTTCTCCTATCTACTTGTGTATTCACCATTCTAAGCTTATCTGTACAGAGAGACTGTTTAGTATTTCCTGCAACAGAGGAAGAAAAAGAAAACAATTAAGTGATTTCTAATCTTCCTACTTACAGGTTGTGCACTAGATTCCCTTTGATCTGTCCTGCAGTTCACAGATTTACAAAGTAAGGAGGTGAAATCATTGTTGTTGATAGAAACTGTTTTTAATAAAAACATATTTTTTTTTAAAAGATGGAAAAAAGGTTGACCTCTTTTTAAAAATTATTACTTAATTCATGGAGATATAAAATGAATGGACAGCTACTAAAAAATTGAAGGTGCAAAGAGTAAAGAGTGGAAACAGTCTTTAAGTACACCATTGAAAGTTCACCCCTTAAACTTCTATAAAAGTAGTTTCCTCAGAGATGAAGTGTTTGGCATTTGCCTCCAGCTTCAGCAGACTGTGAAATATGAGCATCCAAGGTAAGAGCAATCTGTATGACAGCATTCCTTTGAGGGATCTGAATGCATCATTTTGCAGAAGCCAGGTAAAACAACATCTCCACACTACGTTACCAAATTGGCCATATATCACAACATTGCAAAAATGTATTAAAAAAATTCTACAGTCCTTCATTTTACATGCCCCCCGTCTTTGTCACATAACACTTCCAATAAATATTAATAGACACAATCCTCTTGGAGCAGCTTTGTGATGGTAATTAGTACAATGCTTCCTATTTCAGCCAGGAAACTAACGCGTTTTGAGGCAGTTGGAGAAACTGAGTTTGGGAGCCTGAGACTGAGAATTTTAATGACTCCTGAGAATTTTAATGGTGAAGGCAAGTTCAATACTTTTCCCACATAAATATATATCCTGAGAACCTGTGAGTCTCCAGTTTTGAAAACCATAGCCATGGTACTTTTAAATTTGGGGGGTTTTCCTCTCTTAGGGGCTTTCCTAAACTTAATGTAAGTTCAGAGATACTGTCTCTAGACATAAATATTTCCTTCACCTCTTCTGTCTCCACTACAAACCACTTCCCAGGGAACTACTCAAACATTCCCAAGAGGATGCCAACAGAGACAAGCACCTTGCTTGGCAGTGTAGGCTTAATTTTGCTTCTCACTTCCTCTTTCTCATCCTTCTGCATATCAGTTTTGGACCTGACCAGCTCAGTGCCACAAGACTGTTAACACTATTTAAAACAAGCCCCAACAGACTAACATTTTGCCAAAATGCCATTTTGTGTGCCCATAAGACAATCCTGCATGTTTCAACACCAACCTCCTAGCAGAAATACTATGTGGAATCAGCCAAGAGCTATTATTCATCTGTAAGTCATTTTTCTTCAGAAACATGCATGAACTAGGAATTTAATCCTTGTAAAAAATACCAAAGAGTTTGCATTAAACAGAATTAAAACAGAAGCCCACTGTTCTTTAAGGCTGATAGAGGCATGTGTCCCATTGCTCTCATACATTACTCTCATACAAGCTCTGCCAAATTGTTTTGGGGAGAAGCGAGAAAAGCTTCCCACCACTCATTCAGCTTCCCACTTGCATACCAATTTTCAAGTGTAAGAATGAGAAATTAACAAGTGTGACCCTGTACTACAGTGATGCCATTCAGTTAATGGAGAAAACAACTCAGTTTTAGATAAATGCAAAATGTACAATTGCTTCAATTTGTACAAGTTCCTTTAAAATAAAAGGTTAACTACTATAACAGAATATTTACCTATTGTATCACAGGACCCTACCAAAAAGAAAACCTCTATAAAAGTTGATATAAAGAGGCAAACTGCATTCTTAAAATTTAATTAAATAAACTTTATTTATTAGTGTCTAACAAAGAGAAGTTCACTGATATAACTGTGACAGTGGTACTCAGAGAGCTGTTTGCACATTTTAAAATACTTAGCTTCTTTCACTCCACACAATTTGTCCTTTTGAAAAGAATACTAGTATGGAATTTAAAGTCAGCTCTCAAAAGTAGGTTTACTGTACATTTTCCAAAAGTAAACACTTGTAAAATATCCCAGAGGGAATCAATGTGAAACATGGGGTAGAATAAGGATGTGCAGTTCCATATCAGTAAGCACAAATTTCTAAAGGGACGTGAACAGCACATTCAAATCTGTAAAATTGTTGCTACAGAGAGCCAACCTGAATAAATTTTGTGAGAGGTGGGTAAAAACACATGTAAAATGGAAGCAAAGCCAAGGTAGTACAACCATGACTTTGGCTTTTGCTGCTTGAGTGTTCTCCTTTAGGTCAAGTGCTCAAGAAAATGCACACAATTTATGCTTTCACAAAGAACTGGAGGAGCAAAGATATTCACCCACATATAACTAAATTCTAAGAAAGGTATTGGTATGCTTAAATATTTATTAGAAGTGTCTCTCAGGTAACTTCTTTAGCTAGAGACCCAATGTTTTTAGTTTCTTCATACTTATTTTTCTGCCTCTAACACTAAATTCTGAATACAGTTAAAAGTACATCACACCCAAGTGAAAAAGACAGAAATGCACTTAGGAGTAAAATACACAGTGTTAACACTAATCTCTCTCAGTCAGCAGTTCTGCAATGGATCACATCAGTAACTACCTATCAAAAAGGTTTGCCACTTCTTGATCCTCCTAAACCAGTGTCTACATATACTACAGAAGTCAGTGATTACAGACTTCTACTGGAAGGAAACTGCAAGTTCAAAAATGCACAGTAATAGAATCAAAGAATCATAGAATGGTTTGGGTTGAGAGGGACCTTAAAGATCATCCCATGGGCAGGAATGCCATTCACTAGATCAGGCTGCTCAGGGGCCCATCCAACCCAGCCTTGAACACTTTCAGGGATGGGGCATCCACAGTTTCTCTGGGCAATCGTAATTCTAAGTCAAGCATTTACTCAGTCTATCATGCTTTGCCAGTGAAGTGGTGGAAAAAAAAAAAAAAACAAAAGCTGGGAGGGAACACAGCCAGGACAGGTGACACACACTGGCCAAAGGAAGATTCCACAACCTATAATATATTGCATAGTATATAAAGTTAGGGAGTTACCTGGAAATGGGTTTGATAAGTGATTGGGAATGATCTGGCATCTGTCTGTGAGTGGTGAGCAATTGTACTGTACATCACTTGTTTCTCCTTGAGTTTTATCCTTTTTCTAACAAAAAAAAAACCTATTTACTTTGCTTCAGCTGTTTAGCTGTTCTAATCTCAACCTGCAAATTTCCCTTTTCATTCTCCTTCCCATTCCACCAGGTGCAGTGAGGGGTGGGAACAAGTGTGTGCCCAATGCTTAGTTGCCATCTGGGCTTATGATGACAGTAGTTAAGCCAGTGATATAAAGATACAGAAATTTGATAAAGACTAAAATGACTTAAAAATTAAAAACATAAAGTGATAAAAAGTGATGAAGTGATAAGTGGTAAAAGATAAAGCATGTTTAGCTTTTCAGCTTGCAAACTCCCTCACACTTCAAGTGTTTTTGCTGAGAAAACAGCATCTTGTTTAGTTCAGTATTTGCTGGTACTTGAATTTTCTTAGATAGATGAGCAGTATAGCCAGTTTTAAGCCAGTAGCAGAAACTTGAATTTCATCCAAGCAATCATTTGATTTCTGCCAGAAGAGTCCTGTTCCAAGTTGCTGGTGTTTCCTTACTTGGCACTGCATTGTGCTACTTTAATGTATGCCAAATGTAGAACTCTTGCTGCTACTGCTGGTGTAGCATTTGCTCCTAAGAGGAGGAGAAAGTGCAGCTGCTAACAGGAGATGTTAGCAAAAATCAGGTTCATTATTTTCCTTCTTACCTCCAGTATTTTCCCATTACACCTTCCTCTTAACTGGAAAATCAGGAAACATTGCTGCTAAATTATCACTGTCTCAAGTGGCTATTGCATATTTTTGAGAAATGGCACTGCACTGTGACTTCCATTGTTCCTGAGAAGATCTGGGAGAAGAATTTAATAATCAAAACATCAGAAAATTACTTATAAACCCACTGGAAACTGCTCTTATTTCAAAATTGGTCAGTAGGACTACTACTTCATGTTCTTGCCTTTGTAATTTCAATATACTTCTAGCTGATATTAGGATCTAAATCTAGAATGAGTGGATATTAACACAGCATGTCATTTGAAAGCTGTGATTATACATTTCCAGTTGGAATGCACATTTCCTTTAGTTCCATTAATTCTGCAAGAACAGACATAGGAAATAATGTGAGGGTAGAAAGAAAAGAAAGTAGAACTGAAAATAAGAAATCTAATGTTGCAAAGTCTATTGCCTAGTGGATATTGCTAAGAATAATTGTCAACCTAAAATTCCAGGATTACGTAAAAATCTTTAGGGATTGTAGGTGTTCCAAACTGGTTTCTGGACTTAAAATCTCAAAGTCCAGCTATGCTGAAGATGAAAATGCTGACACCAAACAGTCCAGCACCTTTCAGAACAGTCCTAGGTATGAAGCCTTACAGTCTTAATGTTTTTCTTCTTTATAACTCTAAGTATTACAGTAAAATGTGCATGACACTGTTAGTCTCACCTTACAAACTGCTTTCCATTTCCTTTGATTGCTTTGTTGCATTTAACACATGCCAAAGATGAAGGGGAGGCGGAGGGAGAGCAAGAGTATCTGTGCGTGTGTGTGTGCGTGTGTGTTTGCGTGTGCATGCGGACATATGTGTAGGATGAGAAGTCACAGTTTTAAATCTGGAAATTCCTTCCAGACAGAGCAACCTCTGTTGACATCAAAGAAAGCTGTTTAATAAAGCAATGGTAACAACTGAGCCTTGTGAGAAGGCTTATTATTCTCTACTAAACCAAAATCTACACCACAGCATCTGGATTGAGCTGCTGGTCTGCCTGATGGATCAGCCCAATGACGAGAAGTTGTCCTAAGGAAAGAGGCTGTCTGGCCATGGCATTAGAAGCTCACCTAGGAACCCTGTTGGTAGTATTCAGTGTGTTGGTAGTATTCTGCACTGGTGGCACAGTGAAAGCATTCCTGCTGAGGAGCTGCAACTGCAAGCAGGCACAGTCCCCATTTCCAGAGGCAATTATGTTGCTTGCATAGCCAGATGACAAGCTGGCAAGCAGATCATGCACAACTAGTGAATTCTCCATGAACATGCAGTGAACAATGAACAGTGAACAGATGAAGTTTGAGGGGTCCCATGAAGATCTTCTGCTGGGGGGGGACTAACCAGGAGCAAGACTTCTGCCTCTACTTAGCCCATTATAAAAATGTCCTGTAGTAAGAATTAGCATCTAGAAAGAATTAGCATTTTAAAAACTTGCAAAAAGATTTTTCTGTAGTGCTTGATGCTAGGATGAGGCAAAAAGAGAAAGGAGAAGTAAGAACAATCCAGACCAAATGAAAATATTTTATGATATATCAGCATGTTCCTAATTATAGATATTTAAAATTACTCTAAAGTTGGACTTCTAATCTATCCAGTATATTAAATTTCAAATAATAATAAGCATTAGATGTGAGGATCAGATCTCTAAAATTCAGAAGTTCACAATATATTATGGAAATGCATCTGCATTTGTTACCCCTGTCCTGTTCCACATCGTTGGACTGTTGACCTTTGAAGTACTTAATATTTTAAGATTTGAGGTTACTGTGATATCTGTTAATACCAAAATGATGGTGATTATGAGTGCAATTGATGAGATTTTTTTTTAGCTCTGTTGTACAACCCCTAACAGCTGTTCCTAGGAAAGCTAACTTCTAATTGCTTCCATTAGAAAGGAAAAGGGGGAGGGTAAGAGGAAAAACCAGTGTAATCGAGGTTGATTGTGAGAATTATTGTAGTGGCATCACCATATATTGGTAGCCCTTGGAAGTGTAATACACAAGGAATGTTTGGTGTACTGAAAATTCTGTTTTTCTATAATCTTATTGTGATATTTAATAAAAGTTGCTGAAGGAGCTACATACAAAACTCTTTTAATATGGTAAATATTATTTATCTTGTAATCAAAATTACTACATGTTTTGGATATATCTTGTATTAGCCAACTACAGTACCTCAAAACTTAAGAGGTGTTCTGCTTCATATTAATATTGTTCATGAAATCACCACTGACAGAACCAAAGTTCTTTTATCTCAAAATAGATTTTCTCCTTTTCTTTGCTAGACTTCATCCAGTATTTTGAAAACTATTTTTAGTGTTTGTGGGAGGAATGTTCTACAATCATTCATCCTCTTGCCTCTGTCAGTTCTTAAATGTGCGAGTCAGGGGAACTCTGATATGACCATGCTTCTCAGATGATTTGTTTATGCCTTAGGGTTTGTATACATGTGGGCTTCACAACGTGTTTGCATGGGAGAAATATTTCCTGCATCCATATGTACAAAGAGCTTTTTTGCATAAAAGTAATTTATGATAGCTCCTGAGACTATAACTGGGAGCATGGGGGAGGAGCCTCATTATATCTTTAGCCTCATTATATTTTGAGTTTCTGTTTTGATGTATTTTTAATCCTGTTATTGGTTGATGTAGATTAGTGGTTTTGATGCAGTGTATGTCTTCAAAGACATTACACCAGTTGGCTCAGAAGCTGAACCATTGCTTGCAGTGAGCTGCTGGTGGTGCACAGCAGTAGGTTCAGGAATGTTAAACTTGTGAGTTAAAATTAGGTACAACAATCAAGGAATCATCAAAATATAGAGCTGGTACTTCAGTTTCTTTGTCCCTTAAATCTTTATGTGTAGTTCATCTGAAAAAACGATGTTGTGCTTTCATGGAGGGGAAAGGAAACATCTCCCCCATTTTTAAAATGACAATCTAGGGTACTACAGCCCAGGAATCTCATCTCTGTTCCTGAAGAAGACCATGAAGCAAATCATCCCTGAAGATTTGCTAAGGCACATAAAAGGCAAAGAAGTGATACAAAGCTGCCATATGGTTTTACTAAGGGCAAATTGTGCCTGACCAGTAAGGTGCAACAATCAACACAGGAAGACTGGCAAACATCGTCTGTAAGGCCTTCAGTATGGTCCCACATCATATCCTTGTCTCCAAACTGGAGAGAAATGGATTTGATGGATAAACTGTTCAGTAAATAAAGAATTGACTGGCTGGACACTGGCAGAGAGTTGTGGTCAATGGTTCTACACCCATTTGTAAGTCAGTGACAAGCGGCGTCCATCAGGGCTCTGACTGCTGCTCTTTAATGTCTTTGTCAATGGCACAGACAGTGAGATTGAGTGCAGCCTCAGCAAGTCTTCAGATGACACCAAGCTGTCTGATGCAGCTGACACACCCACAGGAGTGGATGCCGTCCAGAAGGACCTGGACAAGCTCAAGAATTGGGCTCATGGAAATCCCATGAGGTTTAACAAGACCAAGTACAAGGTTCTGCAGCTGGGTCAGGGCAACCCCTGGTACCAGCACAAGCTGGGGATGAACAGATGGAGAGCAGCCTTGGGGAGAAGGACTTGGGAGTGCTGGT
Organism: Agelaius phoeniceus; assembly: GCF_051311805.1. Taxonomy (NCBI): domain Eukaryota; kingdom Metazoa; phylum Chordata; class Aves; order Passeriformes; family Icteridae; genus Agelaius; species Agelaius phoeniceus. The sequence continues at coordinate 57,482,055 of NC_135303.1, read as the reverse complement.
GGCTGAGAGGCTGGACATGAGCCAGCCATGGGCACTCCCAGCCCAGAGAGCCAAACGTGTCCTGGGCAGCATCCAGAGCAGCGTGGGCAGCAGGGGAGGGAGGGGATTCTGCCCCTCTGCTCTGCTCTGCTGAGAGCCCACCTGGAACCCTGTGTCCAGCTCTGGGGTCCCAGCACAGGGAGGACATGGACTGTGGGAGTGAGTCCAAAGGACAATGAAGATGATCAGAGGGACGGAGCACCTCTTCAAAGAGAATTGGGGTTGTTTATCCTAGAGAAGAGAAGGCTTCAGAAAGACCTCATTGAGGCCTGTCAGTACCTTTAAGGGGTTTATAAAAAGAAGGGAGAGGGCATGCAGTGGCAGGACAATGGACAATGTTTTTAAACTGATAGTGCTGTTTTATCTTGGATGTTAGAAAATAATTCTTTTCTTAGAGGGTACTTAAGCACAGGAGCACAGTGTCTGCCCCTCTTCTTCCCCTCATGAGGAAGATGTAGGCTGCAATGAGTTCTCCCCTCAGTGTCCTCTTCTCCAGGTTGAACAGACTAAGTGATCTCAGCCACTCCTCATACAGCTTCCCCTCAAGGTCATTCACCATCTTCATAGTTCTCCCTTGGATGCTCTCTAACAGTTTAATGTCTTTCTCATGCTGTGGTGCCCAAACCAGCCCCCAGCACTTGAGGTGAGGCTGCCCCAGCTCAGAGCAGAGCAGGACAATCCCCTCCCTTGCCCAGCTGTGATGCTGTGCCTGATGCCCCCCAGGACAGGGTTGGCCCTCCTGGCTGCCAGGGCACTGCTGACCCATGTTCAACTTGCCAGGACCCCCAGGTCCCTTTCCATGGCACTGCTTACAGCACCTCATTCCCAGTCTGTCCATATATCCGGGCCTGCCTCATACCAGGTGCAGGATCTGGCACATTTTTATTATGCTTCATACAACTGGTGGCTACCCATTCTTGGTTTGCTGAGGTCTCACTGCAGGGACTTTCTTTCTTTGAGGGTGTCAACAACTCCTCCCAGTGTAGTAGCATTAATTATTAACATTATTCTCTTACTGAGTCCCAAACAGCACTGTGCCAGCCACTGAGAAGTAATTAACTGTACCTCAGGAAAATACACAACACTGACATTCCACATTCAAATTATTTTCTTCTTCTTATCACATTTTGAAAAAAATCACTTGATTCAAATTACTTTGCAGCTGTCTACAGTATTTAATTGCACAGTACTGAATTTCAGTACTTAGTTTCACTACAATATTGAAATGTCCTGAATACTGGTTTTATGCATCATTGTGTTACAGCTCCATAGTTGCCATGCACCATCCTCTCCACAGATTTAGTCACCACACCAAGGCCTTTCACTTAATCTTAATAGTACATGTCTTGCCTAGCAAACAATATTAGCCATGCATATTGAGCTAGGCAAAAGGAGAAAATGCCTGTGAATGAGACTAGTATTGTTTTTTGACAAGAATTACACAGCAGATGCTGTCTTTTGCTAGCAATGCAACTTGGCCACAGTTCAGCTGGTCACGTCTGTGGTTTCCCATATGCTGTATTTTAGTTTATGTTTCTATTGAAGAGAGAAGGTGAGTAATACAGAGAATGGATCTGCACACCAGCAGATTTGCCCCAGCTAGAAATGGCTCTTTCTATCACCCCTCTGCCACAAAGGGAACTGCCATTCACACAAGACGGAGGAGTTAAGTTGACTCTGGGAAAGTGGACTTCTGAAAAATGGCCTAAATATATGAGTTGAATTTTAGCCAGGCATTTTCACAGCTGGCATGTACAACTTTTACTTGTGTACTACTAATCAGCATTAAAAGGCTATTTCTTATTGGATATTATTCATGGTATTCATTGGACATTATTTTATGAAAAAAATTACGTGGTTGAGGTACCAGGTATGTGGTTGAGGTACCAGGTACGAGGTACCAGGTATGTGTTTGAGAATACCAGCCTTTGAGGTACTTTAAAGGACGTGTAGACATGCCACTTAGGGACATGATTCAGTGGCAGACTTGGCAATGTTAGTTTTATGGCTGGACTTGATGATCTTAGAGGCCTCTCTCAACTTAAATGATTCTATAATTAAATGCAGAAAATGCCACAAATGCAGTTGTCTCATACTTTAAGTATGATAAAATTCTTCAATGTACAAAGCACTTATTATCCAACAATGGAACAGAAAACTTCAACTCATCAGTCCAGCTACTAAAAAATAATTATGACCCTTTGAAAAGATCCTGAATTAATTGTCAGAAGTTAAACAGGAAAACAATAAAAAGTTGCAACCTACCATCTATTATGCTTCCTTAAAGATTTAGAAGTAGATGCTTTTCTTTTCAAATCCAATTTCTGACCACAGCATCACTTTCTACGTTCTCCCTCATTTCTTGCTTTTCTCACTCTAGTTCAGTCATCATCCTCTTTCCTTCTTACCATTTTCTCCAAGATTTATAAGTAAGAATCATGACAAGTTAGTAAAAGGAGACTTTACAAAGAAAGCACAAAATATATAGGAGAAGAAAGCAAAAGTGAAGGTGACTGACAAGTGAGTAGGCTGAAAATTTATATTTTTACTATAGTCCTGTAATATGTTGTAAATTGACAGCAGTATCTGACCAGCAGTGCAAACACAAAAGTAAACCTACTACATGCATAAAATCCTACATTTATTTTGAGATTTTTTCCAAATTAATTCTTCAGTGTTTTGAAAGCAGTGGCTGATGCTGAACAATTTTATTTGCTTACTGGTTGCTACTGTTTATGGGTTTCCAACATGCTAAACCAGGCATAAAATTATTTTAAATGGCAGATTCTGGCCCACAGCCAGCTTGTACTTTGTCAAGGCTCCACCAATGGCCCAGATATGCAACGCCTTTTACATTCTGGCAGGAAATTCTTCCCCCTCTCTCTCAGGGCTTTAGCTGCAACATACTGCTTCAGTTCCCAATTGCTTAGAAAACATGCAGTGCCTTTTGGCATTGCAGAGCTGGAATCAGCACAGAGCAACTACTCCCTGATGCTTGTCCTTGTGGACAGTGAATTAATCAAGGTCTACTTTCAGTAGACTCAAATTAATTACGTAGTTCTTTGTTAACTGTGATATTCACAGAGTAAATATCTCAGTGACCAAGTCAGTGTGATTCATAAAATTATTACAGATCATCATCAGGATAGGAGATTTTCATCCAAAGCCTGTGAATGGAGCTTCAGGAAGTTTGTCCTTGCGAGCCACTCCAGTGGTGCTGCATCCAGCCCTCTAGAAAGAAACCTTTATAATCTCTCTACAAATCACCACTTATGAGAACTTGCATCAAAATAAACAATTTGTTTTCAGTGTGTTAGGAAAGTAGATCTCATCTTCAAAATGAGTTTTTATGCAGGGAGAAAGAGAGATGGGAAGGAAGAGCAAGAGAGCTCAACTAGTGACAGATTGTACAATACTGGCTTCAAGTTACTGTGGTATTGGTACATCACAATACCATGCTGACTGACACAGCAGCTGCTGAGAAGACATACTTGTAATTGCAAATTCAGAACCAGTCCAGGCTCTGAAAGTGGGCCAAACAAGCCATTAATTTCCTCCACTGAAGCAGGTATTATGTCACCTGTGCAACTTCATGATTGCCCAAACCCCCAGTTTGTGGAGGTCTCTCTGCAGGGCCTCTCCCTGCCCCGGAGGGAGTCAGCAGCTCCTCCCAGTTTTGTATCATCTGCAAACTTGCTCAGTATCCCTTCCAGCTCCGTGTCCAGGTCACTTATGAAGATGTTGAAGAGCAGAGGGTTGAGGATGGGGCCCTGTGGAACCCCAGCAGTGACAGGTCCCCAGTCTGATGTCACCCCACTCTCTGGAACCCTTTGTGCCTGACCTGTGACCCAGCTGCTCACCCATCCCATGATGCGTTTATCCAGCTGTGGGCTGCACATTAGGTCCAGAAGGATCCTGTGAGAGACAGTATCAAAAACTTTACTGGCTTCCCTTGGTCAGCTGGGTGGGTTACCTAGTCATGAAAGGAAACCAGGTTCGACAGATTAGGCTTTGCTCTCAAAGCCATGCTGGCTATGACTGGTGACTGCATTATCCTTTAGTATTTTTCAGTAATTCTCAGAATAATCTTCTCCGTAATTTTACCAGTCACTGAAGTGAAACTGATAGGCCTGTAGCTTCCGGGGTCCTCCTTTTGATCCTTCTTGAAAAGTAGGACATTTGACACATTTCAGTCAACTAGGAACTCTGCAGATTCCCAAGACCACTCAAAAATCATTGAGAGAGACCTCACAATGACAGCAGACAATATTGATGATTTTAGTATTCTCAGATGAATCCCATCAGGCCCCATAGATTTGTAGGGATCCAGCTGGAACAGCAGGTCCCACACAACTTCAGAGTCACCTGAGGGTTCATGATTGTCACACCCACAGTCCTCCATCTCAGGACACTGGGACTCCCAGACCCCATCATCAGTGCTGAAGACAGAGACAAAGAAAGCATTTGACAACTCTTGCTTGTCTGTGTTCCTGTTCATGAGGTGATCATGGTCATTCTGCAACAGGCCAATCTCATTTCTCCACTGCCTTTGGCAATTAATGCATTTTTTTAAAACTCCTTTTTTTGTTCCACACAGTTTTGTTCAACTCCAGTTGAGCTTTAGCCACACAAATTTTCTCCCTAGAGTGGTGAGCAGCATCTCTGTATACTTTCCATGTCACCTGACCTTGCTTCCATTGGGCTTACACCTTCCTTTTTTGCCCTATCACCAAAAGAAGATCCTTGTTCAGCAAGCTTCACCTGCTTAACAGGTGACATTTGGGATCTGCTGCTCCTGTGCCCTTCACAGGTGGTGCTTAAAAAGTGACCAGCAAAAATGTACTCCAGTACCTTCAAAAGCATTTCCTACAGGCCCTCATTGACTAGTTCCCTAAGAAGCCTGAATTCTGCTCTCCCCATGCCCAAGCTTGAAGTTTTGCTGTCACATTTCCTCCTGACAACAGAAATTTTAAACTCGATTGTTTCATGGTCACTCTGGCCATGTCAAGCACAAATGACAACTTCATATGTGGGACCTTCTCTGTTAGTGAGCAACAAAAAAAAATCAAAACTTGAACAGGCACAAACCAAAGAATTCCAGGAAGGATTCTTCATCTACTGATGAAAAGTGGAAAATACAGACCTTGCAATATTACATAAGAATATGAAAACTTCGCGTTTTTTGAAGATATATTCAGCATACAATTTTTTTAAAAGGGCCAACAATTGAGACTATTAAAAAAAATTGAAGCAAATGCCTCTGGATTACTACAAATTAGGAATAAATTTGAGAATTTAGATTAATATAGCAAGATTGCTTACAACCTGGTCAAGAATTATTCATAAAGCAAAGAGGTAAAGGGCCAATTCAGAGTTGCTGAATTTCTCCAGTACCATTTTGAGTATTCAGTATGGCTTAAACCAACGTGTCTCTCCCATTCCTGAAGACTCTTTGTACCCTAAGTATATCCCCAGCCATAGTACAGATACTACCATGAAAAAACTTTGAAGATACGCAGTTTAACTGCAATAAGATGAATAATACGAATCTCACACTAAAAAAGAAATGTTCCATGGAATTTTTTTGGCAGAACTTGCTCACTACTCTACAATAAAAGTGTAAGCACCTCTTAATATTCAAGCTGCAACTATAACTTGAGGCATCCTATAGTGGCTAGAATGGAAATATACAAAATTTGTATGTTGTAACTGGACAGCTGTCAGCTTCAGATGTTGGGAATGGCATAAATAGGACTAAATTTGCTTTTCAAGCATTCTATAGTTCCAAACAAAGAACATCTGACCAAGTGAAGTTGATAAGGAAACACATAAAGATGATGAAGTCAGAGAAAGCTCTAATGTTTCTACACAAATATAATCTTGTCTTTGTTGCATCAGCAACAAAGCAAGTCCTTAGGGTCCCAGCTGCCCACCTCATGGACCTATAGCCAAAAAGATTCAGGAGCCCCCCAGCTACACACAGATTTTGCCCCATAAACAATTCCACTGCCTAATACAGGTGTCAAGGCAAATTATCCCTATCCTGTGCAGCCCCTCACCATCATTCCCAAGGAACTCCATCCTTCTCCAAGCTATCACTGGAGTGCTGTCCTCTGTCTCAAGGCAAGGAAGCAGCCATCCCTGCTACCAGCCAAGGCAGCAGAGGCCACCAGGGTGTGATCAATAGCCCTGGTGGCACAGCCACAGCCACCACTGTCTCACCTCCATGGATCTCGAGGCACAAAGGGATGTGTGAAGTACATGTAGCAATGCTGTGGTTCCTGTTCTTAACACTGCATTGCTAAAAACTTCAGCAAGAACAAAACCCGGGCCTGCCTCCACCCCAAGAGACAAGACAGCCTTATAAAGAGTGGGTGTGCAGGTGTGTATGAGGAAATGAAAACACTCTCTGCTCAATGACATCAGAGATAGAATCGATTCAAGACCAGAAATGTTAAATGACAGAGACTTTAGTTACACATCAAAAGATAATGGGCCAGAAAAGTTTCTGTTTTAAACTATCAAATGGTTCAGGAGCCGAATAATTGAGCTGAAAATTTCAGATAATGATAGCAGCTTCCAACCTCATGGATTTTCAGAATAATTTTCATCCACTGCCCCTAAATTAAAAAAAAAAAAAAAAACAAAACCTAAAACCCTACTACTTAAAAAAAAAAAAGGCATCTTAAAAATAGAAAACAGATAAAACAGATAAATACATTAGAACACATAGAAAACATCCTTTCTGCATATGGTTGAGCCATACCTCAGTGCAGAATTTCATACACATGCACTATATATGGTAATACTAGCAGTGGATGTGGGTAATACTAGCAGTCAGTATCACTGCTTGAGGAAGGATAACTTTGCTAAATTATGTTGAATTCCATTAAAAATTAAAAGTTCGCCACAAGTGACACATATACACTTTCTGCTTTTCTCCCCTCAGACTCATATAGTTTCTTTAAAATAAACAAATAAATGCATTGAAAACCACAAATAAATAAGTAAATATTTTTACAACCAAGTAATAAAACGTACTGATTCCTATTTACCAAAAAACCTTTCCTGACACAAGGACATCTTTGTGATTGGTAATTCAACCTTTAGTATTACTATACAGAATTCAGTGAAGTGCTGAGCAGGAATCAGAAATATGCTCATAATAATCCTTTCTATAAATTATATTTCATGAGAAACTGCATACCCCAAAATGTCTCTCTCTTTAACTGAAATAGGTGTTTTTAGAGATGCATGCTTAAATTCACTTTACAACTCTTTCATACAGGCTAAATTAGGTTTATGAAAATGGAAGAAGCTAAAAACATGATCTTAAATTACTTACAAAAATCATATTATTGATGGACTTGATTACTTTTAGTTCAAAAGCAGACTAAGATTTGTATCTTCAAAAACACTGATGTCTATTCCCAGAAAATTATTTATTATTAAAATAAATTTCCAATCTAACACTGTCTCTCTCTCCTTCAAATCCTTTTGTTGTGATAAAAAGAAAATAATACAAAAATAGGACTGACACACTTTTGTGACCTTTATTTAAATAATATTACCTACATTGAAAGATCTATTTCAGTAAATGTGAATACCTGGGACCTTTATATTTGTCTCCTCCTAAGCACAAGAGTGAATTGAGGAAAACACAGCCAAAACACAGCCTTTCAAATTCTCTTTAAATTGATAATTCGCTCCTGTTTTACAGGCCAGTGGCAGGAGTGCCCAGAATATGAAGCAGCACAGTAGCAGAGTCAGTACACATGCCAGCATTCTGAGCCCTGACCTACCCTGCACCGTGCAAACACTGCTTGCAATCACAGACATTTGCATTTGAAGGCAGAATTTAGCCTGCAAGATGAACTGCAAAGGTGGAAATGTTTACAAAAACCCCTCATCAGGCATAATTTAAAGTAGCAAGGAATGATCTTCAGTTCCAAATTAGTCAGGATTTTTGCTTGCTAATTTTTGTTGGTAAAACCTGAAGCCAAACTGGGACTTCAGCCATTACACACATTGAAAACTGTTGGGCAAGTGCATTTGATTTAAAATAGCAACCAGGAAACTACTGACACACAAAACAAAAAAATCAATTTTAATATTTGCACTTTTTTCCTTTAGAGTAGTTGTCTGTAGTTGCTAATCTTCAAAAATGTTATCCAATTTAACCATGTCACTATATTAAATATACTTACCTAATTATTTAAGTAATTAAATATGACCAAGCCTGGGTTCAATATTTCCATTTCCATTTGGAAGACTTCCTAAAGCTAGACATCATTTCCATTTGTGTTCTGTTTTAATGGGATGGGCACTAGAATTCAACTGAAAAGTAAACAAAATAAATGTCTACTAATTAAAATTAAACTATGGCTTGGAAGTGAGTTGGAAGTGTGGATTGTCTACAGTACTACTTTCATGTATGTTATTGTGCTTATATATTTTTCTTATCATTTCTTCAATTCTTATCAGTTTATGAAATTTGTACAAGACATTGAGGTGAACAATCTGTGTAATTGTTAAAGGAAAAGCTGTCACTGCAAATATTGTATAGAATATGCTGCAAAAATTATTAAATTATTATTAAAAAGTAGACAGCTTTTCTAAGATTTGTCATGTTGGAAAGGGTTGGGTTTTTTTTAATTTGTTGCTATTTAAACAAATACAAATTTTTCATATTTGTATTTAATTAGGTATTTAAGTATTTAATCCTTAATATTGTGCAGGGAAAATGAAGCAAAACAACTATAACAACTATTGATAACACTCTTTTATGACAATAGGATGGTTTGTAACTTTTCCTTTTGCCTTGATTATAACTCAGAATCACAGACTGGACTAATATCATCACAGGAAACTCCAGCTTATTATCTGCTTGTATACAGCATAAAATCAGCTTTATTGTAGTATATAAAACAAATAACTTCAGCATTCTGAGTGCTTGAATAAGACTGTCTTTGTAAAAACTACATAGCTTTACACAAATTATTTATTTGGCCTGACAGCAGTTCAGGATTCTTGCATAAAATTAACTTTCAAAGCTCATGTGATGCTCATGTGATTTAGGGAGTGAATCCTCAGTTTCCTGAAGAAACATTACTGAAGATGCCAGGTGTAACATTTAAATTAGCTATTGTTCTTTCTGGAAGTCCAAGACTGTCAGTAGGTCTGTACCAGCAGAGCTGGATACAATATTCCAAACCTCTGTTAACTGCAACCCAGCAAGCTGATAAACCACTTGCAGTATGTTTAAAAAAAATGAAGACCACCCCCAAAATGAAGTCATGCCCCTGAGAAAATGACCCTCTTCAGTGTAAGCTAACAAAATTGTAAGAATGCACATGTATTTCAGAGCAACTGCTCTTATGTACTGTTCATGCACAGAGTCCAGAGTCCAGGCATAATTCAGAAAAAAAAGGTGACTCATGTATAGTCCGTGTACCTTCGACATATCCTCCACTCTGTTGCTTTCACTGACTGCACTGGAACCACTCCGTTGGTTTCCCTCACCTTAATGCACACTGGAGTAGTTTTTCAAAAAGACCTTACCATTTCTCCATACTAGAACTGCCAGATATAAATTTCTGATTCTCACCCTGAGCTTTTGAAGTGATTTGCATCTGAAGACTGATCTATTTCCTGCATCCTTTCCTATGATGTTTTGCATAGAAGATCTGCTTCAAGGGGATGTTGCTAACTGGTTAAACAAACAGAAGTTGTACATGCCTTAATCTAAAATTTAAAAAATTATGCAAGCTCTGTGTATTATTCATGGTATGGTTTTGCCTAAAGCTGATGCAAATCATAACCCTATTCCCACAGTAACATAGATTAGCTGTAAAGGACTACAAATAACTTCTAACTTCCCTCCAAATCCACTCTGCTAGGAGTTGGACAAGCATAGATCCATCCAATTAGTTACATGTTAATTTAGCTGGAATCAGTGCGTTTTAAGGTACCTAAACTTATGTGCCTTCATATTCAAAGACATTGGCTCAATGCATTTTTTGTAGTTAATGAACATGTAATCTGTCATACAGCTTACATATAACTAAGTTTTAAAAAAGCATTTTAAGTACATTAAAATTTAGATTTTCCTTCTCCTACATCTCTGGTATCAGCAGTAAGGAGAGCACTATGTACAGCTACATTCACTTCTGATTAGCCAATCAAGTTCAGGAGAAATCTGCTGCAAAACAAGAAAACTACTTTCATAAATCAGGTGTACCACATTGAACCTTATACATAATATCTCTGAGTAGTTAATGAATAATGAAGTGAGCATAAAAATGGTTTTCCTTCACATATTTTTTGTTCAAGAATAGAAAACTGACACAGTGAGTTGGCATTCTGCACCACACAATCTTAAATCACACTAAACAATCCTTTAAAGACAACTGTGAAATGTTGATTTAAAAATATTAAGTTATTTAAGATTGTCATTTTCTAGCAGGCATTCCTTATATTGCTGTCTTTCAGCACTAACATATAAGCTGATTGTCTCATGCTGAAAGCCTCTGGTCTAATTTTAACTATTCTAGTTTAGTAAACTAATCTAGTCTAATTCAACTTAAGCTAGTCAAATACCTTATACAAATCAACAGAAACACTTGCTTTTTTTTCTAAATGGAGACTAATTTACCCTAATACCTCAACTTTTTTCTCCAAAACAGCAAACTACATTGGAAGTCAACAAGCAGCTCACCTGCACTTGCACCTTATACAGTGTTCCCTAACACTTTGCTAAACCTGAGTTTTTCACACTAAAATTCTCACATTAGAGATGCCAGCCATTTTTGACTGTCAAAAAGTGTAATTCTTTTTAAGAACTGAAAATCATACCTCTCCCAAGGTCAGAGTACATATGATTTGCTGTACAAAAGTATAGCAATTTTTTAGTAATTGAAGTGCTCAATAGATTGGAAACTCACCTTTCAAGCTTGTAGATAATATTAGAGACAACCTCGAAACACAGAAAATATAAATCTAGATGATATCATCCAGAAGACTGTGACCCTGCCAGCACACAACAGGGCAGTAGCAATCAGTCAGAATTTTCCATGCCAAATTCAAAGCAAAGAAGTACTAAAATATCATTTATTAATTCCACTGCTAAGCTTCCAGAGATTTATTATCTTCTTGTAAGCACACCTAATACACAGCCAGCTTCACAGCCCATGCATCCTTGGCCTGTCAAGGAACACTTTTAAAAACCTCTTTCTTGTTCAGTTAATTTTGAAGTATGACAAAGCTCATGATCTCATAAAACACATCTACTTTGTTTCCTAAAATCATATTCTTACTACAAATAATCATTTTTCATCCTAACTCCTAAGCACATTAAAATATAATAAATGAAGATATTATTTCATTATTGTTATTATGTGACTACATTATCCCAATATCATATCCTCTAGCCTGCCAAATGCCATTCTGCTCCACTGGTATCTTTCAAAAAAAATCACGCAAAGATTTTTTTCCATGGTCTCCTGCTTCAGCATATTCCTTTATGTAGTCAAAGTCCCTGGTTCTCATGGGGAACTTCAGCCACTTTAATGTCTGTGATAGGAACAACACAGCAAAGCACAAACAATCCAAATGGTAGCATTGTCGAAAGCATTGATGACAACTTTCTGTTACTGGTGATGGAAGGGCCAACCTGAAAAGCTGGGCTGCTAGACCTTAAACTATATATCAAGGAAGGTCTGATTGCAGATGTGAAGGCCGTGGCAACCTTCATTACAGTGACCATAAGATCATGGAATTCTGTATTGCTTGAGGAGGAAACAGCCCTGGGCTTCAGGAGAGTTAACTTCAGTCTCTTCAGGGACCTTCTTTGAAGAATTTCACGTGAACATGCTCTGAAGGGAGCAGGATCCTAGAGTATTCAACAATCACTTCATCTAGGCTCAACACCAGTGCATGATCAGCAAGGAATTCCTGTCAAAATCCGAATGTAGGCAGGAGATATGAAGGAGGTGAAAACAGGGATAGGTCACCTGGGCTGATTACTATGATGTTGTCAGAGTGTCTAAAAATGCAACAAGGAAGGCCAAGGCCCATTTGGAATTAATCTTCCCAAGAACATCCAGGTTAACAAGAAGGGCTTTTTCCAATACATCAATAACAAAAAGGAAAGTGTGAGCCTTTTTCTGTGTGGAACAGGAGCCATTGCAACAGAGGCTGCAGAGAAAGCAGAGGTACTGTATGCCACCTTGGCTTCAGTCCTCACTGACAAGACCAGCCCTCAGGATTCCCTGACCAAGGAACAAGGTCTGGAGGAAGAAAGACTTTCCTTTGGTTGAGGAAGATTGGCTTAGAGATTGCTTACGTAAACCTGATATCCAGAAGTCCATGGGCCCCAGTGGGAGTGATGGAAGTCCCACAAATGTTTGAGGGAGCCGGCAGACACTGTAGCTGGGCTATTCACATCATCTTTGAAAATCGTGGTGTTCAGGAGAAGTGCCTGAGGGCTGGAAGAAAGCAAACATCACTTTGGTCTTCAAAATGGGCAAAAAGAGGGATCCAGGGAACCACTGGACAGTCAGCTTCACCTCAGTCCTTTCACCTCAGGTGATGGTATGGCTCATCCTGGATACCATCACTGGCGGTGTGAAAGACAAGAAGGTAATAAGGAGTACTGAGCATGGATTCACCAAAAGGAAGTAATGCTTAATCAAACTGATTACCTTATTATAGTGGGACTGTTAGCTGGGTGAGGGGAGAGTGGTGAATGTTGTCTACCTGAACTTCAGCAAGGCTCTAGGTAGCATGATACCATAAAAAGGCAGAGTCAGGAATACCATCTTGATGAGTGGATGTGGATTGAGAACCGGCTGTTTGGCAGATCCCAGAAGGTGACACAGTGACAGAGATGCAGGGTCTGGTTGGAGGCCTGTCACAAGTGGTGCCCCCAAGGTTCAATACTGAGACCAATGATTTGGACAAAGAGACAGAGGCCTCCTCAGCAGGTCACTGACAGCACAAAGCTGGGAGCAGTGGCTAATACCCCAGAGTGCAGCCTTGATAGGATGGAGAGATGGGCAGAGAAGAACGGTCTGAAATTTGACAAGAGCAAATGCAGGGTCCTGCACTGGAGAAGAATAATCCCCGACACCAGCTGGAAAGCAGCTCTGAGGAGAAGGGCCTGGGGTTCCTGCTGAGCAGCAAGCTGTCCATGAGCAGCAGTGTGCCCTGGTGGCCAAGAAGGCCAATGGTGTCCTGGGGTGCATTGGGAAGAACAGTGCCAGCAGGGTGAGGGAGGTGATCCTGTGATCCTTCCACTCTGCTCAGCCCTGGTGAGGCACATCTGGAGTGCTCTGTCCAGTTCTGGCTCCTCAGTGCCAGAGACACATGGAGGTCCTGGAGCAAGTTCAGTGGAGGGCCACAAACGTGATTATCTACAGATAACTTTCACCCTCTGTTCCCTGTTGTAGCTCAGCCTATCAGGTGCCCATCAGCACCCTCTCACTTTAAGCCTCCTTGTCTCCTTCCTCATGAGTGAGAGAGGATAACAATCACCTATTCTTCTTAGCTCCCACATTTTTTAAAATTCCAAAACAAGAAGCTGCATTTCCTTCCAGGTCAGACCTTTTGTAGAAAAAAACTGAATGCAAAACATTTCATTATAATGTTCCAATCCCCTCTTTTCTTGGCAAAGATGGCAATATGCAGAGACTACCACACCACAGTGTCCTGCGTCATTTCTTCATCTACTGGTGCCCATCTAGGTAACAGTCTCAATTTAAGGACTTGGGCTCAGTACCCTGGCTCAGAAAATAACTCAGTTGCATTTGATGATTCAGTAATTATTGCCTGCCTTTGTGAACACTGTCCAACCGATCTTATTAACATGTATTGGCAAAATACATGTTAATACACACATACAGACTGCTATGTTTTCCCTCCCATTTGTCATGAACCAAGAGCACATAGAGATTCAAGTACAACTTCTCATCTAAATGGCAGCAAGCTATTTTATTTATATATGTAACATACTATTCCACTCTGTCTGTGTCCTTAGACATGACGTGGAAGTGCATCATATTTTGTGTTTACATAGCAAAATGGGGTCCTTATCCATGCCTTAGGCTCTGTGGCGCTATTGTGATAATGTGATAATGCAGTAAACACTGCTGTCACTGCCCATGGAAATGCACTCCACATGTTTCATTCTGTTTCAAGCTGTCATTTGCATGTTGGCCCTCAGCTTCTTGCATTCATTAGATATATAGATACTCATACAGAGACAACTGAAGTATGAGTGTTAGTTGTCTGGTGTGGCTTTTTTAAATTACAGAAATGAAATAACAGATATTCTTAATGAAAATTGCTCAAACTTTCACAACATATATTTTTAGTTTAAAAATGGCAAATCCTGCAAAAATAAAATTGTAACATCTTAGAGAAAACAAATTACTAGTATGGAGGAAAGTTATTATCAGCCCCTTTTGCAAAAAAGAAGAAAAGGGTAGACTGATAATCTGTGACAATTCTGGCAATGAGGAGCTATGGACTCTGAAAGAACATGATTCTGCTTTCACCAAATTATAAGCCCCTGAGAGGCATATGGTGTGATTTCTGGAAATTCTGAATGCTACCTGTGCTGTGCTCTCCATTTGTATTCCCAAATGGTTGTCAAGTAAACAATATCGGAAAATAGAGTGCTTCAGATGATCTGGTGTGCCTGAGGTCTGGCAGTAACACTGCTGTACACAAGGTCATAGCTTGTGAGAATGGCAAAGATACAGGAAAGCTTAATGCTCAACATTCCTCGGGGACACAATATCTATCCCACACAGCACAAAAGCAAATTTTTCTATTAAACCCCACCAACTCTGGAGCAGTGACAGTGTAGAAACAGCCTGCATGTCTACTTCTCTCCTGAGCATTTCAGGGGGACACAGTGACATTGCAAACTTGGGGTATTACAGAGACACTGCGATCAATGCAAGCTTCATCCCCTCTCTCTGCAAAAGGGGAGAGGCTCAGAAGGCAGGCCACAAATAAGAATGGTAACTCATTTTTCTACACTACCCATAGCAAAGCACATTCTCATTCATGAGCTCTGCAGAAGACAAGTTGCAGTGCAGCGCAAAACACTCTATCCCACACAGTAACCTGAGGAACTAAATGTTTCTTTTGAAATACAAATCTCAGACAGTATATTCCCACGTGAATGTATCCACATGTATAGAGGGGAGAGCATTCTATCTCAGATTTTTGAATTTTATAGTCATTCTTGCAGAACTGAGAAAGTGATCCAAATTAAATAGCCATTACAGCCTCTCCCTCAACAGCAGATTTTGTCCTTGAAACCTCCTTTAGTCCATAAAATCTACACCTAGATTTAAGGGGATGAATAGTCCCACTGAAACCATAAAATTCATGGGAAGTATCCTTTATTTCCCTGAGGGACCGGACCACCTCAGTCAGCCCATTTCCCAGGCACAGCCCTGGCAATGAGCCTGGGTAAATGCAGCCCCACTTCAGGCATTCTGCAATCTCATATTGTCAGCCCATAAAACTGAGCTCAAATACTGCCCAGTCCAGCTAAGCATTCCTATTTCTCATGTCTAGTTTTTCACCAACTACTACTGTTGTGTCCAAAATGCCAAATGCTTCATCAAATCTCCGTAGCAAGACCAAGGCAGATGGAAAGCAACAGGCTTTTTGTACTCCACACACTCTCATACCCTTCCAGGGATAAAAGCAGTCACTCAATATACAACTTTACCATTATATCTTGAAACATTTTACTAATTGCCTCACTGTCAGGGAACTCTTCCAGAATTTGCTTCATCAAATTCTCACACCAGCTAAGCCAGAGGATGTGCCCAGTGCACAAAAGTCAGAGTTGTAAACATTTTTCATTTACTTAACAGAAAGCATGTTCCATGCCAAACCTGCAGCTGTAGCCCACATCCTTTTTGTAGCCTTCGACATTTCTGGTCTCCCTATACAATGAATGGAATTTGACTACTAGCATATGCTCTTTTACATTTGGGCCACCAATAAAGTGAAGGATGTCATCAATATTACAGCAGATCTGGCACTGGTTAAAGCAAATCTGTGTAGATGAAGGAGCAATCATTAAGGCTTTAAAGACACACTTTCCTCCAGAGTGTCTAAAATCCTCCCCATATGCCCTCAAGTGCTGGAGTTCATTTTGATCTCTGATGTAGCTGAAAGATGTGTAAAAGCAGGCACAACATTAATCACAGATGACGTGCTTGAGAGGGCACTGTTTTGTTTATTCCAGTGAGTGCATAAAATATCTAGCATTCATGAATTGTGTCAGAATGATGTTTACTTTGAGCAGAAATATACAATTATCTTGTTCATAAAGCAGAAACCCTTCTCTCAGCAAGACAACCCAACTCATGGTATTTCTGCAAAGAAATACTGCTACAAGAATCCCACTGAACCTTTGGGAGGACAGTACTTTCCCTTTTATTTCCCTTCTTTCTTAAGCATATATTTAGCTGATCTATTTCAGGAATGCATGGGCAAATCTTCACAGTTCAAAATGAGAAAAACAATATCCTGTAGAAGCAGATTCAACTTTAATTACAAAGTAATATCAAATTTGTACAGACACAATAGGGAAACAGAATTTGTTAAACTGGCTTCCCCATGGATTCATAATCTTCCTGTACCATCCAGTCTGCAGGATAAAACACTCAGAATCCTCCTCCAGCAAACGTTTTGGTTACTGCGTAAGCAGGAAATCCTCTGGAGAGGGAGAAGGCAGAGGGAGGTTAGAAAATGCAATTTCTTCTGCATCTCTCAGAGAAGTGCCAAACATTATGTAGGGCACAAACCAGCTCTGCATGTTCACCACAATCACAGCTCTTCTTGTCTTCTTTGAGTACTGCAAAGTCAGTGAATCGGGAATTTCAGGAAGAATTTACATGTCACTGTGCCTACCTGCTTGTTCTTTAAAAAAACAGAAACTAGGAGAGCGGTTTAAAATCCACTTTGATGCAGTGAACAGAACAAAGAAGTTCTTTTCTAAACAGATTATCTCTGTGACCGAGTGCGAAAACACAGAGTTTTGCTTCAAGGGAAAGAGGTTAATATAAGTTACTATATTAATAATTTATACTGAGACAGGCAGCAGGGGAACCACAGAGCTGTCTCTGAGGCTGGAGAGGAGAGGACATCACCAGCAAAACCAATAACCTGCTTGGGAATGAAGAATAATACATTACTTCTTGGGCCACACCTGTCAACAACTGGTAGAATTTTAATTGTTCTTGGAATACCACCAAAGTACAGCTTGGCTAAGCAGAAGAAGGACATCAAAATAATTTTTAGAAATCGGTGCCCTCAAAATTACCAAAAGGTCCTCCTGCAAAGGGTGGGGAGAAGAAGAAAGAAGGCAAAGGCAACTAAATCCACATCTGCATCTTCCCTGTAGTTTTCCAAACAATAAAAGATAAAGCTTTTAAAAACAGGCTAATGGAAAGACATCAAATGCAAGTTCTTCCATTATCAGAATGCAGAATATTTATGGAAAATCTAAAAGGAAAAGACAATTTTTCTTAAAGGTTTTGGATTACAATGGTAGTTCTGACCACAAAGAAACAAGAGCATTCACAGAGTAAAAATAGAACAGTGAAAAAGCAGATGTTGGAGCTTTTCAGGACATTCAGTTTGTGTCTATTTTTTCAGAACAGAGGTATCCACCGAACTACTTATGACTCATGAAAGAAAACTATGTACCATTTCCTGGACATGGTGTGTAAATAAATTCTAGAGTGAACACGTGTACACACACGCAAAAGAAACATTAAAATATGTGAATATTCATATCAAATAATATATTAGCAGTGCTGATTTATTACAGGAAGAATGGGAGGTATAGTTATCAAAAATTACTTGTTTCCTTATGCTTTGTGAAAGCACCTGCAGGACCTAGAAATATTTCCAGTATTTCTGAACAACCCTGGTATCATTCAGGATTTCACACGACAGTGCAAATAAAAAGAATGGGGAAAAATCAGTACTATAAATACTGTAAGTTTTTAACAGTAAGGTTTTTTTAAATCTCAATTTAAGAATGCATAAATACCATTACAGCTTTGGAAAAGATATTTTAAAAATGTGATTGGGGTTGAGAGGGATCAGCAAGCAGACCATGAAAAATAAGATTTTTTTTTATTTTGAAATCAATTAAAATAAATTAAACTTGTAAGAATAACCTAGTTAATGAGCAAGAAGGTGTAGAAATTGAAGTTTTTAAGGTACAACGTAGTTACTGCAAAACCTGATTAATATAAAAGAATTGCAAAAAATCCCCATAGAGACAGTTAGGATATTATAAAGGCCTTACAACTGTACAGACTACTATAAGAAAATTAGAAAATTATAGGGTGTGCACAAACACACATTACCCTATGCAAGCAGTATGTTACAAGAGCAATAAAATATAACAAGGGAGTCAAGATAATTCACAGAGCAAATAAATTCCAAAAGATTACTCAAACAAACAAGCCCACCAAACAAATAAAACAAAAAAAATACAAAACAAAACAAAACAAACAACAAAACAAACAAACAAACAAACAAAAAAACAAAAAAGAACACAAAACAAGAATACCCCAAAAAAAAAACCCAGAAAACAATCTCTGTCCAAAATATTGCAAGGAACTTCTAGCCATCCCTGTCCAAAGACTAACTCCAGATCATTTTCATCATAACAATGATCCAAAAAGGTACTTCAGGGCGAAAAAAGCTAGTGGGACACAAGTAAAAAATTATTTACAGAACCTATAACAATTCTTTAAATAGTCCCTGTGAAGTAATTACAGGAATTACCAAACTGTGGAATTGTTTATCAACCAGTCTAGGTTTCTGTTTCCAAGACAGTACAAAGCCCTCCACTTCCAAACAAAAAGTATAAATCATAACCTGGGAGAGCCACAAAGAGAATCTGTGAAAAGCACTGAAAACAATCTGGTGTACTGAAGAAACAGGTAATGAAAAGGAGGTGTGAATGTCAAGTCAGATCCTGGCCTCAGAAAGAGGGTCTGTGTCTAAGCACAGATTTGATATCTTTACCCATTTCAGAGAAGGCAGTAATCTGGGAGTTGCTGAAAGGCAGGAGTTAGCAACCAAAACCACTGTGGCCACAGAGAAGAACTGTAATTCCTACTTCCCCTTCCTCTCCAGTCCAACCCAGCCTCCTGTAGTTCTTCCTACACTCACAAGATGAATGAGCTCTAACAGAGTCAGGAGAGAGCAAGTTATTTGCACAAACCTAGTTGAAACAGAACTCATCCCTTGACACCAGAAAACAAATGTAAATATAGAACAAGGAGAAGAACATATTAGATTATTAAAAATTACCTCAGTGGTTGTGATTGTAGATTTAAAATCTATGTGTTCTTTCACTGGAAAGAATTTCTGCATAACAGAATGAAACAAAAGTACAGGTGCAAATGTTGGTAAGATGTAACCAATACTGCTGTCTTTGCATTTTACCACATAACAACAGAAATCCCTACAAAACTGTAGTCTTGTTCTCTTCCCCATGAGCACAAAGGAGACAGAGGGGTCTCTCTATATATTCAAATAAAGTTGATTTCTGCCTCTGTGGACACTAGCCTTGGGCAGCGTGATTTTCCTCATGCCCACATATACCAGCATCCTGCTACCGGAATTTCTCTTCTACAGCATTTCTTTCCACACTTATGTTAAAATTCAGGCTAGCTGCACGAATTACTTTGTGAGATCTCATCATCACAATATGAATGAAGCATTCCCCCATTATGTTTTCACTGAAATTACACCATAAATTCTTCTGGGCAAGATACAAGCCTCTGATTCTCAAGAAGGTAAGAGGACGAAAATTGCTACCTCTTTGTTACGTATAATGCACACACAAAAAATAACCAGAACTGTCCTGAAACTGTGTGAATTGGTAATTTTCCATTTTGATGTACCACTCTTCTTGCTTTAATCCTACAAGCCAGCAGCATGGTTTGGTTTGGGGACTGACAACTGCTCAAATCTTCTCTATTCTGGTGGCTGTTAAGTACCAATTGAGAGATCATATGAAAAAACTCCAGAAATCCTGGAAATGTGAGTGGATTCTCCAGTCAAAACAGAAAACCTCTCTGGCTATGCACCTAGCAACTGGCAGGGGCTCCTCATTCATTTTTTCTGAATGGCTGAATCTGCACACTGAATCACTCACAGCACCGTCTGTGAAAGCCTCTGCTGTTTCCTTCCCTTCCCTTTCCAAGGATGGAGCTAAATAAAACTCACGCAGAGCAGGAGCAAGCAGGGTCAATGTGTGTGGTGCACTCCACTGACTAGCACACTGAATGTTTCAAGATAAATTCTTGAAGTCACTAAGGTTTAGGCTGGCACAGCACAGCTTCAGAGTTTAACTCATACCCCAGCTAACTGTCCCATCTAACACAAGAGTAGCTATCATCCTCTGATTGTGCAGTATTTATCTTTGTTTCTCAATTTTAAATTAATAGGGTGAATGTGAAAGATCTGCTGCCTTTTGTTCTGAAAAGCGAAAATAAATAGGATTAGAAGTATGTTCTGTAGAATTTCTGTGGCATACATAGCACTCCACTCCACTCTCATCTGCATTTTTGCAAGTACTCTTCAAATAAAGAAACAGCCATGTCTCATTCATTGTTCCTCTATAGGGCTTGGAGATTGTGTCCATAAAAATGAGAACAGAACACCATTGACTGAAGTTGTGCAGAATAGTTTTGTATTAGACTCTGCTGCTAAGAGCACTCAAGTGAAACAGCACACACATACACCCCCCACACTCCCCAGAAAAATCAAGACTGTCATCACAGAACAGATTACAGGTACAAATCCAAGATTACAGCCACATATTCTAAATGCAGATGTTTTGTAAGTACCTACTAAAACCAGTGTGACTCCTGGTTTAGCAACCAAAAACCATTGAAGATCCTCTTCACAATTCTTCAGATTTTCCACTTAAAATGAAAGTGCCATGAACATAGCTACCATTTCACATGATTTAGTATCAAAGTATAAAATACATCTTCAGTCATTAAAAAAAAATCTTTTTTCTTTCTTTTTCTTCCTTTTTAAAAATGGAGATTGCATCTATACTAAGACTACTAAAACACTCCAAGCATTTTGGAGTGCTGAAATCCACCACCCATGCCAGGCAAACTGCTAGGACACAACAGTACTATTTCTCCAAATTAGCATTCTTGCTGACTAGCTCCCAGGTAATGACTGGTAGATAGGGGAGTCCAGGAACCATTCCCAAAAAGCAGTTCACATATAGACACTCTGTTTTGGAGATAAAAGTGCTTGACTAGTCTCTGCATCTGGAAACAAAAGGAATACACACCATTGCAGTCTGAACTTCATGCATCAATATCCTCACAATTTCACCTTATTTATGTTTAATAAATTATTATGACCTGTTGTAAATTCTTCTGGCACTGTCTGGGTTTGGAACATGAGGGTATTGTGTGTTTGTTTTCATGTTGTAATACCATTTCTTATTACTTTTCTGTTACGTGAAAAACTGTGAAAAGTGGGCATACAGATGCATGGCATGAAAAAGGTTTTACATGGTGTTGTCAGAAGTTTCAAAGTTATCTTTGCAACATTGCCCTTTTACAGCAAGTTTAAATATTATAACATAAAGAAAAAATTGGTAAGATGGAAATCATCTTGGTTTGTGTTCTTTAAAGTACAGTTCTGATCCAAAGGGAGTTGCTATGGGGAAAATATCATTGTGAGATAATGTACTTGAAAAGAGCAAAATTTGTCTTCAATATAAATAATTTACTTCTACCTGGGGTTCAAGTAAACAAGGGAAAAATTACTGTATTTTTAATGAAGGTGTTGACTCATTTAACTTATTTTCCAAAGGGAGCATTTAAAGAGCAATGATTTTGCATCCACTTAATACTTATGTATCTTACTGCAATTATTTTGAATCACCGGATTTCCAACTATTGCAGGATTTATTTCCATTTGTGAACACTTCTGCTGAAAAAGAATTAAGGTATACCGCTCTTTACCTTCTCATTTCTGACTGTGAACAGCCTTGAGAAATTTTATATGTTTTCTAACCATATCCAGATTGGTATGATACATTTCCTATCAAGTTTCCAGAGGGGAAAATTTTCCTCTAAATATAACAGTACTAAATCATCAGTGTGTATTCTTCAGTAGCTCCCATAAGCAGCAAATATGATTCCTGCTCACACTTGCCTTACAACTGTTATAGAACAACACCTGTCTTGAAATTGTAAGCACACTGAAACGGCCAGAGGTGGTTATCAACACACCTCCACCAAAAACATGTTAGACCCTGAAAAGAGGAAAAGAAAAGCACTTTTAGGAATTGATTGCCTGCAGCTGGGAAAGATAACATAAACTGACAGTGGAGAAGTGAAAAAAGAAAAGTGTGATGTTGCTTGAAAAGTGTGATATTATTGTTGTTGTTATGATTATCATAATCATTATTATAATAATTATTATTATTTCATGCCAGAAAGAAGATTTAATATTAAATTGCTGAATTATTAATATTGTGTTTTCACTATCAGACAAGGAATTAAAAACACAGTGCAAAGAAGGAACAAAAATGTGACTTGTAAGGTCTAGAATGGGTCTGCTAGAAAACAAGGCTAGGGAGAAAAATGAGCAGTATTTAAGCAATCAAAAATAAAGGAACAGACAAGAAAACTAAGCTAAAGGAAGAACTATAAAGAGATATATTCCATATACAGCAGGGAAAGGCACGGCCAAAGTCGAATGCTGACAGCTTGACTTTAACAGGACAAGGCGAGAAGGATTATCTGGACATTATGAACATTGCCAACAGGTTGACATTATCCTCACTAGGGAATGGAGGGGAAGTGCAAAAAGAGAGAGAGAACGACAAGAAGATGGAGAGCCATTTCAGTATGTTTGATTTAGTAAGCCAAAATACTCAGAAGAACAAGAACCTGTGCTACAGAAAACAAGCATTTTATCACAGAGATAATTACTTTCCAGTCTTCCAAACCACCTGGTTGTTTTTGAGGAGGAAGAGAAAAATCAGCTGTCATTTTTCCCATTCTTTAACCTAAGTGTTTAGAACTTGAGTTTTTAATATAATATCTGTTACAGGGGACCGGTGAAAACCATTCTCTCTCTCACCTTGCCATAGGAAAGGCATTAATCTCTCCTTTTCTTAAAGCTCAAAGTTCAGGAGCATTGATACACACTGTAAAATAATTTTCGACCTCTACAGGAAATCCAAGCTAGAAAAATACAACCAAAACATAAAAATACATTACTTCCTTACAAATCAATTATTTTGGCTACTTAATTCTGCCATATTATTTCTTCTTGGCTGCCTCATCTATTCAATCTGTATCAGTGCACTGAAGATGTTTATATAGACTAGGGTGTATCAAGGTACAAGAAAACCTTGGAGTGAGGTGCAAAAAGCCCTTTCAGAACAAAAAAGTGCATGAAGTTCCTGCAAAGCATTCTGTATCTCACAGGAGCCACTTTTCTACACACAAGATCAAAATTATGATTTGCAGTTCACAGATATAAGCAGTGCTGCATTGTGCTTAAAGATTTTCCAATTGCCTTTTATTCTTACTTCAGCTCTACCTCTGCTGTTCAGCTAGTGTCCAAACATGCCTGACCATAATGAATGTAAAAATTTTTATGCAAAGCTAAAAGGAAAATGAAAGAAGGGTAAAAGTGAAAAGACTGTACTTTATATTAAGTTACTTATCACCTAAATTGTTTCTTTTTACTGAAACCAGCTTCATCTTAACCATGGATTGGGTAAGTCTTTAAGTACACATGCCTTTATTTACTAGCAATCAAAATATGAATTGCAATGTCAATCACAACAAAAAGTAAACAGGCAGTTAAAAATTAAAGGCAAGATCA
This sequence comes from Agelaius phoeniceus, assembly GCF_051311805.1. Taxonomy (NCBI): domain Eukaryota; kingdom Metazoa; phylum Chordata; class Aves; order Passeriformes; family Icteridae; genus Agelaius; species Agelaius phoeniceus. Next base: position 57,458,082 of record NC_135303.1, on the reverse strand, counting down.
TGGTCTTAGGACAGGAAATTTTTAGATTTTGGTCATTAATCAGACAGCATGAGATTGTGGAGAAAAAAAAATTATCATTAATAAGCTTTAGCCAACAGTAAAGCTGTTCATCTGCAGTTTAGTATATGTTGGATAAAATCCTGTATAAACCAGCTTTGTGAGTATTTTCACTTAAAAAATAACAAGAGATAACAACAGAGTTTATGAATTGTTAGTAATATGGCAGTATTACACATGGGTATGCACCTTTTCTTTATCAGAGACAAGGAAACTAATGTTAAGCAAGTACCAAGTTTCAGGAACACATATTAAAATCTATCAACAGAATCAATTTCTTATTTTTTAATGAAAACTGCCAACACCCTAGTAATCTTCTAGTACCACACTCTATTCCTGTTTCCTTTTCAGAAAGTCTTGGAAGAAGCTAAGAGCACATCTTTAAGAATTATTAATGTATAAAAACAAAAACAAAAAACAAATTCCAACAAACAAACAGAATATAAATACATTGAAGCAACTTTAATCAAACACATGCAATTACAACAGCAATAGCTTTAACCCACAGGCTTAGCTTCATTAGAGAGTGTTCTCATGTACAACTCTCACCAAGAGTACCCCCTGTAACTGTACAATTAGAGGCTCAAACATGAAGACAGGAATACAAGCCCTAGTGAGCAGTTTCTAAAATGTGTCAACAGAGCACAGAGAATAATTCTTCCTAACCTGCATCTCCGCCCTTATCTCATCTTACTATTTTGAACCGCTGTAGTATCAATCCAGCAGCTCAAGGCGCTTGCTGGTTACGCTTCTGACATCGCTTACAGGATAAATATAAATTCACTAAATCTCCTGCCTTCTGTCTACATAATCCCTTAACCTCTCCCTTTCCACAGCTATGATTCGCTGCCTTTTTTACATCCCTGGCCTCTCCACTATTTGCATTCTGCCTTCCCTTTTCATGCTGCCTTCCCTTTCCCACTTATTTTTTTTTTAACTCATTGACATTCAGCATACCTTCACAGTGAGACTTGTGGTCACTGCTCTTTTACTCCACAGCCTGCTTCAGCATGTTGGTTTGGGTTTTACATTTTATTGAGGGATGGGAATTTTAAATAGTGTTATCTGGTTAGCAGATTTCTATTAAAATTAGCTTTTGCCTGTAAGACACAGACCAAGCAGATAATATTAATCAAGTAGACAACTTTTCAGTGATCAATGTGCTACAAAAAGAACTAGACAGAACAGTGTATGTCACATTTAAAAGAAAATTAGAAAAAAAAAAAAAAGAGTCAAGCAAATAAATTATTAGCTGAAGTACAGGCAGCAGTATTCAAACTGCACAGAAGCTGCTCCCAAAATTAGATTAGCAAAGCACAAGACCATTCTACACTATTGAACTACCAGCAGCAGAAGGAAGTGAGCTTTCTCAGATTTTATCACCTTCATTTTAAATTCTGCAAAAAAAGTTAAAAGGTCTAAGAACAGACCATGAGTAAATCAAAGCTTTATTCTGCTATATTTTCTCCCTGATTCCTAAATCAGTTTTAAAAATAACATTTTCTCCTTGTTCAAATCTGGACACACATAGAAATTCAAGTTTTTCTTTTAAGCAACAATCAAATTACTATTTAGATACAATTAAAAAAAACCCCAGTATTGTAGCCAAATGATATTTTTGGAAATATCAAAACAGATTTCTGTACAGGAAAGGTCATTCAAAGCAAAACCTGTGACATTTAAAAGGCCCCTTACAACACAATTTTACACATGTGCTGGGGCACAAGAAGACCCAGTCATGCAGTATTTCTACAAATAAACACACAGATAACAAAGTTCATCTTTCAATAATAAGCTCCAAATGAGAGGAAAAGCTTCAGTCATGCCAAACTTATCTCCGGTTGTACACAGCTGAACCTGAACATCTCAGAGTAAAGAAAACTTGAATTAAGGAGTGAGCAAGTGGCGCAGGTTAAACCAAGACTTGGTCTAGGCTATTGCTTCTAAAAGGGTAAATTGCTGCATTAAATTATTGCTTGAAGTCAGCCAAACTGGAAGTTTTTACCCATTTTGTCATTGAGTCAGAAGAGAAGTGTCTCAATAATACCTCCAGAAAGGAGGTGTTCTTGCTGCTCCAGACTCATTTCCAATAGTTTTGAAGACCTGCTTCCCCCACTGCCCTCTTTCAAACCTGGGTTCTGTGCTTTATCAGGCAGACTGCACAAGCAGGTCACCTCTTTCTCTTGCAAATGGAAACAGACAGTGGCCACTGGCCCTTCAGGCTGTTTTTCATAACCTCTCTATTTCAGCTGTGCCGCAGCCGCTTCACCGTACTGCTGCTATAAGACTGCCTGGCTACAGGTTACAGAGACAAACAAAAATCAAACAAACACAAAAACCTTCACATGGGAAAATAAACATCACCATAAGAATTAGTTAGGTGTTCCTCGGGTCCCAGCTCATTCTTGTGTCTGTCACCACTTCATTTGTTTTGCAGTCACAAAGTCTCTCAGATGAGGAGGACGGCACATTGAGTCTTGACCTTTGAGCTGCAAACCTAGCCTTGAGCAACTTGGTGACCTACATGGCAGCTGCACAACTCGATAACTAGTTGGCTGGAGTCTAAAAATGCATGATTCACTTCTGATTCTCTGATTCTCCCACTGCACCATATGCTGTCACTAGACTATTTGCTAAAAAAATGTAATTTCCAAAAGCAAACTTTATTAGCTTGGTCGCCTGATGAAGCACTACTTTGAAAGAACTTTAATTATAAAAGAAACATGTATTTTCTTTTCGTACCTAAACACTGAAATTTACAGAAGAAGGAAAAAAATACACACATGTGCATATGCAGCTTTTAAGTATATCTCGTCCCACTTATTTTTCCTAAAACAAACTCCCAGTGTTTTAGATGAGTAACATACAATTCTTGTTGTATATTTTGTAGGGCCAAAGATCTACAGTGCATCTAAAAATTAGCATACACCTCTGCCCAGAAGCGGTACCAGGTTCCTGTGATACTAATCTATGTGTACAAGCCAACTGCTGGAAAGATATACTTGAAAAAGTAGGGTTTGGTAAAACTTGATGTGCTAAACTGTATCAAATCATACCTTTACACCTCATCATCTAGACTAGCTACATATCTCCCCTCCCTTTTCCCTGAACAGCAAGAATTTCAGTCGTCACATTCCTTACTGCATCCTGTGTCCCTAGGAGACTCTGATGGCATTTCTCAGTGTTGTAGAATTAGGATTTCTTATCCTCTTAATGACCAAAACACAGCTGTCCAACATGTTCCAGCCAGCACAACCCTGGCATCTCTACTGTTAACCCAGCAGCACATCATCTGGGCTATTTTGTCCCAGTGAACATGCATCAATATGCACATATAGATCTAACAGGCAAGTGGGAGTTCCTCTGATTAAAAAAAAAAAAAAAAAAAAAAAAAAATTAGTATTGCTAAAGCTCCTAGCAAGTTTTGTCCACATTATGAAGTTCAAATACAGGTCTGACAAAGAGATTAAAGACAAAAAGTTGAGTGGTTTGGGATTCATTAATTCATTCTAGAAGGAATAAAGAGCTATGCACACGCAGAAGGATAAAGAAACAATCTGAGCTAGTCCCACATTTTAAATGCTTTTGTCAGTGTACAGACACAGGAAAACAAGTTCTGAATGAGATTATAACAGAATTCAATCTTCAGAATTATCCTTAGAAATCTAATAGTTAAAATATTTTCAACAGTGATTTTACTCTTGCCTGCAGAATGAGCCACAACAATGTAATACCATACAACTTGTTCTGAGCTCATTGCTTCACCTTGCATAATACAACACCTAAAGTGTTAAAGTAACTCTTTTTCTACCCTGTAGGCATTGAAGGGAATACTCTCAGCATATGTAAATCTATTGAGTACTTCAAGCCCAAAGAACTGTCATAACATCATCTCAGAATCTGACCTTAAATTTATGATTGTTTAAAGAGACTAATTTTTAAAGGTGCCAAATAAGTTATGCAAAGCTTCCATTAACTTCAAGAAAAGACTCTGAAGGCCATGCTGCTTCTTACTCAATAAATCTTATAACCATGCTCTTCATTAATGAGAGCACTAGAATGATACAAGTACAAAATGTTTTTGGTAATTTCCTGTTACTTCCAGGTCACACACCATTCAAGAGTAACTAGTAGGCAACCACGGACTGGCAGAGGAGTGTGTGTAGAGCAGCCCTGCAAAAAGGATCTGGGGGTGCTGGTGGGCAGCAGCTCAGGGTGAGCCAGCAGTGTGTGCCCGGGCAGCCAGGAGGGCAAACCCCATCCCGGGGTGCAGCAGACACAGCATCACCAGCTGGGATTGGGATCATCCCACTGGATCCAGCCCTGGTGCGCCTCACCCCGAGTCCTGTGTGCAGTGCTGGGCCCCACACTCTGAGAAGGGTGGGAAGAAGGTCCTGGGATGGTCCAGAGGAGGACAACAGAGCTGGTGGCAGGGCTGGAAGGCACATCCTGTGAGGAGGGGCTGAGGGCTCTGGGTCTGTCTGGTTTGAGGAGAAGGAGGCTCAGGGGGTGACCTCATTGCTCTGAGGAGATCTGGAGAGGGAATGCTGCTGTGTTCCTGGCATCCAGCAACATGGAATAGGAATGGCTCAAAGCTGCATCAGGGGAGGTTCAGACTAGATATCAGGAAACATTTCTTTAGCAAGAGCAGGCTTCCTGGAACTGATGCCTCAAACCTGCCATTGCCTTAAAAAGAGACACTTGGGCAATGCCCTCAGTAACAGGCTTTATGTTCTGTTATTCTGTGAACACTGTGGAAATTTCAGAGGGTAACTTGATTTTCATGCTTGCCGTTAAATCTGTAAGAATCTCTAAGTCTTCCAGAGTATAACCAGAGTTACAGTTCCTGTCAGAACACCTGAAATACCCCTGCTTTCAAGTATTACAAACATTGCTGGTACACCACAAAGGCACAGACTCTTCATCTATCCTTATTACTTGAAGGAATAAAAAGAGGGACTAAGTAATTAGGAAGAAGCACTACAGCGAAGTTGTTTTTTGTTGGGTTTTTTTTTCTCCCAACCACACAGCAACTACTATCACTGAAAAGCCTGCTCCAAGTTATCTTTTGTCTTAGATGAAGAGGAAGAGGGGGCAGAGCTTCATTTTGAACTCTGCCCGCTATCTCGGTAACGGCGGTTCCCGACACCGCACGCCGCCGGCCTTGCTTCCAAGGCAGGGCTTTCCCGGTGTCGGAGAGCGAGTCCTCCCGCAGTCGGCTCCGCAGCCCTGCCCTGCCGTCCGGGCGCCCCGTTACCGCCCCGCGGGACGGGGAAGTGGCCGCCGGCATTTCCCCCTTCGCCCGGGCCACCGCAGCCCAGAGCGCTGCTCTCGCCCGCGGGGACGCTGTGCCGGGAGTGCCGGAGCCCGAAGGATCCCGGGGCTCCGGCAGCGGCCGGGCGGGCTCCGCGCCGTGCAGTGCATCGCCGTGGCGCAGCACCGGGAGCTGGCCGTGCAGCCGCGGCTGCCGCCCCGCAGGTGCACGGAGCCCCCGCCGAGAACGGGGCGTACGGGGAGCGGAGCTCCCGCCGCGGCCGCGCCGAGCCGAGCCCAGCCCAGCCCAGCCCAGCCCAGCCCAGCCGACACGAGCCGAGCCCAGCCGAGCCGAGCCCAGCCGAGCCGCCGCCCGGGCCCAGAGACCCGCGAGCCGCCGCCCCCCGAGCCGCCCCGCGGCCGCCGCCCCTTTCCGCGCCGGCACCTGGATGTGGCAGGAGATCTCGGAGTCGTCCAGCAGCCGCACGGTGCATTTCATCTCCGCGCTCAGCGACCTGATGCTGGAGCTCCGGAACCGGATCATCCCGGCAGCCCGCCCGCCGCTGCCGCCCCGCAGGCAGCCGCAGGGGGCCAGCCTGCAGAGGCGCCCGGCCGACCACGGCAAGGCACGGCGCGGCACGGCACGGCGCTGCACGGCGCCACACGGCGCGGAGAGGCGCGGCGGCAGCGCCACCCCTCAGCCCCGCGGCGCTCCGCCGCCGCCCGCCATCCGCCCGCCCGCCGCGGCTCGGGCCGCCGCTGCGTCAGGATGCGCTCCGCTGGCCGGCCTCAGCATCCTCCTGCGCCCGCCCCCGGCACGGCATGGCACGGCACGGCACGGCCCGTGGGGGCACCTCTCCGCCCTCACCTGCTCCTCCCGCTTCTCCGCCCCACCGGTCCCGGCCGGGCTCCCTGCGCGGCTCCGTTTCTGTCGGACTGGGAGCGCCCAGGGGGAAATGGACGGCGCGATCGTTTGTCTTCGCCGCCACGGGCGTGCCTCGCCTGGTTTTGAGTTCACCTGGGCGATTGGTACTAGCGTGGGAATGTCCGATGCCCTGCAAACGGGGGACAACCCCCAGGCTGCCGGCGGGGAGTGGAGTCCCCAGGCTGGCTGGCCGCCCATGCCTCCGGCGTATCCCAACACAGCCCGAGGCAGGAGGAATACATATAGAGAGTCACATAAAGAAACCTCACCAAAGATGAGTGTACCCCAATGAAACAGAAGAAAATAGAATACAACTTACTGTAAGAGCGCAAGCCTTGGAAACTTATTTCCTCAGGGGGAAAAAAAAATTACCCATTAGGGAGCAGCAGTCATACCCCATTTGTTGTCTAAGTGGGAAAGAAAATAAAACATCCAGTGGTTTCACTATTATGTTCTGCATCACAAAAGGGTGTATACATTTGTGTAAAACCTTGCTGGCAGAAAGCAAGCACCAAACTTAACCAGCCTTGAAACAGGGATCAGCACTGTGTTAAAAAATTAGCACTTGCCTTTGAAATACGAAATGAAAAACAGCCAGGGCAAAATGTGACATGACTGGAAGTTTTTACAAATATAAAAGAAGAACTGACAATCACACAGAAGATGAATTTCAGTTATTATTGAAACAGTTGTCTGTGATTACCTCTAAATGTCCATATTTTGAAAATAGCTCCATGTGAGTGTGTTGTTCTTTAGAAAATCCCGTGTAAGAGTCTGAGTGCTGTTACTGCTGTAAGAGCTTCCTTTAGCTTTCTGCTGGACTGCTAACAGCAGGAAATACAAGCAACCACAAACAAATGTGAAATATATAATGCTCACTACCATCAGCTAATAAATATGCAGAGCCCTTTAATGTGGAACATAAAAGAAAAGCTATAAATATATGCTTCTCAGGAATGAAAAATGCTTTCAATTGCATAGAGAATAGTGAAGCAAACCAGTGAGTATTTAAAATAGATTATTCACCTCAGCAGCCACAGTCAGCCCACAAGTTATGGAAGAAGGTCCTTATCAGCTGAGACACCAGGTGTGGACACCTACTCATTAATAATATAATAACACTTTATGTCTTACATTCCTGCAACATGGGAACTCAATAGCAGGATTTAAGCCCACATGCAGATTGACTCTCCAGTGACACACATTTTCCTGCTTCTCATAGAGAAGAAATCTTCTCTTTCTAAGCCAAGTATTTTAGCTTTCCTTCAGTCTCTGCAGCACACTTTTCTCCACCCAAAAGGGGAATTACAAGAGAGAGCTGAGCCAATGTGAAGATTTAGAGAGCAGGTCATAGTCTATCATTGTCTGAAGGGGGGTTTTGCTTTACCTTCAGGACTACATGGAGAGGGATGAGCTTTCCAGGAGTTCTCAGAGTTACATCAGCAGTGATGACTACAACATGAAATCTGCACCCCCAAACAAGCATGAGCACAAGAAGTGTGAACTAGTCTGTACCAACAGCAGCATAGCTGCCTGAGAACAGAACTCAGCAGAATTTTATTTGCCTGTTGTAAAAACAGGTCACTCTTGTCTTTTTGTTCACTTCTATTTGCCTCTTTAATTTCTGATGCCATGTTGACCTGAGGTGCCTGAGAAATCTGTGAGACACAGAACCCATTTCTATGTTTCAGCTACCACAGCAATAGGTTTTATGACACAGAATGTGGCAGCCATCTAACAGGAAGACATCAGATAAATAAAACAATCAAAACCAAATACTCCACCCAAGAGAAAAAAAAATCAAAGAACAACCAAAAAAACCCAACCAAGAAATGAAAGTTATTTTTGATTGAAAACCAAACACTCTGCCCAGTTTCAACTTCACAAAGGAAATCCACCAGATGAATTTTGCATCATGTATTAGGACTACCTCCCCTTCCTTATTCAAAAAGAATTCTAGGCTTTTTTTTTCCTTACAAATAGAAGGCTCCCTAAGTTCTCTTAGTATCACAAACTATGCAGAAAAAACCCACAAACTTACCTCAAAACATATTACAGTGCACCCCCTTTTTCCAGATCTTGGAGGCCAAACAGTCCTTATATAGCTAGCATTTGGAAATGCTACCTGAAAAGTAGGAACTGACATTTAAAACACTATGGCAAATATAGGAAAACACAAAGCAACCCATAGATAAATTTAATTCAGTTACCAGAAAATACTGAGCTGATGGAGTATATAAAAAAATATGCTGCTTGAACTTGCAGAATACGCTTTTGACTCAGGGGAAGGTTATCAGCTACTGCTGTTAGACCATGTTATGTTATTGAGGTGTTTATTGAAGCTCTCAGCTGGCTTTGTACTGCAGACGTTGGAAGTTCTAGCGGGAGAGCTCAATACCAGGTAAAGCCAGCTGCAAGAACTGGATAGTGGTGTGTAGACACATGCTTGAAATGCATTTTAGATTCATCAGTCTCAGAACCACTCCATTCAATAGCCACATTCCCATTCTTTCTTCGCCTAACTGGTCACTGAATGACTTTGCTCTGATGAGTGCACGTGGGTGGCCTAAAGGACAGTAGCCTACTTACCTAGGAATTGCTGCCAGATACAATGTGGGACAGCAGGGAGCACTAATGAGCTTGAGTAGTATTTTGATATCTGGATGATTCTGCACGGAGTCAAATTACAGAATATAATTGTCAAGGATTTTCCCTTCAGTGGCTGATAGTAACAGCAACTTAAGCTCTTTCAATTAATGTTTATAATCTAACCAAATATATAGACATTTGATTTGGATTTGTTTGGGGTTTTTTCCAAATACTTGAAGATTAATCCATAAGTACAACAGCTATGGCTATAAACACTGCCTGCCATGGGTCAGACCTTGAGTTCCAGCATGGCTGGGCCAAGCACACAAATCACTGTCCCCAGAGGGGTCCTTCCCCAAGGCCTACACCTCCCCATTGCCTTGGCTATAGGTCCCTCACAGGGCACAGCAATTAGCCTTTGCTCAGAGATCATGGTGCCATAAGTAAACAGCCACTTTTTGTGAAGTCTGTGACCGTTTAGATTTTACTCAGTTCCCTTCTACAACAGTATTAGGAACTCCAACACTTAAATATTTCAGATGAAGAGAGATGGCTTCTCCAGAACATATCCTAAAGAATGGGAGGTGAGGGTTGAGCTAGCAATGAATCAAAAGTTCAGGGAGTAGATTCCTGTAGTCAGGAAAGTGTACCTTTGTGTGTCAAAGGCACAAAGGCACACACTGTATGATTGCAAAATAAATCCAGTAACTAAGCTGAAATTAGCAGTGAGGTAATTGAAGGGCTAGGCATACCAGGCAGCACGCAAAATATGAAAACAAGTAAGAGATTCCACACATATGGGATCTCTTTTGTTTCAGTCCTAAGTAGTTGTCTAAAAAAATCACTTCAGATCAAAAAACAATTGAAAAAAATAAAAACAAAAAACCAGTGAGTTTGCATCTTAAAATAAAATGTTTCTTACATGTAAATATTACACCAGTAACTTGAAAACTGTGTATAAAATATTAATGTGTATATTGAAAAAACCCTAAGAGTATTAAAATATACATAAATTACAAAGGAAAATATATTTAAATAGCAAAAGTTCTACTGTTCACTGGGGGCAGAGTTGAGTCAGAAGGTGAACCTTGAATTCACATAAGGTTTCTACTTTCTTTTGCATTACAAAATCAGTTTAAAAAATCATGTATTTGTTGCATGAATGAGAAAGCAACAAGATACATAAAATGCTACATTATTTGACAGCAGTATAAAAAGATTCAGGATTTTCATGCTTGTACTCTAAAGGGAGCTGTCAATCTTAAAGTCCACTAAAAAGTGCAGGGCTATCAGTGGTATATTTGCTCATAACTGCCCCAGTAAAAAAGACCTGGAGTGTTATTGAAATCTGCAGGACTGTATCACAACCTGCATGGCACGGATGGTCCTGTAGGCCTACACATTCCTTGGGTGCACTTGTGCATCCCAACCATGGCTTTCAGGGGGAGAAGCGATGAGTCAGAAGTAGGAATTTTCTTCCACTGCTTAAGTTTAGCAATCTCTATAAAGACTCAGAACAAAGTATGGGAAGAACATTACAGAACTCACTTTCAGTAGAGAATGATGGGTTGAATTTACAAACTTTTCAGCAAATTTCCTGCAGATGTCATCTGGAAGCTCAAACTCCAATCAGCAGTTGTCTGAGTTAAACTGGATTGCACAATACCACACTTGAAATTTGCTGATGGGAGCAAACTTTACATTGATTTTAATCTACATAGTACAACTACCAAAAAGGCAAATGTCAGCTTTTAGCCTTTGGTTTGAAGTGTACAAAGTCAGTGAGATGATCCTTGTGATTCACTGAGTCCTGGGACTTGCCAAGCTTTTCTTATCAGTAGGATCAAAATGTTTCTTTCATATGCTCTTCTCTTTTTAGGGAATGTATATCCAGTTATTCTATTCTAATTCTAATCCAGTGAGTCTAATATCCTTCTCTGGAAAACTACAGCAGGCAGTGTACTCTCTGTTTCCCATGCTGCATCTCCAAGAAGTGCTCTCAGGACCAAGTTTGCTCCCAAAAACTTCATTCACTACAGGTTCTCTCTAGCTGCTTTCACACAATCCATGCAGTCAGTATTCTTACAGGCTTGATAACAGCCCCAGAGAAACCCTGCAGCTACCACTGCCGGAAGATTTACGGGTTTTGCACGTGACACAACCAGGGGTTTCAGAGGTCTAGAGTCAATTCAGTACCCAGAAGAACCTGATTGTCTCATGTTGAATGCTGCCACATTCATATATCTCCTTAGTCTATGATGAATTTTTTAAAAAATTACCATACCAGTGATTTGGGAATCTGAAAAAAGGGCACTTTCTAACTCATGATCAAGCCACAAAGCACTGCTCCGTTCTCCTGACTGTATTTATGCACAGACAAATACAGCAATCTGATCAATGAAAAAGTTTGATTTTTTTAAGTAGGCAGAGATATATTTGCAGGTAGTGTTGATAATTGGAGAAAAGAGATATTGCCTATCTATAGCTTGAACAGTTCTTCCTTTTATAGAATTTGTCTAATTAAATTCTTTAGTAAGACTCCAATTCAAATGCAATCTAATGTTACAACAACCAACCACATTTTTTCAACATTATTATTGCAGGTAGGATTAAATTTGATCCTTCCTGTAACAATAGGAGTCATCATAAAATACATAAAAAACTACATTAGCATCAGTTACCTGGTGGCCAGTCCAGCAAAATATTCAGAGCCAGGCTTTGAAGAGCTCTCAGTATCCCAGAAGCCCTGCTTAAGAAGCACACAGAGAAACAGTCCCCACCACACACCTTTCTGTGTACCCTTTTATACTCTTCTTGTTACTGGGTGGAATTTGGATGATCATGGACGAAATTCTCTTGCAGTAACATCCTGTTTCCATGGCTGCTGCACGTGCACTTTGAAAGAGATCCAAGTGTGTAGACCAGTTTCAGCTGGTTTTATAGTTCCTTTTCCTCTTTTGGGGTTATTCTGACTTTTAATACTCCCATCATATGATTTGAATTTTACATCATTTATCTGAAGGGGCAGTTGTCTAACTCCAAATGTGTTTATAGCACTTTTCCACCCAGGAATAGCCCTCAAAATTGAGGTCCGTATGAGGATTCATATTTTACACCATGTCTAATTTGCATAAATCAAGGTAAAGTCCAGCAAAATAAAACTTCTGCTTTGCAAAATTATGTCAGGTTCCCAGTGCGTTTTGTGAAAAAAGTAAGTATTACAGGAAAAACATGTATGATATACAACATGTATTTCAAGTTTGCTCATCTTGTCAGCATCTAATCTGTATCCAGAATCTGTTATTAAAGTAATTAGCACCACGATTTTTAAATAATAATATGCAACAATATTCAGTTTCTGATACATCTCCCTCTATAGCTTCTGGCTTCTGTCATTAATTCCTTTCCAAATCAGTGTACAGACTGTAGCTTTTTATTGGTCTGGCTCTTTTAATTATGTAAAAGCTACTAATATGGACAGGATTTGAACTTGCAACAAACCTTGTTGTTAAACCTCCTTGCACATGAAGGACTCTGTGGCGTAAGATCTTAAGTGTGCTTGTAAGTGATCACAGAATGGAGGCTTGGCTACCCAGGGAAGAGGTGAGGACTAACTACATGGAAAAAATTCATCAGAGACACTAAGACAGCATACTTCAAAAGCCCTCAATAGAAAAAGCTCAGAAATAGTAATCTTATTACCTGCTTGCAGAAGCAGCATTTTAAGGTATATATTCTCCCTGACACTTTATAGAGCCAGCGGGTGGCTCCATCTTACTAATGCTTTAAGTGCTTCCAAAATTAATGGTTCTACATCAGTTCACACTGTTGGTATCATAAGTGATGTTGAAATATAGTATGGTATAACTGGTATAACTGCATAACTTTTCCATCCTGGGTCTTACGAGACAAGTACAAGATGAGAAGATAAAATAATTAACTTGTTGCAAAACCTGTACTTCCAGTGGAGGCCAGAATCTTTTAAAGCAACAAAATACTCCTGTAGAAGCAACTGTTATTCTCACATGGACTGGAATAGAAACAGTAAAACTCTTCCAGATGCTCTTTTCAGCTCTGCCTGATTCCTTTTTAAGGAGACTAAAGAAAAGAGTCTTTCTGTAACTCTGTGGTCTTTTTTATTTCCAGTTTTCCCCTACAGTAACACTGAAATTATTCCTGACTGCATGTGACTGTGATTTGCAAGCAGTAGCTGTGCACTACCTCTGCTAGCAGCCTTCCACACCTGGGCAGAAAAATCCATGTATTTTCCTGGCTGTGCTCTGAGTGTCAGACATAACTCCCTGCCTCTCACCGTCACTTTTGGGTCACACTGCTGCAGATCCAGTTGCTACTCTGGACTGAAACTATTGTAATGTTTTTGTAATTTTTTTAATGAAATTTTTTTAATGTAATTTTTTATACTCTCCACATGGCAGATAAATAAAATGTTATTTTATAAACTAAGTGTTTCAAAAAATTTTGCTTTTTTGAGTACTTCTCTGGAGTATTTATGCTAATCCACTGATTTTGGTCACATCACATGAAGAAATTTTTATGTGGTAAAACACTGGGATTTATTATACAAAATTGGTAGAACGTTCATGCAAACCTGAGTTGTTATTGAAAGATTTAAATATGATTACACCAATAAAATCAAGTCCATAAAATGAAAAAGTTTTCAAAATCTAAGGAACAGCCATGTAAAAAACCCAAGTAATTTTCCATTTCTTATCTACAGTAATTTTATCGAAAGTCAATCAGCTGGCCGTTATAAAAAAATCATAGTATTTCCTTTGCTGTTGTTAGGAAAATTTAAATCATTTAACAATAGCTTCTCTGTTTAGAGCTATATGTATTTAAACTTTAGATAAATGTTTTCATAGGCTTCTCTGTACAGAAATTAGTGAGTTGTAGTATGGTATGAAGAACTCCATTCCTCTTTTACCTATAACTAGGCTCAGAAGATTTTGTCATTCCTACAGCTTTGGAACCTAACTGAGAACAAATTTGTGTCACAAGCAACAATGAAAAGCTGCTCCCATCCCCTCTTACCTATTTATTTGTTTGTTTGTTTGTTTGTTTGTGTTTGTACTGCAAACTGGAAAAATAAGAAGAGCTATTTACAATGTTCCTTTTTATTTTGTGAACATCAGCTCTGAGTTTCAGTATTAAAAAAAGAGATGAGGTAATATATAAAAATACTTAATGTGATTTTAAAAACATTTAACAGCTTTAGTTTGATTTACTCACCCCAAATGTCTGAAACTTTGGTTCATTTACCAAATTGATGATTTTTTTTTCTCAGTATTGGCAAATTCTGGTGGGTGCAGAAAGCCATTATGCACTAAGTTCTCCTGAGCAAGAACTTCAGACAATGTATTGACTGACTTTGCATAGCATAGAACAAATTCTGAAAATTGTTGGTAATGTTCCAATCAACAAACCTGTAATTTGATGATTACTTACTTCACAATGAGGACTAACTCTGACCAACAGAATACCACAGTATAGTTTCTTTCAGCTACTCTCCTCAGAGTGAACCTATTGTATTAACACTCTCTGCCTTGGATTTGCTATCAATGCATATTCAGGATTTGATTTGAACCCCTAAATGACTCCATAAATTTGGGCCTTAGCTGCTTGAAGAAGTCTTACTCCTCTTAAGATTCAGGAAGCTCAGATTACTAATGTATCTGAGCCCTCACTTTTATAAGAAGCAGATGTCCATGATAATGGATGCTCCTGGAAAGCTTTAAGAGGCCTTTGCACTTTTACAGTAGTTCACCTTTTATATTGTGATAAGTTTCCATTAGAAATTATCATGGGAATGGTTTTTTTCTACTTTGAATTTGGCAATATTCTGAATACAACAGACATTTCCTAGTATCCACAGGAAGAAGATAGATACAGTGAAGGCAAACAGAAATAACTCCAGAAAAATGAAAGTCTCTCATTCATATTTCATGTTACCCTTTCTAAAATTAGGCAGCTAATTTAAGTAGAAGATGAAGTTTTACTGAATTCCATAAATTCAATATTAGTCAATTAGTCAAACCAGAAAAGCTCAGAAAGACACTGAAAATACTCCCAATAGCCATAAAATATACCACTTGCCATTTTAAAAAGTGTTTTATAATACAGTATCTGGAAAATTCTTTTGGGGCTGAGAAGTACTTGATGGGTTTTCTGGTAGGTAGTCTTGAGGTTTTTTGGCTTTTAATTCTAGAATGTTCATCCTTCACCATTATATTGTAATTTCACCTATTACTAAATAAAACAAATAAAACATCAGAAGACCTTTACATTCCATTGTCTCCTATTTCAGCTAAGTGAATGTACTCTGGAACTCATGACACCATACATGATTTTTTATACAGTTACATCAGAGATTCGGAATCAAGTTCTACATTCTGACAACATAAGAAATAAAAATAAATTTAAATTATAAGGAGAAAGCACCCATGCCACCTCCAGCAAAAGATCTTCAAAGAATAAGCATCAGGACAAATTTCCTAGGATGTATATATATCACTAAGTGATGAAGACTAATATGAAACTCTTCCATATTATTAAAGAAATAGTAAGTGTAAAAATATTTAATAGTTCTATGACTACAATAGAGTGAAAGGCAAATCCTCCCTCACATGAAAACAATCCACATATTTTATTGGATTTACATCTTAAGCACATCTTAAATGCTTAACTGATGCTGTTAAGTCAACCATTTGGCTGAGTTTTATCCAGTCATCTCTCCAGTTGACTAGACACATGAATTATATCTGCACAAATCAGATCAGCCACACAAGCAGAAAGTCTGAATGTAATTGCCTGCTTCACATTGCCTATAGGCCCTTGTGTTTGCACAATTCAATCAGCTTTCTCCAGATCTTGTTCTCCTTCCTGCAGCAGCATTGGCAGAGCACACTGCTGTCTGTACAGTCCATGCAAACTCTGCCAGTGCATGCTCATGTCATGTTTTCCTGGGATTTAGTAAAAGAGAACCCTTGGCACAACTTCCTGCACAAAAAGGATATAAAATAGCTATTAGATAACATCACACCAATCTAACATGCATTTTACCAAATCAAGGATACCAAAATTACCAAATTTTACCAAAATGCAAGGATATGAAGGATGGAAAGGTATCAAAGAGTGAAGCTTGTTAAAGCGGGTTACAACAAAAGACATTGAGCATGCACTGTAGGCAGGCTAGTAAGTTGCTCTTCATGTTAGCAAAATCTGAGGAATTATTGTGACAGACCAATTAAAAGTTCTAATTTTGGGAATGCAAGTAGTAATTGAGATGCTTCCAGGGTCAAAGTGACCGCTGGTATTTTTGAGCTTGTTCATTTGGATCTCCCAGGAACTCTCATCCAAATTAAGCATTTTCCCTGTCTCAGAATTGATAAGCCAACAAATGGAAAAGATGTATGCAAATTCATTTACTTTAGCACGATCATAACCTATTACAGCAAAATATGTACCCAGTCTCATGGCGCCTTAAAGAAATCATTGTAGTCTGTTAGTAATCTGAGAACTGGCCTGATTCAGTAATAGCTTAATAATGTTGAAGGTTCTGGTCTTCATTAAGACTTTCTTAATAGGTATGTGAAATCGGTATATGAAATTCCAGATCTCAATTAAATGGTCAGAGACAGGCAACAATTTTAAAAAAAAGACACATGTATCATTCATAATGTTATTTGGAGTGCCATGCAAAGGACTAAAATTTCATGCAGGCTGGGAGACTTAATGTACATTCTGAGAATTTATTCCAAGGTTTGATTGATGTAGAAAATATTGAGGGGGCACACATTGTCCTCTCCTGAAGCCACCGTCACTAGGTGGAGTAGCTCTTACAGGTGCAGCAGATGCTTCTCCACTGCACAGGAAAACTTCAACGCTGGTCGGCAGCATCACTGCATTTGATCCTTGCATAGCTTTGAAAATGTTGCTAGGTCATATTTATGTACACAGTAATAGCAAGAATACTTGCTTTATAAGAGAATTTCCACAATTTTCCACAATCTTGCCCTTCTTCTCTGGTGAGGCCATAGCTGGAGTGCCATGTCTGGTTCTAGGCTTCACAGAACAAGAGAGTCATGGAGCTCCTGAAGCAGATCCAGCAAAGGGCTACAAAGATGATTGAGGGATTAGATCATTCTTATGTGGAAAGACTGAGGTACCTGGGCCTGTTCAGCCTCGAAAAAAGACAGCTGAGAGGGGACCTCATCAATGTTTATCAGTATCTGAAGGGAGTGTAATCAACAGGATGGATCCAGACTCTGCTCGGTGGTGCTAAGCAATAGGACAAGAGGCACTGGGCACAGACTGAAACACAGGAGGTTCCACTCAAACATCAGGAAGCACTTTGTTACTGCGAAGGTGACCAAGCACTGGAACAGGTTGTCCAGAGAGGTTGTGGAGCCTCCTTCACTGGAGATACTCAAAAGCCGCCTGGACAGAATCCTAATGTGCTCTACGGGGTGCTGCCTGAGCCGGAGTGTTGAAATAGATGACCCTACCAGTGGTCCTTCCCAGCCTTACCCACCAGGTAATTCAGTGATTTAAAAACATGACTGGATCAAGGCTTTAACAAATACTAAAATGGCATTAGTCACTGCATAGCTGATGCCTTAAATAAATTCCAATGGCAGACCTTTATCACCAAAGGGTAATACAGAATTCAACGGGCATAAATGAGCACTTAATAATAAATGCTCTGCAGAAATTACTGTTTCTATTGAATTCGCCTGTGTTGCTGAGGCTGCAAACAGTGAATACCGTGCTAGGAACAGCTGGAAGAGAAACGCCCGACCAGACTGAAAAGCCTCAGACAAAGAGGGCTCGGGAGAAGATCAGGTAACTTCCAGCACAAGGAGCCACCGGGGGTAAAGAGAGCGGGGGACACGACACGGGTGTCTCGGGTTCCCGGAGAAGGGGAGCGGACGGTCCCGGACAGCCGCGCGGGGCGGTGGCCACGGAGCAGGCGAGGCGCTGGGGCCGCCCCGGGCGGGCCGCACCCGCCTCCCGCGGCAGAGACGAGGGCGGGCCGGGGCGGAGGCGCGGCAGGGCAAAGGGGCAGCGGCAGAGCGCGGCGGGCCGCCATGGTGCTCGTGGTGGTGATGGGCGTCAGCGGCTCAGGGAAGTAGGTACCGGGCGGGGGGCGGAGCAGCGGCGGCGCTGCGGCGCTGCCGGGGACTCGGCGCTGCCGGAGCCCCGCGGTGCGGCTCCGGGTCCGTGTGTTAATCGGCCCTTTGTGCTTCCCCGCAGGACCACGGTCGGGTCGCGGCTGGCTGAGAAGGTAGGGGCGTGTAGAGCCACCGCCTAGGAGGCGTGCCGGGGCAGGCAGGCACCTCCCCGCGCCGGGCCGACGGCCTTTTCCCGGGCTGCTGGCCTCCCGAGCCGGGTTCGGCCGATGCAGTGATGCCTGCACGGACTTCGGCTCACTGCCGTGACGCAACAGCTGTTGCTGCTACTAAGCTGCCTTAGTGTTTTTTGTTGGTGGTTTGTTTTTTTTTTTTTTTTTGCTAATCATCATGCTATAAACGGTGATTCATACTGTGGTGCAAGAAGCCTGTAATTCCTTAAGTGTCGTCTTTGTAAATTCTGAAGTCCTTGTTGCCTCACCTGACTAAATCACCTGACTTAGCTGAACGATCCATAATTAATTTATTTTTTTCTTAGTTGGGATGGAAATTCTATGATGCAGACGATTATCATCCTCTAGAGAATAAGAAGAAAATGGAAGAAGGGATACCACTAAACGATGAGGTACCTTGAATAAGCTCTGAAAAAACTGTTGTCCACACACTTATCTCTGTAACTTCATGCACATCTTGTTGAAGTAGATTGTGGTGTACTACATAGATTAGTCTAACTGTAAACATAAGTCTGCATTTGCTAAGGTAAGGGAGGCTTCTTTTGTCAAAAAAGATTCTGGATAAAAAAGTAGTTCATGAAATGCTTGTCAGTTCGAAAGTGGTATGCTGCTGCTTCAGGATTTGTGAGAAACCTCCCCCTCTACAGTCCACACACAGAGTTGCAGTTTTGGATTTGAATCATAGAATATCCTGAGTTGGAAGGGACCCACAAGGACCATAGAATCCATCGTGTGGCCCTGCTTAAAACAACTCAAAAAATTTGTTACTCTTCTCTCAAATCACTTTTCATAATTTATCACCACTCGTGGTTAACTTGAGAGGTTGTGCTAGGGGAGGTTCAAGTTGAGTATTAGGAAAAATGTCATCACTGAAAGAGTAGCTAAGCATTGGAATTGGCTGCTCAGAAAAGTGGTGGAGTCACTTCAACAAGGTGAAGTGTCAGCTCCTGCCCTTGGGTCACAACAGCCCCAGGCAGGACAACAGGCTTGGGGCAGAGAGTCTGAAAAGCTGTCGAGCAGAAAAGGGCCTGGGAATGCTGATTGGCAGCAGGTGAACCTGACCCAGCACACACTCAGGTGGCCCAGAAGGCCAATGTCATGATAGCCTCTATTAGCAACAGCGTGGCCAGCATAACCAGGGCAGTGACTGCCCCCCTGTACCTGTACCTCACACTGGTGAGGCCACACCTCGAGTGCTGTGTCCAGTTCTGGGCCCCTTAATTCAGGAAGGACACTGAGGTGCTGGAGTCAGTCAAGAGAAGGGCAAAGGTGCTGGTGAAGGGTCTGAACACAAGTTCTGTGAGGAGCAGATGAGGGAGGTGGAGGTGTTTTTACCCCGGAGAAAAGGAGGCTTAGGGAAGACCTTATCAGTCTCTACAATTGGAAAGGAGGTTGGAACCTCTCTAGAAAGGAGGTTATGGTGAGATGGGAGTCAGCTTCTTCTCCCAGGTAACAAGGAATAGGACAAAGGAAAATGAGCTCAGGTTGTGCTAGGGGAGGTTCAAATTGAGTATTAGGAAAAATGTCATCACTGAAAGAGTGGCTAAGCATTGGAATTGGCTGCTCAGAAAAATGGTAGAGTCAACATCCCTAGAAGTGTTTAACAAAAACGAGTAGACACTTGGTTATTCAGTCAAAGGTTGGACTTGATGATCCTAAAGGTCTTTTCCAAGCCTAATGATTCCACAATTCTGAATTGCAGCATGTGCCTGATAGCACTGACCAAATGCTTTGGAACTCTGTCAGACCGGTGCTATGACTACTTCCCTGGGGAGTGTGTTCCAGTGCCCAACCACCCTCGGGGGTGGGGCCTTATTCTAATATCTAATGGAAACCTCCCGTGACACAACTTCAGGCTATTGCCTCACTGGTCACCACAGAGGAGAGATCAGTGCCCACCCCTCCTCTTCCTCTCACAAGGAAGTTATAACTGCAGTGAGGTCTGTCCTCAGTCTCCTCTTCAGGCAGAACAGATCAAGTGACCTCAGCCATTTTTCATATACCTTCCCCTCAAGGCCCCTCAGCATCCTCAAGGCCCTCCTTTGGATGCTCTCTAATATATTTATAGTCTTCTTATATTGTGGTCCCCAATTTATATTGTGGTCCCCAAAACTCCACACAGGACTCAAGGTGAGGCTGCCCCAGTGCAAAGCAGAGCAGAACAATCCCATCCCTTGATGGGCTGGCAATGCTTGAAGTACTAATAGCATAATGGTACAGCTTGAAAAAGGATTTTTTCCATGTGCCATCAATTAGGACAGTGGTTTTACAGTTAAAGCCACTTTTCCTGTACAGAATCAGGAAGAATTAAAAAAGTTAATGTCCACCACTTCTAGAGAAATACACACTTATGACTGTAGATAAAGACTTTTAAACAAAGAATATAAACTAAACAATCCTGGTGAACATATGAAATCAATCTAAAAGCATATGGAGCTTAGAAACAGGGCAAGATGCAGTAATAGGATATTTTGAAAAAGACTTCAAGAATCTAGCTGTAATAGAAAAATTTTGCAAACCTCCTACTTTTTTTTTTTTTTTTTTTGGCAAGGCTTCCACTTTTTTTTCAGTCCCTCAAATCTTCTGGGAGATGTCCTTAGCCAATTTAAACCGAAAAAAAAATATTCTAGATTCTGGTTAAAAACTTAGATGTTTCACTAGTGGTTGAAGCCAGAACAGAGTCTGGATCCATCCTGTTGGTACCCTCCATTCAGATACTGATAAACACTGATGATATCATCTGCAGCAGCATTATACACTTGAATGACTAAAGCACTGGTGTGTGGTGCTCAGCAAGAGGAAAGCATCTCTTCTGAAAAATTAGAGGTGCAAAATTGTGAGGGCGTTCTTGAATGCCTAGGGGAAGTTACTGTGTAATGATAGCAACAAAAAATTGTTGCATTTATTTGTCCATGTTATCATTTGTTGTGCTTACCCAGCACTAACAGCATTGAAACGTTAAATGGGAGCAGTTGTTTCGTGCTCATTAGGCATGACTGAAGTTTGCAGCAGCTTAAAATTTCAGATTAAGTAAGCATCTGACTGATCACTCTTGTTTGCTTAAGTAATGGGCAAAAGTTTTGAGAAATTGTGATTGTGGTTACATTTATTTGTGAGTGCTATTGACATAAATATAATTATTGCAGATAACTAAATTTAGATTTGTTTCTGAAAGCTTCAACTTGGATCCAAAATGGGGATGGGGTGTGTGTACGACACTATATCAGGAAAAGAAATAACAACTCTAGCTGTACATTTGAATAGTATAATAGAAACAAGAGGTAAGTGGATTATCCTTCAGATATTTACAAGGTGCATGCTGCACTTGCATACATATTACTTCCATCATATACTTGTAAAATAAAAAGTACTATTCCACCAAAAGTGTCCTATTCATAATATGCCTAGCACTTCTTATAGCCTTCAGACAGTGGGAGCAAATCTATATGGGAACAAAGAGATTAAAAACTGAACTTGCCGTACAGTTTAATGCTAATATTTACCTCTAGTCAAATATCTGAGATGCTAGAAGCAATTGTTTCAAAGTAATTTCTGAAGAATTTTTAACTATCTTGCTTGCTTTCTAGGACAGGATTCCTTGGCTTTGTGCACTGCATGATATACTAAGGAGGTAAGAGATATCTAGTGTTTAAATGTTTTAGCTAAAGACAGAAATACCAGAAGTGTTTTTCCCCACTGCATTGCAAAGCAGAAATGTAAGTGGTAGTGTAGAGAAATTCTGCAGAGAGTAAAGTCATTTTATTTTTACTAATCTAAACTGTCATAGTAATTGCTGATGATGAGCTAATCTCTGAGAATTAAAATGGGAAATTGTTACAATGATGGTTGTTTTCTACTGTGTAAAAATAATTGCAAGGATCCAGTTTATTAATAAGCCTGACATTAGCTACTTACAAAGAACATAACCTCAAAATACACCAGTAACAACAGTAGGATAAAATACTGTTATTTTGAATAAGATACAGTGTCAGGTTTGTTTGACACTGTTTGCTTGAGTGTTGCTCTGCTAATTTGCAGATGACACCAAAATGGGAGGAGTAACTGATGCAGAGGGACCTTGAAAGGCTGTAGAAATTGATTGGTAGGAACCTTTTAAAAATGCAGCACTGGTATGGATAGTGAGGGACACTCAGCTGGAAAGCAGCAGAAAAGGGCCTGAGGGAGCTGTGGTGGACAGCCCCAGCTGGACATATGCCAGCAATGTGCTCTTCTGGCAAGGCAGGCCAGCCAAATCCTGAATTCTGGGCTATATTAGACCAAGTATTGCCAGCAGGTCAAAGGAGGTGATCCATCCCCTCTCCTTTTGCACTCGTGAGGCCACACCTGAACTGCTGTGTCAGTTCTGGGTTCCTCATTATGAGAGAGGCATGGACATACTGGAGACCATCCAGCAAATGATGAAGGGACTGAAGTGTGTCCCAAACAAGGAAAAGGTTGGGAGGTTGTGTAAAGCCTGTTTAGCCAGGCTTTACACTTGCTTGTGCACATTAGGTGATCATATCTCACTGGAGCTGAGATACCTAATTTCTCACTGAGAAATTTGTCTGGATTGATTTGCTGGATCCATCGCTTCATGTTATGTGATAGCTCAATGCCACTGCCCAGCTCTGGAAACTTTATAAAATCAACTATATTTTAAATTAGCCTAATGCCAATATTTAATTATTAGTACTTATTAGTAGCTGAGGCTGTCACTGACTTACCTAGAAGTTCTTACTTCCCTTTGAACCAAAATCTGATGACCATAGAATGATTTTTTAATAGGTGTATACCTGATTTTAATTTTATTACAAAATATATTTTCTTAGGTAGGAATTTTATTCACTCTTCATAGAGACAACTAATTCTGGATTTGCTTTTTAGTGGAGCAGGCAAACCCAGAGTTAAATGCTTTATTTGAAGAAACCTTGTCAGCAGAAAATAAATACAGTGAATACTGTGCATTCACTGACCTGCAATCCCTTGTTTAGGGTGAAGTTAATATAGATGCAATGCTATCAACGAGTTGCAGGAAACATAAATTACAGTTAAATCTGAGACAGTGACAGCAGGTGTTGAAAATATTGTGTATTTAAGAACACAATGTGTATTTAAGTGGTCTGTATTGCTTATCAGCCACTTACCCTTAGAGAGAATAGTATAGTAATTTTATGGATAAGGGATAGGTGTTTCTATGGATATTTATTTCCTGTTGTCAGCAATTAAGGACATGAGCTTGACACTTCCTTGTGCTAGAATTGAATTGAATTTAGGAAAAGACTGGTTGCTTAGAAAAGGCTATAGAAAGAGTCCCTAAGACTGAGATTTTATCAGAAGGTTGGCTAGCTTGGCCTCACTTTCAAATCACATCTTTACCTGGACTGGAAATTTGGGTTTCAAAATCCTGTCAAAATTACTCAAATACCACTGTCACAATGCCACTACTCCCATGGCTGGCCTTCTTGAGGAGCTAGGGCATGTCTACCTTGTTTAGCAGAACTAACAAGTAATTTTTGTTATACCACACGTAGATATGTAAAGCTTTTTGGGGTTGTTTTGTTTTTGTTTTTTTTTTTTTTGGTAGAGAAGACACATCTAGACAAGATACAATTCTGGCCTGTTCTGCACTGAAAAAGATGTACAGGCGTGTGTTAATTGGTGGAGCATCTGCAATTGAAAGCAACCACCCAGAGCAACCAGGAGAAAACCCAGCACTGAAGATCCTCTTTGTTCATTTGGATGGACCTAAGGACATAATTGCTGCCCGCTTGAAGAAGCGGAGAGGTCATTTTATGCCACTTGAACTTCTCCAGTCTCAGTTTGATACTCTAGAGCCACCCAGTGCACCAGAAAATTTCATTACTGTCAGTCTAGAAAAACCTCTCCCAGAAATACTCCTACAGATTGAGACTGCCATTCTTCGGGGTGAGGCTTTGCCAGAATAATTTTCTGAATGACACATACAGAAATTCCCTGAAGGATAGCAGGGCAAAGAGACAGAATTTTAATTATCGAATTGATTATTAAATCAAACCAACTTATTTTTAAGAGCTGGTTTACTACTCTTTTTTTTTATCATGGCTCTGTAAAAGACATATAAAATGTCTTTACATCTTTTGCATATATAAGATGCAAGAACTGTTAACTTTTTAAGCCCTTCACTCTATTAAGTTAAAGTTCTCCTTTTAGTAAGAGCTTGCTTTTGAAAATTCTCGTAAGGGTCACCCAGAATAATTTATTTTCTTAATATTTACTCTCTCCAACACTGAGATGGGCACATCTACTATTACAAGATTAAATAATTTAGAGCTTTGTTAAAAATAATGTCATTTTCCTAGAAGAGGCAGGAACATGCATGATGAAGTTCCATACGTGACACTACCCCTGTCTCACTGGTGGATTTTCATCGAGTTGTAGGTTCTGTGTTTGTATTCCTGTTGACCTCAGCAGAGCACTGATGACTTAATGAGAATTTTTCTGATCTCTTACTGTATGTACCGGCCACCAAACTGAAAAATGTTAGAAAAAAAAAGGTAGTGGTGGTGATGCAGTATACAAAATTTAATTGAATGGAAAGCTTTAGAAATAAAGTATATGTGGCATCATACTGACTCTGAACTTAGAGCTTTCATGTACAAAGTGTACACATTGCAGTCAAGTGTGAGTCAACCAGTAATTTAAGGTACTGAATTTAATGCAAGGTTGATAGACTTTCCTTATTTTTGAAAACTTACTTTTTGCAGTTGGACCTTCTCCTTCACTTCCCAGTGCTGGTGGGTACCTCAGTGATTGTCAATGCAATTGCTTTAAAGCTTTTGATCAAACTATTCCTAATATGTATCTTTTTTGATAAAGATGAGAAGAAAATTCCAATTTCCCAATCAGTCACCTAGCTCACAGAATTTAAGTTTAAGACCATTTTTACCACCAAGGTGTTTTTCAAAAAGTACTTCATGTTGTGTTATACAAGACATGCCTTTTCAGCTTTATGTTATAAAAACTTCAGATAGTTTGTGGAAGAAAGATTTGAGTCTTGTCCAAATGGAGACATTTCCATGTGCTGTCACACATGGATTATTTTTAGTATGTCATGCATATTATTTTTTTTTATTCCTGGGATGATAGATGAACTCTTGTAGAAGAACACCTCATGTCTGAAAGCATCTTTAGTGCAATTTTTACCTGGGTAAGTAGTTGAAAAACATTAGTCATGGTTCTCAGTAGAGAGATGGTCATGGTTCTATTATGTATGGAAATAGTAAAGGCTTTGTGGTTTACTAGATAAACTACTGTGCTTAAATTAGTGCAATAAATGGGCATTAGCTGACTGAAAGCAGAAGTTTTTAAGTTAGGATTTTAGGCATTAACCTACCCAGACATAGTGTTTTCCAGTTTATTTGTGACCAGAAGGGAGAATAGCAGGCAGTTACCGGTTTTAGTCTACTGCAGGGTGCTCTTACCTCAGAGCCTCAGAATTTGTTCCAAGAGCCAGGGTGCCAGGTGAAGACATAGAGGCAAAGTTAAGTGCAAGAGACAGGGATGTCTGTATGCTTAATACCCTCAAATTTCAGAGACCCCTTCAGACCAAGTGACTTGTCAGATCTGTACAAATTTTGTAGCTATGAAAATCACAGACACAGCACCCTCTTGTGGCACTTCTGTTAATGAGATCTTCATCTTTTCCAATCCCACCTTTTACAAACAGTTGACTAATGTACCCATTATAAAATACAGATTTATGCTTACTTCTTTCACACACAATAAAGCCAGACCAGGACACTCTACAGCAGCTGCATCCTCTCACGCGCAGATACAATCAGGCCTTCAAATAGTTTTTTTTTTTAAAGGGACATCTTTAAGTGTGAGTTCTAAGAAGGCCAGACTGATTTTCAGATCTACTTGTCCACATTTATAGAATACCCTCAAAATGGCTTCACCACTTTCACCACCAACAAAAAATTGTATTCAACAGTTAAAAAATAATTCTCTTTCAGAAAGTTTTATGTAAGCAACTTGGATTTTGGAAAGCTTCTAAACAAAGTTTGTACTTACAGGCAGTTCATGCTTCTTCAAATTAGGTCAGGGTCTTTCTTAGTCTTTGCTTCTATGTTGGGAATATTTCCTTCCCTTACACTTTTAATATATTCGCATTTTGCTTTTACTTAAAAAATACTGCTAAGAAGGTTGTTGTCAACCTAATCAGTTGTCTGTTACCTGCTATTCTGAAGAGACAACAAAGCATTATTTCTGTTCAGTTATATTCTGTGCATTACAAATTAATAGATTAAGATGTAAATTACTGCAATACTAACAACATAAAACTACTCTCAGATTTTAATCAAGCTGTGCACGTGTGCATTGGAAGAAAAAGGTAGCATAACAATCCCTACCCAAACTCAGTTCTACAACATTTAATTTCCTTGATTTTGGTTTCATTTGGGGTTTTTTTTGTTGTGAGGGTATACTGTTTGGTTTTGTTGTTGTTGGTTTTAAACTAACACTGCTATTCTAGGGATGTCATATTCAGGTTAGTTGGACAGGCTATTAATATTTAGCACAGCTTATCTGGATGCAAGTGCTGTGTGTGTATTTTGAAATGTATTTAGTAAATGCAGCAAAAACTGAGGAGGAAACACCTGGAGTTAGAAATTGCTGTCTGTCTCTAATCACAAATTATCTATGCAAGGTACATGCACTATACATCCTCATGAATTTATGCTAAGCACAGTTAGTAACATGCTGTGTAAATACTGTACCTACTACAGCATCAAGTGCAAACATTTTTCAGTGCTAAAATGAGGAAATAAAAATGAAATGCAATCTATCCCAAACTGTGCAAGTTTTCTTACAGGCAAAGCTGCCTGCCACCTCAACTATAAATTGTTAAGTGTTTTGGGTTTTTTATCAATAATATTTATTTTATTATGCCAGGTTGTGCTGTTGGAGAAGGGGGGAGGCTACAGGGGTGGCTTCTGTGAGAAGCTACTGGAAACTCCCTCCACCCCCTGTAGAACCAATCCCAGCTGGCTCCCAGACAGATAGGAATTGCTGGCCAAAGCTGGGCTAATCAGAAATGGTGCAACACTCCTGTGATAATAGATTTAAGAAGGGGGGGAAAAAACATGATTGCACAGATGAAACTGCAGCCAGAAAAGAACAGGATGAGAACATGTGAGAGGAACAACTCTGCAGTCACCAAGGTCAGTGCAGAAAGAGAGGGAGGAGGTGTTTCATGCACCAGAGCAGAGATTCCCCTGCAGCCCCTGGTGCAGCCCTTGGCGAGGCAGCTGTGCCCTGCAGCGCATTGGAGCCCATGAGGATGCAGAGACCATCCTGCAGCTGGTGGAGGAGCCCCAGGCTGGAGCAGGTGTATGTCTGAGAGGAGGCTGTCACCCTGTGAGAAACCTGTGCTGGAGCAGAGTCCTAGCAGGGACCTATACACCTGTGGAGAGAGGAGCCCATGCTGGATCAGGTTTCCTGTAGGATGTGATGCTGCAGGAGACCCACACTAGAGCAGCCTGTCCATGAAGGACTGCGCCCCATGAACAGTGACTCACATTGCAGCAGTTTGTAGAGAACTGTTGCCCATGACTGAGATGCTGGAGAAGTTCTTGGAGAACTGTCTCCCATGGGAAGGAACCCCTGCTGGAGCAAGGGAATAACTCTTCCTAAGCAAGTTTTTTCTGCCAAGGGGAATAAATCTCCCTCGGCAGAAAAAACTTGTGATGAACTGACCATAACCCCTATTCCCTGTCTCCCTGCACTGATGGGGATAGGAGGTAGAGCTAGAAAGGAGGGGAGGAGTAGGGGAAGGTGTTTTAAGGTCTGGTTTTACTCCCCATTATCCTGCTCTGATTTTGTTACTAATAAATTGAACTAATGTATCTCATTCCAGCCAGTTTTTCCCATGATAGTATTTGATGAGCAATGTCTCCCAGTTCTTATCTCAACCCATTAACCCTTTTTTATATTTTCTTGCCCCTGTCCAGCTGCAGAGGGGAGGGATGCAGTAGCTTTCATGGGTGCCTAGCATCCAGCCAGGGTCAACCCAGTATATCCAGTCACTGAACCAAGAAGAAAATTAGGCAGACCACATCCTTTACAAAACCAGCCATTTTGCAGTCATACTCCCAATACTGAATGTACGCACTCTGAGTCTTTTAAATGATAACTTCAGATCATCCTAACTTTTAGATTTCTTTGTTTTGGCATCAGTTACATTTTCTAGCAGGAGTTTGATGATCAGGCAAGGCAGTTTTGCAGACAATCCTGTCAGGTCATTTGATCCACAGCAGAGGAAAAGAAGAAAGCAAGAAAATGAAGAGACAACCCTCAGGCACACATGCCCTTCTAGTCCAAAATGCAAGCTGCAGATTTCAAGTATAAGTTATCTAAGTGCTCATCTGAAAGAAGAGATAGATGACAACTCCGAAGAGAGAATTTTCAAGAGAGATGGATAAAGAGGCAAGGGGGAAAAGTGGGGAGGGGTGAACAGAGAGAAACATTGTAACATAATCTTAAACTAGTAAGTGTGGGTTTTCTTTCATCATTAAAGATGAAATAAAAAGTCTATCCTATCTATAAAGGGTGTTCTGCTTATTATATTTTCAGACAAAACTAAAACTTCTATTAAAAACAGCTCAGTGTTTTTACCACTAGAAAGCCAGTTTATTTGACAGTAGTCACTGATAAATATTGATTCTACTTCAAGAAGTAAGCTTAGCTAAAGGCTTGGTATAGAATTTAGGTCAAACTTACATCTCCTGTTGAATTGCAATGAGATTTTACTTCAAATATATTGTCTCTTAGTTTGTAACATGCAACTGAAATGCTTAAAAAGGGTGAGCTGAATGATGTCTCGAGAAAGCATTTGTGCTAGTTAGATTCATTGATTTAGTATCTTGGTAAAAACTGTTCTCTTCCCCACATCACCCTTGCCCTTCCATCTGACAGACTTTTTGGATGTCAGGGACTGTATTCTCAAATACATCTGCCTATTGAATGATGAGGGAGTCGGAACTATTTTTTAATTCAAGGTCCCAGTAAGGCACACTTAAGTTGAATTAGTTTCTTTGGAGATCCTAATAATCACTGTGAAAATAACTGTAAAAAAGTAGAGACAATTCTACAGAAACTACTTGCTCTCCATCTGTCCTTATCCAACGGTCCTGTAACCTCCCTCTGCCTGAAGATCAGAATGAAATTATGAACAGAGGCAAGAGCTTGCTTGGAACGACAGGCCAAGATGCCTCCTTGCCCATCTCACCCTCCTTTTAGGTTCCTCTCTGTACAATAGTTACAGGTAAGGAAGGTCATGCAACAGATGGTGAGGATGAAGGTCCTTCTCCAGGCAGAGGCCAGACAGCTCATAACAAGATCAGTTCCATGAGAAAGAAAATAATGGTTGTAGTGGTAGATGGTTCCCGTCCAATATGCTTCTAAGAATATTCCCCTCAAGGAAGTTTATGGCACCCCTGGGGTCAAGGTTAAAGGAAGTCACCAGGAAATTTCCCAGCCCGGTGCAGTGCTCAGACTACTACCCACTGCTGATCCTCCATGAGAGTGGTGATGAAGTCACAACGTGTAGTCAGTCCAAAGGCCATCAAGAGACTTCAAAGCCTTGGGACAACTGGTCCCAAGGGAATCAGGGGCACAGGTTATTTTTTCCTCCATTATTCCATGTGCAAGTAGTGATTCAAAGAAACAAATGGATCGATCTATTAACGTGGGCTCTGAGGCTCATGCCACTGCCCAAATTTTGGGTTGTTGGACAGTGGGATAGCTAAGATAGCACCATTCTCGCTGGTATCAGATGGGATCAGAAGCATCACCTCTCTCAAAAGGAAAAAAGGGTCTTTGGTAAAGGGTTAGCAGTCATTGATACAGCTTTAAACAATTTATGATTGGGAGGAGGGAGGTATCATCATATTTAATAGGATAAGGTATGGGATGACTTGCCATCCCACAAGTCAGCTGAGTTATTTAGGCGAGTTATTAGTCAGTTAGGTCAGTTTCTATCAGTTAGGTGCCAGAGCCAGCAAGAGACATCCAGAGTCTGGAGAGGGATTGCAGGTCAGCAGAACACCTGGAGGGCAGCACAAATGGATTCTAGCCACTCCAGAGAGAAGGTAGTTTTCTGGGGGACCCAATTTAGATGCATCTATCCTAACACATCCAGCATAGAGAATATACACATATGCATGCCTGCATGTCTACAATCTTACTGGCATCATGGAACATGGTGACAACTCCTATGACTGGAGTGTTGGAATGGAAGGATACAGTCTCTTCAGGAAGGACAGGCAGGGAAGATGAGGAAGAGGTGTCAACCTCTCTGTCAGTGGCCACCTGGAGTGCATGGAGCTCCACCTGGAATGGACAAGGACCTAACTTAGAGCTTTTGGTGAGGATTAAAGGGAGGGCAAGCACAGGTAACTTTATAGTAGAGGCCTGCTACAGACCACCTTACCAGAAAGACCAATGAAGCCCTCCACAAGCAGAGAAGAAAAGCCTCACATTCACAAGCCCTGGTCCTCATGGGCAATTCCAACCACTGCAACAGGAAAGTGTTGATTGGCTTGAGAGGGTCCTGCAGAAGTGGGGCAGTCAGTCCCGTTCTGAGCCAACTTCCTTTTCCTTGCCAAGTTCTTAAGCTTGTAAGTCTGCCTTGAGATTCATGCTTAGTGCACCTGTGTCAAGGGTCAAGTTCCAGACACTTCACTAAAAGGGGTTCCAGGACTCCACAGTCCACTAATTCCCTCACTTCCTGGAGGGCTCTAAATAACTGACTACACACATGTGAACAATACAGCATGAATGGCACCAAAAAAATCTATTTTACATGAGAGGCATATACCAGGTAAACCATAAAAGATAGGGGATTGGTCCCCAGCATTCTCCCTGTCGACCCCAGATCCAGACTATCCACAGCAGCAGGACCAATGCAGGATCTAAAGACTGACATTTTTCTTTCTCTTTTCCACCTTTTTCTCTCCTGTTTTACCCCAGCAATCATATTCTACCATTTACTCAACACATGAAGTTTACTGTGAGATTTGGGAGCTAGTCTGAAAGTTTGTTGTAGAAGTTGGAGAGCTTGTTAGCCAACTTTTTACAGCTAAATAGTAGGTTAATTTCTGGAATTAAGGCTACTATATAGATATGTGGACCTTGTTGAGACAGACAAGAATTTACAAGAAACCTCACACACACCTCTGGGTTGTGACAGCCTATTGGAGGCTCAGGACAGTAGAGCACATGTATTCCAGGAGGTTCACTGATGACAACTGCCCTCTCCAACTGATAAAGAAGCCAAAGAGGAAAGGTCCTAGGCTGAATAATCTTCTCAGCAACAAGGAGCTGATGGGGAATGTGGATCCCAAAGGCAGGCTGAGATGCAGTGACCGTGAAACAGTGGAGATTGAGATCCTTGGGGCAACAAGGAGAGTGGAAAGCAAGATAACTACATTGGACTTCAGGAGAGGGGAATTTGGCCTCTTGGAGGATCTCTCTGGTAGAATACCATGGGACAGAGCCCTAAGTGTAGAGGGCTGGATGACATTCAAGGATTGTTTCTTCAAGGCTCAAGACTAATGTGTCCCAACAAAGAGGAAATTAGAGAAGAATGTCAGGAGGCCTGTATGGATGAACAAGGAGCCCCTGAACAAATTTAAAACACAAACAGGTACATGCTTACAGAGCATGGGAAGAGGGAAAGTTAGCTTGGGAGTAATACAGAGAAACTGTCCAAACAGCCAGGGAGATGAAATTATTGCTGTTGTTGTTATTATTAATATAATGAGACAGAGAGAAAGGAGTAAAACCCAAGAGAAACAAATGATGCACCGTACAGTGGCTCAGCACTCACTGTCTGATACCCAGCCTGTTCTCTTCACTGGCAAATACTCCAGCCACACTGCCCAAATTCCAGAAGGTAAAAGCAGGGAGATGGTTAGGAAGGCTAAAGCATTGACAGAAGTAAATCTGGTCAAGAACATCAAGAGTAACAAAAATCTTTAGGTACATTAGCGTAAAAGATTAGGGAACATGGGGTCCTTTCAGGAAGGATTTGAAAGACCTGGTTATGTAGGACATAAGCTGAGGTACTCTTATTTTTTTTACCTCAGTCTTCACCAGCAAATGCTCCAGCCACACTGCCCAAGTCACAGAAGGTGAAAACAGGGATTGGGAAAATGAAGAACTGCACTCTGCAGAAGATCAGGTTTGAGAACATCGAAGGAACCTGAAGATGCACAAGTCCATTAAACTGACACAAAAGAGCAATAAAAACGAGATTCATTTCAACTTTTGTTCTGCAATCCCTACTTCATCTAAGCTAAAAGTCTTCAACATCATCCATCTCTTATTCTCCTCTGTCCACCTCACACCACAGGAGTTGTTAACCAGTTTTAGCGCAGAAATGGTAAGTATTGCCAGAACTCGAGTCCACTCAAATGCTTTTAAGATGGACTGTCATCTTGATTTTTAGGTAATGAACAATTGCAAACACACTGAAACAAGATGCTTAAAGATTTTTTTAATTCATTTATTACCTGTGCACAAGAGAAGTAACTACCAATAGAAACTCAAAAGATATACAGTATTTTTTTACTTGGTGGTTAAAAGTAATTAGAGTATCACATGACCATGAATAGAAGTAATTTCTCCAATTATAAATCAGAATACATGTAAAAATCTCAGTGGAACAAGCCAAATAGCCATAGAAGCAATTCCAGCGCACAAGGCTGTGGCTCTTTAATTTGGACAATGACAAAAGTAATTTACAGTTAAATCTGTGAATATTGAAATAATGTTATAATGCAAGTTTCTGTACAGTTAAATGTAAAGAGACAACCAGAACAGTAATTCTAGCATATTTTAACTGAAGTTGCTTAAGCATTTTTTCTCAGATAGTTACCAAAGATCCTGGGCAGTTCTACACCAAATTCAAGTCCTATGATGTTTTTTTTTTTTGTCGGTTTTTTTGGAGTTTTTTGTGGGTTTTTGTTTTTTTTTTTTTTTTTTTGCTTGTTTGTTTTTTGGGGTTTTTTTTTGGTGGGGTTTTTTCTTGTTGCTTTGGGTTTTTTTTTGTTTTTTCATTGCTTACAATTTCACTCTATTGTATTGTGTACATCTCTAGAAATGAGCTGTCTCTTGTATATATTGTGTTTATACCTTAGACAAATTAAAGTAAAAGATGGTAGATTACTCAAGTGGTATAAATCTTCCAGCATTTTGCTAGTCAAGAGAATAAAACATGCTAAAATCACAATAAGCAGTATTGGTACCCACAGCTTCAATAATTTGTTTCCTTTTTAATGTGTAATCTACATAAATTACTATTGAAGGATACTGTTTAAGTAGTAAATAAATTGGCCATTTGTAGGTCAGACAAAACTTGTTCATCCAACTGTGAAAGCTGATACTGTTTCCAAAAAATCACAAATAATGCTGAACAAAAGAACTGATGCACTCAAAAGTGAACATGCATTGATTCCCAAAGTCTGAAGAAAACTACTGCACTCCACCTTCAAATGCATCAGATTGGTTTTAGTTATAACAAGACAATCCCAAGAGTCAGAATGAAATAAAGCAATCTGAAAGATTAAAGAGGTGTTATCAAAAATAAATTACATTTTTCAAGTTAAAAGAAACACTGCTATGAAGGCTGAGAACCAAGCAGCCTTTCAATAGCTGCATTGATGTCTCCTCCTGTTGCTATTAGTGCTTGTAAATTTGCTTCACGGTTCAGAAAGCCCATTGCGCTCAGCTGTTCCAGTTGTTGCTGAAATCGAACTTCTGGATTTTGTAACTGCTAAGAACAAAATTTCAAGCTATAAAACCATCATACATATCTAGCAAAATACACAATTTAAACACAGCTGGGTTCTGCACCACTCTGTCTTTTCTAATTTTTGACTACACCTTTTTCAAATTCCAAAAAATATATTCAGATAAATTCAATTAGCAACTAAAGAAATTTTTTTTAACAAGTCAGCAACATCAAATTATCTACACTTACATACCATTCCTGAACTCCAGGAAAAACTGACTAATAGTGTAGGAGTCACATTAAATTGGGTGCATGTATGTCCATGAACTGTTTCTTAAAGTTATGCATATAGCTGGTTTTTTAAAACAAAACAGAGCTCAACCTAGCAATGTGGAACAGAAAAGATTATGTTGTTGTCAGCAATCTTGAACATCACAGGCTTTATTTTTCTTCAACATAAAGATCATCACTTTTGTAACACTCTCAGGTATCTGTTGACTAAAATTACCAAAATCCTGATTGTTGGAAAGCTTGAGTCTAAGGCAAACTCTTAGCTGTGCTTTATAGGAAGATCCCGATTACACAACATCATGGCAAAATCCTGCATTGTCTTAATGATATGACCTTCAGAGGCATGTTTTTCATCAGGACAGAGGATGTATTTTTTCAGTATTTACTTGCACAGCTGCAATAGCACTTTTAAGCCTCTTCTACTGACCTTTGACCAGAAGCATCCAGTGGGCTCTCCCCTCAACTACCTGTCTTCTTTCCAGTGTTTTACAATTAAGAATAAAAGCAAAAATATCTAAATATAATGATGTACATTACCTGAGCATTTGCACCAGCAAGTGCCTGCAACATCTGGTGGACAAACTGTTGGTGACCAGGTTCAGCAGTTCCTGAAGCCGGACTTGTATTTTCAGTGGAAACAGAACTAGGTACAGTGGATGCTGTAGGAGTTCCACTGCTTCCCCCTCCACCCAAACCAGGATTAAACCTGTATAAATTACAGGAAAAGAAATACACCACTTGAATAATAAACACTAGTTTGTCTCTTCTCAGTTATTAGTAGGTACAAATTCTGTGAAAGAGAGGATAACAATTTGAGTAAAGTACTGAGAAAAAGCCTAGAGTTATCACTGTTTAGAATTGCACAGCAGACAAATATGACAGGTTCTAAAAATAATATGGTTAAACTAAAAAAGGCAAGAGGATGACTCTTTAATAAAGACTGTATAAATCTCTAAATCTAAAAAGAGTAACCAAAACAAGGGAAGACTTCCTGTCCAAATTTGTAAGATCAATTCTTACCCTGGTATAAGCCCCGGTGCTTCTGTTGCTAATGTCTGCAAGCCCTGCTGAATCTGTAGCAGAGCCTGCATTGCTCTGGGGTTTGACATAGCTGATAACGTGTCAGGATTCTGCATCTAAGAGAAGGAGAGAAACTCTTCAGTAAATGTAGATGTTTCAAGGTAATTTTTATCACTAGATGTCTCATAGAATCTGACATAATTTCAGAACTTGGCTTTTGATTTTGTAGTTGAATATTACAGGAAATCCTTCAGTTATTTTTCTTCTGTGAGAAAACTTCCATAGAAGGTGATGAAGGAACTCTCTAGATGTAGAAAAAGCCTCTTGAACAAGAATTATACAAGGAGAAGTATTTTTCATTACAGATTTCAATCTTTCAAAGGCTACAAGACTGTGTTAGTACATTATTTTAGAATTAGTCTCCTATATCATACTACTGGTAAGCAACAATGCTGAATATGACGAAACTTGACCAGAAAATACATAAAAAGTACTAAGTTCCTTTTTCCTAGCAGATTTCAGATCAGAGCAATTTGGTTGTGACTATTTGTACATATCTTATCTGTATTGCTCTTACAGCCTGAAATGTGAACAAACATACTGGAAAATATACCAACAAGCAAATGTATAATATTCAAGGGTTCTCTGTCTACTGTGACTTCAATTACAAATAGGCTTTCACATAATCAAATAATTTAGAAGGCAAATCCTTTTCATTTCTGAAATTAAACATCCAAAAACCTAATTATTTTAGACACAAAACTAGTGGCTTATGCTCACCTTTGCATAGAGATGCAACAGGTACACAAAAAGCAATGCTTCAGTTACAAATAACATGGTTTTGGTAATCAGACCAAAGAGCAGATAGGCTTACTGATCTGGG
Organism: Agelaius phoeniceus; assembly: GCF_051311805.1. NCBI lineage: Eukaryota > Metazoa > Chordata > Aves > Passeriformes > Icteridae > Agelaius > Agelaius phoeniceus. Next base: position 57,421,910 of record NC_135303.1, on the reverse strand, counting down.
CAGCTTTCCCTTGGCAACTAGACCAGGTTACTTTTGCTGAAAAACCACATTTGATTAATGTGGAAATCACAGATTAAGGTGAAACTTCCCCTACTGCAGAGCAGAACTGCAGCACAGGACATGAAGAACTCTGATCTGAGTGCCTAAAGAGACTTCAGAAGAGCAATTAATATTCTCCATTAATTTCTTGGACTTTTATCTTCATGATAGCTAAAAGTCAACAAATCAATGAATAGTATATGGAAAAGATAACTCAGATTTAAAGAGATAAACATTTTGGGGTCTCCAAATAAAGCTGCTGCAACTACTTTATGAAAATATTTAAATCTTGACTTACAGTCTGATATTTGAAGCTGTCTTACATAAATGCTGGCCCAACTACTCTTAGAGCACTTAGGTGACCTGGATCTCATCTCTATTAATCTTATTAATTCCAGTAGCAGCCATTCTCCCTAATTCTGCTGGGCAATTGCCCTTAATTGCAAAAGATGTCTTCCATTATGCAGATTCCATGGTTTCTGTCCCCCAATCCCATAATATAAACACAGGTAGATAAGCAAGAAAACATAAGTTGAAATATTACCAACATTCTGAGAATATCCAGCTATTTCTCCACACCTCACCTTCTAATGCTGTTAATCATCTAACTTCAGACAGTGAATACAACAGAGAACTATTTGTGCAGATAAATTCCAAGGTGCTAATAACAGAAGGAGATACACAAAGGAAACAGATATGATTCCTACTGTGCATTCATTAATTACCAATTATTCACAGATTTCAAAACATAAATGTACTGGCTCCTCCGCTACTACTGAGTCATTACAAAGCAGTGGCAATACATTCATGTGGTTCAAACAATATAAACTATCTTCTGAACACTGAACATGCTACTGTAATTCATGTACGTGCTCATTATTTTACTCATAAAACCTCCTGTGTGCAGCCATATCTTGGCAATGCATATTTACACTGATTTGCAAGGACTGCCTAATAACAGAACTCATGCAGTGGATTAGCTTTTTAATTCCTACAAAAATCTTGCTTGCTTCTATTTAGGAAACAAGTACTACCTCACACTGTGGCAACTAATACTAAACAGATACCTGGGCTGCAAACACAATGTTGGTATGGGCGGAAGACAATGGTGGAGCAATCTTTCCAGGAAAGACTTCAGAACCCACTTCTTTTAAATTAGCTAATGACTTGGGTCTTTCAAGACATGCTCAAGGACCTCTTTTCCAAATATTTAATGCAGGTTTGAAGAGGCATGAGAAAAGCATACTGAAACTTTAACTAGTATTGTGAAAAGTACTATTCTTTTTAATTTCTGAAACAAATTTTGTCACAAACAGGTGTTTTCTGGCTGGTGTGCAGTAAGAGCATTTATTCCTTCTAAGCAAAGAAGCAAGAACAAATCTTAGTGGTTATGCTAGTCACAGACAACAGGCTTAACTTTTGAAAGAGATGGAGACATTAGCAAGAATATTATTAAGGGACAATCTAACTTAGTATCTAAAGCTAATGAGAATATATTACAGAATCTAGCTACTAGCCAAATCAAAGACAGGTGCCAGTTTACCAAATATATTGCTCATTGACTTGAAGACCTTTATTAAGAGCTAGTATCGCATCTTACTTGCTGAAGAAAAGTTGGAAGTTGTTGTCTCATTTGTTCCTGAAGTTGAGGATTTCCAACAAATAAAGGATTATTCAACATCATCTATAGGACAAAAATATTTAACTTCAAAGATCAAGCAGTAAAAACCACTGGAGGTTTTAAAACAACTACGGATAATACGGAGAAAAAAGTAATAGTCTATGAAAATTACCTCACAGAATAATAATCATCTACTCCTTTGGCCAAAACTTTCTGGGGGTGTATGTTGTGGGGTTTTTTTTTGTTGTTGTTTTTGTGGGGGTTTTTTGCTGTTTTTTTTTTTTTTTTTGTTTACTTTTGCTTCATTGGTTCTTTTTTTCTTTTAAGTGAATGGATTTCCAGATACAAATAAGGCAGTCTTGCAAAGTATTACAAGAAAATACTTTTCTGTTCAGCCTCCACTACAAATCTAAGTAATAGCTTTGCTGTAAACATCACCTGAAGTCAAGGATATTTCCAATGAGTATTTAACTCAGAAGAGGTAATATTTTTTCAATGTCAGTTCAGAATCTGAGCTTCAATATTACCACTTTAAATAAAAATTCAAAGCACTTCTACAACACCATTCATAAAACAGCATCTCTACTTTTACAGTGAGGCACAGGTCAAAAATAAGAAGTTAAAAACAGAATAATATCTAGATACGGCACCAAGTCCCCTCCCTTCACTTCCCCCAGACTAGAGGGGGTATTTATTTACCATTAGCTCTACCTTAATTCATAATGAAAGCACTTTTTTGTCTGTTTCTAATGCTGGATCGCAAGTTTAGGGCTGTGCAAAACATATACAAGCCCATAATGATTTCTGAAGCATGATATCCAACTACAAATTGAAGAAACTCAAGGCAACAAATTGTTGAAAGTAAGCAGCTAATAATTTCAGTAATTACTTAGGAATTAACACTTAAAATTGGCCCATTTGCCACAGGCAATTTTTGAGCTTTTGGATTTTGTCTTTTTTTACTTTAATACACAGAATATATTACTATACTAAATGCAATTTACCTGTACTGCAAGATCGGGATTCTGGCTTAACGATTGCATCATGCTTCTCATGTAGGGTGCAGACAACATATTCTGCATAAGTTGTGGGTTTTCTGTTATCTGCTGTAATAAGCTCTGCATTCCTGGTGTATTGAACATACCAGCTTAAAGAAAAGGTAAAGGGTGCGTTGGTAAGCATTCAGATTATCATCAGAGAAAGTAGACTATCTAAACCCAGAATATAACCACTTGGTTTTCATGAGTTTAAGACCCTGAAACTTACCTCAGTGCTGTTCTAGTTACACAGACACATCTACCGTAGAAGTTAAGACAGATGTACCCAACACACACTCCCATCAACTATTCACATTATTACCTGTTTTCTCATTTGCCTTAGAACAGAAAAAATACAACAATTCATCCGCAGAATCACTATCTTTGTTATTTTAAGTATTATTATCACTTAGATTATTTTTCCTATTTTTTTATTTTTTCTTCAGAGGACTTTAATAATAGTTCTACAAAAGCAAATAGCAATAAAAACTGAATCAAAAACTCTCTGCCCAATGAAAGAATAATTTCAATAAGTTTGCAAGTATGTACAAATATATACAGTTGCAGTAACAAACACACCTCCAAGCCCAGGTCCCAAATTTGGTCCAGTTGAGCTCTGTCCCGTTGTGCCTGAAGTGCTACTTTCGTCATTACTGCTGCCACTGCTCTCACCAGTAGTGCCAGTATTTGTTGTGGAAGTCTGTGAGCTGGACTGAGGAGCCCACGGATTTGGCAGAGGATCTCTATTTTCTGTACGAGATGGCTGATTGTCGCCTCCTGCTGATGCATTGCTTACTAAAGAAGCAAATGGGTTACCTCCAAACTACAAAGGAAAGCAAACACTTATCATCTACAAATTTATAAATCATACATAAAAATAAACGTTTATGGCTTCTAATCAATTATACTCACCAGTCTACAGTAATTAAATGTAAATATTATGAAAATACACTAACACTGAGAGATACTAGGACTCCCTCAAAAAATTAAATCACATTTCAAAAATTGTTGCTACTGCACTGTATTTTGATCAGAGTAAAATTGTGTCTTGCACACTGATTTCTGACTTTAAAATCTTTTATTCTTCTCACCTTCAGTTAAAAGTTACTAAACACACCCTTAAAAGGATTTTACTGGACCTCCAAATCTTAAGGCAGTGAATTAAAGGAATTAAAAATTAAGTAACAAATGAATCTATTAACTTTAAAATAGCTTCTCAATCACACAAAGTAATAGCTGTATTTCTTCAGGCTCAGAAGAACACGATTTTTAAAGGTCTTTCAAGAGTAAAAGGCTACATTACAACTTCAAGTTTCAAAAATTGTTTTGTCAAACAAACATCTGGAAATTTTAATTACTTAAATTATTTTATGAAATATTAAGTATTTCCTTTCTGTGTCATTTGTAATCTTTTCTCACCTGTTCCTGTGCTGCATTCAGTATTGGCTCCTGGATGTCTGTGTACATACGCCGCAAGGCATTGTATCCCCCTGGTATACTTTCAAGGTTGCTCAAAGCTCGATCCTGGTTTCGCATCATTTCCTGCATCATTGCAGGGTTTCTAGCAAGTTCTAGTGTCTAGAGAAGTGGAACGTTTAATCTGTATTAATAAGAAATCCATTCTAAAGTGAAAACGTCAGCATTTGGTAATATCTCAGTTATCCCTGTCTAACCCAGTTTAAAAGTATGATTAGAGCTGAATCAACCTGTCAGCACAGTGTGAATCAACACAATTCAGTATTTAGCCAGCATTCTACCCTAATTCTAACTATTTCTAACATCGCTACAGCAGGCAACCTATAATATGAAATTTAAAATAAATACATAGAATTTCAAAAGCATCTGTTAATCTCTTTCGGTTTTGCCACACAACATATCTTATCTATCTTCTAATTTAAAAAGCATTTAGAAGTACCCACAGTGAGACACAATGAAAATATGCAGAATTTTTGAGAATTACAACTTATGGTAAAATTCCTGGCTAGACAACAGGTTTCAAGGGCAGACAGCCACATCCAGTTCTAGCCTCAGAAGACATGTATTCAGTGACTTTCAAAAACTATGCTGCAGATTTTCTGAAATATCAGTCTATTTTGGACATTAACAACAAGAAATGTAGACACTGGTTGTCTATGGCAACCTTTTATGGATTTCGAGTAAGACTAAATACTTAAAGAATGTTCACAAACTCCATAAGTATGTCCAATTCTGGCTCTGTTGTTTACGTAACAGCAGAATCACAAGTCATGAACTAATGGATCTTTCTACATACCTGTCTCATTATATCTGGATTATTCAGCATGTGACTGATTTCTGGATTTCTCTGTATCAGTTGCTGCATTTGAGGGTTAGCCATAATTAACTGCCTCATAAGGTCAGGATTTGAAAGCATGCTCTGAACAAATGGATTCTCCATTATCTGAACCATCATTTCCGGGTTGGACATAAGTTGTCGTTGCATCTGACTTTGCAGCTCCGAGAAGTTTGAAGTATTTAAGCCCAGGCTACTCAGGCCTGCCAAACCTCCAAGGCCACCTTCAAGAGGATGAAAAAATGTCACTGACTATACTTCCAATCACATCCAGATTTTTTCTAAATACAAAATACTTGAACATATCTCATACTTCAAAATAACAAAAATGAATGGAAAGTCCCATCTTTTTCAAGGCTGTTCAGTAGTTACTCACTCAGGGTATGCTTCCTTAAAGACCACATAACTAAAAATCCAACAAACTTTATTTCTAAATAAAATTTGTTATAATTCTAACAACTTTTCTTCTCATTTTCCAAAGCCAAGATACAAGAAATGTTTGAGTCTGGGGGCTTTAGGTCCATGTCCCTCCAGCAACATTTAACAACTGCATTTGTAATAATAATTTATCTGTCTCCTCTTGGTTTTAAACTGTAACTAAGAGTGAACTCCCAATATGAATAATATTTCCAATTCTACTTAAATGTAAAACCTGTGTTCCTCCTGGTAATAACGCACCAAGAGCAAATTACATTTTGAATTTTTGTGCTTTGCTGAATCCAGATAAAAAGTTTCAGAAGGTACTAAACAGACCAAAGAATGATTAAAACCTAAGAAATCATCTGCTTACAATAATTGGCTTTTCCAATTCTACTTCTTCCTCACTCCCAAAAGCAAAAAAAAAAGACAAAAAAGAATGAAACAAAACCCCACCACAACTATGGAAATAGATTATAATTTTTAAGTCAACTGACTGCAGCCTCTTCATTCATAGAAGTGAAGACTTGTAATACTATCAGACTTGAAACCTGAGAAATAGTTAATTGTAAGATTAGCAGCAATTTTGTTGCTTTTATTGCAGATCTTGGCTTCATGTCACAGGTCCTTCTATGATTCATCTGTATTCAGATAACAGGAATTCAGATGCACTATTAAGTAGAACAAAGACATTGGAAGGCATTTCATTACCCTTAGTGCCAAAATATAACATCAGTAGCACCTTACCACTGAAGGTGAAACAGTACAAATCTTGTAGTGAAGTTTGTGGTGAAACACTGGAACAGTTTATCCAGGGAGGTGATGGATGCCCCAACTCTGGAAACATTCAAGGTCAGGTTGGATGGGGCTCTGAGCAACTTAATCTGTTTAAAGATGTCCCAGCTAATTGCACAGAGGTTGGAATAGATGACCTTAACAGGTATCCCTTCCAACCCAAACTATTTCATCATTCTCTATAAAACTAATGAAACAACTCTCCTCTGGTAACTTACTGATCAGAAACCTTCTACAGCCAATTCAATATATAACTGTAATTAATTTTTTGGCTGATGTGTTTGTTTGGGTTTTGTTTTTCAAGTTTTGTCTACATTGGGATAAAGCTTTGGGCACAATTAGTGAAATTCAAGAGAAGATACCCACCATTCCACCTAACAAATATTCTTACCCAGGCCAAAGGGATTACTATTTGTTGACGCTGGTGTTGAGGTGCTACTGCTTGATGTTGATGTGGTAGCAGAACTCCCAGACGTGTTTGCCTGTTGAGTTGGGTGGTCTTGTGATCTAAAAAAGCAATTTTAAAACTTTATAGAGTGTAACAAGTTATTTTAAGTAGTGCTATTTGTAGCTAAAGCATTATACTTCAGAATCTTAAATTACATTTTGATTCTTGGTCATAACCCAGGGATAACCCCAGTTATCCCTACATGGCTTCCTGTAATAAATCTTTCTGAGACACCTGTTATTTCATGAGTTTTTCAGAACAGTAGTTTTAAATAGTGAAAAAACAGATAGGTATCACTGCAGCCATTACCACCTTCTCATCCTACCCCATGACGCTTGCCAATTAATTGTTTTCTCTGTCATTACCTTGCTTTAAGGATCCATGTCTTATTTCACTATATTCACATACTACTGATAACATGCCCACACTTTCAAGAAATAAAGCCTGACAAATTTAATGTGGAATTTATTTCATGCCACATCTCTAATAGGATGCTTTATTGAATGTGAAATTCAGTTGATGTCACATTTTATTAGAAGACAAATCTCAAAACTCTCAAACCTTTAAGACTTCAAAAAAAAAGCTGATAATGAAATCACATGACACTAAAGCCAGCATAATTTAGCACAGGCACTAAAGCCTGCCCAGGCTGTGTATTCATCACACTCTTCTACTGCAGGCAGAAAGATAAATGCTGCCATGCAGTAAAAGAGATCAAGGAATTGAGCTTGAATAAAGTTAACCTGACCTCTCTATTCTAAAGAAAAGAGACTGCTTTGAAATCCAAATCAATTCTCCACTGTAGTTCAACAATCAATAAATGCCTATATTTCCAGTACTACAGAATAAAATACTTTTTAAAACTATGAATTCAGACATCACAAAAAGATTTGACAATTTGGCAGTACACTAGTCTCCATACTTCAGTTCACCTTGGAGGACCTTTCTCCTATAACATAACTCTGCAATTGCTCCACTCAAGCAAACATCAGAAAAAAAACCCCAACCAAACAAAAAAAAACCCAGAAAGATGCTTTAAAAGCATAGATTCTCCTGAGGTTTCTAATAGTTCTTTAACTTAATTATCAGCAACTGCAAACTTTGAACACAAGATGACTATAACTGGCCAAGCAGCTGTAACTTGAATGAGAAAGATGGTAGGCTGTATACTGCTTGTGATTCTCCTTCTAGAGTTTTCTTTCATCTAGAAAACACACATCTTTCCTCCATAAGCAAAAGAAAAACAACAAGCATCAAATCCTATTTGTATTTTCAAGTGAGAAACTATTTTGAGAAGCAATTATACTGCTTCATGTAATAGACATGAAAGGTTGTCAAAAGTGTGACAGAAAAGTAGGTGACACTGAAAGCTGAAGTACAATAGTGCTCCAGTGCAAATTAGGGCATATTCTTGAAGATAATGGTTCATGTGAGTTTCAAGCCTTTGAGCTTCAGTCTTTCAGCAATATGTCAAGTGCACATCGCCTTTTACACCCATTTTGCCATTATATTTCCTCCCAGCACTTGCGAACAAATGACACCTGTTGACCTAGCACTTGCGAACAAATGACACCTGTTGACCTAGAACTCTATTCAGAAATTCTGTTTATCTTCACTGCCCATTGCTAATCACTCACTGCTACTCTGACACTGTAGAAGATAGGTTACAAGAGTGCATTGAAAGTCTGTAGCAGTCTAGAAAATGTAGCACAGTAGAAAAAGTAATCTTTTTTTTAACAAGCATGTGGCTGGGATATATGAAGATTACCATTTTGAAATTACAAATCTAATAACATAGTTTACAAGGGAAAAGATCAGTTTCAGATCCAGTTTTGGAAAATAACTTTTACTTTTTCAGATACACAGCAGCAACAGTAACAGCAAGAGTCAACAGAAAAGTAAATGGCAGAGTGTAGCAAAGTAGCTGGGAACAAATCAATCTCGATACTCATGGCCAAAAATCAGCATGTTCCAGGCCACACTGGCAGGGTCTAAATCTTGTCTTTCAAGACAAGCATAAAATATAGATATTTTAGCAAGAATACAACTGAGATATTTCAGGACAATGCTGATTTACATTCTCTCCAGCAGGTTTTACCATGTTTTTAGTTTATTCAAGTAAAGCTAGTAGGTGAAAACTTCAATGCATCATTTGAACACAGCACATGTACATGCAAAGGATCTGTAGTTCTTAGCTCATACTTCATTTTCCCAATGATTAAAACATTCTGCAGATAGTGGAAATACAGCCTTCCAAAATGATTCAAACAAAAGCCGGCATGAGTGAAGACATGGAGTGCAATGCTGATAAGACAGATGCAGGAACACTGAAAATTCCCCAAAAGCCACAGGTTTGACATTTGCATTCCTGAGGGTTCCTCTGCTCAGAGGCAAAGTGCAAGAAGGTCCAAGAGGCTGGCAGGGGTATTTCAGTATGTATAGCTACAGTAGGTCCAAACTATAAACCCTCTGAAGACTGTGCAAGTCAAAAGCATCCTTCTAGTAGTACTCATGGTGCCTCTCTGTCACACTTAAGACGGTAGGCAAAAAAAGCAACAAAAAAAAAATAGCAACAGCAGAACACTCACTCAGATGCAAAAGGAACAGAACTGCAGTATTGCCTAATTCCGTATTCAAGACTGGCATGGCTTGTATCAGTCTAAATTTCAGGTGGAGGAGGCAAAGGGCAGGAAAGGGAGACCTCTGAGAGTACAAACATGTATTTTGACTCCAGGACAGGGAACATAATCCTTCCAGGGCATGAATATAGAACTGAAGGTATCAATTTCAAAAAGTACCTACATTTAATGGTAATGATACTAATTTCAACAAGAATTTGTATTTAATGCTAATGTTAGTAGCCAGCCTTTGTGTCTTGGTAAGGCCTTGAAAGGGAAAGCCTACTTCTGTTCTCTCCTACACTTCATGCTCTTTCCTTCAACATAAAGACATTTTCACATCAGAGGGGATCCTCACCATAAACAGAAAAGATCTAAGTAGAACAGAAGCAAAAGCACTTTCACTCTAAAAGAATGAACATGTTATTGACTGCTTTTGGGGGATCTATTGCTCTGCTTTTTGGAAAGATTTTTGGGCACTTCACACAGCTGGAACAAAAAAAAAAAGCTATATAACAAAAACCAACCAACCAAAAAAAACCCAAAAAAACAACCTAAAGAAAAAGTAAAAGGAATGTATTTAAAAACATAAATCAAAATAAAATATGAGATAAATTTTAAAAAACAGTGTAATTTCATAACCTCACTGTTGTCCTGCAGTGGCTGAAACTAAGGAGCTGACTAAGGTGATTTTGTCAAATCTAGTTTTGCCCAACAGAAATGCAAAGCACTTTAACTTCTCTAGAGGTAAACAGAAGACCACTTGTTATTAAGATTACCTGTTCTGTGTTTTGATAACCAGGTGAACAGTGAGTCCATCATGAATTCCATGCTGAGTCAAAGTATCTTGATCTTTTAAAATTTTTCCAGCAAATATCAACACAAGCTGATCAGTGTGGGACTTGAAACGCTTAGAGATTTCTTCCTTGAACTAAACAAAAAAATTAGTATTATACATTTATATAATTAAATAGTGAACTGCAATTTTTAAAAATAATTTAAGAACAAGCTGGTTTTTACATTTGCTATATTACCTCACTTGTACTGCATATTCTCTATTTCACAAACTAGAACTACTTTTGTTTCCTGAATTTCTTTCTGTCCATAGGAAGATGGAAAATATTTCTTTGTCATTCAGAAAAGGAAATCTGAAGAATTTCACATCTAGATCATTAGTTCCATAAGTCATGACAACGAAAATCTAATTTCTGTTGAAGACTACTGTGACTTCAATCAAGCATGCATCCATGATGTAAATACATACTAGTATATACAGTACTTAAACACACCCATACGTATACATGGTAAAGTACGCCTATAATTACATACTAGCAAGTACACATATACAAATGTGCATACCACTGAAGCCATCCATTGCTGAAGAATTGATGACACAATGCCATAAAGAGGATAAATCTGTCTAGACTTTTGCTTGAACTGAGTATACTCTCTCCTTAGATGTATTTTTGCTGCCTTCGTTCCATGTGTCAAAACTAGCATTCCTTTCCACACAGACAAAAGTTATACTTTAGGTGGCTCTGCTTTCTCATTTAATGCATGACACAGCTACATAAAATGAAGTTACAGCTCAGGTCACAGTGAATGAACACATTTTTCATTCATCATTGAGAAATCATTACCATACAAGACCTTTTACAAAAGAGACTGCTTACTAAGCGTTAACTGTCAAAAACACCTTAAATAATAGATTAGCTTCATACACTTTATTTTTTCTTTTTTCCTGAGGCAGAGGAAGAAAATCCTCTACACACTTGGAAGACAAAGTCCTAAAAACATTGTTGAAAAGGAATGTAAAGATCATCTAGTTCCAACTCCTCTGCCAAGGGCAGGGACGCCTTTCCCTAGACCAGGTTACTCAAAGTCCAGTCTGGCTTTGAACACTTCCTGCAATGGGGCATCCCCGCCTTCTCTGGGCAACCTGTACCAGTGTCTTCACAGTAGTATTTCTTCTTAATATTAAAGAGGGTAAAGTGATTACGCTCTTATTATCACTCCATGCCCTCATAAAAAGCCCCTTACCATCTTTCATGTAATTCCCTTTTGGCCACTGAAAGGCAGCTCTAACATCTCCCTGGAGCTTCTCTTCTCCATGATGAACAAAAGTGTCTCAACCTGTGTTGACAGGACATGGACTCCAGCCCTCTGATCATCTTGGTGGCCTCCTCCCAGCTCACTCCAACAGCTCCATGTCTTCCTCTGCCAGGGTCCTCAGAGCTGGATGCAGCACTCCAGGTGGAGTCTCAGCAGAACAGAGCAGAGGGGCAGAATCCTCCTCGCTTACCCTGCTGGCCATGCTGCTTTGGATGCACCCTGGGATATAATCAACTTTCTGGGCTGTGAGAACACATTGCTGGGTCATGTCCAGCCTCTTATCCACCAGCACCCCCAGGTCCTTCTCCTCAGGGCTGCTCCCAATCCATCCTGCCCGTATTTGTATTTGGGATTGCCCCAAACCAAGTGTAGGACCTTGCAATTGGCCTTGTTTAACTTTATGAGGTTCACATGAGCCCACCTCTGAAGCCTGGCAAGGATTGGCTTCCCTTTCCTCCAGCACCTCATTCATCCCACACTGATTGGCACACATTGTTGGGGTGCACTCAATCCCAATGTCTATGTTACTGACAAAGATGTTGCACACTGCTTGCCTCTGTACCAATCCCTAAGGACACCACTCATCACTGGTCTCCACTTGGACAATGAGGCATTCACCACAACCCTTTAAATTCATTATTCACTGAGTAGTCCATTTGTCAAAAACATGGGTCTCCAGTTTAGAGCCAAGTAACGTGGCACAGTGTCAAACAATCTACATATGTGCAGGTAGATGATAGCACTCACTTTTCCTTCATCTGTCACCACTGCAACACCATCAAAGGCAACCATCACATTTGTCCTTAGTGAAACTGTGTTGAATGTCACCAATCTTCTCCTTACCTTCCATGTTCCTTAGCATAATTTCCAGGAGGTTCCGTTCCACGATCCTGCCAGGCACTGAGGTAAGACTGACCAGCCTGTAGTTCCCTGAGTCTTCCCAATTTCCCTTCCCAAAAATATATGGATGTTCTGTTTCACCTTTTCCAGTCTGTGGGAATTTCCACGGAGAACTGCTACAACTTTTCAAATATGATGGCTAGCGGCTTAGCTACTTTCTTGCCCAGTTCCCTCAGGGCCCATGGATGTATCTCATCAGATCACAAGGGTCTTGAACCTGATCTTCTACAGGGGATGGTTCTTCATTCTCCCAGCCCCTTCTCTCACCAACTTGGATAGTGTGGCTGAAGGATTTGCCAGTGAAGGGAACAGGATGGGCATCAGACAGTGGGTGCTGAGCCACTGTACTGTGTATCATTTGTTTCTCTTGGGTTTTACTCCTCTCTCCCTCTTGTTCATTACTATGATGATTGTTATTTTTACTACTGTTGTTATTTTAAATATTAAACTGTTCTTATATCAATCCCTGAGTTTTACTCTTTTTTTTTTCTGATTCTCTTCCCCATTTCACTAGGCAGGAAGAAAGTGAAGAAGCAGTTGCATGATAATTGCTGGCTGGGTTTAAACCATGACAGATTATGATGATGGAAATTCAGGCAGTTCTAAAAAAATAATTTTTTGGTGTTGCTTAGGTCTTCAGTTTGCACAACATAACTAAGTAGCAGTATCTGTAAATTACAGTTAAAATACTTCATCCACTGGGGAAACCAAAAGCCGAAGGAGTTCAGCGTCACTGGCTGGAAATGATGAGCATTTCTATCCAACTCTCCTAATGCAGTGACTCATCCTTTTAATTATCATGTAACAATTCAACCAACAATGTCAGCTCATTTGATTTATTGTTCTAAATACAAGTTTTACTTCATTGCAATAATACTACAAAGGTATTCAGTCATATCTGGGCATAGAAAAGAACTCAAAGTTATGAAAATAATGTTTCAACATACTTGAAACCTAGTGTATTCATGGAAACTAGTTCACTGTACTCCTCTAGTAACTGAATACAGTAACAATAATGTAAAATCATGTCAATTTTTTTACATGATTATTACAAAAATACGTGGAGAGAAACAAGTGGGAATCAGACTAAAACACTGGACTAATGTCTAGACAGAGGCCTGGTTTTCCTAGGGAGAAAAGTAAAAAGCATTCTTAACCAGAGTGAGCTGATTCAAGGTAACATTCTCCTCAAAGCATGGCAACTTGAAGATTTTAAATTAATTAGAACAAATTCAACGCTTCTGTGGTTGAAGGACCTTGCCCAAATTGCCATTTTACCTCAAGTTAACTTGTTTACAAAAAATTTTTTTTTGCTTTGAAATACAAAAGCAGTATAGTTTTTCATGTTGAGAACACTCACTGGCTTTTTAGCAGCACACCAGCACTTCTTGTGCATACTTTCAATTCCATGCCAAATACCCTTATCTTCACAGAACTTTAAAATAATCACCATTAAAAAAGTTGCCTTTTTTTCTTCACTGTTAAAAAAAAACCCCAACTCTCTTAAGCAATCTAGGACTTTCCATACACCTGCTCAACTTGATTGCCTCTCAAGTTTTTTCAAGGTATGGATGGACACCATAAAATGCTAATGTCTAGTGTTGAACAAAATGCATACTGGTACCTGACAAAGTAAACACTTTGTCACCAAACAAAGCAAATATCTGAATGCACATGAAGTAGAACAGCTGACTAAACCAGATATTGTTTTGCACTGTCACTTTGCAGAGCAGATCCATAATTTAAACATTAACCTATTAACATCTGACAACCTGGCCTTGCAAGAACCTGGTAAAGTGTTATTCCAGGTAAAGTGAAAGTATTAACATTCAAACTCTCCTTTGACATATTACAACCATATAATGTTTCAAAAGCTTCTGTTGACTCATTTTATGATATCAAAACCACTAACTGTAATGATCTTATTATCCACTCACAAAACAAAGTGTTGTGATAAAGTAATAAAAGGAAGAAAACAAATAAATTAAAAAATACTTTCCCAAATTCTCTCAACCTCAGCTTAGTAAGTCATACGTAAAAATTAAATTACAGTAACAACCTGGAAGAGGTCTTGGGCAATTAACATCCAATGAACATCTGTTTTTTTAACAGAAAACAGGTCCCTAAAAAAACTTTTATGAGCTACAGCTTTCTTTTATACAACAGAATTAATGGTTACAGGTCGTCTTGACCCAAGAAGTAAGGAACCAAACACACTCATGGCCACAGCTGATAGCTGTGGTTTCCTTTTGGGATGAATCACGACCTGGACGTCTTACGACTGACTTAAAGTGAGTCAGTAAAAACAGGGTTTCATTGCACAACTCTAGGACACTATACAGGAAGGAAGACAAGAATTTGTCATTTCAAGCAGGAATACAACAGATAAAGCATAGCTAGAAAGAACACACAAAATAACGTTTCTATGTAAGAGTACTGTCCTTCATGTCTTAATGGAGTTACTATCTTATGGTAGCTTTGCCGATGACCCATGCTAGTTTCATAATAAAATTATTTCCTCAAATGTCTGCAATCAAATCAAACTCACAGAAAAACCACATTTCAAAACACAAAGTCAGATTCTTGATGAGCTTAAAAGACTAGCAGCCCATAAAGGGCGAACTGCAGCAGCACATGGTAGTGTAAAGTTCTAGCCATTTCTATTCCCTTCAGGGATTCTTCAACATGCCACTACCAATTCTCCAAGCCTTTGTTGGAGAAGCAACGCGTCTCCCCTAAAAGCACTTGGCAATCTACTCTCCCCCTGTTTGCTAGTACCTGATCACTGGCAAAGCAACACAAACTGAAAATAAGCACTGTCCTGGCTCAGGCCAAGAAAGGGTTTATGTGGAAACCCAGGGCACCGGGAATATTTCTCTGTCTGCTCTGGGGTGCCCTGACCCCCAGGGGAGCACTGACTTTGACCCTCATTCATGGAGGAAGTTTCCTAGACTTCAAGATCGACTAGAATCCACAAAAGTGTGAAATAGAGAGTAGCGTGCGTAGGTGTATCACTTGGTAAGAAATGTAGGTTTTGGGATTTTTAGTATGTTGTGGACGGAAGCCAGATGGAGGGCACAGGGTGTCATCCTGGGTTTCTTCTTCATGCTTCTTCTTCCTTCTTCTTTGTGGGTTTGGGTGGCATTTTGTAATTGGGCAGAAACATCTGCATTGCGGGCTCTTTGGGATCAGTTATTGGGTTAAAAGGGAAAATAATCTAGGTGTCAGTTCTTAATTGGATAGTTTAGTCTTAAAAGACCTTGTAACAAGAGATTGTTAGCCATTTTGTGCCTTCTAATGAAAAGCTGCCCAACTCACAGTAGTGAGACTGTTTCACTGATAAGAAATAATAAACACTTGAGTCTGAACATGATCTACCATCTCAAGTGCCTTCAATCCAGACCCAGAGAAACCAACAACTGGTACCACCACAGGTTAATTTTTGCAGAAGCCAGGAAGGGGCATGGCTTGGACCCAGAGGTTATTTTATACCACCTCTTGTCATTGACAGCAGCTCGGGTAATGGAATTTCTTCCAGGGAAAAGGGGTTCCTTCCAGTCAAGAAAACATGGTGGAGGGAGATGTCCAGTATTGTCAGTTATCAAGGGAGTTTTTTCGTATCAATCACTGATTTTCTTGCACCCTTTGTCATTAGTATTGTTGCTGTTAATATTTGTTTTCTTATCTCATTGCTGTTTCCAGTAAATTGTTCTTATCTCGACCTGTGATCTCGACCTTTTGTGCTTCCAACTCTCCTCTCCAGCATGTCTTAGGTTGACTCACAACTTAAGAAGAGTGAAAAGAGAAAAAAAGCTTTGTAAGTTACAGGACACTAAGATTCAAGTTAACTCATTGAGGTTTTTGTGCTGCGTAAAAATAGAAAATGCTTCAACTCCTCTTTTCAGTGTTATTTTCATCTTGAAAACTCTCAGCTGTATTCTACAACTCAACTAATTTATACAACATTCAACATTATTTAACAAATAAAGCACTCAGGCTCAGAGGGGAGAGGGAAAGGAAAAGGTGGCAGAGAGAGAGAGAGAGGCAGTGTGGTTTGGGAAGTATCAGTGGGGTCACTGAGTTAGGGAGTAACATTCCTAAAAAACAACTGTTTTTTAGAAAAAAACACTGTTTAGGAAGAGCCAAAATCAGTGTGTTACCAAGATTATTCTTGCACTTAATACAAAACAAAGCACCGTATCAACTACTAAGAAGATGAACTCTATTCCAGTCAAAACCAGAACACCATGTAACCATATCTTCCAAATTCTTAAGATTTTACCCTAACTTTACTCCCAGACAATGACCCTTTTAACAGAGACAAGGTTTATAGTCACTTATTGAAATATTGATTGGTTTTTAAAATCTTTACATGACACTTTTACCACAGCTAATTATTCATTAAGGTTTTCTATGCTGTTGGCAATTTTGAACTGTACACATGGCAATTTTTTAAAACTGTGTGACACCCCTGACTGAGGGTGGAGGATTTTAGCAAAACAAACTCACAGGACAAATGCATCTGACATAGATAACATTTCTTAAAAATAATTTAAAATATAAATGTCTTAGTATTATGCAGAGAGGTATCTATACAAAAGACACTTCAACTACTATTTAAATAGGTTTTCTTATTTTATTCTGTTTGCCAGTCATTTATCAGAAAACACCTGTTGAGCACTATGGCCACTGATACCTCTGAGTTACATCTAACTAAGCCAACAAAAGTCAACATACTTTTACTTTGGAAGGTCACTCCATAAAATAATCACCTACCATTGCTCTAAAAGAATTTTGATATCACAAAATGAGGGGAAAAAAAAACAGGTTAAGAAATAAGTATAATGAGAGTATATCACGAGACAGACTCCATAATAAATCACACAGATGTGTTACAATGCACTGAGACACCAGATGATGGAAAATCTAACACTAAATGCTTAGTGTATTCAAGTGCCTTGAGACACCTGAGAAAGAACAGAAACCTGAATCACAATCCTGGAAACAAAGAACAGACTGGATTCCATTATATAGTTTCAACCTATTTGGTTTGTAGCATTCAGTAATCCCTGGATTACAGAAAAACAGTGAAACAGAATTGGATCATGTTAAAAGAATTGTTCCTATAAAGTACAGTTTCTTAAAAGGGAAAACATTACATAAAATACTAAAAGCATATGCAAACCAGGAAAGATGCTCCACTACCAAACTATTCAAAGCTTTAACAATTTAACATTTACACCTGTGTGATCTTTATAAAGCAGAACACTACCAGTTTGGGATCGTGAGATCCAGGCACATAAATGAAATCCTGGATTAATGGATTTAAAGTTTCAACCATAAACAGTACTGTAATAAACATTACTGTAATTCAATCAAAAATTTAGAAACTCTCCACTTGACAAAAATCAGTAGTCTCAACACAATGGATACATGTACACTTAAAATTAAGTAACTCAGGGATTTTTATCTGTAGTTTAGTCTAGTGCAGAAAGCACATTTGTGTTCACCTATTTAGAAAACACACTAGAAACTGTTAAATATGCTGTTACTGAAAACTGTATTCCACACTGAAGAGATACTGTATTTAAAGGTTGAAGCTAAACAAAAACGGGGGGGGGGGGGGGGGGGGAACCCTAATCCTGCAAAAGGATCTAATCTGTTTTCTGTGGAGCTAAACTCAATTTCACTAACTCTTCCTGATGGTATTGCTCTGAAATTTTCATATAATCAAAGGACTGGCAATCATTCTCTGCAAGAACTTTATGCTTCTGAAATTATTAGCACAGATTACTGTATCCACTTGTTGGCCCACAAGTTAATAACACACAGTTAGACATGTTACTCTGTCTCAGAGTTGGAATGCTCACAGAATGGACAACTCAGTATCTTTCAGTGTGCTACACACGCATAGACAGTAATTCTGGACCAGTTATAATAAACTCACAAATACAGCAAATCTCAACACAGGGCCCTAAAACAGCATCAAGAAGCACCAGCAAGCTTTAACTCTTCTAAAATTCCCTTATTCTAAATGATGAAGGTAAAAAAACTGGTTTTCCATGTAACTGGTGCCAACATCACAATACTCAAACAACTCAAGTCATCCACTAAGACTTGAGTCGTTCCTAAAATGAGTACACTTTTTCTCTGTATAGAGGCTTTACCAAACACATTAAGACAAATCTGCTAAGCAAGAAATTGCAAAGACTGTATTGCCACGAACTCAGAAAATAAACTGAAGGAAGAAAGCACAAGACAAGAGACAAACCGTCTTAGTGAGCCAGAGTATCAGCACTGTCAGTGTCAGCTAGTCAACATATTTATAGGTATTAATCTTTCACCCATCATGTATTCATTAAGCCTCTGCTCTGAGAAAGATCAGTATCATACCCAGTCAAGAATGCAAATATTTGGTCCTTCTCCTAGTACTGAGCCAAACTGTGCTAAGCACAATCAAATAATTTTCAAAGAAAAGACAGATAGACAGCAATTTAAATCAACTGATCTCCCAGAGTAGCTTTGTACTCAGTTTGTTTTCCATGCCAACCTGCATACTCACTGTTCTAGCTGCACAACACAGGATCACAGTAACAAATCTATTCTACTGAAGTCTTCTAATAGGAAAAAATTTTGACAGAAAAGTGCAGACATGGTTTACATTAATGGGGCAACAGAAAATTTATTTTTTTTTACCCTTAAATTTGGCCCTGATGACACGAAATATTTTCCTAGAAAATCTAGGTTCATGTTCTAGCAGTATTCTGAAACGACCATAAAGAAAAATAAACAACTCAATTCTTTAAGTTCTAATGTTAGCGATAGAAATATACTGAGGGAATTTCTCTTGCTGGGTTTTTTTTTTGGTTTTTTTTTCAGCTGACAAGTTACTGGCCCACCTATCTCAACTGTACAAAACACTTGCTGATCACAGATGCATTTGAACAGATGTGCAACTTGCCTGGTATTTGAGATTAACCTATTTTCAAGGCTGGTTCTAGAAACATTGCATCTACTGTTGATGCTTATTATTATCAACAGCTCACTTTTGCAGTTAAAGAGAAAAAGCTCATATTAGTCACACTACAGGGACAGTGCATTTTTAGTGCTGTTACACTGCCTGGGACTTCAATCCAATGGTCAACCCAGCAGGGGAATCTTACTTCACAAGAATCAAGTTATAACTGCAGATCTAATATTTTAACAACAGTTCCAAGAGAGACAACACTCACAGTTTAAGATATAGACAACAAAGACATCTCTGCAGACAACAAAGACATCTGAAGTAGTGTCCTCTGTTAATTCCCTAAACTTCCCTTTGCTTTCAGTAAAAATTCATGCTCTTGATAGGTTTTACAACCATTTCGGTTTATGACAACTGTTTATTTGAAAACGTGGCAGCTTCACCAGTATTCAAATATGAAAAAAAACTGCTAAAAAGTCAAATGTACTACAAAATTCACAGCCAGAGCAAATCTGTTTATTATTTCCAAAGGACCCAACTAATGGCTGACTGCTTTACAGGACAAACAAAATCCTCAGGTTAGATTCAGTTTATGAATCTGTCTTTTGAAATATCCTAACAAAACAAAAGCCCCAAAACTGCAAAGACTTTTACAAAAACTGCATTGATGCTGCTCACAAATCTATGGAGAACAGAGAAATGAAAAGCACCCCTTTCAGACTGAGATTGCTGGGAAAGCAGTGGACAACATTAAAAAGCAAACACAGACATTTTACTTTTGGGAGAAATGCCTAGATCAAGCTTGCAGAGAGAGTAGCTCACAGCACACAACACTGCAGCTGCCAAAGGACTAGAGAAGACAAGAAAGCAGCTTCAATGCATTGGCAGCTGGAGAAAACCACAATGAAACTCAGGTCTGGGACACTTCTAGCCCAAACACTGATGTACAAAAGGAAAAAAAAAAACAACCAAACAAAAAAACCCCAAAAACCAAACTGAATGTAGATTAAACTTAAGGACAAAAAAAAACCCTGAAAAAAATATTAGCATTTTCTCTATTCACAACAGCTAGGTGAAACAAAAGTCTGACAGTCTCGTTGAAGTGCTAGCACTACATTTGAAGTTTCAGAGCCTTTACTTCATCTTTTGTATCTCTTCTATTAACCAGACAGTGTCCTTCAGCTCACACTTAAAGAATGATGCCAAGTTCTGTATCTAGACATTAATGGTGCTTTCAGACATGTAATCTTTTTTTTGATGAAGTCTGCAATACCAGTAACACACAAAAAATGTGGAATAGCACAAAATTGCCACATTTAGAGCCATTTCAAGGAGAAAACTGGGAAATCCTATGGAAAATGAAAGAAGTTCTGAATCTAACGATGTCTATGGGCTTTATAAGCAGGACACTCTGCATTTTTACATTTTGATAGCACCTTTTCTATGATTTGTTGCTTTCTAATTTAAATAAATGAAATTTTAGCCAATACTTGTGCAGCAAACCTTCTACAAAACTAGAAGACTTGCAGGAAAGACAGTGCAGATGAATCAGCAGGTGTCACTAGCTCAAGACAGAGGCAGCTGTGGCACAGGCTTTCACAGGGAGGCACAAAATCCCTAATACCTTGGTTATCTGACATAACCATGCCATGCTAAGTACCATATCCGTAACTAGCACATCAAAGTACAGGAGACAGCAGATTTTACACACACAGTTCAAGGCTACAACTTCCCAAAGTTGAAGGCAACTCACTGTTTCTAAAGACAGTGTTAGATCAAAATAAACACTGGAAACAGAGAGATACAAGTGACTGCATATGTTTACTACAGTCATGTTAGCCAGCCAGTGAGACGACTACCACCAAAACCAGTCAGCTCAACAGGACAACTCACAGCTAGAAAATGATAGAAGAGAAGGCTTTGGGGTGACCTAATTGTGGCCTTCCAGTACCTGAAGGGAACTTACAGGAAAGATGAGGCAAGACTGTTTGCAAGAACGTGTGCTGTCAGGACAAGGGGCAATAGCTTCAAAGTGAAAGAGAGTGGGTTTAGATTAGCAATTACGAAAAAATTCTTTGCTGTGGGGGCGGTGAGGCACTGGAACAGGCTGCCCAGAGAAGCTGTGGACGGCCCATCCCTGGAAGTTTTCCAAGCCAGGTTAAATGAGGCCTTGAGCAACCTGGTCTAGCTGAAGGTGTCCCTGCCTACGACAGGGGAGCTGGAAGATTTTTGATGTCTCCTTCCAACCCAAACGATTCTACGACTCAGTGACTTCACGAATGAGCTACATTCACCTTCCGAGCCGGCCCTCTGCAGCGCAACAGAGAAGTCGGTGAGGAGAGTACGAGGTGGCACATTTCTCCACTACCCCCGCTAGCCTCCGATGGCACCAGTCCTCTCCTGGACCGGGATCGGTGCTGGTGCTCGCCCAACAGGGCCCAGTGCGACCCGGGCGAGCAAAAGCTGCTTTGTCACCGGGCAGGGCCCTCGCCCCGCGCTGCCGGAGGCGGGAGCCGCGGGCCGGCGCTCCCCTGCCGGGCGGCGCTCCGCTCGGCCCCGGCCCCAACGCGGCCCCGACGGCCCCCTCAGCCTGCTCGGCCGCCCCTCACCTG
The DNA here is from genome assembly GCF_051311805.1 of Agelaius phoeniceus. Classification (NCBI taxonomy): domain Eukaryota; kingdom Metazoa; phylum Chordata; class Aves; order Passeriformes; family Icteridae; genus Agelaius; species Agelaius phoeniceus. Next base: position 57,400,036 of record NC_135303.1, on the reverse strand, counting down.
CCGGATGCTGCTGGTCTCGGAAACGGCGAACTCCTCCTTCTCCTTGGGAGTCTTCACCGTAACTTTGATGATCCGCGGCTCGGAGACACCGGCGGAGTCGCGGGTGGGGGAGCCAGGGGAGCCGGGGGAGCCAGAGGGGCCCCCCGCGGGCCCCTCCGCTCTGTCCGACATTGCCGTGTGAGGGCGGGCCGGGGCAGGGCAAGGCAGGGCGTGGAGCAGGGCAGGGAGTGGAGCAGGGCAGGGCACGGCAGGGCAGGGCAGGGCTGGGCCGGACCGGGCAGGGCAGGGCAGGGCAGAGCAGGGCAGGGGGCCTGGCTGCCGGCTCCCGGCTCCCGGCAGCTCCCGGCGGCTCGAGCCGAGCGCTCGCGCCGCGCCCGCGACACCGGAAACGGCTCGGCCCGGCCGCCGCGCGCCGTGATGACGCAGCGCAACGGGGAAGGTACTAGAAAGGGGCACCGCCCGTGCGCGCGGCCGATTCCGCGCGCGCCGCCGAGGGCTGAGTGTGGCAGCGGGGACTCGGCCCGGGCCGCGTGACCGGAGCGGAGCCTTTCCGCAGCCCTTCTAGCTTTGAGCTGTCCCATCCCTGCCCTTTGGCCATTGCCAGCCTCCACGAACCTCACTCTGTGAGGCACGTCTGGGGTGCCGTGTCCAGTTCTGGGCTCCTCAGTACAAGAGAGACCAGGAGCTACTGGAGAGGGTCCAGCAGAGGGTCACAAAGATAATTTGGGGTTTGAAACATCTCTCGTATGAGGAGAGACTGCAGGAACTGGGCTTGTTTAGTCTGGAGAAGCCTGAGAGAGGATTCATCAACACATGTAAACATCCCAAAGGTGGATGCCAAGAGGATGGTGCCAGATTCTTCAGTGGTGCCGAGTGACTGGATGAGCAATGGCCATAAAATCAAACACAGGAAATTCCACCTCAATATGGGAAAGAACTTTACATTTAGGGTGGCAGAGCGCTGGAGCAGGCTGCCCAGGAAGGTCATGGGTTCTCCCTCTCTTGAGGCATTCAAAACCTGTCTAGACATGCTCCTGTGTCACCTCCTCCAGCTGCCCCTGCCTTGGCAGAGGGACAACGATCTCTAGATGTCCGTGCAGAAGGTCACCTGTTCCCCAGCTAGGGTCTGGGACTGCAGGTGCTGGCCATGCAACTGTGGTTTGCTGGAGCTCCTGTCCATAGGACGTGAGGTGTTACAGAGGCCTCTAGTGAGATGCAGGGGTTTGGTGTTGGAAAATGCAAGAAAACTAACTTGGCATAGTTTGTGAACTTACATCAATGAAATAATTCAGTACCTGTTGCTTTTAAGTTACTTGGCCCCAGCTAAAGAGTAATAAATACTAGACATTTACTACATTAAAGGTATTGCTACAGTAGCAATTCCATAGCAGGAAACCACGTCTTCATCAAACTTGGACCAAAAAAACCTCAAACACAACTTAAAATTGCATTACCAAATTATTCTTGCCTCTCAGGAAATTCAAGATGTCTTTTCCTGTTTTGGTGTAAAGTATGCATGTGGCTGAACTGTAGAATCAAATGTCCTTTTTTGCTTGGATGAGAACAGATGTTTCCCACAGTTTTCTGAATCACAAGATGATTTCCTGGTTTTGTCTGCTCTTGGGATAATCTCTCAACACCCTTTGTGGATTGGTTCAGCTAGTACTAAAAAAAAAGTGTAACACAGCATGGCAGGCTCTAAAACACTTAACATTTTTACTGAAGGAATTGAAGACCTGCTAAGAGACCTTAAAATAGGAATACCAGAGATTGGCTGAAGGGAATTCCAGGTTTTGCCTGATCTAGAGCTTTTGTTTGTTGCAGATAACAATGATTCCAGGCATATTCAAGAATTAAGCCTTTCTTTGGTCACACATGTTCCCCTTGCCCATTGGTTGTGATGCTACAAGGCTTCTGCTGCAGCAGAACACTTGGGCAGGTGCCTCTGCCACATTGTCTTGTTGACTGGCAGAGTGAGGGACATCACACAGTAGAATCCTGCACTGCAGTCAAGAAGGAATTTTAAGCAGAAATTAGATCAAAGAGCAAGGAGATATTCCTCATGTCAGGCTGTTCACAGTTTACAGGTATAGCTCATGCTGACTGTATCATTACATGAATAAACTTTGTACCACAGTAGCTCAGCTTCTACCTGGTTATAGCTAGCAGAAGTTTACAAGTTAGAGGAATTTGTGTTATTTACTGAAGTATACTTGCTATAAGTGGCAAGGATACTAAAAATTTATAGCAAATAACTTGGAAATTATTGAAAGTTCTTAACTAAGCAAGGAGGGAACTTTAACAAAGAATGTTTTTATTTTCATGTTAATTTTGGTGCAGATAACAGGAATATGGGATCTCATTTGCCAGAACTGAAAGGGTCCAGATGGAAAATACCCTAAGCCAGAACAACATGCATATGGGTTCTCATCAGATAGTTGAGAGCAAAGCTTATAAACAGTGCATGGAAAATGAAAATGATACAGCAAAGAATTTCGAGTTCTTAATCTTCTTAGCCTGACTGGTTTTTAAAAATACTTCTTTCTTTCTTTCCTCTTGCTTTTCCTTTTCTTTCCCACTTTCTTCCACCTGTATTTTTATTTCTGCTTTCTAAAAGGGGAAAATAAACACCTATGCAACTTTTTTTCATTAGTTGCTGATATTAAAGAACAAAATTCAGCGTGTTTATTAGACCAGCTTAATTTTTGTGCCACTTCATTTTGCTCACCTACGATTACTGGTGTTTACTGCAGAAGTTCAGCTAAATTCCCAACTTTGACTAGGCAGCATCAATTCAGTATTTTTTCCTAGTTGATGTAACCAATGCAAAGCCATCTAAATTGGCTACAAACTAACAAACAAAATGAAAATGGACATGCAGTGACCAAACAGTATTTTGAATCAAGTGAAAGTAGTGGCTCACATCAAGTTGAATCAAATTAAGAATTTTAGCAAAAGGTTTTGAACCAGTTTGGCTGAATTCTGTTTAATGTTTTACCTGATATTAGAGACACAGTCTTGACTTTAGATGAGGCCTCAGGTGGTCCAATGACAGTAAAACTTATGTACAATATCTCCAAAGTTCTGCTGTAAATGATGCATAACATTCCTTGTATTTCTGAATATTCAAACCAAAATATAATACAGACACCTGTGATTTATTTTTAATGTAAAAAATACAGACTTCTACTTTCATATGTCATTAAAGAGATATTCTATATATTTTTTTCCATTCCTGATTTGCCAGAACAAAGGTTAGGGCTTTTGATTTAGACTCAGTTAAAGGGGTTAAATTATAAAAGCTTCATGCTAAAGCGTAACTGGCCAGACAGCAATTATCTACCCAATTACTGTCTACCCAGTTACACTTTAGGGGGCTTTATACCCAGTTTGCTTTATAGGGACCTCACTGTGCAGATTCTCTGCCTTTAGCACAGCAAATCTCAAGCCCATGCCCTTGTTTGGTCTCAACAGAAGGCAGCATCCTTGTCAGGTCTTCAATAATTCTAATAAATGAAATTATCTTGTCTCACTTTCAGTGGGATTTGTTTTTTGGTGATTGCTTTTCTAGTTCTTACAAAGAATTACACATTCAAAAGTCCAGGAAAAAGAATAATCCTTTTCACTATCCCAATCCATTAGCAGGTGTTTTCCCCAAATTTTGCCCTAACCTGAGATATTTTTGTTATCAAAATATGTTATATTTTGATTCATAAAAATAATATTTAAAGTTTTGTAGTTGTCTTTAGTCATATCCATCCCAGAATTCTTTTCTCCAGTTCCTCTCTATATGTACACTGTGCTTTGGTCTTTCCAACAAGCCTCCTTGTCTCTCTAGACTCTGTTATGTGGAACTTTTTGTTTCACTGGGAAAGTTCCTGTCATTTCAGAACTTTAACTGTGTATTTAAAGGTAGCATGAATCTATGCAGTCTAAACTCAGTGTTCAGTAAATGAGAGCCTTTTGCTCTTCATCTTTATTCCAGCTTTCTCACCTCACCCTTAGTTATGAGGGTTAGATTTATTTTTTTTTAGTTAACCTTTTTGAAAAAGAAAGGTTTTATTGTGTTGTGACACAATTTAGAGCTTATTTCAAAGTAACTAGAACAGATACAAAATAGTGTTGAACATTTGTACAGGAAATCAAAATAATAACAAAGCTGTCTATTGCCAGTTTACATATAGTCACATTCTAAAGCAACTCATTGTGAGAAATAATATTGAAACAATTGCTGGATTTTCCGAAGAAAGCATAAGTGGGGTATCCTTCCTGAAACAAACTGCAACAGCTGCAAGAAAAGCTTTGTCTTTGTGAACATTCAGTTATTACAAATGTAAAAGGAATTAGATATGAGAAAATACTTTTTTTCCCCCCAACAGACATAGAAAGAATTTAAGACTAAGAACACCATAGAAGAGGAAAAAATCAGCTGATTGAAGAATTTCTGTGTAATTAAGACTAATTCTATACTAGACAGGCTAATACAGCAAGTAGGGAATTGGGAAAGGAGTTGTGTTGCATAAGAACTGTATTCAGCATTATCTAAGTTAGAAACGTATGTGTTTCTTTAACACTTCAAAACTGGTTTTTATGGACTTTTTTATGATGGTATCAACAGGCACTTGTAGCATTCAATTTTGATTTCATTTAAATAGAACTCCTGTTAATCAGTACGCATAATACAAGCTAATTTTTAAGTATGTCAAACTCAATAGCACAAGAAACAACACTAGTTCTATGGTGGGGGATGACAGGGTGGGGGGTGGGCAAAGCTTTAAATAAATGCCCAGAAAGAAAAAGAACATCAAACTAAATCTGTCAAATAGGGATAGGTGGACAAATTAAAACATAAGGGATGACAAATTTATAGAATAGCAGGTAATCAGTCTTTTGGATTTTGACTTCTATTTTATAATACAGAATAATCAAATTACTCTCTCTAAAAATAATCTATCAATTTAATGGTACCTTGAAACAGACTAATTAGTTTTTGTGAAAAGATAAATATCCCAGATTTCCTAATTAAAAATTTGTTACAAATACAAACATGTTGGAAAAGAAGTCACATCTCCAAGTTACAGGCACCACTGATTTGATTAAATAAAAGTCGTGTTCTTGTAATCCTTGTAAGTATTTTCTGTAGTCCGGAGATAATGAAAACACACACCACCTCTCCAGATGAAGGGGCATTACTTTGAATCAGACTGTAACAAACCCAGATTACTTCATTCCATCCAGTAGTATTCTGTCTGTCAGGATATAATTACACACACTTTATCCTGTGTGGTCACAGGGTCCACAGTTTTGAACAGTAGCATCAGTACCATCAAATACAAAGATATCATATTTGAAAATTATTTTCAAAGAGCTAGCCAGAAAACAAACAAACAACAAACAAACAACAAACAAACAAAGGTAGGACAAACAAATTGGTGGGTCTACAATAAGACTTTCAGCATTATTATGAAGTCTGAATAAATATGGACTGTTAGTTACACTGTCTCATTTATTTGAAAAGTCTTATTTCACTGTTAGCATCTTCATGAAACTAGTTTTCAGAAGTCAGTAATAAGTTGTAACAGCTTTACAGGTTCATGGTACCTTTATTAATAAAGAATTTTGTCCCACTTTCATCTCCTGCTGCCCACCAAAGTGAAGTGCTCTCTTCACACATACTTTGCTTGCAAAAGGCTTAGTGCTACAGTGTGTGGGAAAAAAGGTCTTCTTTAGACTTACAGGTAATTTGCTTTGTCTACTCTTTGGTCTCTTCTCTGGTTCTTTCCCTCTAATATCTGTGTTCTCTGCATTTTTCCCAGGTAACTGACAGAGGTTTTCTAATCTGCTTCTAATCAGCCAGCTCCTACTCATAGTTTAACATTTTGTAATGTTCATCTTCAGCAACTATCACTAAGATCCCAGGATTTAGTACCACATTCAGTGCTGCACAAACACAAAAACAATTCTGCGTTTTTATAGCTATAGTGCATTGAGAGTTAACATGGGACAAAATAAATGCTTGAGCTTTGTGTTTGTAGTATCAGAGGAATTGTTTATTACTAGTCTGGCTCTGGAGAATGGCACTTTCCTTAACACTTAGCAGGCATGGAAGAGCTTTTTCTGTGGTAGTTGCACATGCTGGCATCTGCATTTTCCAGGTGAAAGTCAGGTAGGTATAAACAAGACACAGACCATAAAATTTTAGAATCACAGAATGCTTTGGATCAGAAGGGACCTTTCAACATCTCAGTCTGTTATGTACTGTACTATCTATCTATCTATGTACTGTACATCTAAGTCTGTTATGTACTGTTATGTACTATCTTGGCAGTCCAATGCCAAGGGCAGGGATGTCTTTCACTAGGTAAAGGTGCTCAAAGCCCAGTTCAGCCTGACATTGAACACTTCCATGAATGGGGCATCCAAAATGTATTGTTATCCAAAACCTATTTCCAACCTATTTGTTTTCCTAAATTCTATTCAGATTTTCTCGCATTTAAGAGCTACATATTGTTGGGAATATTTCTGTACATTAAGTTCAATACTGAAGTAGTTAAAAAAATCAGTATTTTCTCAGGTTTAAGAGAAGTTCCTTCAAAGCTGCAGTATAACAAGAATACAGACCTGTACTTTGCTATATTTTTTCCTATTACATATAACTGAAATTGGAAATCTGATTCACCACCCGGAAGAAAAGATTTGCTTGTTAATAATTACACAGTACCACAGTGGTGAATAGCCACCTTAGCCACTACAGTGGCTAAGGAAAATTGCCTTCCCTCCCTGTTTTCAGTCTGTGTTACCATTGTCTAGATAGTATCTAAAACAAAACCCAAAAAATTTCCATGAGGAATTGGCACATAACAAAATCCAGTAAAGCACTATAGAATTATTTTTAATTATTTTATTACTATTGATATTCATTGCTTAAAGTACACTGAGCAGACTGACAGAGTGGGAATTTTCTGATACTTCAAAAAGTACTTTTACTTGTAGTTAGTAAAGACATGAACTTTGTTAATGGCTGTTTTCGCTTGAATTCATCAGAAGTAACTTCTGCTTCCTCTTGACTGGATAACAACACCAATACTGTTATCTAAAATGAAATTATCAGCAGATAAATAACTAAAACTTGCAACTTCTCTGAGTGCCTGTCATAGGTAGGCAACATGGTTTTACTGCATGAACATGGTAAAAAGTTATCAGCACCTCACATTTTGCCCTTTCTATTAAAAAAGTTCACCATCTACAAGAAGATAGGAGGTACTTGCCATTAATCTCATCTGAGAAGGTGCTGTTAATACAAGGCTCACCATTCTAACTTGTCATGTATCCTAGTAAGCAGTCTAAAAACAACTGAACCATGACAAATATGAAATTATTCATATATTGAAAAACAGTCAGCAACTATACTAGTACAACACACAAAAGACATTCAACAAATTTGACTGCAATATACAAACAGGGATTTTATTATTTCTAAAGCCCAGGAACAAATTATGGTTTTATTGCATTGTAGGGCAACATGTTTCATAATGTATTAGAAAGAAAAATAACTAGATGTGGAGTACCTCTTATAAAACTTGCAAATATATGAATTGGAAAAAAGTTGGAAATTTACAGGGACCTTCTCCCTTCTTCCCACTGTGACAATTTGCCAAGGATAAGTGTTTGCCCACATAGATACATATCCTAAACTACATGCTTCTGTGTATGCTAGACACAGGATAGTCTTTCCCATCCTCTTTTATTATCCAGTCTCTGGAATCTTCATGTTCACAGTTTGATGGTGTACTTTATAGTAATGAATGTGCAGGCTCATTATCTTGCCTAGAGAGAAAGGGCTGAGCCCTAATTCACTCTGGGAGTAGAGGTGTGTGATCAGCATCTCTCTGTAGGAAGGCATGGCACTGAGTGGAAAGAAACAGAAGCATCCATTGGGAGGAAGAACCAGTCTTGCTGAGCCTCAAAAAGAAACACCAACAGGCCAAGAAGGATATATTGGGTATGGGAGGTACTGTGGTGGCATTGAGAGGTATGAGACAACAGAAACAGTGATGAAACTGAACCTTCTTTTCTCCTCCACATGAATAGCTTTGTTGTACATCTGGATTCTGGCAAGAAGGACATGAAACAATTAAAAACTTATACTAACAGTTGGTTGTTGTGGTTTTTTTGTTCAGTTGGTTGGGGTTTTTTTATGTCAAAGCACAGAGTTGCAAGAGAGACCACTTCTTTTTCCCCTTCAAATGTGTAAATGCTCTTTCAGCTTTAGTAAGTAAGTAGTTAAAATAAGTTAGTAACTGGAAGTGTGGCACTTTTCATTCACAACCTCCCAGAAACTTTTAAGAAATCAAATGCATGGCATATAGCAAAGCCGTTAGCAACAATAGATTTCAGAGGCTTTCAGAGAACAAAATTCCTTTGCCTTAACCATAACAGTTTGAAGTTGTAGATGCTGAAATTGTTAGAATCTGGAGAAGGCAGAACAATAATTTAAACCATTGGCACACCACTGCTACAGCTACAGCTACAGATATAAACAAATGTCTCTCACTTGAAACTGGGGTAGAGGTAGAATATATTCCTGAAGAACAGTTAATACAGTAAAAATATGATGTTTAACAGCTATCTGACATAGTTCTGTATGTTCACCACTCTTCAAACAGTCTACTGACAATTGCATAAACATTATCAGATAATATGCTTACATTTCCTGGATGACAATAATTATTCAGATGACTCTCCAAGAAGACCCTTTAATTTCTTCTTCAGCTCTCTGCTGGTTTTCTTATAGAAAAATAAATCTTTTTCCAGTTGCTGGATTTTTACTTCATATCCTTTCAGGGCTTCTGCAATACCTTCACCAGTTTGTTCTAGGAGAAATAAAATCAGTTTAAGAACCAAGTATCTGTGTCAAAAATCAAGATGCCCAACTAGGCAGAGTATCTTGATGGCATTTTGCTTGCAATGTGCATGTTTTAACTAACATGAAATATGATCCAAAAGGTTGTGCCAATCCCACCTTTTAGTTGTAATAGTATTTAGAAGATCAAGATCAACAGAACCGGTATCTCATGACTTTTCAATACCAGTAAATTCAATTTGAAAATACAACAATTCTGATACTGCTTTAAAAAAATAATCTGTTTTGCATTCATATGGACATCATGTGTCTATCCTTGACATCTTACATAGCAATAGAATTAGTGACAGCCAAAATATATCTCTGAACCTTATTCGTTTTTTTCAGCTGGAATACAGTACTTCTCTGTTAATAACCAAAGAAAATACTTGGTGTATAATCCCCACCCAAAAAAAATACCTTTGAAATTATTCAGTATAAACTGTATTTTTTTCTCATGTTCTTGGCGCTGGTGAGTCAGCTGCCTGTCACACTGCAACTTGATGTGTTCAATTGCAGATTCTAATTCACGCATCATGTTTTTCTGGTGTATGGACTTCATTTCCTGTTCTTCAATCTGCACTCGTAATTTTCGTTCAGACTCACGCAGGCCAACAATCTTAGAAAGAAACACACTTATTTTGATTTATCAAGAGGTTTTAAGAAAATCTTTTACCCTTCAGCCTAATAGATTAAAACATACAAAAGCACTCTACAAGTAATTAATCTTATACTGGAAATAGACTTGCCACTGCTACATGTTGACTCTTCAGAACTAAAACACATACATTTTGATCACATGGACTAGTGGATTTTTTTAATACCCTATGCAAAATTTACACTGAAAGAACACTGTTTTCCAGACTTCCAACTTGCATCCCACAGACAACTTTTTTACAAAATTACCAAAGATGCACCCAAGGTCACAAAGACACCATGTCATAATGCATTTAATATTTATGTTTCCAGATGTCAGTATGATTCCTAAGCACATAGCTGCACACACTGCAAAGTATCAGTTTATACTGGTGTTGTGGTTTGATATGCCTAAAAGCTGGGCACTCACAAAAAACTATTCGCTCATATTCCCCTGCTACAGTTTAGCAGAGGAGGGGGAAAGAAAAACTAAAGGGCTTATGAGTTGAGATTAGGCCCAGGAGGAATCACTCGAAGGGCAAAACAGGCTCAAATTTAAATGGTATAATGGAAAATTTATTAACAGAATTAAAAGAGGATAATGAGAACTAAAATAAAAGTTTTAGAACACTGTTTTTCTCCCCCTCCAGCTCCCCCTTCCTTCCCACTGACAGCACAGAGAGACAGGGTGTGAGAGTTTTGCTCAGTTTTTCCACTTGAAATCTTTCTTCAGTTCACTTAGGGAGAAGATTTTCTTTTACTCTACTGTGGGGTCCTTCCCATGGGAGACAATTCTCTGTGAACTTTTCTAGTGTGGTTCTAATTTTCACGAGTAGCAGTCCCACCTGACCTGCTGTAACATGAGTCCCTCCCACGGTTAATGCAGCCTTCCCAAAACTGCATAGTGTGGGTCATTTTAGTTCATGGGGTATAGTCTTTTAAGGATAAACTGTTCTAGTTTGAAAGCAAGGGCTCTCTTTCTCTATCTTCTCTCTCTGTTCAAGTTTCCAACTAAATTACAGCTTTTCAGCATCTACTTATTTCAGTATGAGCACCTTTTCTCATGGGCTGTGAGTGGATCTCTGCATCTCCCTATGCACTTGATGGAAGTACTGGGAAAGTTTGTTGTATTATAGTCCTCACCATGGCTTGTAGAAAACTCTCATCTCTGATCTTTGGAGCACCTCCTTTTCCTGGAGGAGGTTTTCCACTGACCTTAGTGTCACCATGTTGTTCTCTTCATGTGTCTTCACCTCCTTTTATCCGACTCAGAAGAAAATTGTTGTCTGCAGGTTTGTTTGTTCTCAAGTTCTACCCTTTGGAAAGTTCTTATGGGGTTTTGCAGTGCTAAAATGCTGATCTCGTCTTGGCTCAGTACTGGGGAAATGCTCGCCATGCCCCTCACTGTTGGCCACATGGGCAATGCCAGCCACTGTGGTGCTGGCACCATTCAGCTCCTCTCTTGATGTGGGGCACCAGCAAGGAGACGCCACTACCACTGTCCCTGCCCTTCTGCCTGCAGCACAGCTGGCTAGAAGGGGCCAAGCAGGCACAGTTTCCTGTGGACTGTGCCAAGATAGCTGTGGCTGTGCAGGAAAGAGAAGCAGCTACCGCCACCCCTGCCTTTCTGTTGGTGGCACGGCAGGCTAGAAGTGGCCAGGCAGGCACAGTTCATGCTGAGGTGGCAGCGGCCACACGGCCACAGCAGCCACATGGCCACCCCGGCGCCCCCCAGCCCTCAGAAAAGAAGAACTGCAAGCATTTTTTTTCCTTCTTAAATATGTCATCAAAGAGGCATCACAAACTTCTCTAATTGGGCCAGCAACATGTCCATTGTCAGAGCCTTCAGAGATTGGCTCTGCTGAACATAGCAGAAACTTCGAGCAGCTTTCTCTCCCAGAAGCTGCTTCTGTGGCTTCCTCTGCCCCCTTAAAAGCCAGGCTGTGTTAAACCAACACAACCAGATTTAGGAAAAACACAATAAGAATAGCAGCCTGAGCTTTATGAAGCTTTCTGAAATTCTGCAGTCAGGAAGAATTTGAATACAATACCATTATTTAAACATGTTGTTTCTCCTTAAGTTAGCAACACAGAGCACTGGAAAAGGGCAAGGTAATTTCCAGATTTGTAGCACATTTCTAGCTAATCTATCAAAACAAGATGTACACAGTTAACCCACAAGTATCCTATTTAAGTTAACATAAAAATTAAAAACAATTTAATACAGATCTATGTAACCTGAAGATATATTAACCAAAAGCTTAAGCTTCTTAAATTTCTTTTTATTTCCTGCCACCATCTCAATATCTAGAATAGTAATAGAAAGTGGGATAAAATAGTATTCATTAGCCAAAACAAACCTTGTTGAAATAACTGATGATGATAGCTCTGAGTTCAGCAGCAGACAGGGAAACTAATTTCCCTATTACATTATGGTTGCTCTGTGAAAGATTCTGAGAAGATGACCAAAGTAAGTGCTGGCGATTATGAATACTTTCATTCTTGTAATCAATTGCAGCTACAAGGGCTTCAATTCCTTCTTCTAGCTGGAAAAGAATGTGTTCTTCCTACAGAGGAACACATGAGTGAGATCTTTACAAAAAGAAAGCTTAGAATTAATCTTTCAAAACATCTTTAACTTCATTCTCAAGAGCGAACCTAAACGTTACGGTAAGATGAACTAGTTGTAGCACAGACAGTAGAGGGGAAAACAAGATGTAGAGTGCAAATCTAGAACTTTTGTCTTTTCCTGTCACAATACAGAAGTTGATCAATTGGCTCATAACAAAACTAGAAGTCATGTTTCTCTTTTTATCCTTCCCTCATCCTCACCAAAGTTTGACTTCTGCTATTTTATTTTTTTATGTACTAGTTTTCTGTTAGATTAATGAATTAATCAGTCAGTCAGTAAAGAGTTTGGTGACCATGATTTGTGTATGGAAGTGGCAGAAATGCCTGGCCTGAAGCACAGCAGACATTGATGAGTGAGACAAGTAGGGGTCCTTCCAGAACAGTATCACTCAGCCATAGTCTCATATGGCTTCTCAAGACCTAAAAGTAATCAGTGCATTCTATATGAATTTATTTTATGTTCAACATAATGATACTGATCAACTCCAAGTAATGGGCCATCCAGGTAATATGACTTATTTCTACTGTAGGACTATGTAGTCCTTCAGGTAAAGTTTGCTTTTTTCACAAGATTCTATGAAAAAAATCAAGGGGTGTGACTATGAATACTTCACCTCGCTTGTTCTGTATCCTGACATTAAAATACCTTGCTGTGATAAACTGATTAACTTCTGTTTCCCTTACTTCTCATTATATGACTCTTAGACCAATAGAGTTTGGCAAGACACAATCTGACTTACGTTCCTCTGATCTTAAACTTCATTCACCAGTACATAATTGGTGCGATCATAGCACCTCTACTAAAATTGCTATTTACAAAAGTATCCAACTTCTGCTCCTTATTTCTAGCTTACCTGATATTTGGAGACATTTTAGGTTCTGACTGGAATTCTTTATTATCAAACAATACCTAAAACCTGTATTTATCTCAGAGGTGCTTACTTACTTCAGTTGACAACACTTTACCATCTTTCAGTTTCTCATCCATACTATTTCTCCTTCTGAGCAGCTGATCCCTTTCCATTTGGAGAGCCTGAATTTTTTCCAAAATGTCTGACTTGTCAGTGGTGCTGCCCTGAAGCTGCATACTTTTATCACACAGCTCCTGATCCAGAATACTTAAGCGGGTAGACAATTTCATACTATCTTTGTTCAAAGCCTAAAAAAAACCACAACAACCACAGATATAAAAATGAGATATTCCTTTCCAGTAAGAAAAAAGTAGGTGACACTGTCACCTTCTGAAGTGAAAAAATTGCTTGTTTCTTGTAATGGGACCTCATTTACTTTGAGTGGACAGATAGCATTAAAAAAAAAAAAGTTCAACATGTAGTTTTCTACATAATAAAAATTAAAGGCACTAGTCATTATATGTGACAATGATACTTTGCATTCACTCTTTCTACTGGAAAGTAAATATTGCAAGACATTTCCCTGCTGTGTTCTCTAGAAAGCAGAAAGATTTGGTCATATTCATAAATAATATATCAAAAATATCCTATAATATAATTTAATACTCTTCAATAACAATTCCACAGTTCAGAATTGTTTGGTTTTGGGGTTTGTTTCATTGTTGCAATTTTGGGGGGAAAAGTGAATTAAAATGATTGTCTGTGTTAATTACAATTTAAATGTCAATTGTTCAAGCTACAGAGTACCTGCATCACAGTGGTATAGACACAGGAAGTCCCTTGAGCCTCCTCTGCTATGTTATCTGCCCTCCCACACCACCACTCTTTGAGTTAGCCTTATGACTGTGGTGAGTTTTGTGGGTTTTTTTCTTGAATCACCTGGCTTGATCTCAGTTTCTTGATTTCCAGGTAGCTTTTCTCTTGCATATATGCTTCTTTTTTTGCTACAATGGCTTCTCTTTTCTTTAAATCTTCTTCTAGTTCTGCTAACTGTTGGTGCTGTTGAAGAATTCTTTCCATTTCTTCATCCAGCCACTTCTTCTGCTCTTCTAACTTCTAAAGTTTCAAGAGAGACCCAGAGAGTATTAACCAGGATATTTTGACTCAGAATGTTATGTTTATGCTGTACCTTTCTTCAGAATTACTGATAAAACTGTAGAAGACATTAACATTTCTAACATCAGTATTAATTCTGCCACAGAATCCTTACTCAGAATAATACAGAAACTGGATTGACTTAAAAGGGGCCTCAGCGATATTACATTGCTACATCTCATACAAACAAACTTGTATCAGATGCAGTATCTTTTCTAAAGAATGTATTTTCTAAACTATTTACATAAATAGATGTCATCTACCCAAGCACAGTAACTAGGTTTAGATGGTACCACGAAAATTCAGTTAGCCCATCCTCATTGCATTTTAACGGCCCAAAACCAGCTCTTTGTTGGACCTGCAAGCACGGTCCATTATAAATTTATTCTGAAGCCAGAGTTTATCAGAGGATATATTCCTGTAAGGCATTAAAAGTTTCTTTTATTTAACTTTTAAAATTTCTTTTCACCTTTAAAGACTAAGGGTAATTCATATTTCAGTGTCCACATCTGAAATAATGTAGGTGACACTGCTACATAGGGTACATACTTTTCTGACCCTGTTATCAACAATCAAAACCAGAAACCACTGTAATTTATGTCAGAGTAGAAACCAAAACAAAATAAAATACCTGAACAACACACAGAACAATTAAAACACAGCACATCAAGGTCACCCTCAAACCTGCTGGATAACAAATCTGCTGAATTCACAGGTTTCTGAATCAGTATTTTTGACAAATTATGGGGGGGGGGGGAAGAGAAGACACTAAAGGCCCTCCTTTCTTTCATTCAAAAAGAGTACAGTACAAGAGCTGCTAAGCTCTACTCCCTATTTTTGCTAGAGCAAAAAAAAAAAAAGACAAAACTATGATGGAATACTCTTCATACAAATAGTTTACAAAAATAGATGACTAGAGATGAAGAAAGATTTTTTTATTTCAGGGGTCACACATATTTGGAATAGATTAGCTACCTGTAGTTTCTGTGGAGCTCCCACTGAGTTTTTTTCCTTCTTTTTAAAAGCAGCAATTTCTTTATCCTTAATTTTAAGGATCTTCTGTTGTTGCTCCATCTTAAGCTGAAGTTCCTTTGAACAAACAAAAAGCACCATTCTTCCTACATCAGTTAGTCAAATACATTTCATGTGACAGTCCCACCAAGATATAATCTGAAATACTGACTCTAAATTTATTTATAAAATTGCAATTCAGAACTAGACACCAGGTAATAAAATGAAAAAAAAAAGCTGAAAGAGAAAGGTAAAATGGAGATTAATGTAAATTGTTTGTAGACAATTTCTTTGGTGCATTTATCAAGAAATTCATTAAGGCATTATTGAAAATAAGGGAAAGCCTGGTAGTGTAGTTTATTGGAGAAGCAGGGGCAAAAATTATTCATCCTAATCTTTGTCATAGGGAAACAGGAAGAATCCTACTTTAATTTGTTCCTGGTCCTGCTGAAGCTCTGCTTCCAGTTGCTTCTTCTTTTCACTCTCCTCACGCAGTCTCTTTTGCATCTGGGTTTGCTGATGCTTCATCTGAGCCACTTTCTGCTCAAGTTCTCTTGCTTCTCTCTCACTTTGGTTAGATAATGAAGCCAAATTCTTGGTATCTTGCTGCTTCTTCTGTAAGGTCTGAATGTTCATGTCAAATTTCAGCTTAAGAGCAGGAAAACTTGTAACTAAAATATGACTCAGCTTCATTCTTTATTTCACTGAATTCTTAGGCTCACCAAGATTTACTAACTTCTGCCCAAACAATCACTTGTTATTACTGTAGTTTTGAGCTATCTGGTGGAGTTGGCACAGGCTGAATTAAACATGCAAAGGTACAGTTCATGCTTGGCAATACAGTAAAAGTACTAAAATCTAGCAGACACCACAGTTGTGGAAAATTTGCAGAGATATAATGGTGTCAGAATGCTGGTGTCAGAATAGTGGTGGTCAGAATGCTGGTCCTGAGCTCAAGTCAATAAGCAAACTCCCTCTTTCTGTATGGAACTTTTCTGACCTGTCATTCTAGGATTGAGAGGCACAGAGCACCTAAGCTGACCCTATACAGAATACTAACTTAGATATAACAGAACTTAAAAATAGAAGGTCAGTGTCAAACAAATATGCCTGTGTGGGCCTGATCTTGCAAGGCATCACAGGGATTTGCTCAGACCTACAATTTATATAGTATTTCCATAAAACATTAATTTTATTTAAGGCAAGTAATATATTTGTAATGCCCACTCTTGGATAAATTCCTCTATTGGACTATATACAATGATGTATGGAAATCTCGTATCTCTCAATACTTTCTTAGCCTCTTACATACCAAGAAGGTATTTTATGTTTCTAACCAAGTAGATGTTAACCAGCATTTTGAGTGTAATAGTATTAAGTTTCTCACTAGCTACTTCAATCTGACCAGCTTCCAGCATGTAAAACAGGTAAAAATTTTACAAACAGAGTGTTAAGGTTCACACAGTGAGACAGAGATTTGCAAATCATCATAATCAGATCAGAAATACCTGCACTTTCAACTTAGCTGCCTCCATCTTCTTCTGGCACTCTTTCTGTAACATGACTTTCTCAGGAATATCTCTCAGCTCTTTACTGTCCAGCTCCTGAAGCTGCTTTTGTGTTTCAGCCAGTTCTCTTTTGGCCTGCTCAATTTCTTGCTCCAGTATACTTATCTTCAAAGAATACTGCCTGCTTACAGACTGAGCATCCTTACCTTAAAGACAGCATATACAAATAGTTTAAAACCAACATGATAATCAGTTGAAATGTAATACGTCTGGAGTGGAAATATTACTCACTTTATTCTGGCTAAGTCAGTAATTTCTGATACATTTTCCAACACTAAAGGAACCTGCAGTTCCCTTCTAACTCTGAAATGGCCATAAAGAGAGTCCTAAATCTGAACATTTCATGAGTCACCTCATGCCACCAAATAAAGTGCCATCTGAGTGCCAGAGTTAAATTCTTCTGCCTACTGTAGATTTTGGCAAAATGGCTATCCTGTATTTAATAATTTTGTTTTTCCCCCAGAAAAATATGCCATTAATTTATTACTCAACTTTCAGCTTAATAATTAGTATATGATCTTGGATTGTGTTTCTACTCTGTGACTTGTCCCATTCGGGCAATCTGGGATGGCACAGAACCTTTCTCAGACCACCTCAAGAGAAGGTAAACAAAAAAAAGAGTGTGATTGAAGGGGCTGAGGAAAGAGATCCTTCCTGTCATCACAAGGCTAGTTTCTCTATCAGGACAGATGTGTAAGGGATGTATGCTACCAGGGACACTGATTTTTTCCTTTATCCACTTCTGACTCCCATTTCTCTACTGTTATAGCATATAGAAGATACAATCATGTATCTTTTCTCCAATCCCAGATACTATGTCACAAATACACATCTACAAAGAGATAGCACTAACCATACATTAAAAATTACACTATTGTTGGATAAAAGCAATAATCAACAAAGCACAAAAAATATTTAACAATCAATCTTCATAGCAGAGTGGGCTGTAATCAAAATTTTCAGTGTGATCACAGCAAGTAATTAGCAAAATCTATGGATTTTTAGGTTGTTAAAAGTATTTTTGTCTAAGATGATTATGTAAAAACTAAGACATACAGGACTTTTGGTTTTCAGTGCCTTTTCCTTTATTTCAGAACATCTTAATTGCCTACAGTATCCAGTATTCCTACAGTAGATAGTTACCTGTTCTTACTAACTCCTTAATAAGTTCCTCTTTCCTTTTGATATTAAGCGCAAGTTCTCTTATTTTTTGCTCAGCCTTAGCAAGTCTCAACTCTGAATTCTTTAACTTCTGCATGTTAAAAACATGGATTTTCTGGAGGCTGTCAATCTCTTCACCTTGAAAAAAACAAAGCAAAATAGAGTTATAAAATCTGGAATAGATGCTGTACTCAAAAGGAGTGCTCTGCAATATCGACTGTGTGCAGTTCTTCCATATGAAGTACAAGAATCAAAAAGAGAGAAGAAAGCAGGGTATTCTACCCTGCCATGTGTGTAAACAGGAAAAAAAATGATGCTATGCACTTGCATTTCAGGACCTTAAGTCTGGAAAATATTCCAGAAACCACTTCATTATTTTTGGTAAGATAATAGCATCCATTTTCTTTCATTGAAGCAGTACTAAAGATTCATATGTGACTAGCTTTTTGATAAGTGAACTGCTTTCTGGCTAGTAGGCATTACTTAGAGGTTACTAACATCAGTTTCAGAATGGGAAAGAAAAACAGAAATTGGAAAACCTACATTGAATTATAACCAAAAGTATTTGTAACAAATGCAGATATTTTTCTGGGAAAACTAATTACATGTGCTAAAGCCATTATTTCATATTCTGATACTGTAGTAAGATTTGCTCTAATGACTCCCATCATACCTGTAGTTGTGTCGGTTTGTAGCGCAGATTTATTGGACACATCAGGCTTGTCTACTGGACAGTTCATGTCACTTACATCAGGAAGGAAGCACAGAGAAGTATGATTTTGTGTCCATGTTTGGTTTATGGAACACCTATGAAAGAACAATAAACATACTACTCTGCAAATGCACAGGGATTTTTTTTTTTTTAAGCATCATGCAAAGTAGATGATCTTAACAGAGAAGAAGCTCAAACATACAAAAGCATTCTTACCTTCTTCCTCATCCACACCACTCCCACACACTCCATCACCCAATCCCCCAGTATTCAAGGTAGATTCTTACCCACAAGCAAGGATTATGCAATCTTTTCTAAACCTACATATATTAAACTTATTTTGCAGTATGGCCAGGTCCCACAGGTTCACTGTAAGAGTATCATGGAAGGATTAGGCACTAGTACTACCTTTGCTATACATTTTTCTGTGACAAAAGTTAAAGAACAACAAAAAAATTACTTATAGGAGGTTTTCTCTTCGCTGCCTGTATTGTCTTCCTCTTCATCACTCTGATCAGAGGGGTGGCAGTGAAGGACTTTATCTTGATCTTCTAACTTGGTCAGTCTAATCTGCCTGCGAATATGGAATTCTGCTATTATCTGGGCCAGAGACAAGATGGGGAGCCTGGTATACCCCTGTCAAAAAGCACACAAAAATAGTGATGGGTAAAAATACTTGCAATAGTTTAGCAATTCATTACTCATATTTTAAAAAATGTTTCACCACCTGAGCTTGTAAGCAATTACACAGGTTTTCTATAATAACTCTGAGTACCTTTGTAACAAAACATTTTGCAAGAACCTAGAGGAGTCATTCCAAATGTGAAAGAGGGAACTGGTAGCAATTCATTATCCCATGTACTCAACATATTGGTAAGAATAAAATTCATTTTTTTTAATGTTTCAAACTTGAACCCTCAAAGACCCTAGAAAACCAGCTGGGGGGGTGAAAACATCAGCCATAGCACTTGTAGGTGGAAACTTTAAGCCTAAACATTTTGGATAATTGTGGCATAAACAAATATTACAAAACTAGTTTTTCAGTGGGAAGTTAAGCAGCAGTATCTGAGGAAGACATCATATGTTATCATGTCATGTCTAATGATTGGCCTATAATCATTACAAAGTAAAAAGGGGAAAATCTGGGTAGACCTTACCTTTTGGATCTCTGTCTCTGAAGGCAGGTTTTTTGTTACTGGGACGCCATAGCCCCTCTTAGCAAATGCCATGACAGCTGGCCCATCTTCATAAGCACTTGGGAAATCTAAAGCTTTCACATCTGTAAACTCCTCTAATTTCAATTTTAGCTGATCAATGACTATGTGCTGTTCCACCATTTTCTCAATCTCATGGGGAAAAAAAATAAAGCAAAAGCAAAACTGAGCACTGTATCATATCCTCAACTTCCTCACAAAGGTCATGAATCTTGTAAATCACCCACTGACCCTAAATTATTGCACAAGGCACAGGCAAATTCTGCAACAAACTGGGAATTCTATGACATATCATCAGTCTCAGAATCCCCTCCCCACTCCCACTCCCCAATCCAATAAAGTTTAGACACTTTTTTTGTTCAGAAGGACCTACCTGAGTGTCCTGGGTTGCAGAGAGAGTGCCAGTGTGGGGTGTAACAGAATTGAGTATTCTATGTCATTTCTGACAAACTGTTAATGATGGGTCGTTTGCAGTAGATGCCCAGCAGTTGCCCAGCTGACACCTCAGGCTACAAGCTGGGTGTTAAATGAGATAAGGGAGAGAGCCAAACCCTCTGAGGAGTGGAGGGTTTCTTTTTCTTCACAAATGACTCTGCAGTGCTAACTCCTTCTGGGGAAACACCAGCACAGTCCCACCGATGACCCCCCCCCCATCCTGAGGGGGTCGCCTCTGCCAATGGCCCATAATGGCTCAACAGCACCACCATAATGGACAGCTGTAACAACTTAGACCACCAAGGATTCCCAAAAATATCCTATGATTTTCAGGATTACATCATTCCCATTGTGCAACTGTCCACCCTAGGAGAGGTGCTGAATACTCTCCCTTGAACCTGACCATACATAACTGGGAACTTGGAACCCCCATCACTCCTGGACAGATCCAGACAAGGCCCAGAACTTCCACAGGACCACCACTTTTGATTGCAACCATCATTTCAACAGGACTGTAATCACCACTTGATAGGACTGCAACCACCACCTTGGCCAACAGGATGGCAGGTTGTAATCTGACTTTGTAGGTCTAAGCCAGTTTTAATGTGTATCACTACATTTATATTAACCTTTCTATTAAATTGTGACTCTGACCTGAAATCTCTCTCTCAGCACACCTGGTTTAGCTATGTTAGCCTATCCAGCCATCTAGTGAGAAGTGGATGACATAATTAGGAGCTAATGCTTGCTTTATATGTGTGTTTATGGAGGAATAAAATGAGAATTAAATATTTTCAAATTAAACTTATGGTCTGAGTCTTATTAATTAAACATGTATATGGGCTTCCTCTTCCACTTTGTACAATTCCACTTAAAAGATTACTTGTATTAATAAACTAAACATATACATGATCCCAGGTTCACTTCCTACTTTTTCTTCCACCCAGCCTCAGGTTTGTTGATAATGCTAGTTTGGAGACCTTAACTGCTTCTTCTACAGCATTCTCCATACATTGTTCAAAAGTACTTACTTAGTACTTAGATAACTTATGTTATCTAAACTGATTCGTCCATAAGGCCAAGATTATATCCATTATTCAACTCACTCTATCATTTTTGACTCTTTTTGAATATGGTTAAAATCTGGCCTAGCAACAACAGGGAAGTTGAAATATAGCTCACGATACATTCTGCAGTCTTCTACTTTGAGTAACACATTTTTATTCATTCTTTATGTTGTTGTCTTAGATTGAAAGTTCCTTCCAAACACAAACAATGCTTTACAAGTTGACATTGTGTTGGAATACAATACATATTATTCCTATGCCATAGAAAATAGAATATATGTATGAATATCATATTAAGAGGATTAACTCTTAATTAATTAATTAATTAATTAAATCATATTATCATATTAACTGATCCACCTTGAAACTATTTGTCCCTGATAAAATTGCACATACAACTCCACAGTGTAATACCCATTGCATGAATACATATGTGTATAAACATTTTTTACCTCCTACCTCATACCTGCTACTCTAGAAGTCCTTATTCTATCATGTACCATTAAATTATATATGCCTGTGAACACAATGTAAAATTTGACAGAAGCACTTGCTTTACATTGTATGTTTTTAAACAGAAGTGGCAGTTTAGTGAACTAAATGCCAAAATGGTGCCTGAAAGCTCTCAAGCTTCCTTCCTGTCTCTGATACTGAAAGAACCTTCTATCTACACTGTGATAGCTACCTTGTATCCTCCAAAATTTATATAAGCATTATCACAGTGTAAGTTGACACTATGGTGTGCAGGCTAAAAAAAATCTAGCCAGAAGTGACAGAAAAGAAAGAAAGTACAGAAGGAAGAAAAAGATCATGACTAGTTTACTTACCTTTAATGCACTGACTCTCCCCAAGCCATCAGAAAGGAAATGGAAAAAGGAGAAAAAGTATGATAAGGAGAAGAGCACTAACTATCCATGTTTATGCTTTTCTCTTTTAAAAATTCATATAATAAATTATCTGTAATCGGCATGTCTGGCAACACCAGCAGAATATTAACTATTCTAGATGCACGTTATGCACGTACTAGCCACTGTAATTTTATTAGCAAATTCAAGATCTACAGAAGGAAAGAGGCAAGCAGCCTTTTTGTCATTACCTCGCTTTCCATTGTGTCACTCAGTTTTCTCTAATGGTAAATGATCAGAACATCAGGATGGAATTCTGTCTTATAAAGTCAAAAGGAGCCAATACTCTAACTCTTAATAAAGCTATAACAAAATAAGTTTCTACACAACTTTTCAATTCAAGCATTCTATAGGATCCATATAGTCTTTTTTCAATTCTAAAGCATTTTTCAAAGTCTTAAAATCATCTTTCAAATCCTGATCTATTAATTGTCCTGAAACTCCTTAACAATGATACAAATCTGGGGAGAGACTTGTGTGTTATGCTTCAGGAAGCATGGAGAGCATGAATGGTTCACTTCTAGTTATGCAGGAGGCTCCTGGCACAGCTAGGTTCATATACAGTCTCCAATATCATATTACTGTGATACATCCACTAGAAGCACCCAACTCATTCTGTAAAACAGCTCTAATTAAAACAAAATGTCCCCAGTATTGACTGGTAATAAGTAAAAAAAATTCTGAGGGACTGTTGAATGCATTCACATGGTAGAAGGATGGTTCAGTGCAGATAAATGTGTGCCAGTGGGAAAATACCTGTAATCTTTGTGTTTCTTGAGCCTCCTTTAAAAGTTCCTGTTGTTCTTTCTTTTCTTGTAGTAATGTCTTTATCTGATTCTGCAGTATCTGCACTTCATGATTCTTCTGGCTAAATAGTTCTTCATCCATAACTAGTACCTGCTAGATAATAAAAGAAAAGTTCAGCTTGGCAAAAGGGACTTTATTATTCCTACAATAAAATAAAACCTCATTTGTTGTTAAAAGATATGACCAGCACTGCAAAGTCTTGAAGTATGTATAGCAAATTGTCTAAGTGGTTATCTGCAGTTTCTAGCAGCTATTTCTTCACTTCTGTTCCATCTATTGATTTTGTTCTGACAAGTTTCATTCTTCCCAAGGCGATAATGTACTCACAACCAAACCTAATTTATTGAAGTATATATTAAATTCAATTATTATCTTTAGTATGCTGTTATATGTAGCTACAAGATCACAGCATCTTGTGATTAATATACTTCTCTAATGAAAAAATAAGAACAGCTGTCCTCAATCTGCAACTTGGATAACAGTTTAAAGATTAAAGAAAACACAAGAATGCTTGTTCATATGTTCTTGTGAATGAATTTATACTGATGGATGGAGGCTTCCAAATGTTATTAGTCTTCTAGAAAGCTTGCAGAAGCCAAAGACAGTACTGAAACATTACATCAACCCACAAACCTTCTCATTCCTGCCCTTCCTATTTTTTTCTCCAAGAGTCCTGGTGGTGGACATATGAATGAGTTTGGGTGTTAGCTACAGCCAATTCAGTATTTTAATATCATGCAAGACAGCATTATCCAAGAAACAATAGCTGCTAGCAAAGAAATGTGTATGTAAAGACAAGAACAGGTCCTCTACTAGTTATTAAATCTGTCCATATGCAAACCCTGCTCTGGAGTCTGTAGTGTCCCATTTATTTTAGCCTTCCTCTAACCTGGCTGTGGATGGCATACTCCCTGGGGGAAGAGAGTTCGAGCTAAGTTTAAGTCCAGCTTTTACACTGTTTTGAACCAGGGAAACAGAGGTTTCAAACAAGTCAGAGGTTTGAACCAGGTAAACAGAGGTTTTCAAACAAGAAAATCAAGAAGGAAGAAAACAAGCTGTGATTTAGATTTCTTGTGAACAAAGAAAAGACAAAATTTGTTTATGCAATTGCCTGACAATGATCTATAGCTTTATCAATTTGGTATCAAACTTAAAAATGGGTTGATGTTACAAAATTCTAACTTATTGGAGCACTGCCTCCTTCCACACGTGACAAAACTCAAATTAGTTTTTCTGAGGTGTTCATCTGGCATCAGAACTTCACTCAGAATCCAACTGGTGTATCGTTGTTTTAAGAAATAAAATCTGTTATTAATTTTGATTTGAGATGATTTTCACTGTACAATAACCTGCATTTCTTTTCTTTTGATGTTCACAGTCAACAAATAAGAGTCATTTTAACTCAGCACATCCAATATAAGTACTTCCTAAATGTATATGGGGATGTTTCCAAAAAGAATTATTTATTTGATCATGTGTCAGTTCTGTTAGGAGACATGCTCTCGGAAGGCTGAGAGCTCTTCTCCCCATGGGTCATCTCTAGGATTATTATCTACTGTGAGAGAAACAGCTGATCAGCACTAGTGATATGACAGGATCCTCATGGTGTATCTGCATGCTAAGACTCCCATATGTTTAGAAGTTTTCACCTTATTTGGAAAACCATAAAGAAGCATGATGTCACCAAAAAGCAAAAGTTGATGTTTAACACAAAAGCAAATGTTAGAAAGTGATTAGACAAAGAAATCTGCAAATAGTTTAGAAACTCTGTTAGCTAAAGGCATAGTAATGGAAAAGGAAATATAGGAGGTTTTGTGAGACCATAGCTGAAGAAATACAGTTTAGGAAATTGCTAAGAGATAAGAGATGAGACTGTAACTTTGTAATATTAGACAGACTAGCATATTACATACATAGTATTAGATAATATGAGACAAAACTTGTAAAAATTAGTCCCCGGGTTATCTGTAAATTCACTGATAGCTTTGAAAATATCTGTATTGTAATTATATCTGTAATGCTTCTGACGAAGTAATATCTTCCCAAGATTCAAAACAATTTCTGGGTTCACAGGACAACTGCTGAGGATATGCACCTAAGTACACACTTCCAAGAGATAGGAAAGTTCTCTTTCTCTCTTTCTCTCTTTCTCTTTCTCTTCTTTCTACCTAAGAGGAAAACTCTCCCCCTAACTAAGAGGAAAACTAACTTACCTAACTAAGTACACTCCCTCACTTCCAAGCCCCCAGTCCCAAGGAGGAGTAAAAGTAAGAAAACTTGTGGGTCAAGACAGAAATTGTACAGTAAGTGAAGGTGAAGTGAAAGAACACAGAAAATAACACAAAGGTAGTTAATTAATGCAAAACCAATTACTCTCTGCCTCCAAAGGGCAGACTGATGTCCATTAGCTCCTGCGCAAAAAGACAGCTAACATAACTACCTCCCCCTCCTTCCCCTTTCAGTTTCTGAGTACGTCATATGATGTGAAATATCTCTTTGGTTGACTTAGGTCATCTGCCTGGTTGTGCTCCTCCTGTCCCTGGGCACACCGCCCTATCTATTCACTGGTGTCACAGACAGAGTCAGCCCGTTGATGCTGTGCAAACACTCTGCAGCAAGACCTAAAACACTGGTCTTTTATCAGAATTGTACTAGTCAGAAATGTAAAACATGGCACCCTGCAAGCATTTATGAAGAATATTAACTCCATCTTGGCCAGACTTAATACAACCCCCACTTCATACTCCACACCATTTATGTCATGCTCAAGCCCCATACTATCCAATGCAACCTTATTAACCATCCTTTCTTCCCTTCTCATCCTTTGACTTATGCACAGATATCATTCCTTTAGTCTATAGACTAGTCCTGTAAAATACCCATAAAATGTCCACTGAATTTATATAGTCCATGATGTGGGTTCTGTCTGGTTACAGTGATCACTCAGTACAGACGTCCAGGTTATGCTACAAGAATATTTGTATGATCCTACAACAGACCAGCACAGTCCTTCCATGGTGTCAGAGACTGAAATGTTATCACTCATGGCTTAAACATTGTCATAACGATTTTTTGCCTTTTATGGCAAAACTGTACAATGAAGCAGCACCACCAAAGCCCAGAATGAATGTGCCTCCTGATGGAAACTCTGTGAGTTCAATAGCCTTCTGTGACTAAGGCTATTCGAGAGAAGAAAAGTGAAAAAAAAAGAAAATTGGTTAAAGCATCTCAGGCCTGGGAAGTAATGGATAAGGCTGGGAGAGCATTCACGAAGACCCAAGCCCAGTGGGTTCAGGGTGGAGGCCATGGCCCCAGGCTTGTCTATTGCCAGGTTTGAAGAAAATTCCTCCCACCAAAGGGTGGGGGAGGAGGGTTTTGGGTGCATGTGAAAACTTCTGGTCAGAGGCACTGAACACGCATCCTCCACTGTGCAGATTAGCTCAGCTTTCTTCCCCACCCCAGAAAATCAAATCTATGGGACATTCACATGAGTGGGAGCTAAGGGGGCACCAAGGTTCATCAAGGGCCCCCTGAAGGGTTCCCGAGACCCTGTGCCAGAGGACTGTTCATGATACAAAATGATGCAGCTGACCCAAAGTCTTTCAAGGGACAGTGTCAAACATGGCCCCCCCTCAGGGGAGGCACCTGGGCATTCCCATTTGGCCCAAATATATGCTAATCCATTGGATACTATGCTTTTGGCAGGGGACCCTCACCACCAAGACCAGATGGAGAGGATCTATGAGACATTATTAAGACGCATGGAGGGGTGGTATGTTTCTACTTAATCTCTCTGTTGTTCTTCCTATCCCTCCTTTCCTTCCTTTTTCTCCTTTCCTTCCTTCTCTTTCTTTCTTTCTTTCTTTGCTCCTTTATGAATAGAGCAGATTGTAACACAATGTAGAAGCATGAGGTTCAAACCCACAGAACTGTAAGTCCACTGAATCAGTATCAGAAAGAGGAAGGGATCTACTGCATCTCAGGAATTGGTTGACAGCAACTGGAACAGTAATCTTCCTGGAAGACCCTTTTAAACTGCCTCTTCTCCCTTTATGTACAGACTGCTTTATGTGCAAAGTTCCAGGACCAAAATAGGTGCACCGCCCCACTTCTCATATCCATTTCACAGTCATGCAGATAGAACTGTAGGGTGGGATTTGTCATGGGCCCATGGCTCCCTTTCCCTTAAGCAGAATAATTCCTGGTCATGGTAGCCAATATGCTGGCCGCCCAAGCAAGGGGGTAAAGAGATTATCCACATTATCTTTTGAGTTTCTAGACCTTGTGTAACAATCTTTCCACAGCTGAGATGTAGGCCCATATCAAGGAGAGGGAATAGAGATTTTCAGTAAATCTCTAGGGCTGGCAAACTGTTCTATACAAAGTTGGTACCACAGAGTAAGCCTAATTCAGCCTTACTAGGTTGCTGTCATGTGATGTCTGTGTGTTCTGTATAGATTTCAGACACTCAGATTGTGTGGACTGTACATTGTTTGGATCTTTCGAGGCCTGATTATTGTCCATGTCGCTGAAGATTACCTCCACCACCTCTAATTCCCTAATTAAATATATTCTGCTGTGGCAGTCCACATGCCTCACTGGATGACAATATCTTCCTTAAGAGAGTACTTTGTCTTCATGCTCCATAGGAGTCACCTCTGGAAGCTGGAGGTGGCTGAGCCTCTTCCAATCCCTCTGTCAGTCCCACAATCTCTAGCAAAGAATCCTAGCTACTGTGTTCCCCTACCTTTTAGTTCCAGACTGTTAGCCCTACTATTCCAGCTCTGGAGCAACCAGGTAGCAATTAGTTCATCCTGTCAGGCAAAATCTTTACACATTATCTTGCAGCTAGACCATGGATAGGGACCAGGTAGCTTCTGCCTCTCATGATTTTTGTCTCTTTGCTTTCCTATCCTGCTGTGGAACAGGCTACCTGTTCTGATTCTTCCTCTCTCCTCCTCTGAGTATGAGCTGCCTCTTCTCTTATTAACTTGATCTCTGCTTCCACTGTTTCTTAAGGTCAGCTATTACACTTGAGGGTTCAGTCTCTGGCTTAGTGTCTCTGTGGCCTCAGACCAAGACATCTTCTGAGTCTCAGACCACTACAAGCCTGTTTGTGGGCTTTTAGACCAGACCCTCTTGCATTTCTAAGGGCACTGGACGCTGACTTTATAGGCATGGGGCACATCCAACACAGCTATAGAAGTCACTGTGTTTCACCTTCGCTTCTTCAAATAATGTATTAGTTTGAGGGGTTAATGAGCCTGTTCAGATATGAAATCACAAGCTGTCAGGGGCAGCAATGGCCCTGTGCTCCTGCCCATCTCCTCCCAGACATACTGACACCCCAGGGATCAATCACCTTAGAGCATGTTCCTGGCATGCTCAAATCATGTGGCAACCCCAAATAGCTGTTTAACCTTATGAGCAATAATCAATGTTGGGATCACAACACATTCGTATGAACAGTCTAATTACATAAGGATACTGAAGGAACTCAGAAGCCACTACATCAAAACTATAAAAAACTGTTCTGGAGGAGAGGAAGGGATAGGTACCACTTTTCCCCCTCTCTCTGCAAAATGTCTCTCAGGGAAGAAGAGGGGAAAAGTATAGTTGCTTTTTATTTTATAAAAATATAAATAATAAATCATATATATATATGATTTATATATAAATTATATTTATATGATTTTATTCATGACGTGGTTCTTGGAGTGCTGGGACATCCACAATGTAAGACCCAAGTACCAGATTAGGCTGATGGACAGTGGTTTTGTCATAGCACTCCCAAGCAAAGGAAAACCAAGTGATAAAGAGCAAACAAAATAGCAAAATCTCAAAATAGTCATTAATGATTCTTGGAGGCTGTTTTACAGCTAGAAAGGAATCAAGCATCTAAATATTCAAGGACACATACAAATCAGCACCCAAAGCAAATATGCAGCTTCATGACCTGCAACAGTCCTTAAACATCTTAACCAAACAGGTATTAATAAGTTTACTCTAGCACACTATAATCAAATCTGTTATTATCTTGAAAGCCTTGAGCCATAGGTTGGGTTCCAAAATAGACTGTTATGGGTTACCCAAGGAGGTAGCTAAGCACAAGAGCTATCTCTTCAGATCCCCCTACCCCCATCTCCTAGGAGCACAGAGGAAGAGCAAAGGGAAAGTGAAAGCAAGAAAATTTGTGAGTCAAGATAGAAACTGATCAGTAAGTGATGATGAAGTGCAAGAGAGAAAGAAAATAAAACAAAAGAGATGATGCAAAAGCTATTGCCTACCACCTCCCAAGGCTGACTAATGCTGAGCCAGTTCTGGGCAAAATACAGCTAAGTCTACCTAAACCTCCTCCTCTCCCTTTTTATTGCTAAGCATCAATTTATGTGGTATGAAATCTCTCTGATTAGTTCAGGTCATCTGCTTTGTTTCATGTTTGTGTCTCTAACTATTCATGCATCCTCCGATCTATTTACTGGGGGCGGGTGCAGGCAGAAAAACAGAAGGCCTGTCACTGTACAAAACACCGTTCAGAAAGAGCAAAAACATTACTGTCTTATTACAATCGTATTCGTCACAAATGTAAAACACAGCACCCTCGGGGATGCTATACAGACAACTACCTTCATCTCAGCCAAACCTAGCATACTATCATAGCAAAAACCAAATATCTAACAGGTAAAACAGCTCAGCCTCAAGAATCATCTTGAAACTGACTAGAGAAAATATAACATTACTTCAACTCATCTCTGTTGTCACTGATTGTGTATTCAAACATCCATTACAAAACACCTACATCCCAGGGATTGGCCAAAGGAGATTCTACAAAGCTGGAAATTAAATTTAATTGTCAAATTAAGTACAGGTGACAGTTTTATCCATCTTTCAAAATATAGCTCAAATTTTGGCAGATTGCTTTTCTACTTAGTCATTTAAATAAACAGCTTATAATTAAATACCTGGCATTTCTTTAGTTCCCTCTTCAGCTGAAGTATTGTAATGTGATGTGGTACTGGGCTGGTCTCAGTGCCTGTGTCAGCCTCCTGGATGGTGAGAGCTTCCTTCCTTACTTTCTGTACCATAGTGATCCAGCTCTGCAACCTGTCCCGCTGACTTCTTCTTAAGCTAACATCATCATACAAATCAACCAGAAAAGGTAAGGCTTCATCTACACAATTTCTGTAACTGAAATATTGAACCTGAAGGCGAGTGAGCTGCTCCTCAAGTGAACTGATACGGGCTTTTTCTTCATTTAAGTCATGTAACTGGTGATTACGGGCCTGCTGGCTCTGCAAAGCTTCCCGAAGCAATCTGATTTCAAGTTCCATTTCATCAATTCGGTCTTTTTCTGGGTTGTAATTTACTACTGGTTTATTTCTAATGTTTTTTGCTCTGTTGGCATATTTGAGGGAATTTAAAGATTCATCAAAGTCCAGTGAGGATGGACTTATACAAGTTATCATAACAGTCTTGGCATTTCCTCCTAGGGAGTCTTTCAGAATACGAGTGATTTTAGCATCCCTGTATGGAATATGTACACTTTTTCTTTTTGGGTCTCCAAGGGCACTGATGACATTTCCCAAGGCCAAGAGACCACTATTGATCTGAACTGATTCTTTGAAGCGTTCACCAGTATTTCCAGTCTTTGCTACCCTCTCTGATCCTGCCAAATCCACAAAATGAAACTTTGAAGCGATTGAATCCTGTGCAGCATTCTGATACTCTGCAGACTGCTTCTGATGAATACTGATGGTAAAAATAGCATGAGATCGACTAGAGTGCTCATTCATCTGTGTTGTGCCTGTGTGACGAGCTGCATTGCCACTTTCCAGCAGGCTTATTACTTCATCTGCACATTCTACTTGGAATTCCTTAGCACCGACAATCACTTCAAACACCAAACCAGATGAAAGTAAGAATAATTTAATAAATTCTAAATAGCAATAGTTTACAATAATAATTCTTCAGCAATAGTTTACAGCAATACCTATAATAGTGCATTAGAGAAACATACAAGCCTGCTATGGCTATGACCTACCTATGAAGTCATAGCATATAGCCATAGAAATAGAAGATACAATATGTGCAAAGCATGAGGTATAACACATCTGAAACCTGCAGATATTTAATGTAGGGGTCTATTGTGCCATAACATTTGAAACAGTATCTTAGACACAAGACACAACTCATTTACACATTGCACACTGCACATTACCTTTACAATTTACAGTGTGGTGCTACCTAGAAAAAATATGAGCAAAATCAGCTCAAAGGATATTCTGCCAGTTAAAAAAAAGACTAAGAACTATAAAGTTTTTACTAAAACTTATTCCAAGCCTGTACTAAGAAAATAATTTCTATTCTGAATAGAAAAGATAGTTGGGCCTTTGGGACAGGTATGTTAGTAATCTAATAAAGTGTAAGTGTACTTCTACCAAGTACTCTTACTAATAATATTTTTTATCATATTTTTCTTTTAATGAGAAATGGAAAGCGTCCTAGAACAAGAAGATTACTCTAACTGTGCTGAAGAAAATAAATAATTTAAAATGTATTGAGGGATCCTTTTGAAGCAACGATATTGTCTGCAAGATTTGTGCTGAACTAGTGCTTTCTCCCAGCTACAGACAAAAAACCCATGACAGCTTAATATAACAGTTTAAGAATACTAGACTAAACACAACAATTAGAATATAAAGAAAAAAAATCCAAACCTAAACCAGATTAGGTACTTTCAGAATAAAATAACTCTGATGTGCATTCTTCTAGCATTTTCATGGGGTGAGCAGGATACCTACAGGGCAAGTATTAATCTCAAAGCCTCTAAAAATATCTACTTCCCCTTCTCTTAATGAAGTGGTCTCTTCCACTCATTTCATTGTAAAAGGGGAGCAGATATTTACAATATAATTGACTTAACAATTGTAATTTGAAGGAAGAAGCAATGGTTTAATCTTAAAATATTTATTCAAGTGAATAATCACATACTATTTTGTTTCTAGACAGAACTTGCAGAAACAATAATTGTGTTATTTACTTTATCATTTGTTGCCACTTCCATCCATATAATAGAACATCTATATTGCTGACAAGCATCTAAACCCCAAACTGTTTCCAAACAGCTGAACTGAGCTTATATTCTGAAACTTTAATACTTTTTTTCCTTTTATTCATTAGCAGTGAATAAGCACTTTCAAGAGAAAGCAAGAATAATTTGGACACAAACTGAAACACAAAGAACCAAATTTGAGAGCTGGAATCCTACCTGTATTTCCCTTCTCATCTTCTCGAATATGTAGATATTTCACAGAGGTCTCCAAATCCAACAAATCTCGAAGTTCTTCCTTGTAAACTTCTATATAGGATACCTTCACACGGAAGTTAATATTACGATGTTCAGAAATATGATGAAATAATTCCTGAATAGCCCGTGGGATTATGCCCCTTTCATCCACTGGAACTGATGCTGAAATATAAGCACAAATGTCACAGAAAACTGCAGTCATTCTGTAACATAAATTACAAAGACTGAAATTTAAGAGAAGCCTGCGAATTTAGTATGCAACACACTAAGGAATCTGAAGAGCTCCTTGTTCACAAGGATTTTTGTAATTTTTTCTTCTGTGTGTGTCAGAAGTTTTGTTTGCATCCAGTACTAGGATTCAAATCCAGTACGAGGATTTAAATTACATAATTTTATAGTTAAGAAAGTTATGAAAAATATGGATTCTGCTTTAAAACTGTATTTCTCAGAGTACAGATTTCTTCTTTATCCCTACTCAGTATGGTTAGCAATGACATCTCAAGGGTTTGAGAAACTCTAAATTCTACTTATATAAAGCAAAATCATCAGTAACATAGTGAGACAAGATTTATGACCAACATTAACAGTAATTTCCTATTTCTTCATAAACATGGAACTCTGGGGCCAAACTCTACATTTCTTTACATAGTCAGCATAGGACAATGTTTCCATTAATCATCTGTGCTCTTTATCCAAGACTATTGAGGCTGTTTGCCTATGAGACAACAAAAAGAATCTCTTTTACCAAAAGACTAACAGGTTGCTCACATCTAAGTATTAATTTAGTAAATATATTCATTAAACTAAAAGGTTGTAATTGCAGAGCTATGATCATCCTTAGACTGTGACATCCACTACCAAAACAATTTAGCTAGCAATGGTACTTATAGGAACATTAAATAACTACTAGTGAAGGGAATAGAAGTGATAACACTACAACAATAAGCAGAAGAGACCAGTGGTATGAGGTTCAACAAAGCCAGCTGTGGGGTCCTGCCCTTGAGGCACAAAAATCCCCTTAAGCACCACAGGTTGGGTGGGGGCAGAGTGGCTGGAAAGATGCTCAGCCAGAAGGGACCTGTGGGTGCTGGTTGACAGCAGCTGGTCACGGGTCAACCATGTGCCCAGGTGGCCAAGAAGGCCAATGGCCTCCTGAGGAGTACCAGCAGTTGCATGGCCAGCAGGACCAGGGCAGTGATTGTCCCCCTGTGCTGGGCACTGGTGAGGTTACACCTCCAGTGTCGTATTCAGTTCTGGGCCCACCACTGTAAGGACATTGAGGAGCTGGAGTGTGTCCAAAGAAGGGCAACAGAACTGAGGCAGGGTCTGGAGGAGCAGGTGAGGGAGCTGGGGTTGTTTAAGCTGGAGAAAAGCAGACCCAGGATAGACCATAGTGCTCTCTACTACCACCTGACAGGAGGGTGTAACTGGGGGAGGGGGGTCAGTCTCCTCTCCCACGTAAAAAGTGACAGCACAAGAAAAAAATTACCTCAGGCTGCACCTGGGGAGGAGGTTTAGATTTGATATTAGGAAGAATTTCTTCACTGGTGGTCAACCAATGGAATGGGCCTAGTTGTGGACCTGGAAATGCAGGGTTAATGGTTGGACTTTAAGATCTTAGGGGTCTTTTCAAACCTACACAGTTCAGTGATCCTATGATTCTAAATAAAAGGAAGACTCTACCAAGATATTTACAATACTCTATTTATACCAATTTGGAAGAATTAAAGCATAAATTTCTCAGATGCCACAGAAATTTCTCTCAAAAGCCCCAAAAAAGCAAACAAATCCAACACAGAATGAGCAAGTAAACAATTAAGTGCCTAATGAAGACATTTGCAAGGTAAGATAAATGTAGTAAAAATTTTCAAAACCACTATATCTCAGAAAAAAAAGTTCTAATATAAACTGCATGTTAAAATGTGGAATGTGAAAGAACACCTAACAAATTGTGTTTTTCTTATATATTTTTAGTATAGTCTAATTTATGGAGAAGTTTTTAGAACCTTAATTATCACATAAACTTTGGAAGCTTGGGGTTTTTTTACTACAGGTTTTTGCCTTGGTCCTTAAAATTATGCAGCATTATCTGCTATGTTATAAATATTTAACTTGCATAGATGCACTCTTTACCAATTAAAAAATTTCCATAAACCAGAAACCTTTCTATAACCTACCAATGTGGTCACCACCGATGGTGTAAGTCTTCCCAGAACCAGTCTGTCCATAGGCAAACACTGTAGCATTGTATCCTTCAGTCAGAGACACTAGAAGAGGCTTAATACAAACAGCATAAACTTCTTCTTGGGTTGAGTTTTTGCCAAATACAAAATCAAAAGTGAAGACATGGTCCTTTCCAATGATAATTTGTTTAGCATTTGGCACTAATCTGACACACACTTGGTGGTTATGAAGTATTTCTTTGGAAAGCAGAGGTCTGACTCGGACTGCAACTTTAACTGGGATCTCCTCCATGCCAGACTCCACCACTGTGCTTCCCACTCAGTATTCACATAGTCAAGAAGAAATCTGTTACCACAGCTCTGTTCACTTCATTCACAGCTGTCCGCAACTAAGAAAAAAAGTTTTCCATGTTATATAATACAAAAGAATGTATCTCCTGAAGTGAAAAGCTGAGATTTCCTAAGGAACAGGTAAGCAATATTACAATCTTGAAAACTACCTGATATAAATGCAGCTCTATTAATAACTATATAATAAATTAATAAATTATTTTTGCAACTATTTATTTCCAGGTTAGCAGACTTAAGTCTGAAAGTTGCCTGATTTCCTATTTGAATATAACACAGTCATACAAAGCAACAATATTGCAAGAGTTTTAATAAACACTATTGGTAAAGCAAAGGCTTACAATGGATCCTCTCATTTTCCTGTTCCTGCATTCATATTGCATAGGCAACCCAAATCAGTCGAACAAAACCTTTTTCTCCAAAAGTTGTATATACATACCCTCTCCCACTTATTAAGCACCAAACATTTCTAACTCAACAAGCACAAGGAAGTGTGGTTTTAAATGTATCTATTTACTACATGTAGAACATTCCTCTGATTTTGATCTGAAACTTTAGGCACATATGTAATTATTAAATTAATAATTATAATTTTAACATACATGGTTCCTTATACTGCCTGGTGCATATTCATTCTTACAGCATAGGCATTGCACAGTAGCACACTTGTAAATATTAAGGAATTGCCTTTCTTTATAGCTGTTTTTCACTAGAATTCAAAAATCTGCATGGGATCCCACATACATATTTTCCGTTGTTGTTGCTAACTCTGAGAATTTTTGTTATGAAGGTAAAGTTTGCTGAACTTCGTGCCCTCACACACATTGTCTTCAAGAAAGCTGCATTACTGAACTGGCAGAAATCATCTAAGCTCACAAAATTCAGGTTTGTTGAAAACTAATAGCTTAAAACAGTATTATCTCATGGCAGTGAAGAGAAGAGCTTTTGCATTTCATTTTACTCCTTTTAATTTGAAGATTTGGCTGAACTTTGAAAAAAGAAAAGCCTCATTTTATTGACTGAGCACAAGAACAAATAAACAAAGCATGAGAATGACTTGTATCATTACGGATATGGCCAATCAGAAACAGATATATAAACGTACTAACTACAGATTGAAAACACGTTTTGATTGATAATTGAGTTTAGTTATCTGGGTGCATTATTTTTATGCCCCTTAGCAAGTGCTGCTCTTAAGTGCCAACATTTCTTACTCTCTTTTTAAAGTTATATTCCTAAACAAACAAATTAACAAACCATGTCCCGGGTGTGGCAGGGACATTTAGGGACATTAGTATTTCCTAAGGATCTACTTTGTAAAAGAACATGGGAATATGAAACATTCCTAAAACATCAAGGCAAGAGAGACACTCGGGTGTCGACGCCCGCGGCTGCCACAGGGCAGAGGCAAACATACTGGCAACCTTTTCTCTTGCAGGGATGTTCTGCGTGCGGCCCAGCGGATTTTCCGTGTTTGCAACGTCTCCAAACCTAAGGAGCGGCCGGGATCGTATCACGCGTGAGGGTCGGGAGCCGCTAGAGCGCCCCGGAGGCCGCCGTGCCGTGCCGTGCCGTGCCGTGCCGTGCCGGGCCGTGCCGTGCCGCGCCGCGCCGTGCCGTGCCGTGCCGTGCCGTGCCGGGCCGGGCCGGGCAGTGCCGTGCCGTGCCGTGCCGTGCCGTGCTGGGCCGTGCCGTGCCGTGCCGCGCCGTGCCGTGCCGTGCCGGGCCGTGCCGTGCCGCGCCGGGCCGTGCCGTGCCGCGGGCCCGGGCCGCAGCGAGGGCAGGCGGCGGCGAGCGGCCCGCGCTGTTTGCGACCCTCGCTAGGCAACGGCCGCCATGCCGACCGCCCGCCGCCCGCCGCGCGCACAGCGCCCCCAGCGGCGGGACCGGCGCGAGCCCCGGCCCTTCTTCCCGCCCTGCCCCTCTGTGCGGGACTCGGCCCCTCTGTGCGGGAAGGACGGTGAGGGGTGTGTGTGTGTGTCCAGAGAAGCGCAGCGGAGCTGGGGAAGGGTCTGGAGCACAAGTGGTGTTAGGAGCAGCTGAGAGAGCTGGGGCTGTTCAGCCTGGAGGACGCTCAGTGTGACCTTACTGCTCTGAAAGGTAGGAGTAGCAAGATGGCGTTCAGCCTCTCCTCACAGGCAACAGGTGCCAGTACAAAAGGAAATAGCTTCAAGCTGTGATAGAGAAGGTTCAGGTTGGACATCTGGAAAAATTTCTTCACAAAAAGGGTGATTAAATATTGGAACAGGCTGCCTAGTCAGGTGATGCAATCACAGTCCTTGGAGATGTTTAAGGAAAGACTGGACATGGCACTCAGTAGTAGACAAACTCGTGTTCGGTCACAGGTTGGACTTGATGATCCCAGAGATCTTTTCCAACCTATGTGATTCTGTGATTCCTCCCCTCCCTTCCCACCTCCCTCACTGCATGGACTGAGGCCCCCCATCTCGCCCCTAGCAGTAAAAACACAGACACACCCCCATGGCACGTCTGTCACCGCACTGTTTATTGGACAACTGGACGGGTTACACTTCCATCTCTGAGCAGTAAAACATCTGCCAGGCACCTGCCACCTCTGTGCAGGTATGACAGGGGACAGGCAGGAATGGGGAGGGGCTGAGGTACACCAAGGTACACCACAGGATCTGCACACACATCTGGCTGTGCACACAGGTAGCCACATACACCAATACAAAGGTCAAAGCAGGAGTAATGAACCCTACCTTAACATCAGTTGCCTGCAAAGTTTACACTGTTAATTCCAATCAGGGCAAGCAAAAGATTAAAAGAAAGGTAATAAAAACGTAATAAAACAATGCAGAAAAAAAGGTACATTGTTACTACATCACTAGAAAACAAGCATTTGATTTAACAATTCCAAATTAGTGCATGACAAATCACCATATGAAAAAGCAAGTTCAAAAGATAAGGCAGCAATACAAGAGCTGTTGGATTGGACTTAGTAATATATACACCGTACTCGGTGGAACGGGATATCTTTCATCTCTGCCCTGTGATCTCTGGCATAATCCCAAAGATAATAATCGAGTAAAACTGCATTGATTTTTTCATGCATATCATGACCCTTCTTCTGATAGAGCTCCTGAAGGTGCTTACAAATCAATGCACAACACCAAATAGAACAGCCACGGATCTCTACCTCTTCTTTGTCTCCAGATTGGAAAAGTGTTCCTGCAGACACAAGAGACAGCAATCCGTTTATACGGAGCAGACAGGAGGCCAAGGACTGACTAAATTTGTGAATTTTTTTTCCCTTCACATTTATTCTGTTCTAGGGTTCTAGTTCTCACGACTTACCCAGCAACTGTTAACAGTGTTGCTACACATTTTCTAATGGTTACTTTAATTTTACTATACTGCACTTAGAAGCTTCCTTCCCATTAAATTCAAGCAACAGCCTGTATTCTAAGGAACTGCTTTAGGAGCAGTGTGTACTGCAAATCATATGATTATTTCTTTGCTTACAGAGACAAAAAATATAGTTTTTTATTATAGTATTCTTTTTAGTATATAATTATTATACTTCATAGTGTATTTTCTACCAGGATGACTGAAGACTTAGATTTTAAAATTGAAAACAAACAACCCCCCAAAGGAACTGAATGTAAAGAGAAACAGTGGAATTGTTTAAATGGGAATCTTTTCATTAGGATTCATGGAAGGATAGAATGTCTATGAGGTCTATTTAGTTATACAGATATGCATAAAGAGATAAATACACGTATGGCCATTCTTTTAAAGTTCATGGGCGACTGCATTAATCTGTTTATCTTCCCGAGTATTTCTGAAATTGCATAATAGCACTTCTACATCTAAAGACAGTCATTTTGCAGTGCAAAAGAGATTGGCTTATTTTTATTCACTAAAATTCATGGTTAGTAGGTATTGGGAAGATGAAACCATGCTTAAAAAACTAAATCCTATATATATGTTATAATTATAATCATATATTAATCATTAAGTGACACATAACCCTTACATGGACAACATATTACATTTTAGAACTAGCCTTAGTCTACAATATCGAGCAGTAAGATTACTTGATATTCGCAAGGACAAACCTTCACGTAGTTTCTTCATTAATTTTTCAGAATACTTCATTGCTTTTAAGTGAACAAGAACTTGTGGAATTCTGTAGTCAGCAAATATTGTCAGACTGGATATATCATCAAAAGCGCCATCTCCTTTGCCGTCTAAAACACTCCATGTGTCAGCCACAAGTATTTGTGCCCGTTTGTAGAAAGACACCTTCTTTTTCTAAAGAAAGAAATTTATGGATTGTTTAAGTGCCTGATCAATAAATATAGCAAATAACACATTAACAATTTCATATTGTTAAGCAAACATTAGTTAACTAGAACAGAATAAAACTGCAACACTCTTAAATATCTTGAAATCTAAACAATATCAAACTGCAAACATGGATTATGTGGAATGCTCATAAATAAACTGAAATAAAAAAGTAACATAATAAAAGTTACTGCAGCAAATAAAAATTGTTTAGAATATGCCTGGATCTCAGAACACATTCACAGTTGTTTACTGCCACTTGGTAAACACTGTAGTTGAACAACAGCAACATTAATTTTCAGAAACTCTACAGTACATCCAACCTTTTAATTTGACAAGAGAGGCATAATAGGCATGTATTGTACTAGACAATTAAAACATTTTGTTAATCCATTTATCTTTATTCTTAAAGAAATAGAATTCTGGTGAAAACTTAATGAATGCTCCTCTTTGTTTACTGCCAAGATGCTGTAACTATTCCTGACAGCAAATCAGATTTTTTGTCCTTGAATGATATTCTCCAAAAATACTGGGAAGTTCAACTACATTTCATAGAACAACTTCCAAAACATCCTCAAAACTCCTGCCTTCCATATGCCTCATTCTATACTTGACATAGATGCACAAACTTTCTTCTAGAGAACATACATGATTTTGTACCTTAAACAACAAAACACCACCTTAAACATCACACAAGAAGTGGTAACAAGAAGTTAATTAACAGACCAAATTTTATCATAGCTCCTATGTCCCAAAGCAAGAGTGTCATTCTTTCATAGCATTAGGAATTTTCCAGTAGTAAAGTACTGATTGTCTCTAGGACCACACCATTTCACAAGAGAAGAGGAAGGTGGAATTAGAACGGACTTTTCATTTCATGCTGTAGCTTAATTAGGAAAAAAATATTGGGACTCATGGCTGAGCAGATAAATTTATAATTTCATTGTTTCATTGTTAACTTTTTTGTTGTACAGAACACATTAAGTTTATACAAAAAATC
Source organism: Agelaius phoeniceus (assembly GCF_051311805.1). Taxonomy (NCBI): domain Eukaryota; kingdom Metazoa; phylum Chordata; class Aves; order Passeriformes; family Icteridae; genus Agelaius; species Agelaius phoeniceus. The sequence continues at coordinate 57,359,832 of NC_135303.1, read as the reverse complement.
TCAATGTGAAAAGGACTATGAAGCATTTTGAGTAAATTTTCCCACTATTTATCAGAAAGCAGGGAAAATCACTAGGTGGATGATACTACATGTCAAATTGGAAGAACTTAAAAACTTCTTTACTGTGCAAGTGACTGCACTGGCACAGATTGTTTAGAGAGATTGTGGAGTCTCCCTCCTGGGAAATGCACATGAACTGTCTGGACACAATCGTGTACCATGTGCTCTGGGGATGACCCTGCTTGAGCAGGGAGGTTGGACCCACTTATGGTATAGTCCTTTAAACCCTTACCTGGTCTCTGATTCTGTCTGTGAAAGATTGTAAAGATAGTTCAATTTATCAAAAATGGAACTTTTTTCAACATGGCAATACAACTTTATCTCTTTTATCTTTTTTTCTGCAACACTTTGCCTTTCAGGAAATAGTACCATGTACAGGAACATTTGCATCTTCTCTGCAGTACAATGTGCTAATATTAAGGAATATACCTAATTATGACCTACTGGCATTAAAAGAAAGGAGGAGTATTGTGTTGGCAAAGAGAAAAATGTGATAGCACAGCCATTAAAAAAAATAAGCAAAGAATAGGATCATGAGAATTTTACAACCTCAGTTCCAGGTGATGAATGGTAAGTAAAAGATGAAAACATGCAATATAGGGGAAGATCAAAAAGGACTCCACTAAGTCTCTGTCGGAACACAAAAACCCGGATATATGAGTACAATATAGTCTAAAACTTAAACTGCTGTTGGGAATCAAATGCAGCACAGCATCTAAATATGAATTATCCACCAAAGAGAAAAAAATGTTTTGGAGATTTTGCTCTTGGTTTGCATTTTCTTTTTCAGGAAAACTAACACTGGCAATTTCTAGGATTACATATGTAATTATTAAAAGTATTTTGTATATGTATTTGGAAAAACATACAGTCAAATAATTGTGCTAATTTTAAAAGCTTCCCTAGAAGGTCAGCTGTAGCGGTCTGATAGTATGATTCTAATGTATGACTTAACTTATATCTATTTCTCCTTTGGAGAGTTACTGAAAAGCACTGGTTTGCTGTTGGATATTTCACCATCTTTCCAGTTCCCTCCTAGCCCTTTAGAAGTCTTACTTGTGAGAGCTCAACCTGCTGCCATAAAAATAATGATCCATGTCACCACTTCAAAATACACATCTTGCTTAGTGAAAGCAGAAAAAAGCTTCCATATTCATGCAACAGGCTTTATTACTAAGTCAGTGCTTACGGTCTGGGATCATTTTGGAACAGCTTTTCATTCTGTAGTCTGCTGCTGCTTTTAAGGAGGCTTGCTTTATAAAGCACTCATCATCATCTCATGAAAGATATAACATCAGTGAATACAGTCACTATAAAGATAAGAAAATATCACTTTACTTAGAAAATATTCCCTTTTTGATCATAAAAATTGTCAAAAAATACTTTTTATGTTAAAAAAACCCAAATAAACAAAACCAGTAGCTTCAAAAATTAATTCAAAAGAACCTCTGATTTTTTATGTAAATATATTTTGCTTCACAGCAGGAGACAGAAGAAAATAAAATGACACCTCCTACTGAAGGGCAATAAATGCAATAGGTTCAAAGCTTCAGTGACTGGTATTCCAAGAAGCTGAAAAGACTGCACAGACCAGTAGTATAGGCTGTACTGTCACTAACAAAGTCTTGATTTAATGATGTAACAACAGAGTACTACTTCACATGCAACTGAGCACATGAGCTGCTACATAAGTTACAGGTGCTAAATGAAAACCATGCCTGTATAGGTGAAAACTGGGAGACAAAAAATATCATATGATCCCTGCTTAATTCCTATCAGTTTCTTTCAGTAAATGCTTCAGTATACTGTCAAAATTTGTAAAAATGTGGGTTACTTCTAATCTATAGTGATTTGACTAATGCCTGTTGAATCAACAGCCGTTAGAGAGTGGAGTCCCAGTAGCTGTGCATTAATTCTACCAGAGTTTCACTTCCTTCATTAGCTGCAGAGACCCTTAAGGTAAAAGAAAAACAAGATGGTGGGAGGAAGGTTAAGGATTCCCATTTTTCAGGCAGGAATTATCTCAAATACTATGCATTTTTAAGGAGTACAAAGGAAGTGTGATCTAACTGGGAACTCAGAGTATACCAAAATAAATTACAGTAAAGTGATAAAGAGACAGCATATGAGAAAAAGGTACTCCTCTGGTGGGAAAAAGAAAAGGACTCTTGTCCTGACTGGTTGTGGACTATCAAGTGTGTTTTACTGTTACTAAATAGAAGGATTTTTTTTCCAGATCTTTAGAATTAGCTTACCTCAAATACAGCTTCATCTCTGTAAGAAGGAAAATTTTCCAGTATGAGATGTAGCAGTTTCTGAGCACTCTTCTCACTCATTTTAACGCAGGTGAGGAAGGATCCTCCAAACTTCTCTAACAGAACTATTCCACTTTCGTTCAGCACCCGGTGTCTTTCTTCAATCAAGGGCAAAGGCACTTCTGTGTCAGAGCGAAATACGTGCCTAACCTGGTCAACCGTCATGGTGGCAAAATAGGACGCACTGGTGATAGGTATTCCTTCAGAAAAGTGAAAATAAGATATTTAGGCTATCACATAACATAACATATAGACCTAGTGCAGTGGTCTGCTAAAGGAAAGAACTTCTATAGGAACATCTAAGAAGTCCATCAACTCTTAAACCCACCTTTGCTTTCAGCAATAACCGCATCCACAGAGCTGCTCACAATTAAATTTATGAGTGCATAAAATGTTTTCTTCTACAGCAAACTTCCAATATACAACCATAGAACTGTTGTTACTTTTTGTATGTAATTTCCCCAACTGCTTAGTTTTCATATTTTAAGTGTGATGTTTACATAGTACACTAGCAAATATAGTCAGTATATAGCTAGTTTAGTCAGAATAGCCTGTTTTCCCATGAATCCTAATCATGCTGTGTGTTTACAAAAAGTGTCTTAATGCTAATACCCCCTTAATTTACTAAATAACTACGCAGAAAATTAATTAAAACCTTCATCTGTGTCTACTAACGGTTGGGTTTTTTTTCTGAGAACAGCAAAAAGAGTGAGTGCTAAAGTACTGGGTTTAAATACGAAACTTTAAAATACTGGTTTGAGGGGCACATGGGTTTTCAGATTTACTTTAGACACTGGCATTTGATTAGTCCAGAGGATTCTCACTTTATGCCCCATTTATTCATTTGCCATGGAAATACGCAACTTAAGAACACATGTGAAATAACCCAAGTCACGCACAGCTGACTCCTGGCAATCCTTAAAGTCTCTTGAATGGAAGAAATAGCCCAGATACAGCCAAGAGTTAGGTAGTTTCAGTACAAGGGTATTTTGAAAGCACTTCCAGTTCCCTTCCCCAAGCTCAACGGGACGCCTGCACACACACAGCTACTGACACGGGGAGCAGCAGTTCCCAAGAGCGTGTCCCAGTTCCGAGGCGCCGCTTTCATTTAATACACGACGCTCGGCTTCCGACGCCCCCCGCCCGCAGCCCCGGCCACGCTTCCCCGGCGCTCACTGACCGTCGTCCAGGGCTCTATTGACGGCGGCGCACAGCGACCAGTAGCCGCTGTAGGTTTTATCCTTGTACTTCACAAGGTACTTGCGCTCCTCTTGCTCGGACCAGAAGGAGAAGTTGAGGGTGTCCACCAGGAACACCCAGTCTACAGCCTCCTTGTCGGCGGACCGGGGGTTCAGTTCGTGTAGGCTTTTCCACCCCGCCAGCCCGAACTCCGCTGCCGAGGCTTTGTCGAACAGGCTCTCCGCCACCCGTCGCGCTCCCTCCTCGTCCACAGAGACATCTTTGCTGTGCTCGGCTATGAACTTGGCGGACTCCAGGGGGGACGGGAACACCTCCATGCTTGGCAGGAAACACGCACACTGCCGAGGTCAGTCTCTCCGCCGCTCTTCCCGCGGGGCGCGCCCGCGCAGCGGCTCCGGCTGCTCGGCCCCGCCCTGCTCCCCGCCCCGCTCCCCGATGCTGCCGCTGCACGCAGGCGCAGGCGGGGGCGGGGCCCGGGCGGTGCTCGGGGGCGGGGCCGAGCACGGACGCCAGGCCCGGGAGCGCTTGGGCCGGCGCGCTCATGTTGGGAGTAGCCCCGTGAAATCCCGCCAGGCGCGAGCGGTGGGCAGACTCAGCTTCATAGCAGCGAAGTTTTCCGGAAGATTCCAATCGTTGAAAGAGTCGGATAAAAAGAAAAAAAAACCTGACTGAGGAACGAACAAAAATGTGCTGTTGAGTTGTTGAGCTCTTTTTCTCGATCAAAACAGAAAAACACCCCACGAAAGACGGTCCAAAACCCCTTTTGAATACATACACAAGTTGGAAGCACCCAGAGAAACTGAACCTGTTTTAGTTAACTTGCATTTTGCCCAAAACCTTAGCCTCCATTGCAGACTCTAGAATTTAGGTACCAAGCTGTGTACCAAGCTGGCTGACTTCCCACTGACTTAACCAGAGTGATGGCATTTCCTTCTACAGAATTCAGTATCACTCTGCCAAGGGAGCCAGCCTTATGCATAACATTTCAGGCTCCTCGCCTTTACCATGTTATTTTAAAGAGCAGCTGTATTAAAAAGGCCAAGTTCATCAACCACAAATTGGGGGAGGGGGAGACACCACAAACCAACCAACCAAAGACAATAAAAGAATCTTCACTTAGTCTGGATCCATCATATCTCTATGTGCCACACACCTTTAAACTTTTTAATCTGTTTTTATTCAGGAAGTGAAATTAAAACTTTAAACTATAAATACAAATGCCAAGGTATTACATGAGATATCCAGAGGCGTTATATTTTTTTTAATTTCTCACAAATAATTCTTATGGAACTCAACATACATCTGGGAAACAAGTTGAAGTTTTGCATACAATGGAAAACAAGTTACACAGTTATATCTCATCTTGCCAATTTGCAATTCCTACCTCATACAAACAAGAGCTCAGGAAACAGGTATAATTTTTTCAGTAATGGTAGAGCAACTCTGCATGAAGCAAGCTGTCTAAAACCAGGTGTACTTTACAACTGTTTACTCAGTGACATCACAAAGTTTTGAAGTATTTTATTTATATACCGTCACCAATATATATAGGTATTGCAAAGAGGGCCAAACACTTGCAAAAATGTCAAGTTTTACACATTTGCGTATTTTCACCTTTCTGCCCCCCAAACAGCAAAGCAGTCATTGTTTTCACACGATCTCTTTAATTTGTCAAAAAAACCCCACATAACTCCATCTATATGTCAAGGAAATTGAAGAGCAAGCTTAACAGCAACTCTAACTTATAAGGGAAAAAAAAACAAACTAGGTGTATCCATTTTAGTTATGACCTTATGTAGACCTGAAGAAAAATGACCACCAAGAATAGGTTCACTAAATTTATTTAAAAATCCTAAAATGTTTCTTACAAAAATGCGTTTCATTCTGCACACTGCTCTCAACAAATGCCAGGGACATGGGACCTACCACATTCTCCCCCTTCAAAGTAAGATACAGTGTACATAAAGCAGGGTGTTCACAACAATTACAGAAAAACAGTACAATTTACCACCAACAATGAACAAAAATAGAATTCATTCTCTCTGCCACTTCAAAATTTCAATGTTAGTCTCGTGCGCCCTTCCCCCCCCATGTATCTGTAAGGAACTAAAACATTACATCTGGTGTACAGCAAAGATTCCACTACACCTCAAATGCAGAACACCTATGAAGCAGAGGAATGTTGGCTTTTTAAACAGAAGCAGATAAAAAAAAAAAGGGTGCAGGACTCCTTCAGTTCTTCACTAGTCTTAGAAAAACTTTCCAGAATACTGCTTCACACTATAAAAAAGAAAAAATAATCTTGCATTAGAATCCTTCAACATCTGCATACTGCTTCACACTATAAAAGAAAAAGAAAAAAGCATGTATTAGAATGATGGACCATACATCTTGCATCAACATTCATAAAGCATATTAAATTACAAATTACTAACACATTTAAAAATACATAATTTTAAAATGTCAATGGCTAACAATTATATTAGTGTATTTCAGGCATAGTTAAATATTAGTAATCTAAAGCCAAACATTCCAGTTAAGATATTAAAACTGCTATAGCAGCCAGAATGTTAATACAGCAAATGCTATCTGTAGCTGTTAATATTTGGCAGAAAAGGCAAAGTACTGTCAGGAAGGTGTGAAATGCTGCATAACAGCCCCAAATCGATTTCAACTTGTCCTGTAGAGGCATGGTCTGTGCCATATGGCAGACTGTGATTTGTTGTCAATTTAGTTATCTAAAAACAACAAAATCACTAGTCTTCCACACAGAACTAGGCCAACATCCACTGAAATCTTCTATATTTTCTACAGGCTCTATGTAATTTATTACAAGTAGTTTTTTTGCAGCAGTTTTCACCACAGAAATGAGAGGACTGCTTGGTTAAGATGTCTTCCAGCAAGATTAGTTTTGAGGGTGTCTTCATTTTAATTAGAATGGAGAGCAGAAGAGAATCAAGGCAGAACTACCACTAGAGAAGTTAGGTTCAAATAGTTACTTAAAACCTGCCTTCTTAAAAGAATGATTCACAGAGGAGAGCAGTTTTATAATATACATGTCAATTTGACAGTAAGGACAACAATAAACTTTAACTTGCCTGTTCTGCAGCAAATACTGTGCATTTTGTATCTGGTCCTGTGTTCCTGTAATAGTTATTATCCGATCTTCTGAGCCTTCTAGTGGTTCATCAATTTTGATCGAAGCTCCTGACTCATGACGTATTTGTTTGATTCTCTGGCCTCCCTTTCCAATAATAGATCCTGCCAACTAGGAAGAAAGCAAAAACATTAAGTTCCTGATACAACTGCCTTTCCAAAAGCTAGAAAATTACACCACCACTTGAGTAGTTTCCACAAATTCAGTTTTAAGTGCTGCAATGGGAGCTTATTTCTTTATAGCCTAAAAGTATCCCCTGTGGTATTAATTGTATAAACACAGATGAGATTAAACTGGGAGAACCAGCTCTCATTTGCAAAACATGGGTTACAAGGACCATATCTATTACTGAGTATTAACCACAAGTAGAATTCTTTAACGTGTCTCTGAAGACAGAAACCAAACAGTCAAGCATTACACTGCTGGCAATTTAGAAACACTTGTTTTGTATTAGAAGTACTTAATCAAGCATTTTAAGTATTCTAAAAAATGGCTGTGACTTCTTTTTTAAGAGAAAGCCTGACTTGAAAGCAACTCAACTTTACTTACATCTTTGGGAATCGTTACTTGTGTTGTGATGATGGGTCCACCAAGATCTCCATATGAACCACGCCCCCCTGCATAAGAATAATCTGATTTAAGTGTATGCATCAAGCCCTTTAGTAACTATATAATGAACTACACGCAAAGGTTCTACATGAACACTTACCATAACCAGAGCCACCCTCAAACTGTAAGAGAAAAGAGAAAAAAACAATGTGAACAACCACATTTCATTAACACATTTTTACCTTAAGCATTATATTGTTAACTTTGAGCCCATTTAATCAAACATCACAACCCTCAATCTGATAGAAATACAACAGTGTTATGCCATCAAGGGCATCCTGAGGCAAAGATGGAAGACCAGAAACAAAAAGGGTGGCTGGGAGAGATCTCATTAACCTCTGTCCAATTTGGACCAAAGGCCATCTCATGCAGGACCACAAGTTGGATGCAATGATTCTTGTAGGTCCCATCCAACTCCAGATATTCTGTGATTCTTATCCTGCCCTATCAAATCCTCTAAGAATAACACATAAAACGACAAAGAATTCCGCCATGCCAGTTTACCAAGGCAGTCTCACCATCTCAGCTTCTTGCAGACAGCTGCTGATGCTGAACTACTTGTGACCTCTGTACTAAACATTAGAATACAAAATCAGGGTAGAGCCACCTTATTAATACTACAAATACAGCTCAAAAGACATTCCAGTCTCCAGTTACGGGGCTAGAAGTCTGCCCAGCAAATCGCCCAACTACATCTACACCTTTGATTCTGACCATGCTACAAACCCTTTACATCTTAGAATAAGCAATCACGACAATAATTACTTCTGTTACATCTGATCTACCATACACCGAATGTAAATGACTGCAACGAGCACTCCTGGCTCTGTTATTTTTAGGATTTGTAAACTTGCATTTGACATCAAATTCTCATTTCATCTAATGTGTTCTAAGTGTGCAAAACCATGTATTTATACTTTGCTACAGAAGCAGAGAATAAATATATGTGGTTCTCTCAAATTCAACTTCTGAAGGAACTCTTGGGGTGTCTGAGAGGAGGCTGGGGCTACCTAAACCTGAAACTATCAGCCAAGCTGATAACATCTCAGTGATAATATTTAAGAAAAGAGTAAAAAATACCCAATGTGCACTGACTGCAAGAGAGAGCAAGGATGAAAAAAGTGCTCCAGGAACTGGCATGGAGACTACCCTACAGCCCATGGAGAAAACCACACTGGAAAGGATCATTACACTGTAGCCCACTGAGGGATGCTATGCTGAGAGCAGGTAGAAATGCCCAGAAGGAAGCCACACAGGCAAATACCTGTGCCCTGTGAGAAGACTAACACCCAATTAGTCTGTTCCTGAAGAACTGTACCACACAAAGGGGACCCACATTGGAACAGTTCCCTAAGAACTGCAGTCCACTGGAAACAGATCATTTGAGCAGCTCCAGCTGTATCATTCCATGAAAGGAACCCTACACTGCAGAAGGGGAACAGTGCAGAGAGGAAGGAGCAGTGACAGGTACAACGAACTGACTGGGAACCTACCATTCCCTACTACCCCTTGCACCATTCACGGCAGAGAAATAGCAGAGTAAGGAATGAAGGAGTGAAAGCTGAGTCTGTGAAGAAGTGGAAGTGGGTGAAGGTGTTTTTCTGTTTCTCACCATGTTACTCAAAGTGGCAGTAAACCTACTCAAGCCAACTCTGTTTTGCTTATGATGTTAATTAGCAAGTGATCTGCCTGTCTCCATCATGAGCCAGACTTTTCTGTCTTGCTTTCTCCCCTCACTCTACTAAGGAAGGGACATGAGAGCAGCTGGGTAGGCCCCTGGTATCAGTCAAGTTCATCCACTCACAAGGAGGGGCCCATAGAAGTTATAATGTAACAACTTTCCCAAAAAATATTCCTTACCACATTTCTTTTTGCATCAAAAAGGAAGCTATTCAGATCAAAGTGTTGAGCTTATCCTCTGTCTCTAAGCAACCTGTATTGTCTAATCATGTTACTAAGCAATACATATTATAAGACAACATAACGGAGCTCACAAGTCCAAAATACAAGACAATGAAGGACTCTGCTAAAGATTAAACTGAGAGGCTGATCACATAGCATACTGCATACACACACATGTTGCTGCTGGTATTTGCCATAGGATACCTTTTTGGACTAACTTCTTTTAAAGAAAATACCTTTCCTTGATCACATCTGCCTCTCCACATCACAAAATAATAGAATTTTACAGCAGTTGCCATGTACATAAGCTAAGAATTGACTTTTCACATGAATTAATAAAAAGTATTAATTTGGCAGCATTTTGCCATCTTCAAGACAGTGGCAACACCTGATGTATTCTCTAATTTCTACAATGGAGTGACTACGTCGGTAAACAAGAAAAGGGCTACAGGTACCATGTACTTGGACTTCTGTAAAGGCTTTGACATAGTCCCCACATCCTTCCCTCCAAACTGGAGAGGGATGGAGTCCACCGGTAGACTGCTTATTGAATAGCGATAGTTACATCCAGGAGACAGTGTCAATGGCTCAGAGTTTCAACAGACATTAAGTGGTGTCCCTCAGAGACTGGCCTCCACTGGGACCAGTGCAGAGAGGAAGGAGCAGTGCAGACTATTCAATGTCTTCATCAATGACACAAACAGATTAGGTACACCTGCAGCAAGTATGCAAACTGAGTGGTGCTGTTGACAGACCTGAAAGACTGGATGGCATCCAGAGGAACCTCGTCAAGCTCCAAAAGTGAGCGCATAGGAAATATCATTCAATTTAACAAGACTAAGAGCAAGGTGCTTCACCTGAGCTGATGCAACCTCCAGTACCAACACAGGCTGGGGGAGGAACAGATGGAGAGCAGCCCTGCACAGAAGAACTTGGGGATGCTGGCGAGTGAAAGGTGGAACATGACCCAGCAATGAGTACTTTGCAGCTCAGGGCATGGTTGCTACTCTGGGCTGCATCGAAAGGTCAAGCCTTGAGATCCCAATAGGAGTACTGCATCCAGCTCTGGGGCTCCCAACATTAAGGGCATGGATCAACTGGATTAAGTCTGGAGGAGGACCACAAGGATTATTAGAGGGATGCAGCACCTCTCCTGTAAGAGAGTCTGAGAGCTGGAATTGTTCACATTGGAGAGGAAAAAGCTCCAGGGTGATCTTATTGTGGCCTTCTAGCTCCAAAAGGCAGCCTACTAGAAGGCTGGAGAGGAATTTTCACACAGGTATGTAGAGGAAGGACAAGGGGCAACAACTTTAAATTGAAAGAGCGTTGGTTTAGTTTAAGTATTGGAAAGAAATTTTTCACTGCGAGGGTGATGAGGCACTGGAACAGGTTGCCCAGAAATATGTGGACTCCCAATTACTGGAAGTGTTCAAAGCCAGGTTCAGTGGACCCCTGAGCATCCCAGACTAGTTCAAGGTTCTCTACTCATGGCAGGCTGGAATTAGATGATCTTTAAGGTTACTTCCAACCAAAATCATTCTATAATTCTGCAATAACATCCCAAAACCTATCTGGTCACATTTTCAAATAGATTGATAGGTAAACAAAGTTGATTCACAAATAAGTGAGAAGCTATTTTAAATATTTGCTGCTTGAAATAAAATCCCACAACATTATGGAAGTAAAACAAAACATAAATCATAAATTGATGCATCTACAGTGCATCAGTTACGGAGAAAGTTACCATGTACCCAAATGAAAATACTGTGTAAAGGAGGCAAAAGAAGCACAGAGAAGCTCCTCTATTCTCACCAGACTGCTTCATAATTCCGTATTTCGATTAACATTACCTGCCGTCAAAGGACACATCATTAAGTCTGCCCCTAAATTCAAAGTCAGAAGAATGGCTTTATAAATTTTAATAGGCACAAGTTGCCATGGACTACACTCAAAATCTCTTAAATTTGCTTTATCACTGAACTCATTCAATAAAGCAGTTTTCCAAAACAGGCTGAAAACACTCACCAGCTCTGGTGGCTGCATGTCATCACAGGCATCCACATGACACTGCATCATCTTCCAGACGCAACATTAGAGGAAGAAAGGAAATCCAGGTCATACAGACTTTTAGAGAATGTTGCAGCCAAACAGAATGCAAAGTGGTATAAAGAAACCTTTATACCATTAACAAAGACTTGAAATTATGTGATTTAGACTACTTTCAGAACTCACTGGCTTTTAATTTTACTTTGGGGCAACTCTAAATGGGAAACTTTTGTTTTCCTTCTCTTTCTATGATATTAGCAGATTTTTTCTCTCACTAAGCAGTTCAGAAACTTTTTCCTCTCACTCAGAAGCAAGGCAAAACTTAAGCCTTCTTTTTTCTTCCAGAAAGACTTTTTATATTTTTACATGTATTAATTCTGCTATCTACTAAAAAAGGTTTAGTAAGATTGAAACAAGTAACTGCAAGTGATTATGCCAATTGCAGGTTAAGCAGGAAGGACACTGCTTCTTATGTTTTACTATAATATACCTCATCCTGTTAGCAAGTAGACTAACAATCTACCACTGCCTAACCACATTAGAAACTTAACTATGTTTCTAAAACATATGATATATGGCATTTCTTTCTTTCAGAATTTTACTGTTTCAACAAGTGATGTTTATTTGTGCAAAATTAGTTTCTGAACCAGGGTGTCTTGGCATACATAATATTTCACGTTGCAGACCAGCACTGAGTAGTTCTAGTCACTACTCAGAACTGGAACAGAAACCAGATGACAGATGGGCTGGATAAGGCAAAGAGCTTAACTTTGACATATAATAAAAACCCCTGCATGCAGTCCTAACTGATGTCAAATTCTTTTGTAGTAAGTTTTTCTAGTTTTTAAGAGTGACCTAGGAACGTGAAATTTTGTTACTTCCTTCCAGCATCTGCACTAATAAATTGAAGAGTTGTCATACATTCTTCCTTTACTAATTTTTACATGCTCCTGATAATGAGGGTGTTAAAAAATACACAGAACTCAGGATTTTTCAGATCACCATAGCCCTTATGGTATGCAGGACTTGATCTGGAGTGTTACACACTGTAGTAGTTACATTTCTATATGCTGATAAACAAGTCTGTACTTTGGAGAAAAAGCTTCAGAACAGACTGTAAGTAAATGAGCATTTAAACAGCAGTATGTACTTATACTACAACTTTAAGCCAGGCTAACAGACAAGTAGCATCTTAAGTGATTAAATCTGTATGCCAAGAGAAATTTACGCATCTTTTAAAATCAAAATGGGTTTTTCTCATCTCAGCATTTACAAAGCTGTCAATGCTCAGGAAAAACCACAGTTCAGCATCCAGTCTTAAAGACTGTCAACTGTTCTTTCTGCCTTTAGTGAAAAAGAGAACTGGCAAAAAAAAACTGGTTTTGTACAGTAAGTTTTTCCAGTATTTTTGAGATGTTCATCAATTGTTGCCTTTCATTACACCTATGTAGGACAGAATTCATGTGAAAACAGCATTTCTACTCTTTAAGAGCAGTTTTTTCATCACAAACCACAGTAATATTGGTTTCATTTAAACTTTTAGCTACACAACAATTTTTGATGCTTGTAGCACAGGAGGACGTTACTTTTTGGCATAATGCTTGAAACTGTGATGTCGTGCTCAGTGTGGAAATTTCTGCCTACACAATTTAGGATATTAGGATCATGATTAACTAAAACTAGAAATTAAATTCCATCTTTGCTGGGAAGTAGTCCTCACTTCAATGGCTATAACACTTGGTTACAAAGGAGCCAAAGTTATAAGCAGCTTCACTATGAAAAGAAATGAAATTGCTTTTTTTTTCCCATGAAAGAAACCAAGCTAGTAGAAATTCCTCCCTTGTCTATAGAAACTCATACCAATAAAGTGAAGGTCAACCTGACAGGCTAAGCCTAAGTTAAAATGGATTTTCTAGCTGAACTGAATAAAAATAGAACAAAATTAGAACAAACTACTGCCCAAGAGTCAAGCTAAGTAAGACTGTGCTCAACCAAATACCCAAAGAAGGGCAGGCTGTTAAGTTTATGTACTCTAGCACAGGCTTTATAAGCTGCTAACAGAAGAACACAATACCTTAGCCCTGAAAACATGTCATTACAGATAAGGAATCTTGGAGAGGTACTTCTCCATTCTTCCAGTTTCTTAGCATGTAGATTAGCATGGGAAACAGGTTTTTTTTTGTGACTGCAAATATTTGTAACTGCAAATCTTTCCTTTTATTATTACTAATAAGCATATGGCATTCTTGCAATCTGGAGTTCCAGTAACTCTTAGTTCCAGTAACTCCTAAGGAGTTCATATGAAGCCCATTTAGGTAGCCAACTTCATAGCTCTTTTTCATCTTCTACACTAATTTTGAAGAAAATAAAAAACGTGTCACCTGTTATCTTAAAGAAGGTGCCAAACAAAGCCAGAGGAGAAAAGAATATTGCTACTATAGATATCCACCTCTGTTGTGATTTAAGAGCAGCTGGTAATTAAGCACTACAGAGCTGCTTGCTCACACACCCACAACCAAACCCCAGTGGAACTGGACAAGAATCAAAAGTAAAACTTACAGCTTGACATAAGAACAGTTTAGTAACTGACAAGAATGAATGTCATACTGATTAAAAAAATCTGAAAGATGGCCAGTTCCAGAAAACCTACAGACCTGAGCACAATCAAAATCACTGAATCTTTTTGATGGCAGGGAGAAAGAAAGAAAACAAAAGAGTACCATTTACATCTCAAATATTCATCCACAGGAGGACCATTTGTATGGACAAAACATATGGTTTTACTGTAAGAACCATGTATGTCCTGCATGAAAGTGCATGTAGTTCAGCACGCTAACTGTACTTAGGGACACAACAGAGCAAATTTTAAACTCATACCATGCCATCGTAACGGTCTCCTGGTCTGCCCCTTCGGTCATAGGACATCAGATCTCTAAAACAAAAAAGACAGTAGTATTTTAATTGTGTTACGTGTATTATAAGCTAGCTTGTTTATTCTTATCTGAATTTTCCCATTCAGGGTTCACATAAACTTAGTATCAAACTACTCTAACCAAGTACTGAATAAGAGAAGTTTCAGAACTACTGACTATAGTCCTGGCAACTTACTACATCACAGCAGGTAATTAAATTTCAGTATACTTCAAAATACTCTTGTCTAATACAGGCTCAATCCTGCATAATCACTACCAATATAGAAGCATGGAAAAATCACTGAAAATATGAATATGACTCAGATATAGAACATGAGTTCTATTATCTCCTATATTTTATATTTATAATTATCCGACAACTTACCCGCCACGAGGAGGTGGTGGAGGAGGAAGAGGAAGATTACGAGCTCTGCTGCCACCTCTAACACCACGACCTGGTGGAGGTGGTGGAGGTCCTCTGCGAGGGCTCATATCATCATAATCTCTTCTTGAGGGAGGCATAGGTCGTCCACCACGACCAGGGGGCATTCGATCAAAACCTCCTCTTCCACGCATGGGAAAGCCCACTGGCCGTCCCCTTCTATCATCAAACATCATTGTGAAGCCACCATAGTCATACGTTTCATCATAGAAATTGGGATCGTAAGGCTGGGCCCGTCCTTTAATTGGAGACTAATATAAACAAACAAAACAATTCCCCAAATCAGATATTTATATTACAACTGGCATATTTAATTACTAACACAATGCATTTGGAACATGTTCTTGATTTCACAATGCTGCCAAGAAAGGAGATGTTGATGTGCTTCCTGTGAACTTAACTATGACAGTAAAACTACTTAGATGTGGCAGACACATTTTGTTTTTCTTCCTCTTTGAATTTTTCATTCTGATCACATGCAAAGCATAAATGGCCCAGTACCACCAAAAATTGCTCATGAGGTGTACCCCAATTCTAAACAACAGGAACAGATCCCAAGGTTCATAACTGTCCATCATTTGCTGCTGGGAAAGCACGAGGTACTAAATTTAAACCAGAAACTGAAAGACACCATTTTTCATCCCATTAACATCTAAAACATTCATGAATGCCAGTGAAAGAATAAATTTAATAAACATTACCTCAGAGATAAGATCCAAGATAATCTTGATGCACTCAACAACTCTATCAGGTTTTCCACCAATAAGCACCACTCTGTCAGTCGAATGAGGACAACACTCCTGAAAGAGCTTAATGGTGGTCTGAGTGTTCTGCAGAAGAAAAAAAAACAAGATTATCAAATATATTTTAAAAAACTTTATAAAACCATTACAATATTTTAAAAATAGATTCAAAATACAATTAAGTTCCGACCCACTTCATTTTGCATGCTCGCTTTTGAGTTACCACACAAAATTTCAAGATTACATATTTTAAAGATCTCACTGCTCTAAATTTTGTATTAAGAAGAAAAAAACCCCAATTTTCTCCTATTTTAATTATGATGCAGCTATGATGCATCTTTTAATTAAGCATTAGAAAAAGGACCACATAACCATTGTGAGCTTACACGTAACCATTGTGAGCTGTATTAGCTTCCAAATTAAACATGCTCTGAATGCTAAGACAGCAATGTTGCTAGGATTATGTCTAGTTGTCTTGTCTTAATCCATGCAAACAAGTATTGGCTTATACCTGAACTGACCTGAAACTGCCACAATGCAAAGAAACTCAACCATGTGTTTTCAGTTCATAGAGACCATAAAGTTTTTAGAATCTTACTCTTTCACTTAAAAAAAATATGGTCTTCCAGGAGTTAGAATGAAAAAATACAAAAGCAAGCATGAAGTCTTTCCACAGTACATCTGCTGTGGAGATGGTTTCATTCTCAGCTGTTTTGTGTGTTCAACCACACAAATAATTCTACACTATGTAGCAGTTTGGTCTAAAAGGAGAAATGAATACAGTTGTAATAAAATGAAGTAAAAATACTTTCATTAAAAACAGTACTCTACCAAAAATATGTTTAACCAAGTCCTGGCCCTACCACTGACATTACTTCTGAGGGTCTGCAAGAAAATTGCAACTTCCCACAGAAATTGCAACTTCTCTGCCCCACAACATCAAAAGCATGTATGCAACACATTGAGAAGGAATTACCACACAGCAGATACTTAGATGTACCCCTTATTAACAGAAAACATTGCTTATTGAACAAAATGAAATCTCAGAATAACAGAAAGCAAGTACCTCTCTGAGTTCTTTAATTTTAGCACCTTTGACACCAATAATGCCTCCTGCCAAACTCTGGTGAATAAGAAGTCGAAGTTCGCAGTCGAAGTCACTGCCTTTGTAGTGTTGGTACTGTAAATATGATGCATATAGGGAGAAGCAAATAAAGATGATTCACAAAAATTCAACATTTGGGGTTTTAAGCTTCTTCTTTATAAAAAGAAGGGGGCGATTTAATTTATTGCTGAATTGTAGTTGTGTATTTCTTTTGATACAACCACAACAATTTAAACACCTCACCTCAATGTGAAGTATCACTTTTTCCTATTTTTTTCATTATTTATTAAATTACACTGCACCGCTTGCTATAATGACTTAAGAAGGCATCAAACAGTGCAACACTTATTATTTGGAAAACGGGAAATGTTAAAAATATTAGTTTAATAAACAATGACAGACTTTGCCCTCTACCCAAAAAATGCCAACATGACAGCCATAATCCTTCTTTAAAAGGCTTTTGGCATTTTTCACTTTTCTAATTTCCTGTGTTTAAAAAGTAGTAAATACTCTAGAACAATCTCATTCAAAAGTTAATCTTTTCATTCTAAACAGAAGAAAATTTCAAGATAAATACCTCTTCTAAAGTAGGGATAATCTTCTTCAAGATTTCTCCAATTGTCTCTATATCTGCACTTATACTCAAGATACTGTTGGAAGCCACAATGACAGACAATATGGAGAGGGTAGAAAAGAAAAATAGAAGTAAATTCTTTTTATCATCACGCACAACGTTTTTACAAGATTTACTACAAGGAAGAGATTACAAGTATTCCCCATTTAAAGTAAACCTGTTTGCTCAATTTACAACACATGCATCTTTGTTTATGCCCAGTATATATGCATGAGAAATTTAAGATTAGGTAGGTCTTGCAGAAAGAGAAAGACAGAATGGGCTTTTGGAAGGGCTCAAATTAAGCGGGCAAGAAACTGACGCAGAACTGAAAAGTAGAAGTGAATATTCATGTTCCCCGCCACCACTAATTAGGATACCCTCGCTATTACATTCGTAGAACCGGCACACCTTCTCATTTTAAATGTGAGGATATACAAGTGGTGAACGTTGCATCTGGAATAAGGTTATGGAACTCAGATTACTAATGGGGCCTCCAAGAAAACAAATACAAATGCAAGACAAAAAAAAGACGAAACAAATGAGAAGTGAAGGAAAGCGAACCGGAATTAGCACTTCATCAGAAATAATTATGAACAGGCAATGTTGAGGGGAGCAAGGTGGGCCACAAAGACAGAGCGAGAGACTATTTTGAACCAATCTGATTTACAATGCAGCAAATATGCAACACTTGAAGCTGTGCTCCTTCCATTGAAATAAAATTAGTGGATTGTTTGGGTGGGCAACTCACGTAAAAGTTCAGTGACAAAAAGACTTAATGGGGAAAATAAGACAGAAAACTTGAAAAAAAACAATACACCGTCTATAAGGGGATACTATTTAATTATATCAAAGGCAGGTAATAAAATACATTTCTCTCTTTCTATTCAGGCAGTGAGGCATAAACTGTTGGGACATACCGCTCGGGGCCACTGCTGTCTGGGACTGAAACACTGGCATTGTACTGCATTGGTCATTGGCGTTCGTGGATGTTGGCATTGGGCATGGGTATTCAATCGGAAGTTGTCAAGTATGGTACCCGTTTGGCAACGAGCACATTTTTGGGCATAGCCAACCAGGGTTTTCACATGGGCGTTCAGGGGCGGATGGGCCAACGTCATGGTGGGCAACGCAGGGGCAAGTCGATCCAGTACATGGGCAACGGAGATATATGGCCAAAAAAACAAGGAGAGGGAAAAGGGGGAAAAGCAATAAATTTTAATTTAATACAAACTATACTCATTACTCTCAATTAATGAAACAAGCTTAAGTTGTTCTGAAGGCTAACACAATAACGGATTGCTACACCGACTGTGGCCTAACAGTATGGACTTTAAAAATGAGTCTCTTGATCTGACTAAACTACTATTTATTTTCAATAAATGATGTTTCAGTAGCAGGCTGGCTCATGAGGGTAGACGCAAAAACTGTCGAGACTGATAGTACTAGAACCTTGGGCAAATCGGGAGTTTGTGATCCAGACCAATCTAAATTATCTGGACATAGGTGACATACTGATTTACTCAAAAAACCAAACCAAAACAAAAATCAAAACAAAAAAACCCGACTAAAAAAAACCCTAAAAAAAGAGGAACAACTAGTTGCCAAAGTTAGAGAGCATATGTATGATTCCTGACCATTTCAACTAAAATCTCAATTCTAGTTGCAGTAGTTTATGAACGCAGTTGGAACTGATTTGTAATGATATACTGCCAAATCTTGTGCTGGACAGAGTCTTGATTGGAAAAACCATTGAAATTGTAGCTGATGTTAAGTACAGGAGTGTAAACGAATGAAATTTAAGAAGTGTTGCCAAGTTTTATAAATACACAACATTAACGCTGAGCATGTGTCCAATCACCAGAGTCAACCCCCCTGTAAAATGTGAAAAGGCATTAAGTCATGACCATTTAAAAATACTTCCAAGTAATAGAATACAATGTTCCTTTAGTGTTTTATACTCATATTTAAAGCAAGAAACCTTAATATTAATGGTTTTGTGCTTCATGTGCAAGCTGTTGAGGAACGGATGGGTGACTTCATTTTGCTTTTTTGAAGGAAGTTAAAGAATTCTTTTATCACTGGGTTAAGCCAACCACCTGCAAGGGTTTCAGCAGTACTGTAACTGATGCACACATATGGGGAATGGTACTATTAAGAGTTTAAGTTTTGTCAATATTTTTAATTAGGATGGTAATTCACTTCATGTTCAAGTGTGTAATTTAGCAGAATCCTATTAAAAAGTGAAGAGATTTAACATAAACCTCTCCTCCCATGCATCAGGCTGGATTTTAATTGAAACAGAAATTGAGGAACTGTTATCTACTCTGACAATCAATACAAATGGATTGTAACTTGGATGTCTATAGAGTTGAATTGCTCCCATTTCTAGAAATGCACGCAATAAAGTTTTCGATGTAGTGCTCTGAAAGAAGCAGTGTTAAATTAGTTCAAACTCATATATACTCACGTCTGTACGAAGTGCTTTAATATTTTTGCCACCTTTTCCAATCACTGCTCCAGCATTCTGGAAAACAGTTTTCAGAAGTTACATTATGACAACTCAGTACAGACTAAGTTTATGAACTCAACACTAAAAACAGTAGATCTATTTTGGCTGGCTTAAGAGGTGGGGGGAGGCATCACTTTGGCATTAAAAAAAATTACCAAAAGCTCTTACAACCACAGAACACAGCACACAAAGAAAGATAACTCAGCTTTGCCATTAATATTTCAATTCTAAAGAGAAGTTTTAGGCAATTCTGCCCATGTTGAACTTCTCATAGACTAGATCTATTAAAAAAACCAAACTAAATGAGTGTAATGCAGGACAACTATTTCCTCCATTATCTGATCTTTTTTTTTTCCCCTTACGGAATATGTTTGCAAATTCCACTTTTAAGCTCCAAACATGTGATAATTTCAAGTGCTAGTATTGTTTTGCACATGATTTCTCAAAGCAATATAAATGCTGAAAGCAATAAAGGCTGAAATTAATGTTAACAGCCACCAACTTCATTAAAGCCACCAACATTAACATTATTACATTAATAAACTGACAAACAGGAAAAAGTAGGAATTGGAAAACCACATTTTTACCAGGTTCTTTCAAGGATTCTACAAAAAATATTGCTTTTATTACACATTATGCTAAAGGCATGCAAAATAGTTAATGGTACACTCCATGTATTTAATATTTAATAGTTACACTCCACGTAACTTGGCTATTGGTCAGAAATGCTACACAGAGTTCAGGCAACAGTCTTTCACACCAACACCAAAGACTGAGATACTTCAGAACATATAAATCATCTGTAGCAACTGGAAACACCAGAGCAAATTCATACACAGCAACTTGATTTACACTTGTCAACAAAATCACTGCAATCCCTGAAGAACTACTCCCACATTTCTTCCTGTTGATATAGTTGAACAACTTTAGTAGATCTATTTGAGAGAATTACTAAAATCTTAAGTTCTCATCGCACATATTTAATCTAAAAGCACTTATTTATAATCCTCTAAAAACCTTCTTCTTCAAAGACTCACGTACAGTCATTCCCCCCAAAATAGCTACCCTCCACTCAAATGTATCTTAGACTCCTTACTGCTCTACTTCTTAGCAAGTATATATTTTTAATAAACCCTGTATTGATACTTAGGGACTTACCCTTTTAAGAGAACCTGGAGGACAATTCCATTGCAATACCCCTACAGCTACCATTCCTATATACTGAAAATTAATCTAATAAGTTACCTCATTTCAAAAAAAGCACATAATCTCTCTATACTTCCATCTCACCACACACTTTGTCACCACCATCTTGAACAATGCTACACACGAAGAAAGTAAAAAAGCGTACTTTGCTCTGAAGCAAGATGCGCAGTTCAACCATCTCATCAGTGTTCCGAGATCTTTTGAAGGCCTGCTCTTCCTCCATATCTTCTGCAGGACGTTTGCCTGTAGAGAGGTCCATAGGGGGAAACATAAACATTTATTTAACTTTCTAAGTTGTAATGAAGTGGAACACATGCCAAACTTATGCTCTGTACTATTAATACATTCATTCCTATTAGCACAAAACTAATTACAGTTAATGCTCTATTCTGAGCATCCTCAGCACAGAAACCAGTCTTCACGTCAACAGCTTTCTTACTAATTAACAACTGAAAATTCATCTAAAAATCTGTGAACTATGGCTTAAATGAGAATGCTGCACATAGTCAGTAAGAAATTCACGACATTTTAGACACATCCAAAGGAATGGATCATCACCCACTTAGTACTTATTTAAAATTTCAATTGGGGAAAACCTTTCAGGCATAAAGCTCAAATGTATTTTGTCCAACACTGAAATACTGGTGAAATAACAGCAAAGTAGCACTTCAAATGTCCTGGGAAAAAATGCCACGAATCAACAACAATAATGCCCAAACATGCCTGGTAATTCCCAAGAAATTTTCCATTAAGCTCTTAAGCAATATTTCATATATTCGTACCCTTGCATGTAACTGTTACAATGAACAAAATGCAATGAACAGATATGCCCTATAGCATTCATACATATTCATGTTCTTCATACACCTATGAAATATTTTTCAACATTTAGTAATAACTTTCAGTTCTCATGTCTAAAACATATCAACAGAAAGATTATATATTTATGCTTCAAAAGCATGTGTAAAGATACATTAATTAAAATAGGAGACAATGCAGAACACAAAATTACTGCTGATGCAAACATATAGTAAAGGTAAATCATTATAAAATTCTTTGAAATACTAAAATTTTAAAAAGAGTCTTTCTAAAAATGAATAGTCCTTTAAAAAATTTACCATTTGTCTCTGTGTTGGTAAAGGTCTCCTCCTGTTGTTCAGTCTCCATTGCCTTTTTTTCTTATGTAGGCAAGCAAAACCTGTTGAAAAATAAAGACAGTACATTTTTTTTGTAAAAAGACAAACTGTACCTCATGCTAAAGTGAAAAAAATAAATGCCTGCTGCTAGAACTTACCGCTGTTATATATCCTTGCTGACAAAAACTCAAGTATTCTGGGCGGGATCAAAATCCAACAGCCTATTGCTTCAAGAGCCTATGAAAACAGCATAAATCAGTTGTGAGTCTTCCCACGTTGTGAGTCTGATTCTGCTACAGTCAGAAACCAAAGGGTTGACCTAAACTATTGCTGCAATTTTTTTTCCTTATAAAAGAAAAACCATAGCCAAGCCAAACACACCATGAAGAGAAGTTGGTGAAATCTGTAGACCTACATAAACCCTTAATGTCTGAATTACACTTCTTGGGCACACACAAGTTTTAAGTAACCACATAATCTCAACATTATAAGATATGTGCCTTGGTTTCTCTTTCTAAAGGGCACTACACCAAAATCTGGTCCTGCTATTTAGGCCAACACTATTTACACTTAATAAAAATTCCTGTTACGATAATCATCAGCATTTGTTTTACAAATTCTCTACTAGCACGCATTTGAGCATGTGTTCCTCTCAACTATAATTAATTAATAAAATGACAACTTCCAACTACACTAAAATAATGTCTTTTTAAAAATATCACCCTCTGCAGTTATATACAACCCACTGCATGCACACCCCCCCAAAACCTCCAAAATCACCTCTACTTCACTACAATTTTCTGAAACAGTCTGTGACCTGCTTTTAGTGACTAAATCACATTAGCGAGAAGCATAAATTAAAAAAAATTCAACTTACTATCATTAAAAATGTGATTTACAAATACAGCCAAACAATCACATATTTCCCTTTGCATTCCATTAACTTCCACTGCCTCAACAAACAGCAGGCACTCATTCTTGTATTCATAATCGGCGGAGAGAGAATGGGGGTGGGGAAGAAGCTGATTCTAACTTATTAAACGTACTCTCAGACAGCTATGTAATTGCTGCCCGGCTTGTAGGGGCTATAAGCAGGCTCTGTTTTCCCAACACATGCCGGCATTTCCACGTATTTGAAGCGGACTAACGGGCACGCACAAGTTTAGTAATAGCGGGATCTCAGACAAGACACTGCCAATATTGCGCTGTTACGTGGACGGGCGGTAAGGAACACATGGACAAAGTGAAACAGCCCTTTCAGACACCGGCTAATCTACTTCCAACTATCCCAAGAATTTTAAGGCAGCGGGGAGCTAACTGTGATCAGCTGCAGTGACCATTCGCGGCTTAGTCTCTCCTAGTCAAGCTTCCCCATACGTCATGTGTTCTCAGTAATCTTGCTCAGCTAGGTAAATCGAGGACATTCACATTACTAATAAAGTCAGGTTCTCTATGAACACTGAAGGGCTAAAGCACACACGAGAGGTGGAACCAGAGACCACAGACCTAAGAGATGAGGAACCTAAGAGCGCCTCCAAGGCGCAGCGGCGCTTCCCGCCTGCCCTTCTCTTCGCCCCCTCCAGCCGCCCGCCCAGCGCGGGGGGGACAGGGGCGAGCGCGGCGGCGCTGCTGCGGCACCCCCGCGGAGGAGCAACGGAAATGGCGCCCTCCGAAATGGCGCCCGCCAACCCGCTGCGAGGCGGAGCCGGGAGCGGAAGGGCCGCCGCCACCACCACGCGGCCGCGGAGAGCGTTACCCATCCTGGCCCGAGCGGACACAAAGGAGGTGCCCGGCGGCTCTAAGCCCGGCGCAGCGGGCGGGGCAGGGTCAGCCCTAGTGCTACGGGCACTCCGCCCTTCCCCTAAAGCGGCACGGCCGCGATGCGGAGCCTCCGCCCCCCGATCCGCCTCTGCGGCCGCTTCCGCGCAGGCCGCGGCCCGGAGCACCCTCGCTGCGCCCATCATAATCCCCCACAGAAGCTCTCCCTAGGCACTGTTGCCTGGGGCGGGCGCGGGAAGGCGGCAGCGGCCGCCGCACCCCTGCCCTTGGAGCGCACCCGCCGGTGCTGCGAAACGCGCGCTGTCCCCGCGGGGCAACGGGGACAGAGGCCACCTTAGGCCCCTCAGCAATAGCCGAAGTGGCCACACACCACTGTCCTCCTTGCAGTGTTTTCCTCGCTCTACCGCCAACCCCACGAAAGACCTATGGCCACGGCAGCCCTCGGCGGTTGAGGCCCCACGACAGGAGACACAGGCCGTCTCGCACCGCTGTGTCACGCCGCGCCGCCAAGCGGAGTCTATCGGCGGCTCCACCGGCCCAGACAAGGCCTTAACCGGCCTGTGTCCTTCTCCCACCCCCCCTTCCCTCCTCGCCGGCCCCGGCCGCACGGCGCCGCGGGCTGCGCGTACCTGCGCCCGCCGCCGGCCCCGCCGCGTACGGGAGAGAAAGGGGAGCAGCCTAGGACTCCGACGCACACATCCACCAGCGCCACCCGCGATTGGCCCCGCCACCGCCCCCCGCGCGGCGCCGCCGCCGCCTCGTTGGGTGAAGCGGCTGCCCGTCAGCACAGGAGGCGGCGCCGCGACCCGCACCGCCCTCCGTGAGGAAAAGGATGAGACGGGTCCGGGGAAAGGGTGGCGCCGCTAGACCCGTGCCGCGGCCGGCTGGTCTGCCTTTCCTACCTGGGCTGCGGGAGTGGCGCGGGCAGCGAGCGGGCGGCCCAGAAAAGCGGGAGCGGCTGCGGCCAGAAGACGAGAAAATGGCGGCCCCTAAAACCCCGCCTTGTGCGTGCACCCCGGTGCCGGCTGTAGCGAGACTCTCGCGATGATTCCACGCACGCCTCCGATTGGCTGGTGGGTGCTCGCGGCGGTTTCGGGGAGCGCGGGCTCGGGCGCAGCCCGGTCCCTCAGGCCGGCGGCAGCCGTGGCCGCCGCGCTGCCACCGCTTGCTCGCTCGCCCCGGTGAGTTGGAGCTCTCGGCCCCTCCGAGGGGCTGCGAGGTGCGGCGTGTCCTCATTCAGGTCTTCCTCCTTCCCCCACCTCTGCTTCCCTTCCTCCCTCAGCCCTTTCACCTCCTCTGTTGAAAGCTGGGGCTTTGCTTGGACTAACTAGGCGGTATCTTCCGAGTGGTGGATCTTTTGGGGAGAGATTGGAGGCAGGGTGTTCTTTTGTTCACTCTAAAGGTCAAAAATACCCCAATAAACACAACAGAACTCACACCTGGTGTTTCTTAAATATTCTTAGTGTAGGTTTTGTTTTCGTTGTGTCCTGTGGAGGGATTGAGCTACTCGGTCGCCCTTTCTAAGGGATTGAACATGATCCATGCGCAGTTAGGCAACTTGGTATCTTTTCAATATTTATAGTAGTGACATGGATGCAGGATTTGAATGCATCATTAGCAGGTGTGCTAGCGATACCGGGTTGGGAGGTGCTGCTGACTTTCTTGATGGAGAAGAGCCTTGCAGAGGGATCTGAAATAGATTAGAGCGCTGGGTAATTATCAGTGGCATGAAATTAAACAAGAACAAATCCAGATTCTGCCCCCTGGGATGGAGACCCGGGCACCAGTATAAGCTGGGAGAGGAGTGTGTGTGTAGAGCAGCCCTGCCAAAGGGATCTGGGGGTGCTGGTGGGCAGCAGCTCAGGGTGAGCCAGCAGTGTGTGCCCGGGCAGCCAGGAGGGCAAACCCCATCCCGGGGTGCAGCAGACACAGCATCACCAGCTGGGATTGGGATCATCCCGCTGGATCCAGCCCTGGTGCGCCTCACCCCGAGTCCTGTGTGCAGTGCTGGGCCCCACACTCTGAGAAGGGTGGGAAGAAGGTCCTGGGATGGTCCAGAGGAGGACAACAGAGCTGGTGGCAGGGCTGGAAGGCACATCCTGTGAGGAGGGGCTGAGGGCTCTGGGTCTGTCTGGGCTGGAGAGAAGGAGGCTCAGGGGTGACCTCATTGCTCTGTACAGCTCCCTGGGCAGGGGACCTGGAGAGGGAATGCTGCTGTGTTCCTCTCATCCAGCAACAGATGTGGGAATGATTCAAAGCTGCATCAGGGAAGTTCAGTCTTGACAATAGGAATAATATCTTTACCAAGGACAATAAAGCTGGTGCAAGGCCGAGAGAGTAAGTGGTGTTAGGAGTGGTTGAGGAAGCAGGGGTGGAGAAAAGGAGGCTCAGGGGAGACGTTATTGGTCTCCACAATCTACTTGAAAGGAAATTGTTGTAAGCTGGGGGTCAGTCTCTGAAATAGACCTTAGGTTGTACCAAGAGAAATTCAGGTTGGACATCAGGAATTTTTCACAGAATGCATGTTTAAGCAATGATGGAGTCACCATCCCTGAAATTGTTCAAGAAGTGATTGGACATGGCACTTGGTGCCATGATCTAGTTGGCATGGTAGTGGTGTTCAGAGTGAACTCAATGATCTTGGAAGTCTTTTCCAATCTGAATTATTCTAGTTCTAAGAGCATGATCAAACACTGAAACAGGCTTCCTGTAGAAGTGGCTGATGCCCTAAACTTGTTAGTTTCTAAGATGTATCTGGACAATATCCTTACTAACGTGCTTTTACTTTTGGTCAGCTCTGAATTTTTCAGGTGGTTGGACTAAATGATCATTCAGAGTCCATTCCAACTGAAATACTTCTGTTCTACTCTGTTTGTGCAGTACTACTTCCTAAACTAACAAGGAGTTAGAGTTTATTAGCCACTGATGTCCTTGATAGCTGCCAAGACTTGGCACTTATGCAGCCAAGTCCTGCCCTGGGTCTCCAGATAACAATGTTTCAAAGCCAGCTTTCTGTTGTCGGTACAAAGCTTTCAGTCACGGACTGAAAGTCACTCCTCTGATATAGGTGTTGATAGACCTCAGCTTGGTTCTATAGATCCTCTTCTGTTCCTAACAGTGCTGGTGAAGTGGGAGAGTAACATCCCAGGTCAATTTCTAAAGTAAGCTGTGTGTTAACAGAAAGAATACCATAAAAAAAGAGGAAATATATTTTAAAACCTACTGCTCTTATAGTTTGGGTTTTTTGTCCATTCACTTTCAATCTATAAGAAAAGAGTTTCATTTATATGTTTCTAGTTTAATAAACACAAAAGTGAGGTTGCTTGTATAAGTCTCCATGCTTTTCTTATATTTTGCACATAACTTTTATGCTGATAATTGCACATATGTTCTATGCTGATTGAAACGTTAAATGTTGGAAATGCCTGTGAATTTCCTTGTCTGTAGAAGTGTTTTTAATTTAAATTTTTTAATGCAATATAAGCATGAAACTTGTAATAATTTCAGTTTTTGTCAGAAGATTAAATGTCTTTTTGGATTCAATTTTAGGGAATTCCGTATCTGACCATAAAAGAAAATGTCTACATCTAGCATTGTTGCAAGAGTGGAAACCTGGCTTTCATCCACATGGCACGTGAAAGTTCCTTTAACATGGCTGGAAGCATGTATTAATTGGATCCAGGAAGAAAATAGTGGTAGTAATTTAAGTCAAGCTCAGATTAACAAGCAGGTATTTGAGCAATGGCTTCTTACTGATCTGAGAGACTTGGAATACCCCATTTTGCCTAACTGCATCTTAGATACTCCCAAAGGAGAGTTATCAGGCTGCTTCTCCTTACAGATTGATTCACTGGTGGATGTTAGCCAGCCAGCATATTCTCAGTTGCAGAAGCTAAGAGGGAAAAGCACTGTAAATGAAGAAGTGACAGCCAGTACTCAGACATTTCAGAAGCCCTGGGAAGCAAAGCCGACTCGAATGCTGATGCTGCAATTAACAGATGGCGTACATCAAATTCAGGGCATGGAGTATCAACCAGTGCCCGTTCTCTGCAGTAATCTTCCTCCTGGAACAAAAATCACTGTACAGGGCAATATTGCATATCGTCTTGGAGTTCTTCTGCTTAAACCAGAAAATGTGAAACTGTTGGGTGGTGAAGTTGATGCTCTTCTTGAAGATTATTGTCAGGAAAGAGTCCTTGCTAGATTAATTGGAGAAGCTGAAAACCCTAATTCTGTTGGACAAGCTGGACATGAACAGATTTTTTCAAGGCCTGTGGATGAGTTAGAACAAACTCTTGGCCCTTCAGATGAAGAGCTTTTAGCCAGCCTTGATGAAAATAATGAATTTACTTTAAACAAAATAACATCTTTAGAAAGTGGATACTGTAGTAGAAGCAACAATTTTAATACAGCCTCAGGTTCACTGAGTGCACACAATGGAAATGTTTTGCTACAAAAATCTGGAAGTCCTTTGCCTCACTCAGATGAACAAGTTTCACCTCCCACAGAATATGCTGATGGCTTTTTAAATGACTTTCCTTTAGAAGATGACTTTCTTCTGGAAGAAGAGATGCAAAGAGAGATGGAAGATGTGCCACCAGTGGAGATGAACAGAAACATCGGTTTAATTACTGGCAGACTTCCACATACATCTAGAAACTCCTGCAATTCATCTTTAAATGGCACTGGTGAAGAAGACAATGTGAATGAAATAGATAAGCCCAGGGAAGCTATCAGCAACGAAAAGAACATGAGAAGAACAATATTTGATGAAGATGGAAATAGCATTAGTAACTTTTTGCCGCACAAGGGCTTACATCAGACCTGCAGTTCATCAGCATTTTCTTTGGAAACTCCTCCTGAAGAGGGGCAGAATTATACAGACCTAGATGAGAGCAGATGTAAACACCAACACACTTCTGACAGCAGGGTATTAAATGATGATCCTGTATTTTCCTTAGAAATGGATCCAGAAGGAGATCAGCAAAGACCTGATTCGCAGATGTTTCCTTGCAAGGCAGTAGAGACACATTTAGATTTAGATTCTCCACCTTTCACATATATTTCCGTTCTCCTTGCAAAAAAACCAGAAACTGTTAGACTTCTGAAAGTTAAATGTTTTATTGTCACTCTCACTGGAAACCTCACAAAAAGCAATGGGTCCTGGGGTATAAAGGCAAAAATTTCTGATGGCTCTGCTTATCTTGAAGTAGACTTTGCTGATGATATTCTGACAAGTTTCATTGGCTTTTCAGTACCTGAGATTAATGAGCTGAAAAAGGATCCTGCTTTACGTCTAAAACTTAAGGATGGTTTAGAGAAATGTCAAAAGCAGCTGATAGATCTTTGTTGTTTGATGACCATTGAGTTTAATCCATTTCAGTCTAAAGCTACTGTATTAATTCTCCAGGATGCTGATGCTAGGCATCTAGAACAATTGAAGAAACGTTTGAATAAATAATATGTGCAAAATTCCAGACTATAGATTGGGAAATGTTAAAGTCAGATTTCCCTTGAAGAATTCTTGAAAGTTAAACTTCAAGTTAAGTGGTGTGTCTTTTATCAGTAATTATAATGTAAAAGTGAGACAAGGAGATGACTCATTGGAGCAAAACTGGGCAGATTGCTTTGTATGGTGACAGTATTGGAATAAGATTTCGAATATTTGTGTCTTCACCTTTTCATTCTGCAAAATCCTGCGCATTCTAGACTGGTAATCTTGAGTAGCAGAATTTGTCAATAAATGTATAACGATGAACAAACCATCTTGCTATTTTACTTTTTCAGGCACTTACCTGATTTTTAAAAGAAAGGTACAGGAGACTCAATTTTTTCTTGGAGAAAATCAGTTTAATAAATTTAAATCAAATACAGTCCCTTCTGTCTATGCCAATCTGAAGACTCAAATCTATATTCACTGTGCAAAAACCTAAAGTATAGAGACATGAAAGATTGTCTTCTAAATATTCAGGTGTGAGGGAAAAAAATCCAATCCTATGAAAAAAGGAGATTTTAAAACCCTCTATATTTTTACAAATAACTTAAAAGAAAGCCAAGTGTTTTAAGGTGTTTATTAGCAGAAAATTACTATAACATATGGGGATTCTATTTTTGTCACATTAATGTTAATCATTGCTAGCAGTTTTGAAACCAGAGGCAACTCATTCATTAACTCTTATAGTTACTTGACTACATGTGTAGTCAAATATTTTTGCTGTGCACATGTTGTATGTATACTTATTGCTGGTTTTAATTTTGATTGAGTTTTTTAAATTTCTGCTTCTAAAATAATATATTAAAGTTTTCATTTAAATTTTGGTGGATGCTGCTTAGTCACTTTGAAAGAAAAATAAATATTTTATTGAGTGTATAGAGTATAAGAAATTATTTTATTAAGGTTTTCGTTCTTCTATTTGCTTCTTCCCATTCTTTTCCCTTCGCCCGTTTTTTGGTTTGTTTTGTCTTGGGGTTTTTTGTTTGTTTTTTCCTTTGGTTGGTTGGCTTGAGTTGGGTTCCTTCTCTGTAGATTCAGAAGAATTCATATTCTGGCAGGAATAGGGGAACAGGAGCAGTCTGCCCAGCATTGGCAGTGTTTGCAAAGAATGTAAAATTGGTGACTGGGAGAGGAATTTTTTTTTTTAAATGACCCGTCATTATATTTTTTCAAAGCCTTTTCTTTCTCTGAGCAATGTCTGTTAGGCCATTGAGATTTGCTGTGACAAGTTGTCAGTATAGCTTACTGCTCAATCCCAAATTGAGAACCATGCTTTAAGACTCAAGGAAAACTAGAGGTGATTTGCCAAGTAAGGTAAAAATGGAGGAAGGTAGAGCATGAGACATCTTGAGGGTTTTTATGCTTGAGGTGTAAGGGAGTTTAGGCTTTTTTTTTATAAAGACAACCATCCCTGTGTCCCTTTCTTTCCTTGCCCCTCCCACTTTGAAGAGAACCTGAGGAAATTAAAAACCTCATGGGCCACCTCTGGGTTTCTTTTCTGAGGATTTTGGGAGCAGTACATTGTTTAAAACTGTAACAGCAAAAGCTTTGGCCTGTCTGGAACCTACATTACTGGATCTTGAGTTACAGTTTCAGAAAAAATTGCTTGTTAGTAGGAAACTGACCAAGCTTCATTGCATGTAAACCTTGTAGATGTTAATAGAGCTGACTGTAAACCTTCAATGCTGTTTTGTGGAAATATTTCTCCTATAATGAGTTAGGAAACTTCCTTTGAAGTTTTTGTTTTAGCATGTAAGAGGATAGGAGTCTTCAGACTTCAAATAGCACAAATAATCCATAGTTTTTTATTCTGCTTGTGCAAAGCAAGAGTCATGTTATTCAAACTGCAAAATCAAATTAAGTGTTGTGTTTGGTTTAGATGATGAAGTCACACCTGCCCCTCTTTTTTTGCATTTGCATTAATATTTAGCCATCTCTGCTACAATAATTGCATGTACCTTCTGTTATCTTTCTCCCTCCCCCACCTTCCCACCTTAAAGGCAATGTTACTTGTCTGACTTCTTCTTCTCCCCCTCCCCCATTGTCCTTGTCTTCACTTGCTACATGTACTCTCTGGAAAGCCACTGTCATGCCTGTGGTCCAGTGCAAGCAAGAAGAACTCAATAAAGGTGTTTACAGCATGACTGCTGTGCAGATATTTCAGTACAATTTTCTGGTGTATAAGGTTTCCAGATCTGTGTTCAAGCTTTTAGAATTAATGAGAAATATTGCATCGTTTTTCCAACAAGAAAAGGAATTCAATTAGTTATATTGAGAGAGCATGCTTATTTAAGAGCTGATGTCAAACAGAAAATGGTTTGTGTGGTTCTGCATAGCAGTCATTGGTTCTTGCCTTAACCACTTTGTCCACTCTCAGAATCAACTTTTCTCTTAACATTCACAATGATTTGGTGCTGTGTGTATGCATGGTGTGCATATATTGCCTCACTGTACCTGGCAGTGGTGTGTGTCAGAGCCCTTCAGATAACCACTGTTCTTACAGGCTGAATTCACAACACAGGTTGTCACCCCAGCAGAGGTATGGCCACATTTCTGTAGAGTGCAGCAGCCTGTAGCAGCTGCTGAAGGCATTTGTCATGGCAGCTGCTCTCACAAGTTACATGTAGCCTTCTGGCAGAAGGCAGCCTTTGCACTTTCTGTCATCTCTTGTTTACAGTGTGTCACCAACTAACTTCTTCTTCTTATCTTTGTTTCAGGTGTTAAGTAGACTTCTGCACTTGCAGCATATCTGACTGCAGTTTCAGGGTCTGTGTTCTTCAAGAATGTTTTCCTTTTAACGGTGAAAATAAGCTCCTTTTTTTGTTGAAAAACACCCGGCACAGGGCACAGTAAAAACATCCAACTAATTCGTTGTCAATATATATTCTCACACAGGGACATGGATGTTACCCTGTTAACAATGAAAGTCAGTTCTTGCCTGATTGTTATTCAAGAAAATGAAGCCAATGAATGTGCTATGGCAGTGCCAGGTACCTGCATCAGAATGTCCTTTAAAAGCTCTGTCACTAAGGGAAGCTAGTAGAACACAGAAGGCTCTCAGAAACTTTGCTGTGCCCTAGTTCTTTTCAAACTGTAGAACAAGGCCATGGCTGGCCCAAGAAATATGGCAGGTTTTCAAATAGATTAGGCTGGAAAAAACAGCTTGAGAACTAGTCTAATCATGGATATTAGTTTGGCCACAAATGTGCATGTCATTATAACCCACCAACCTCCTTGTTGAATGCAGGCTGTGCTCTCAGGAAGCATCAGCTAGTTGACATAATGTAATTTCAAAGTATGAGTGAAGAATGTTTAGAATATCCTAAAAGATATTCTGGACTGATCAGTAATGCAAGTTCACAGTAGAAGAATTATATATTTCAGGTCATATCAAAAGCAGAAATTTTCATGGTAATGCAACATGATTAGATGGAACCATAAACATAACATTTGGTTCTAAATATAAAGATCTATTTCTTGATGTCTTGCTGTAATAATCTCAGACATTCCTGTTTTGAACAAAAAGGTAATAACTTTAAGCTTTTTGCTATAGGGAAGAAAGAATGATTTATAGTACAATGTTTCTGAATTATCTGGCGGCAAGGGAAATTAAATGGTATTTATCTGAGAGGGAAAGGCAGAAAGGACTTTAAAATGTAGGTAACACCTCTCATTTTAGATCCAATTCTTTGGTGTTATGCTCCTAGAAGGAACAGAATACCAATAGTAATAATAGCAAATGAGAGGATGAAGGTAAACTGACATTGCAACTGGTGAATTCCACAGAAGTGTTTGTAAGTTTCTTACAGATCAGCAGCTCATCTAAATGTATATTGTACAGTCTATCACTTTTACTCTTTTCTTTAAGGACTTCTTTCTTTATTGTACTGGGTTTTCTAACAGGGTGAAATTGCAGTGTGTGGCTGTTAGAATTTGTTCAGCCTCTGATTCTTTTCTTAAGGCTAAAAAAACTTGGCTCTCTCATCCTTTCCAGGAAATGGCATGTGCTCCATCTCCCTGACCACCTTGGCAGTGTCTGCTGGTCACCTGCTTCACTGTCAGCAGTGTTCTTGTGCTGGGGAATGCTAAATAGGACACAACACTCCACATGCAGCCTCACAAGTGCTGAAAGCAGGAGGCAGCTTCTTTCTGGGACCTGCTTGCTGGCTCTGATGGTCATTGCCACCGCAAGGTCACATGGCTGACTTCTGTTAAGCTGCACACAGGTGCACACAGCTCTTACTGTAAAGCTCCCTAAGCAGCTGTTTCCCAGCCCATACTGTTGCATGGAGTTATTTCTGCAAGGATGAAGTAATTTGTATTTGTCTTTGTTGAACTTGTATTTCATTTCTACAAGTCCATGTGTCCAACCTGTGCTGTACTGGTTCTCTATCTCTCATTGCTTTCTTTTCTTTTCTTGCCCCTCCCTGCCATGTGTGGAAGCTTCTCTACCACTTTCCCATTATTTACACAATCAGACACCTCTTGCTAGTGGGAATTAGTTTGGGCAGACATGACTTGATATTGTAGGCTTGACATGTGCTGCTGTTTCAAAATACCATCACCTTCATGTGCCTAGGTATGGATTCAGAGAGGATTTGCTCTAACTGCTGGGACTGAGGTCAGACTGTCAAGTTAGTAATTCCCTGGATTCTCCTCCTGGTACATGGGTGTGACACTTGCCTTTTACCACTCATCAGGTACTGCTGTAATCTTTCCAGTGTCATCAAGAATGCCCTTGTGGGACATAAGCCAGCACCCTCTCTGGTCCCTTGGGGAGTTGTGTGTGTTTGCAGGGTAGAGTTGTCTGTTGCTACAAGGAGGTGCTGATACATATTATTTCAGTAAGAAAGATGCTCTTACTCTAAAATAACATTTAAAACAAAAGTTATCAGCAATAAGGACAGACAGGGAAGACTCTGAGGTGGTCAAAGAGTCCGAATTTATTGTGAAGTACAACTTCTCATATAGTATTTTAGGAACACAAGAAATGTTTTACTACAATGATTGGGTTAAAAATCACATAAACAAACTTATGCATTTTAAACATCTCTTGCTTGCAGAAGTCTGATGTAATTTTCTTTTTTTTCAGTAAATCTGTCTGATTTGATCTTCTTGCAATCTTGATTTAATTCTCAAAGTTCTGTTTGCTCTTGCCAAGGCATCCTGTTATCAAATCTCTTATGCTAACCAGGTCCAAAGTCAATCATCTGTCTTGTGTCCTAATATCCCAATAACTAGTTATTAGAACTAGTTATTGGGATATTAGGACACAAGACATTTTCAGATGAAGGCAAGGCCATGCAGGTGGCATAAGCTCTGGTACAAGAGTTTTGTCAAGACAAAAGCTGCCTACTGGCTCCTCCACCACTGTGCTGCCTGAGCTTGTCCCACCACCAAGAGATTTGCACAGCCCAACACAGCCTGAAGGCCACACTGGCTGTGCAGAGCACAGACCTTGCCTGCTCAGGTTAGCCATGACATGATGTGGGTCACTGAGCCCTCAACATCTTCTGGTCAGCATCACCACGTTCCCTGTCCCATTACTCACGTAGGTTGTAATACCTTTCAACAGATACTGTTAGTAGGCTTGGGAAGGTTAGTAGGCTTCTTGTCATCTGCTCATGGATCATCTGCTTCTTCCAGAATCTGTGTTGCCTCTGTAAGCTGTAAGTTATTTAGGCTGTATTACGGGTTTCATACTGTAATACAAGTCACAATTAATGCTAGCTTTAAAATAGTTTTACTGTAGTGGCACTGCAGATGCTGGAAGAACATTTTTGGCTAGATGATACCACTTAAAAAGCCATGGTAATATATAACTTACTGCTTTGTGGCAAGTGAATACCAAAACATCTTTTACATTATTTTCATGGACAAAACAAACATTGACTTCAGCAAAGTTCAGTTACTATAAAAAAGGGCAAAATGCAGGCTCCAAAAATACCGTCTGAATTGGTAATACAACATAAACCAGAGAGATGAGCTGAGTTGGGTGAACTGAGAGAGATATTCATAGAAGGAGTAACAGATTAGAGACTTTTCAGGATAAGGGCACTTCCCTGTGTACCAGGGGAGCTCTCACAGAGTCATTGTGGTAAAGAAAATTTGCCTCAATTCTGTGGCTATTCAAAAAGCAGTAGGAATTCGAAACCAATTGACTGAGAGAGAGCATCTAGTCCTCAGCCTTGTTGAGCATCTTTATGGTAGTTGGAGATTGGAGCTGGGAGACATTCCATACTTAATGCTTCTTAGTAGCTGAATGAGCATGTCCCTGCACACTGACTTAGTTTTTTCAGTTTAATTCCTTGTATAAACTTCAGAGATATCCAATACAGTTAATTTAGCTGGTATAGTCCACCTTGACATGTTAAACAACTTTTTGTTTGCATACTTGGTAGGTTGGAATTTTCTTCTAGGGTGAGAAGATGGAATTTTCTTCTATAGGGGGGAAAAAAGCTCTACAGAGAGACCTGGAGAGACTCAAGCTAAGGACAGCTTCATGAGGCTCAATAAGGCAAAGTGCTGTGTCCTGCACTTGGGTCACAACCACCCCATGCAGTGTTACAGGCTGGGGGAGGATGGCTGGTGGTTGGAGAGCTGTTCAGCAGCAGGGGGCTTGGGGGTGCTGGTTGAAGCCAGCTCAATATAAGCCAACAGTGTGCCCAGGTGGCCAAGAAGCCCTGTGGCACCCTGGCCTCTATCAAGAATAGTGTGACCTGCAGGACCAGGGCAGTGATTGTTCCCCTGCACTTGGCACTGGTGAGGCCAAACCTTGAATCCTGTGTTCAGTTCTGGGACCCTCACTTTAAAAAGGACTTTGAGGTGCTGGAGAGTGTCCAGAGAAGACCAACAAGGCTTGTGAAAGGACTAGAAAACCTGTCTTATGAGGAATGGCTGAGGGATCTGGGTTTGTTTAGTCTGGAGGAGAGGAGGCTCAGGGGGGACTTCATGCCCTGAAAGGAGGGTGTAGTGAGGTGGGGACTGGTTTCCTCTACTGTGCCAGCAGGAGAGGACCAGAGGAAATGGCCATAAGATGAGACAGGAGAGATTCAGATCAGATATTAGAAGAATTCTTTTTCACTGTTAGGGTGGTCAGGAAATAGGTTTCCCAGGAGGTGCTCAAAAGGAGTCTGGATCTGTTGCTGGGTGGTGTGCTTTAGTGATTTAGGGGTTATTGCAGGGGTAATGCTGGATGGTGGGACTGGATGATCTTAAAGGGTTCTTGTAACCTTGGCAATTCTATGATTATTCTATGAAAAGCAGATTATTATTTCCACTTAAAGGGTCAAGGATTTATTTTATTGATGTTGATAATCACAGTCCAAGAATGATGCAATGGTAGCACTAACTGCAGAAGATTAAAGTCTTTTCTCAGTTTTAAATTATTGACAGAATAACAACCTTCACAAAGCATTTCTTCAAATTAAAATAAACATATAAATGCTAAGGTGAAAATATACGTATATTGAAAGAATCTGTGACGGAAAAGATTGTGATTTGTGATAATTAAAAGAAAGTCTTGTGCTCCAATAACAGGATTTAGGAAATAAATGTAATTTCAACCTAAATATTCACAACTGACTTTCCTGCTCCTAGGACAATCTCTTGTTATATTTATAATTAGAGTACAATCATAATTTAACAGATGTGTACTATATATAAAATTTGGGCAAGTATTATTGCTATTAAACAAAAATCTGTCATTTATCGTAAAGAAATACATCAGCCTCTAATGCTGCTGACTGCCTAAGCATATGTTTATGTAATTTACACCCTTGTACCAAATGTTAGTGTAATTCCCTCTTACAGTTTCTCCAAACTAGAAAGTGCCATTAAGTAGAAAGTGTAAATAAGGATCTATTTGCAACTTAAAACATTCAAATTATCTTTCATTAGATACCTTTTTATGAAAACATGTCTTTTGTCTTAAACCTCTTATTACAAATGGATGACTCAAATGCAAATACAGAAAAATTTGTTTGAGCTGCCAAGAATATTCTGCCAATCTTATTGCAGTAAGGGCCTGTATAAATAATATATTACTTTAAAATAAATGTTAGTATATAGAAGAGCACTTCCACATATATTTTACTTTTTACTTTAGAGGTGGTCAGATGCAAAGGCAAGCATCAGCTGTTCAGTGCTATGGGATCACATTGGGTAGTATAGGCAAAGACAAAATAGGAGAAAAGTAGGTGTCTTACTTACAGGGCCTGTTCATGAAAGAACATGAGGCTAGTGCTCATGATATTTTTAAAATCAACATTATGTTTTATCTATGACCTTATTTTCTAATACCAGTGTTGTAAAATATGAATTATAATCTTTTAATGTAAAATAAGAAAGGACAGTGTGAAATAATCCTCAATCTCCAGCCAAGTTCTTTATCTACTGTCTAATATTGGTGATGGGCGATGACTAATCAAGAGACCAAAATGCCCTAAAAGTCTGGTTTTCTTCTATCAAGTGACACTTGATAGAAGGTTAGGTGACTATCATTTTCCCAAATGCATTTAAAATTCCTGATTCAGTGACCATTCTTCCATTTCTATTATTTGAAAAATAGAATTGGGAGTTAGTTTGATCTAATGATATCTTCATAATGGCCTTAATAATAATCAGTAAATTAGGCCCTGGGTACATGTACAAAAATAAAGAGGTAGCATAAGTGAATATTGACAGCTCAGTACTATTTCTTCATACATAAGTAGTGATTGTTAATCACATTGCAAAGACAGAAACAAGTAAACAAAACACAGCAGGTCTACGTATTTATATGTTTTCCATATTTTTTACTAGTAATTTATCCATGTGACACAGAATCTGACATGTTTCAACCATATGCTATGTATTGATGGAACTTTCACAAAACCATTAGCTTGTAAATAGAAATTAAATATTAAAGCCTCTGTTGCTGCTTCTTTGTAGGGGGAAGCTTTTTTTATAGAAGTGTTTTTCTCATCTACATGAAAATTTGAATAGCACATACATGAAAATATGTGCTAAGAAAAAATATTAATCTTCTGATAATCTTAACAAACTGATTTAAATCCACAGTTTATGTTATTTATGAAGACTCATTATTTCGTGAATAGTTTTGAATCTAAGAATCCAGTAGTATGTCTTCAGTGTAATTTACATCTTCCTGAGAAATACTTTCATAATGTATTATAACAAACATTTAAATGTTTAAGAAAGATGTTTTGTGATGGAAGTAAGCAAAACAAATTTTTATCATGACAGAAGTACATTCTGATATTGGGAAATGGTGTGTCTGTTTCTGACTTCATTTTGGGAGTGAAAGGGATTGTTAGAGGAGGAGAATTTTTTAGTGGAAAGGAAAGGGTGGTTGGAAAGAAAGTCAGGTATCTTAAAGAAAGTGTATTTTAGCAAGATGCTTCTGTACTTGATTGGAGGGAAGAAAAACAAAAGCTTAAATAAAACAACTTTAAAAAAGGCTAAGCATCATATACTGGTTTTAATTTGATTTGGTTTCTGTAGAAAAGTCTATTTAAATAAACTAAGGTTGCTGTCCTAGGCAAGGAAACAATGTGCTTTACACATATGGTGTGCTTGATGCTGCTCTAGTGGTATGCACTGACTATTAAGTGCCAAAATTTTTATTGGACACTCTCGTGGCAGAACTTATCTGCCAAAAGCTTCACGCTGCTCTATGGGTCTTTTAACCCATTTGGAATGTTGTTGAAATCAAAAATTTGTATATTATTTCTACAGAAGAAGCCTGTGAGCCTCTCAGATGCTTTGGGTAACCTCATGCTTTTCGGGCACAGGAAGTGAATGTGTTTGGGTTTTATGGGGAACAGGTTTAGTGCAATTAATTATTTGTGGTACAATTGACACAGACTGAGAACTGCTGGACATTGTGGTATTGGTATGAAGATGTGTAAACTGATATAATTTATGTCATTTTTAAAGAAAGTTGTGTAATAACCCTAGTTAATAAAATAACGCCCCATGTTGCACCTAAAACTTTAAGTAGAATTTGTCTGACTGAAAAAATGACCTGATCACTTCATAGCTTAGTTCTGCATTTGCTTTAGATCTGTAGAAACCATACTGACCACTAAAAGAAGGTATTAAATCCTTCCTGGCCCAGTTTTCATGCTTGCATGCCATTTTCTATGTCTGCATTAAAAACAATCAAAACCATCACCATTAGCTGTTGGGTTAAAAATTCTCTGTAGTTGTTGGGCTGGATTTTAGCTTGAATTAGTTCTCCGAGGTAAAAAGTAGGAAATACTGCAGGGGTGGGAAGAAGCAGGGGGAGGGACATGGAGAATGCATATGCCAGTTTTTCGTGTGTGGAGCCATAGCCACTGTTCTGCTGAAGGATAGCAACAGGCATCCTTTGGAGTCAGCAGGAAGAAAATAAGATGAAAATATATGAAGAGGGAAGTCA
This sequence comes from Agelaius phoeniceus, assembly GCF_051311805.1. Taxonomy (NCBI): domain Eukaryota; kingdom Metazoa; phylum Chordata; class Aves; order Passeriformes; family Icteridae; genus Agelaius; species Agelaius phoeniceus. The sequence continues at coordinate 57,320,178 of NC_135303.1, read as the reverse complement.
AGAACTGAAGGGAAGGAAGCTAAGAGGTAGAGCTATGAATATCAAAATGAGAAAGAGCTTACTGTATCCTTTGTTTTCTATCATGAAACAAAGAATGTCTTTATTAGGAGCAAAAAAGAATAATAAAGAAGGGGAAAAGAGAAAATCAAAGAATTCTGTGATGTGATCTATATGTAATTGTAGAAAGCCCAATTCAACTGCAAAGCAGCCTAGAATGAAAAACATACATGGTAATAATGATTAAAGCTACCAGTGAAGGTATACAAAATAATTGGAATAAATTGCTTAATTTGAGAGGGCTTAGTATCTACAGTATGATTCTTGTTGAAATTTTCCTACTGAAAGAGAAAGGAAGGCACAGTGAATCATTATTTTCTCATAAGTATTCCACTGAACTAATTTCTAGAAGTGATAAGTATATACTGTAGTTTTGTGAATGAGTACAAAAATAAGGTTACAGTAATAATAACATGCTTGTCTTTTTGAGAGGTAGTAACACAGAATCATTGAATTGTTTTGGTTGGAAAATATCTCTAAGATCATCAGTCCAACTGTTATCGTAATAAAACATTACCTTTAATAAACCTTTAAACAGTCTTGAATCATGGTGCTAACTTCTTTTTTCCTGTCAGAATTCAGAGGAGCATGCAATGCAGGTATCACACAAGCAAAGGAAATTGTATGTTTAGGACTTTACTCCCAAAGAAAAACAAAATGTGGTGTGTCTTGGTATATTTTGAGCCCAATTCTACACCATCCTGTTCACTCACTGGACTAAACTCAATGCAGTGAGTACAGGGTCTGTTGCAGCACTTCACCCATCCTTCCATTGCTTAGAAGCATAGCTTTCTTCTAGGTATCAATATCCCAATTCGTCTAAGCTGCATAAGTAAATAATGAACTGGCTCTAATTAGAATATAGACAACCATGCTGAATTTTGTAGCACTGTTTACAACAGTGAAGGGGAGAATGGGTGAAGGTTGAGGAAGGATTCTTGATGCTGACTTTTCCCCGATGCTTTTTAAATAATCTGTTCTTTATTTCTCTAAGTATCTTCTCCAGCTGTGCAGTTGTAATTCAGCAGTGTCATGAGTTGTCATTTCTGCATTAGTAAACAGGTAGGACCTATTTACTGAGTAATTATGAAATAACCTCATAATGAAATGCAGGAAAAGGTTCTGATTAAATTTTAAAGTTGCTAAACAACTATTCAACTTTAAATGAGAATTTTCAATCCATGTATCCCAATGAGTTCTCAGAATACATTACTAAAGTATATCAATGATACAGTAAACACAAAATGGGATTTTCCACACTTCTGGTGTACAGAAAACCATTTGTAAACAACACATACTCATACACAAGAATTCAAATATTAACTTATGGTGGAATAGTAGGGCAGCCACATGAAATTTTTAATACTTTTTAAATAAATAACTAAAAATAAAGAAAGCCTGTAAAGATTCATATCAATAACCCATGTAGTAGAGTATTTTATCTGAAAATGTCTAGTACTAGGCGTGGAGGGTAGCATGGCAAGAGGAAAGTGTTATCTCCTGGATTCTTTCAGCAATCTTAGGCTTGTGGGCATCCTCAGCCAGAGGTTGTATCTTTGCACTTAATAGCTGGAAATCAAGAAAATGAGACAATCAGACCAAGACAGATAATCAGAGGTTTTAGTGAATATAAAATGTTGTTAAAATGTGCTTCTTGTCTATTATCTCTGATTCAGGTACTGCAACACTTATGTGCAAAGAAAAACTATTTTTTGAATATAAGATCTATTCCTAGTTTTCTGAAATTCTTACATCTTTCAGTTACCACACAAACCTTAGTCAGGTTGTTTCTAAAAAACCTGGTATGTGCACAATCTAATACAAGTACAGTTTATGCCATAATCCACACATCATTAGTATTACTTAAACTGTAAAAACAACACCAAAAAACCCAGCAAACAAAAATCTCAACACAAGTTAATCAAAGTATGAAAACTGATTTAAAACACTAATTTAACATTTATAAGTAACATTAATCATCACAGTATTAATTAATAATAATTTGGAATTCATAGCAAAGCTACATGAAGTGGCTATTATAGTATTGTTTGAAATATTTTTTTGATAACTGATAAATTCAGTGAGGATATATAGAGCTAGTGTAAGGAAAATCTTCACTAGGCTAAAGAAATAAATACACAGAACTAGTATATTGCTAAGAACAAGTATCTTAATCGCACAGAAACCTTACCAATAATGTAATTATATCCTCCAGTTTCTGACTTTACAATTGTGTGCACTGCTTATACTACTTTTTCTCATATTCTTACCAGTTTTTGTTCTTGAATTGTAAATTCATTATCATTTGTACTATTTTAGTAATTGTGCTTTTTCAACCGAAGGGTCTTATACTGTTTCTCTACACTCACTTGGAACTTCTAAGTAGGTAATAGTAAAAACATAAAACATAATACAAGGAGACATAAATCAAACCTAATAAACCCCAATACAAAACTGTTAACAACCTAAACCAAACTCCATAATCCCTAACCCTTAATTCTAACCCTAAAATATGAAATAATGTTTTACTTAGTGTAATAGACTCAGTGCAGTTGGAAAAGATCCTTCAAGATCATTGGGTTCAACCATTCATGCAGCATTACCACATCTACCACTAAACCATGTCCCTAAGTTCCACATCTACACGTTTTAAATGCATCCAAGGATGGTGACTCAACCACTTCTTTGGGTAATTTGTTCCAACTGACAGCCTGTTCAGTGAAGGAATTTTTACTAACATCCAATCTAAACTTCTCCTGGAGCAATTTGAGACCATTACCCTTTGTCCTGTCTCTGGTTGCCTGGGAGAAGAGGCTGACACCCACCTGGCTGCACCTTCCTGTCAGGGAGCTGTAGGGACTGATAAGGTTTCCCCTGAGTCTCCTTTTCTCCAGGCTAAACACCCCCAGCTCTCTCAGCCACTCCTCAAGTTCTAGACTTATGATCCAGACCCTTTACCAGCTCCATTGCCCTTCTCTGGACACACTCCAGCCCCTTAATGTTCTTCTTGTTGTGAGGGACCCAAAACAAGGTGCAGTTTCATCAGGGCAAAATACAGGGAAAAAATCTCGTTCCTAGTTCTGCTGACCACACCATTGTCATACTTGTTGAACCTCATACTGTTGTTCTCAGCCTCAGTCCAGATCCCTCTGCAGGGCGTTCCTAAACTGCAGCAGATCAACACTCCTACCCAACTTAATTAATCTGCAGACTTACTAAATGTGCTTAACCCCCTCATCCAGATCCTTGATTGAGATATCAAAGAGCATGGTCCCAATACTGATCCCTGGAGAACACCAGTAGTTACTGGCCACCAACTGGATGTAACTCCATTCAACAATGCCCTCCGACCAGTCATCCAGGCAATTTTTAACCCAGTGAGCAGTGGACCCATCCAAGACATGAACATCGAGATTCCCCAGGAGAATGCTGTGAAAAATGTTGAAAAAGCAGACAATGTTCAGAGCCTTTCCCTCATTTGTTAAGTGGATCACCCACTTCATAGGGTGAGATCAGGTTGTTCAAGCAGGACCTGCCTCCTGACTGGGTTGTCCTGCAAATGCCATGCAATGACACTCAGGATGATCTACTCTATGCCTTTCCTTGGTACCCAGGTCAGACTGACAGGCCCATAGCTGTCTGGATTCTTCTTCTGACCCTTCTGTAGATGAACATCACATTGGCCAGCCTTCAGTCATCTAAGATCCCTCATTTGACAAGGGCTAATGATAAATGATAGAATGTGGCTCAGATAGCACTTTCAAGATCTCCCTCAGTATCCTCAGGTGGATTCCATCTGGCCACATTCTGACCACACACATAGATTTGTGTGGTTTTAAGTATTTGTCATGGTTTGACACTGGCACAATGCCAGTGCCTCCATGAGAGTACTTTCTCCCTGGTTTCTGCTATGAGATGTGACCAGGAATAAGCAAAGCGGGCTCCTACTTAGAAAAAAAAAATTTATTAACTAAACCACAAGGGAAAGGAAAAAAAAAAGAAACACACAAGGAAAATGAAAACTTCACAAATACATCTCCTCCTCCTCCCCACCAAATTCCCAATACAATACATCCCCCAAATCATCGACTCGGTCTGGCACCACCCTTCAGAATGCTCAATCCTCAGTTCATCAAGAGGAGAAGGAGTCCTTCTTGTGCCAATGGTGACCTCTTCCTTTCATGTCCAGCGCTCTCACCACTGAACACAGACCAGAGCTGCTTCTATGGTTGACTTTTAAGGATGCTTCGTCCCACTCCAAAAAGGCACAGTCTCAACTTTGGGACATCTGTCCCCCCCATATTTTTCACCCCCTGGGGCTGAGGGGTACCCACACTGAACTCTCTTGGTCCTGCGGCATTGCCTCCCCCTAGAATGCAGTCCCTGTATCACAAGGAAACATGGCTCTGTCCATGGCTACACAAAAAGAGTCCAGCATAAGCTACTCCATCATCTCTTCCACTTGAGTTCTTCTCTATTTCTCTCGTGGCCCATTTCCTCTTATCTCTATCTCTCTTCTCATTCAACTCCAGGAGGATTAGCATTTGCAAGGTTTCCATCATCCAAGAAAAGGGTTAAAAATCTGAGGCTCTGTCTCTCAGAACTCTCACAGCTGCCCAGCCGGGCACCTTCTCACCACACCCCCCTTCTCCTTCTCGGCCGGCCACTATTCAATTTCAAGGTGGCACCAGCACAGGCACAGGCTCTCTCTCTGTCTCTCCTGGGAGGGGTGGGGGTGGCTGCCCGATGCCTCTCAGTGCTCCTCCACCCTTCCATCCTGCAGGGGCCTTCCCCTCCCTTCTGTCCAGGCCCCGGCCTACCTCACCCGGCCGCATGGCTTCCCCTGGGCCTACCTCACCCGGCCCCATGGCTGCCCCTGGGCCTACCTCACCCGGCCCCATGGCTGCCCCTGGGCCTACCTCACCCGGCCGCATGGCTGCCCCTGGGCCTACCTCACCCGGCCGCATGGCTGCCCCTGGGCCTACCTCACCCGGCCCCATGGCTGCCCCTGGGCCTACCTCACCTGGCCCCATGGCTGCCCCTGCCCCGCCCAGCCCGCAGCTGGGCAGGGGAGCTCTGAACCTTTCACCGACCGGAACCCAAGAGAGCCTCCCAGGGGAGAGCCCTGCTTTAACCCCCTGTGCTCAGAGGCAGATCCAATGTCCCAATGGCCACGTTAGGTGCCAATATTGAAATCTGAGCACCCATTGGCCTAACCACAGCATCCCAGAAAACATATTTCCTGTCAAACCACCACAGTATTCTAGAAAGTCACTGACCATATCACCCTGGACTGTGGGAGGTTCATTCTTCTCCCTATCCCTGTCTTCCACCTCAGGGGGCTGGGTACCCCAGTAATTTATTGCTGTCTCCAACTTATTGCCCTTTCAGGATACAGGAAATCAAGTAGAATAAATTCTTTGTCCAGAAAAATCTGGTTTTCTACTTTTTGGTTCAGAATCCTGAAGAAAATTTTGGGTGATTATTTTACAAGATGAAGATTATCAGAATGCAGCAGTTTTCTGTTATGTTTCCTTCTTGTTCTAGTATTTTCAGTGATTAATAAGAAGTCAATAGGAAAACAATAACAGGAAGAGGTATTTCTGCCCCAACAAGCAGAAGTAACTACTTGTGTAACTACTTTTTTATATTGCAACTCAAAAATATTAAGTTTTTGTTCCTGATATGCAAGCCTGAGGATGCATACTCTCAAAATTTTTCTCCATGCCCACTTTCCTACATAAGTCAAGGATTTTGGGTTTTATTTGATTTCAGGTAACCACATAACAGCTGGAAGAGAGGAGCATTACCATCTTATTCTGGTATACACTATGTTATAGATACTCTACTGAAAGCAGGGTCTGTTGGTAACCACTTTACACTCACAGCCCCTCCCTTTAAAGGCACTTTGCTTTAACTAGACTGCATGATGTGTGCTGCCTCCTGAACTGAAATATCTGCTGAGGACATTCCTTGTAACTGCTGTCACTGGCACCAGTGGCACCCTGGTGCTTAGCACAATAGTTAAGAGGAGAGGAGCTTTTCCTGCACTGCAGACCTCAACTTCTGAAAGAGAGAAATGGGCAAATGAAGTGGAGAGGACTGAGTCTTCAGAAGACAGAAAGTAAGGAAAAGGCAGAGGCTAGAGGAAAAAAAAGCATGAATGCTACAACAAATCTTTTGGTTATGTGGAGGCCTGCAAAAGAAAAAGGGAAGAGCAACTAAGGTGAGAAACTTGAACAGCTATGAGAAAGGGTCTGAGCATGAACTGTAAGATGGTGATAAATGGGCAGATGCTAAAAGTTGGAACTCTAGAAACTGGCAGGGCTGAAAATAAATGGAAGTTTGATGGTATAGCAGAAAAGGACAAGCATCCAGGCTGGACCTGCAGTGCCTATGAGCATAGAGATAAATGAGAAGAAAGATAAAAAAGGTAGATCCCTTCAAATGCATTTTCCCATTACTGTAAAATTAGAAGCAGCTATAAAGCTTTTTTTAGGCTCAAAATACAGAATGTTTTCCTTTTGAAGAACAACAACACTTGAGATATTCCTAAAACCATCCCAGCGTGGATGCAGCTAGACGTACAAAAAGTGGGTTTATTTGAAAGGCTTTTTTTACCCTAACAAAAGTGGACTATGACATAGAAGTGCCAATTTTGCTTATCCACAGCTGTGTAATTTCTGTATCTATCATGTAGAATCACCAAAGGACTTTTTGTCGGTGGAGTCCTATTTATGCTGGGAACTTCTTCTGGCCCATCTTCTGTCCCTTAGCAGTCATATCTTAAGGCATCTCTGATAAAAAATGGGCTTTTTTGCATGGTTCTAATTTTAGGTCTGCAACCTGTACAATTATTATTATTATTATGAAATCCACAACTGAATTTACAAAGACATTAAGTGCTGACAACTACCTCCAGCACTAAAAAAATGTGGGTTTTGCAGTCTTCAAAGTCACCATCTAATTTTAAAATACAGTATCTCTTAGTTTGCAAATGTTGCTTCTTTAGTAAATTTGCTTAAAGTATCAATATATACTGATCTATATCCAGCTGTATCTATGTATATGTCTATATTGTCCAAATCTGAAAATTGCTTATCATAATGTCTTTTGACATTAAAATTCAAGTTCGTTCTTGCTTGACAGTTTTTGGTAATGCAGTTCCTGCTGTTGAAAAAGGACATCGTAGCCTATTTTTCACTTTTTCCTTGGTTTCTCTGGAGCAGGTAATGAGCTCTGTTTGGTGTGGAGAAGTCCTTTCAAGAGCGATTTACTTAGCCCATTTTATCTAAATCATCAGTAAATCCTTTATATGTAGTGGGATTACCAGCACATGCAGCAGACAGATCAAAACTACTGACCCCTTTTTTAGATACTAATTACTTATAAAAAATTACTTCCCGTGTTTAGGTATGTATAATATATTAGCTAAAATGTGTCTTTGCAAAATTTATATTTACTAACTTCTTTCTTTTTCCCTAACATCCCAATCAAGTAATCGTGAGGCCAGTTTTAAAACCCTAGGTACTGCTGAAATATCAGCAAATACTATAACGCTGATGTATCTATGCTAGCCATGCTCTACAGTAGCTAAATAATGCATTCAAATCAGTATTTAGAAAAGTAGCTGATATTTAACATTGGTTTTGAATTACTGCAGTTAGCATTAATACAGATTTCAGGAAGCTGCAGGTTTCTCTGATGTTTTAAAACAGAGCATTGTGCAATGAGACTGTTATTAGTTATATTAATGTTTATAAGTAGAGCTGCTGTAATTAAAAGAAATAAGCTGGCATTTTTAGTTCTTCAATTTTCTCTGTACAGATCTTAATTATCCCACTATAAAAGCTGCAACATTTTTTTCACATGCAATTCTGCATGTGTAATGCAGAATTCAAGCTGTTATTCCTGCATAAATTCTTTAATTTGGTATTGCTATAACACAGAAAATATTTTAAAGTGTCACAACATGTTGCATTTACTGCATACATTCATTGGGACGATCAGAAAACAATGTATAAAAATATTTCAGCTTCCTAGGGAACCTGACACTGCTACTGATGTTGTTTGTTTTCAATATGAAATAATGAAGAATACTTACTTCAAATATGTTTGCATTTTCCTTCTGGGTATTTTTGAAAATATCTTTCAAAACAAGTTCTTATTTCAATAAAAAAAACTTAAAAGCATTACACAGAATCAGCTTCTGCTCCAGGGTTGTTTTTACTGATGTTGTTTGTTTTAATGCAGTTCCAGCAATTAATAGAAATGGTTCTGAGTGGAGACATCTGGAACACAAAGATAATTATTTTGTGCACTGTGACTTGATGCAATGAGTGGAGTTAAGGATATGCTTTCCATCTCTCCAGTAGCAAAAAGCCATCTATTATCCCATGAACAATACTAAAAGAAAAGAAATCCTATCTTGATTTAAATAGGACTTCTATTTCCAGTTACAAAACCTCAAAGCCTCAAACAATACTAAAAACAAAATTTGCAGATCCTGGGACAACCACAGAGTAAGTAGTCAGAAGAGAATAGCATCTAGTTTTTATTCCAAAGGAAATACAGAAAATGTTCTTTCCTGCTCCTGAAGATGAGAATTCATTAGACCTCTTAGCAGATAATTTAGTTTTACAGTAGATTATCAGGAATTAGTGAGATTGGTTATGTCCTTAATTATGGGTTTTTTTGAAAAGTCCTTAGTCTACTTTGAAAAATTCTGAAATGGAACTTTATTATGCTTACAGAATTGTTTAAAGGAGCATAGCACTCTCAAAATAAGGGTCACAGATGGAATGTAGCAAAGCAAATATAAAAGGTAATGGAAAAATCCACTATTTTTCTTTACTGCTTAAATTATATGATTGGGTAAATGGATTTCTCTACTTTCTAGTAGTGTGCCCCTACATTAGACCAGCAGCAATTAGAGAGAAGTTGCGCTGCAAATTGTCTCCATGAATCATGTAGTTCATCTTTCTATTGTAAAATACAAAAAATTGCTTCTAATCAATGGACTTCAATTTTCTATGTCAAATCATTTATCATCTCTTTTTGGCCTAGAGTACTTCTGAGATGTTTCCTGAAATTAACTAAAAGGAGGTGGTATTTGTATCAGTGAGCAGAATATTGCTATGTGAAGTAAATCTTACTGTGGCAGCAACAGAGACTCTACATTTTTACCTAAAAGCTCTTAACAAATTGATCAATGCATTTAGAATAATTACTCCACATTTCAGATGTAATAGTGGTCTCTTATTTAATAAATAAAAGATGCATCTCTTGATTGCAATAATAGACTCCTAGAATAGAATCATAAAACACCCTGAGTTGGAAGGGACCCAGAAGGTTCGTTGAATTCAACTCCTGGCCCTGCACAGCACGATTCCCAAGAGTCAACCATGTGCCTGAAAGCATTGTCCAAATGCTTTCTGAATTCTGTCAGGCTGATGCTACAATCCTGATGCAGGCTCCCTGGGGAGCCTGTTCCAGTGCCCAGCTACTATTGGGGAAAAAACCTTTCCTAATATCCTGACACAACTTCAGTCCATTCCCTTGGGCCCTGTCACTGATTGCCACAGAAGAGAGCTCTGTTCCTGCCCCTCCTCTTCCCTTCACAAGGAAGTTGTAACTGCAGTGAGGTCTGTCCTCAGTCTCCTCCAGGCTGAACAGATCAAGTGGCCTCAGCTGCTCCTCATACAGCTTCCCCTCAAGGCCCTCCACCATCTTTGCAGGCTCCTTTGGACACAGTCTAATAGATTTAGATCCTTCTCATATTTTGGCACTCAAAACTCTCCCCAGTACTCGAGGTGAGGCTGCCCCAGCTCAGAGCAGAGCAGGACAATCCCCTCCCTTGCCCAGCTGGCCATGCTGGGCCTGATGCCCCCCAGGACAGGGTTGGCCCTCCTGGCTGCCAGGGCACTGCTGGCCCATGTTCAACTTGCCAGGACCCCCAGGTCCCTTTCCATGGCACTGCTTACAGCACCTCATTCCCAGTCTGTGCATACATCCAGGGTTGCCCCATCCCAGATGCAGATTCCAGCACTTTCCCCTGTTGAGCTTCATATGGCTGGTGATTGCCCAGACTCTCAATTTGTGGAGGTCTCTCTGCAGGGCCTCTCTTTGCCCTGGAGGGAGTCAGCAGCTCCTCCCAGTTTTGTATGGTCTGTGGACTTGCTCAGTATCCCTTCCAGTCCTACATCCAAGTCATTTATGAAGATGTTGAAGAGCAGAGGGCCAAGGATGGGGCCCTGTGAAGCCCCACTAGTGACAGGTCCCCAGTCTGATGTCACCCCATTCACTGTAACCTTTTGTGCCTGACCTGTGTGACCTGTGACCCAGTTGCTCACACATCCTGTGATGTGTTTATCCAGCTATGGGCTGCCCATTGTTTTTTCAGAAGGATCCTGTGAGAGACAATATTGAAGGCTTTACTGAAATCCAGAAGCATCACAACAACTGGCTTTCTTTGGTCATCTCCTGTGCCCTTCAGAGGAGATGCTTAAAAGGTGACCAGCACTGATGGGCCCCTGGACCTTCAAAAACTTTTTCCCCACAAGACCTTTCTCACTATTATTCTGAGCAGTCTGACGTCTGCGCTGCCCCTGTCCAGAGCTGAAGTTTTGCTCCAATTGACAACAGAGATTTTAAACTTGATAGCTTTATGACCACTGTGGCCAAGACAGCACCAATCAGTGCTTCACTCATAAGACCTTCTCTGTTAACAAGCGACACATCAAGGAACTTTGATCAGCTCCTTTAGTACATGTACCATGAAGTTATCATTGTAGCATGGTTTCTCCCTCTGCCACAGGAGAGCTTATCTGTTGTTTATTAGCTGGTGCAATAACTCAGGACATCTTTCTCTCACATAAGCCTAAGATGAGCCTTGGTGAAATAACTCAATCAGGACAGTTTGCCTTGTAGTGAGTTATTTCAGTGCCATTCAGATTGATGCTTTCAACTGACAGTAAACATGCTGCTGTGGAAGCAGATGTGGAAAGATGAGCTGGAATTTCTGACTGACAGACATTTCATTTCAAAAACTATAAAAGCTACACCATACTTTCACAAAGCAGAAGTCCACACATTCCCTGAAATGTGTGGAGCTTTCTCCCGAAGTCAGGATGCTTACTTTGTGATTATTCTCATGGGGACTAAGAGAAAGGACTATCATCACTATTGTACCCTATTGTCAATTCAGTGGGAAGTTACATTGACTCCTAATCTATGTTATTTTTTTTGCTAGCAATAATATAGGTACCTTTATGTCATGTGCTGTTTTACATAATCCACTAGTAGTACTAGTTTTGCTTTATCCTGTCTAGTAGGTAACTCTTTAAATTAGGCTTTTTGTTTGCTAATCTCCTTTCTATTCAGTAAATAACTTATTTTATAACAGACCTGATTGGGCATCCTTAAGAACTTGCAAAACAGAGTGATTTAGGTACAGGGATTTAGAGTTGCTGCCAAAAATCTGATCCTAAGGCAGGGCTTGTCTAAAGCTCTCACACAATCCATAACAATCATTCAGGTGTTCAGGAGTCTTCTGGACCTGTTTGTGCCGTCTGTGTGGTTTCCCCAGTTAACATCTGGCAAGCTGAAGTCACCTGTCAGGACAAGGACAGTTGATTTACAGGTGTCTGTTAGTTCCTAGAAGAGTAATTCACTAGATTATCATGCTGGCTAGGAGGTCTATAGTAGATTCTCACTCTGACATCCACATTTTTTGTTTGTCCCCTAATCCTTTCCCAAGGGCTCTCAGCTGTGCCAGTGACAACTACAAGATCCATACATTCCAGTCCTCCATTACATACAATGTCACCCACCATCACCACTTACCTATCCCTCCTAAAGATCCTGTAACCATCCAACATGGCACAACACTCACAGGGCTCATCCCACTGGGATTCACTTATGCCACTGATGGGACTGGACCAAGGCTTTGAGCTCTTTTTGCTCACTCTTTATGCTGCATATATTGTGTAGAAGCATTTCACATGTGGTTCATTGTAGTTAACACCTCCTGGAGCAGACTGAAGGATGCCTCTAGCACTCAGTTCCTCAAGTTTTGGCATGCCATCCCATTCCTTACCACTGGCCAGCCTGGTTTTGTCCCTTACCTGCTTCAAGACTTTAACATTCTACCAATTAGTGCTGCTAGTTCCTGTGTTAGTACCCATTTCCCTCTCTGAGAAAGGTGCAACTCATCAGATGTTGGTAGACCAGATGTTAAAAACACCATCCCACAATTAAAAAGCTCATTTTTCCAATTACATCAGACTCCTATCCATGTGTTGGATTGATCACTCTGCCTATTCCTTTTGTTATTCTTTCTTGCTACTGGAATGACCAAGAAAAACACAACCTGTGTTCCTGATCCTTGAACCAATCACCCAAGATGATGATTCAACACTGAACTGTCTTATTTTTTTAAAAAAGAAACTAAATTATCTTGAACTTTCCTACTTACAGATAGCAAGTCTCTTACTAAATAAGGGTTCTTTTTGACTTATATTCCTCTGAGACTTACAGAGACTTTTTTTGTGAACAGTAGTATTTTGTTGGAACTAAATAGAGCTCCTAGAATATAATATTCATTGTTGGAGCTCCTAGAATATAATATTCACTGTGTTCGGTTCTTTGACCCGAACACAATGAATATTATATTCTAGGAGCTAATGACTATCATTAACTCTTAGAATATAATATTCATTGTGTTCGGGTCAAAGAACAGTTAGCATGTATGATGGTAGGCTACCAGTTTGTCAGGAAATTTATTAAATCTCTGTATTTTCTGTATTATGCAGGTGTGCTGTTCATGGCTGGAATATTGCAAGGCTTAATAAATTGCTCTTGAGATGCCCTGGCAGAAGAGGTTCTAAAAAGTACTGTTGTCTAAATAAATATTTTGAGTCTAGTTTTGTAATCCTCTGGAAAACAATGATATTATTACAGCTGGTAAAAAGCTAGACTTCCATGTCATTATAGCAGTCACACTTATCAAGTTTGTTTCTCTTCTGTGCTGGAGTAAAACCAAAATTTTAAAGAATTTTCACAAGGAAAATTGCATTGTAATAGCATTTTATGAAAAAATTATTCAGATTTTCAATTTCATCTTCTCTCAGCGGAAATAACTGCTCAACTCAGGATGTTTAAAACCTTTCTAACAAAAACTCCATAGAGCTAACAATTTCTTACATGCACTTCAGCTTGGACAATCAGGATATTTTCTCAAAAAGCTGTTTTTTGAAATGCTGCAACCAGATTTACTGACAAAGAACTCAGATTCTGATTATATTTGTTAGTCCTTCAGGGTCTTGTTACACTTTTTTTTTACCAATATGAGCCCAGTAGAAAGCAACACAGCAATCACAGCTGTCACTACCTTGTGTGAAGTAGGACGAGAAATTGAACTGAAATTATGAGAACTGCAGAAAGCAACATGGTCCCAGGCACTGGGCACAAACTGAATGTTGTGATGACTTATTAAAAGCAGAGGTTTACCTACTGGGAACGGAAAACTAAGGCGGCCAGAATGTGATAATGTGATTTTTCTGTGCAAATAAAACTTAATATGGCATCAGGATCTTCCTCTATGAGGGATCCTCAACATGGGGACAGGAACATAGGAATTGGGATGCAGGACAATAAGACTGTTGTGGTTTAGGAATGCTGTTCCCCAATTTAGCAACTGTGCTAAAACCACACCACCATTCACTTCCCCTCCCTACACCCCAAAAGAATGCATAAAAGGCAGAGATCATGGATTGAGATTAAGAACAATTTACTGGAAGGAGCAATGAGACAAGAAAATGAGCAGTAACAGCAATAATATTAATGGGAAAAATGTACAAAGAGAGGGTGATTTACATGTAAAATGCTCACAAAGTCCAAGACAATGAAACATCTGCCAATGAAACATCAGCTTTCCTCCATCTGGAAAGCACGCCCTTCTTCCCAGAAGCTGGAGTGCCCCCTAGCCAGCAATGATGTGAGGTGGCATAGAACAACCTTCAGGTTATGACAGGGCTCCACTCCCTCATGGCTATGGCAGAAACTAACTCTGTCATGGCTGGGACTAGGAGATTATCCATCCTGTATTCTATACCATTTACATCGTGTCTAGATCCTGCACCCTCCAACTATATGCACATACATTTATATAAATATACACCAAGTCAGCGATAATTCACCTTTTTGTTGCCAATCCAGCTCCTCCTGAGACATTTTAATCTTGAGAGCTCAATCCAGCTGTCCATTGTTGGAACGTTCTTCAGCAGCCCAACTCTTGGGCACATGTGTATCTCATGATGAACAACTACAGCCAACTTCCCCACCCAGTTATATTGTAATCCCTCTCTTTCATGTGATACAGAACAAGGATGATTTCCTAATTTTATTTGCATTTAAAACAGATTCCTTTAGATGTCCTTCTTCTTTCTTTCTCAGTAGTTTCTAGTAGGAATTTCTTTTAGTTTCCTTTTCTGCCTTCTCTTTTTGAAAAGCATTATGGGTTACTTTGACATAAATGGGTCAAAAGTTCATTGTTCTTGATAAATATGCTACTTGGTATGTAAAGGTTACATTGTTTTTAGTAAACCATCCAGAAGTTCATTAAATGCCAAGAAAAACACACTCCTGCACACATTAAAGAAAAATAATCCACTAATTTATGCATAATCTTCCTTTATTTCATGAATAGTAGTCTAAATAATCTTTACTAATTAGTATTTTTATCTGCGCCACTTGTTTCATTTGCAGTCTTAAATGTGAATTTATGGAGGTTCTTATGGCTGTTCTTAACATAATCTATTCCTCTTAATTCTGTTCAACATTTGATTTCTTTATAAGTTACTGGTGATTTCCAAACATGACATGTCCATATGTTTCTTTCAAACCTGTCTGCACATTAAAATGGAAAGGTGTTAATTATGGAGGCCAAAGACAGAACAAATCAACAGCCAACAGAGGTCAAACAAAAACCTCTGGTTTATCAGACTTTCATAACTGCAATTTACAGAAGAGGCTGCTTTTGTGTTTTGTTTTTTGGTTTTTTTTCCTAATTATATTTGAAAATCAGCATGATTCAGCTCTACTGGATAATATCAGATAGACAAAACAAAATTATTTTTATCTGGCATTACTCACCTGCAGTGTTATACTTGTTATTCTGTAAACTTGAGGTAAACTGACCTTTCACAATCCTTGTTAGTCTTGTTTGGAATCCATAAATAAATGTTGTATAAATGATACTTTAGGGAAAGTTATGTAATACACAGTCTTTAAAGATAACATTTAAATATGAATCTCTTAATATTAGTTAAATTATTTTTGTTTCACACTTGCCTCCTTTAAACAGATGAAAGTGGTGTGCTTGTGTTGCCTGCTGGAAATCAATATTAATACAGATGGTAAGTAAATAAGCATCTCATCTTCCCCATGCCAGATGTTCAATAACTGCAGAACTGAATAATGGATAGTAACACATCCTAATGTCTTTATTATTCCATGTACCTTTTTTACAATGCAAAAGAGGTAATCTGAGATTTTTGTAGGTTTTTCAGCTCTTGCTATGCACTAAAAAGGAGCTGTCTGAAAAGGATGCCATGTGAAAGAGAGGCCACATTACCTAGAAGCAATAACAGAGTGTGATACCACATGAAATGGAAATTCACTTTGACAATGGCTGGAATATGGTTACTATCATCATTATCACTCAGAATTAAAGTTACACTTACAAAAGTGTATGAGGTGAGTTTGATTTAACAGTAACCAAGCTAGCTTGTTTCTCATGAACTCCAAACCTTTGAAAAAAAGAGGAAGGAAAAAACAGTGAGATGGTCACCATATTGTCAACACCCCAGTTAACAGCTTTATTGCCTGAAAAAAAATGTGCTGGCATTTTAGTTATCTTTAAAGGGAACAATAGCAGGATAATTTTCTTCAGAACACATAAACGACTGTATTGCTCACTAGGTCTTCAAGGTTTAAACCAAAGTTAAAACACTAAAAGCATTTTTAATCAGTTCAGGAACTTCACAGCGAAAACTAGAATAATGCCTGTGGAAAATGGAATCTGAATTCTGAAGGAACTATAGTGCAGTGTTACAGTAATCAAAGAGGGGAGGGAGTTTAGTGTGAAAGCAGTTAACAGACAGAAATGCAGTTAAGCTATCCAGCTTTGCCATGGCAAACTAGCTGTCCATCACTGTTTGATTGCTTTGCACTGCTTCTTGTCCTTGATTTTACACTAAAGTAATAAAAGTGTTCCTGTTTTTCAGCAGTAGAGAACCAGCTATTCAGCATATCCTAGACTAAGCATTGTGCATATTTTTAAAGATTCCTATTTAGAAACAATAGTCTCTTAGAATTTCTGGTGGAAGGCTAAGAGAGACAAGAAAATTAAACATGTTTTAGTGGAACTGTTATATCAAGTGTTATTATGTTACACCTGGCATCTGTTTGTTTCTTTTGTTTCTCTTTTCCAGTCTCCTTGCCAAGTGACTGCTAATAAATAGATTTAACCTGAGCCATCTGTTGTTTTACTGTAGACCTATGTGCTGTGGCCTCCTGTTTACTATAGCAGTACATTTAATCAATTTTTTTGCCAATGACATTTAAAATATATACACATACAGGTTAACCAGACAACCACTGTAAACCACTTCTCAAGCATATGTTATACTACATTGTCTTCCATTAACAAGATCCACTTAGTCCTGGAGTGCACTTGGAGTGCATCTTAGTTGTATTTGTTTAGAGTTTGCTATTTATTAATGCACTGTACTGGAAAGGGCAGGGGAATCTCCATATGGTATATTGTATAGCTGATTAAGTAACTGAAAAATTGATCATTATGTGTTGACTCTTTGGGTCTTTTCCATTATTAGATTTCTTTCTTGCCTTGCAGCATTTTTCTTCGCAAGGGGCAAAGTACTGCTGTTACTTCAGTTCCTGATAAAATAATTCTGACTTTCACAAGAGGAGGAACTGGTAGCACTGCAGTTTCTGTTGCTGAGCAGAACAGTAGATTGTAACTCTATCACCTTTCTGTCCTCATCATAGGAGCAGAAACCCAGCTGATATCAAAGGTCTATCAAAGGTGGTGTGCAAGCACTGGAAACAGATCTATCTTGCTGTCATATACACAGAGATCAGGCACAAATGAGTAAATACTCAGAAACTATTTTTTTTTCTTTTCCAAAGATTTTTAGAGCTATACCTATCTGCATCATGAGACACAGCTATGTTCCTGTCTGGTAAAAAGATGAAACACTTCAGATAAACCATTTGGGCAAGGTATTCCCATTATAACATTAAAAACTTTTAAATCATTTTAGTGTGGTCAATGACTTCAAGTCTGGGTTTCTGGGAAGTGCTCAAATAGTTGGGTTCTTTTCACTCTGCAAAAGTAAAGCTGGCCTGGGTTTAAGAAGTTCTAAATATGTGAGGTATTATATGAGTGAACAGAAAAAGAGCTGCAAGTGCTATGTGCTATTAAACAGTGAAAATCAAGAGATGAAGTTGCAAACACTTTTTTCCCCACCTTTTTAATGAAAATCTTTTGAAGAAGTGATGCTTCTTAATCCTTGCTCATTTCAAGGTTCAAAACTGACCATAAAGAGATTTGGCAAAGGATCTTTAGAGCAGGTGGCCAGAATGAGTAATACCCTTATGCAACAGCAGATTTTTCTGTGGTATTTCTGAGCTCACGGAAGCAGAGAGGTTAGCAAATCCTAATCCCTAATTGTAAATAATTTGTTTATTTATGCACAATGTAAATTTCTCTTAAAAATTTTGTTGCTCATCAGGTGTTCTTCAAAACAATACTTCCAAAGATTATTACATCAATTCAATGTGTGAGTTGTATTTACAGCACAAAAAATAAAAATGTAAATTGATACTTCAAGATGCCTTAAAAATATAGTTACATCATTAAGTATTGGTGTAAATCAAAAATTTCACATATTGTCTTTTCCTGTTTACAGTTTTTTTCAACATCACAGTTTCTTAGTATTTAGAATCAATTAGGAGTGATATCTATCTCTCAATTTCTTGTTCTTTCATTTGACACTGCATCATGAATCATTGAATTGTTAAAGTTGGAAAAGACCTTTAAGACCATTAAGTTCAACTGCCAACTCAGCAACACCACCACATTCACTGCTAAAAGATGTCCACACATCTTTTAAACACTTCCAGGTATGGTAACTCAGCACTTCCATGAGCAGTCTGTTACAATGCTTGACAACATTTTCTCAATATTCAGTCTAAACCTCCATTGCTTTAACTTGAGGTAATTTCCTTTTGTTCTGGGAAAAGACAGTAACCCTGTTCCAGATTGCAAGGCAAGATGTATTCTATTACCATCTGTATGGCAGATTTTCTTTTGTCAAGTGGGCAGCTTTATCTCTCTCTCTGAGTGACCACACTCACACCTCCCTGGGGAGGGGACATTGCTGATAACAGGCTATTGAATGTCACTGCATGACTGATAAGACCTATAACATCCCATTGTCAGATGCTCTGCCCAGAGGGAGGAGCCAAGCATTGCTGCCCAGATATAATCCAGAAGATTTTGAGACACCAGCCTGGCTTTCTCTACGGGATTCCCCAGAGGAACAGCAGCTGTCTCTTCTTCCATGGGATCTTCAGAGGAAGAATACATCCTTCTCTACAGGACCCCCTGCTCCAACAGAACCACACCTGATACTTCAGGAGGACTGCAGCCACATTTCCAATTGGACTGCTACCAACACCCCACAGGGTGTCAGGTTGGGTTCTGGCTCTGTCAGTGTTGTTCTGGTGTACTGCATTGTTTATTTTATCCTTTTTATTTTTCTTTTTCCTATTAAAGAACTGTTATTTTCTGCTCCCATATTTTTGCCTGAGAGCTCCTTAATTTAAAATTTATAGCAATTCGGAGGGGTGGGGAGGGTTTACATTCTCTGTTTCAGGGGAGGCTCCTGCCTTCCTTAGCAGACTCCTGTCTTTCCAAACCAAGACAAACCCCCACATGACTACACCCTCCTTTCAGGCAGTTGTAGAGAATTTAAACATTTAATTTAATATCTTTCCAGATCACAGAATATTCTGAGTTGGAGGGATAAGGTCTCCCCTGAAACTCCTTTCTCCAGGCTAAAACAACCTCAGCTCCCCCAGCTGCTCTTCCTCACAGGATTTGTGCTCCAGACCCTTCACTAGCCTTGTTGCCCTTCTCTGGACTCACTCCAGCTTCTCAATGACCTTCCTGAAGTGATGGGTCCAGAACTGGACACAGCATTCAAGGTGTGGCCTCACCAGTGCCGAGTATGGGGGAAAAGCCCCTTCTCTGGTCCTGCTGGCCACACTGCTGCTGATACAAGCCAAGATCCATTGGCTTTCTTGGCCACCTGGGCACAGCTGGAACATGTTCAGCCACTGCTGATCAGCAGCTCCAGGTCCTTTTCCACCGGGCACTGTCCAGCCACTCTGCCCCAGGCCTGTAGCACTGCCTGGGGGTGTTGTGACCCAAAGGCAGGAGCCCACACTTCTACTTGTAGAACCTCAAACATCTGATCTCAGCCCATCAATCCAGCCTGTCCAGGTCCCTCTGCAGAGCCTTCCTGCCCTTCAGCAGATCAACACTCCCACCCAACTTGGTGCCACTTGTAAACTTGCTGAGGGTATACTCAATCCTCTCACCCATGTTGTTGATGAAGATACTAAACAGGGTTGGCCCAAGACTGAGTCTTGGGGAAAACTGGACTCAAGAAGAAAACTTTTTATTTATTTACTGCTTGATTAATATATTTTACTAGTAAATGGCAACTTTACAAGGCTCAAAATACTGCACAAACTTAAAAGGTGAAACCTTACAATCTTTAAATTTTTAAAAATATGTAAAAAAGTTTAGCCAAGAACCATCTAGACTGCATCAAGTAAAAAAAAAAAAAAAAAAAGAAAAAGAAAAAAACCCTGAAATACAGACTTTTTTTTTTCTGTTTTAATAGTGATATGGATAATAATTTTGTTGGTGTTCAAATGCCATGACCATTTTCTCTTTTTTCCTTTATTTAAAATGAAAAAAACCCTAATGCCTGCAACAAAGACTAACAGTATGCAAGGTAACTACAACAGCTATATTGGCTGATGCCCAAGGACCTCAAGAATAGACAAGAATTAAAGCACAGATGGCAGGATACCTATAAAGATGAACGAGGAACTCATTAACAGAACTTGGACATAAGGGAAGAATTCAAGAGAATCAAGACACTGCCCAAATGTGCAGGAATGAAATTAGGAAAGCCAAAATCCACCTGTTCCTTGGCTTTGGAACTAAGGCTTCCTTCAGGAATGCCAGGACTGGAGACCTGTGGGAATATTGGAAGTGAGGAAGACTTCCAATATTGCAGAGGATCATCTTAGGGGGTGTTTGAACAGAGCGGACACATACAAATCCATGAGGCCTGGTGGGTTGCACCCACAACTCTGGTGAGAGCTGGCAGATGTCATTATGAGACCACTCTCCATTCCCTTTTAGAGGGTGTGGCAAGTGGGAGAGATTGTTGGGGACTGGAAAAGAGAAAGTGTCATTCCTGTCTTCAAAAAGGGCAAAATGGAGGACCAAGCACACCAGAGGACTCTCAGCCTCACCTCAGTCCTTGGAAACATGATGGAGAACATAATGCTGGAAGTAATTTCTGTGTATATGAAGGACAAGAAGCTGACTTGGAGTAGTCAGCATGACTGCTTGAAGTAGTCAGTTCACCATTTGTGAAGGGGAACCATGTGTGACCAGCCTGATAACCTTCTAAAGCAAAATGACTAGCTCAATGGGCGAGGGAGGAGCAAAGATTAGGGAGCAGTCTTCTCAGTGGGACACAGCAAAAGGACAATGGGCATACATTTAAATACAAAAAGTTTCTTTTGAGCAAAAGAAAATGCTGCCTTTTTTTTTTTTTCAGTAAGGGTGATCAACACTGGAAGAGGTTTTGAGAAATATTGTAGCATTTGCATCCCTGGCTTCATTCAAATCTCAACTGGACAGAAGTGTTGGGCAATCTGCTCTAGCAGTCCAGTTCCCCTCTTTCAGCAGGGGATTAGGCTGCACAGTCTGCTGAGCTGCCTGACAGCCCCCCAGCTATGCTGTGATACTGTGATTATTAAAGATATCTAACATGACCTGCACTAAGACCAACGCAAGAAGAAACAACAGGAAGGTATGGTATTGGAGGTCCCTTGTGGTATGGAATGGAAATACCTGTTTGCAGACCAGATCCTCTGTTGATGGCAATAGGCAATATGTGGCCTCTCTGGGACCAACAGGCTGAAGAACCTAGCATGACTCTCAGAGAGGGATCTGAAATAGATTGGAGCACTGGGTAATTATCAGTGGCATGAAATTAAACAAGAACAAATCCAGATTCTGCCCCTGGGATGGAGACCCAGGCACCAGTGTAAGCTGGGAGAGGAGTGTGTGTAGAGCAGCCCTGCAAAAAGGATCTGGGGGTGCTGGTGGGCAGCAGCTCAGGGTGAGCCAGCAGTGTGTGCCCGGGCAGCCAGGAGGGCAAACCCCATCCCGGGGTGCAGCAGACACAGCATCACCAGCCAGCCAAGAAAAAGGCTGGAAGGCATGTCCTGTGAGGAGCAGCTGAGGGCTCTGGGTTTGGAGAGAAGGAGGCTGAGGGATGGCCTCATTGATTTGTATGGCTTCCTAACAAGGGGATGTGGAGAGGGAGATGATGACCTCTTCTGCCTGGGATCTGGTTACAAGATGCATGGGAAGCCATGTCAGGGTAGGTTCAGGTTCAGAATAGTTAGTCTGGACATTAGAAAATGTTTATTTACCAAGAAGGTAGGCAAACATTGAAACAGGCTCATAAAGAGATGGTTGATGCCCCAAAACTCAATATTTAGGAGACATTTGGGCAATGTCCTTATACAATGTGTTTTAACTGTTAGTCAGCCCTGAAGTGGTCAGGCAAGGGGACTAGATGATAGCTGTAGGTCTCTTCCAACATAAATATTCTATTGTATTTATTGGCAGATTTTGGTTCCTGTAAAATTAGCAAATCATATACTGTAAGATAGCTGGTTATCTGTGCCTTCAAATTTCAAACTAAAGTGGATTCCCAGCTCAAGCACGAATCTTGAAAGTTGTGTCAGCAAGACTGATGTGTTCTTAGTTTACTTGTTTGCTGTGGTCCTGAGGACCTGACAAAAAGACACCTTACAGGAAATATTTTTTTTGAAGACAGAGTAAACACACCCATATTTAGCTTTGTTTTGATGTCTTTCTCCCATCCTATAATGCCCAAATCATGCCAGCTGAAGAACAATCTGAAATAACAATAACTATAAACTGCTTTCTGGCTTCTAGCTTCAAAATAGCACCACAACGGATGCTATGCAAGGCAAGCTTTTTTTCACCAGCTTTGGGGTGGGAATTTCATAATTTCTTGCGTACATAAACGCTAAGCTTCTAAAGAAAAGCGTTGTTCATGTGGTCACTCAAGTATTTCAGAGCAACATAGCTCAGTTCAGAAGGCCAGTACTTGGCCATCTGAAGTGCCCAAACTAGAAATGGCTGCCGAGCTGTTTTCCACCATACCCTGGCACCGTCCAAATAAATTACTTAAATGAAAGCCAGGAAAGCAAGAGAGCCTGTGAAAATGTAGAAGAAAAAAATCATTTTGGTTCCCTTTTTCTGAAGATGTGCTCTTTTAAATATTAATAATATTCAGCATTTAAACGTACTACTAAACTTGAAGATCTATTTCTGCATGCATTTGAGTGCATACAGATTTACTGAGCCAAAGACTGCTCCCAAAATATCACTGCCCTCAAAAATATCAGACACCCCTATTTGGGCAATTTCTACCCTCTTTTGAAGCATCCAACCCAGTGAGGATATACTGCATCTGGCAACTTTGAGAGCAAGGTGATTTGTTGCACTCAAAAATGTTTATGTGCAAAAGAAGTGGCTAGATGAAACACTCTGATATGGGATGTAGATCTGTTCCCCTCCGTACGCCTGCTGGATCTGGTACAGCCTGTCAGGAGCTGAACTCGTGGGTGGCTGTCTAATGGGAAAAAACTGAGGCAGTCTTACTTGAAGTTCTAATGACAAATATACCTTTTAGAAGTAGCAAGCCATCTTCTCCAGAGATATTGGCTGGCTACTCAAGGAGTTGTCCTGCACAGGGGTGGAAAGTGGAGTGAGGTGAGAGTGAGTCAGTGAAGGGATATTTCTAAATCTCAGTGAGAAAAACCCAACATATTAATGCATCTACTTTAATAAAACAGAATAAGAAGAGGATTATAGGTAGTGAGAAGCACCTTACATCCCCTTGGGTGCTGGGCACCCCATGTTTGTGCAGCATCAGGCAGGGTCCTGTGGGTTTTGCCATGGCTAGAGCAGATCCTATCCATGGGGAGAAACTCTCCTTTTCTGTCATTCACAGTCCTGTATAACTTCCTTACATGTAAACAATTTTGGGAATAATGATAAAATTATTTAGCTGCATTATGGATTCTGTCTACCCTGCTGCTATCAAGCTCTCCCTGTGGGTAAGTGATTACTGATATGACAGAAAAATTCTTAATTTTTTTATTCCAAAGCTATACCACAACACTGTTAGACACTCTGAAGCACAATGTCATGTCCCAAGGCAGAAAAAGGGGGTTGTTGTTGTTATAAATAACCAAGATGTAATTGCTAAACACTGTCAGCAATAAATATATGGCTTTTCTACTTCAGGTAAACTCTAAATAATTTCTAGTAATCATTTATGCTGAAAGACCACTGTATTAACTTTAAAATTTTCATCTCTCTTACAGGTAATATATCTGTAATATATTTGGGGTAATATCTTATAGCTAAAAGAAATTAAAATCAAGCTGGCTGGGAATTTTGTGTTGAATTTGTAAGAGTAAAAGAGAGCTCTTATTATATAGCAGGAAAAATTTACATACTATGTAAAAGACAATAATAATTTTTAATTCTGACAGACACACTAATAGTAATGACATGAGAATTTTGTAACTAAATTACAAATCCTGCAGCTAAAGGAGAGAAGTTGTATTAGTCATCTTCCAAATCAATCTTTTATACAAAAAATATCTGGGAACAGTCAATGTCAAAATTACATATAGTTAGTTATAGCTGAAATATAGTGCTGCAGCTTTGGATTTCTGATTTCTGAAGGTTCTGAGGTTTTTTTTCTTTTTTTTTTTTTTTTTTAGGCCATGAACTGTAATCCTGACAGGCCCAACAGTCCCTACTCTAAGGGTGATTTGCCAGGACACCATAGGCATGTCCTATGAGTGAAGGTAGGGATGAACAAGGCTGGCTGCTCTCTATAGGCAAAGATGCTCAAGGGTCGTTGTGAAGAGTAGGGATGAGAGGAAGAATATAAGTTACATAGATACGGTCCAGTCAGGTACTGCATGGCCTCATTTTTCAGCTGCTTCACAGGAGCCACTTTAACCTAGCAGCAGGCCACTCTCTGCTGGGCACAGCAAACTTACTAGGTCACTCATGCCACAGAGGAGTGGTTAGGATAGTTCACTAGAATAGTACTAGATTTCCTGTCAGGTTTTTGGGCAAGAAATATGTGGTCTGTGGCAGAACTGACACATCAGAATTTTTCTTGCACCTCTGCAGGGATTGAAGGACACGGACCATTATGCAAGCAAAATCACTTTATTACACTAATCACCAGTATTTATAGTTCTCTAACTTACATACAAAATTTTCCACTTGGATCCCTTTGCCCCTGTTCCCTTAGCAACACAATCTTTATGGTTATCATAAAGATTGGTTACATTCTTTTGTGCCATCACTGTCCTACTTATATCTTCTCTTCTCAGAGCAGTCAGAGTGACCAGACATGACATCTTCATTTCTTGTTCTTACCTTGCACTTATCTCTCCCATGGCTTCCACTGTGCCAGGGCCAGGAGGTCTGCAGCACTACCCAGCTCAGCTCTTCTGTAGCTGTCTGATCTTCCACACTCCTCTTAATTCTTAGTGGTTCCGTTCTGTGAAAGAGTCTGATTCCTTCTTGCACAAGGAAAATTGTCAGACTTGTAATAGTTAAAAGAAACATGATGACAACCCCTTCTTTCTCCCTTCACACACTCCTTCTGTGAGCATGCCCCCCTCCCTGGGGCAAAGAGTGGGCTCTCACCCTTGAATAGTCTCCCAGTCTCCACTCAGTTGCTGTGACTGTGCTCATCCTCCATCCTACCCTCAGTTTCCTCTTCTCCCATGACAGGCTGTAACTCAGAGATGAGGTCTTGCTCTTTGGTATCCCCCACTGCATCCTGCTGTCCTGTCACCAAGAGCTCCTGATGATGACCCTGTTTGCAACAGACATGTGTGATCTCTGCCCTCCCTTGTCTCACCTCAGAAGAAATAGCCCAGCAGGATTAGAGGTCATCACTGAGGACAACTAATACTCCAGCTTTCTCTCCATGTGATACCTTCTGTAGTGTCACTCTGGATCATTTTTATAACAGAATCATGTGGCATCTCCTCATAATCATTATCTTAAAAGGCTCAGTCCTAGGCATCTTTAAAGCCACTATCAGTTATTCCCATGCTTAACTGAAAGAGCCACAAGGGGATACCAGAGTCTTCTTGATTATCAGCAAAAGCCTTCCCAGGCTCTTTGGAGAAGAAAGGGTCTGAGCTGCCAAAGGTTGCTGAGCTACACCACATAACCTCCTTTGTAAAAATTGGCTTTGAGGTCAGAGACAGAAAGAGAAAACATGGAGAAATGTATACCCTAGAAACTCTTTCAAGAGCCAGCTGGTAACATTTCTTGAGTTGGGTTTCACTGCACTTGGTTGCCATTGTATCATTACCATTTATTTTTGCACCAGTGAAATAAGGTAGGCTGCATACAAAACTGCTTTGCTAGAATTAATTTCCCTCATTTTTCCTGTATTACAGTCCTGCTACGGATTGTACAGAAGAAGTATATGGTTACCATAACATAATAGTAGTTAAAAATATTGAGAGTTAGTAAACTTACAAAGCCTTTGAAAATGCTCTTTGCTAGAATTTTCAGAACTTTCCTAAATACTGTGGCCTATACAACAAGAATCCCACTTAAAAGATAGCCAACAGTGATTCTGAAAAAAACTTCAGCAAGATGCAAATTCCCTATTCCAAAATAATTAATTAATTAATTAATTAGTTCACTGCTGGAGCACTAAAAGGCTCTTTCAATAGCTGCTATAGCTCCTATCCAAACTCAATATGAGTAATCACAAAGTTCTGCTTTAGTTTTACCAGAAGAGTAATTTAGTAAGCCTTAAATTATTTCAGTGAGCCATGAGGAACAGCCTTCTGCTAAATATTTTAAACATTTTAAAAGAAAATACTTATCTTCTCTTCCTTTTTCACAGATTACATAAAATCCAGGATTTGACTTAAATGCGTTAGAAGCCTAAACAGCTATTAAGTAGTTGCAGTTTACTTATATAACTTCTATGTTTACAAGAAATATGAAACAAATCTAATAATATGGGAACAGGAACATTATGCCTCCTGGCAAGACTGCATGAAAATAAGAACATGCTGCCAATGTACAACAATTACCTCTGCAGGTAATTTTTGTCTTCCATTCTAAATAAGAGAGATTAAGAGTTTATGAATGATTGCACCTTCAGATCACATGCGCCTTCTGTGATTAGAATGTGCAATAAAAATATTAGATTAATTCTTTTAAATTAATACACTTGGGTGAACATACTGTATATAGGTAATTACTACAGTATTTACTTAAAAATCACTGATTGCCTTCAACACCTTTCTATTTTTAATAGTAGCTTGACTGTCAGGCCAATCAATACTAATCAATAATCAATACCTTGAGAGTGTGAGAATTCTCTTGGCCCTTAGCTTCTGGTAGTGCATGCCACACTCAGCCTGGCTTGAAACACCAGTTATGTACATAAATACAGACAGACTGATGCTGATACACCATGTCCCTCGGGACCACTCCTTCAGGTCAGAAGGAGTTTCCAAAGCATTGTTTTCTTCTCTTCAGGCCCTGACATCATTACATGCTAATGCCAGATGGTCAAACACCTAACAGACCTTCTACCCACACTCTAGCTCTTATATTTAATCTTTTCAGTGGTCATGGCAGAACCCTTGGTTCAAATAAATTAATTTCCTTTATGAGCAGACCCAGCACCTTCAGCCTGGAAAGCATCATCATCAGGTTACAAAAGTCACCCCACCAGTAGCTTGGTTAAATTTCATTATGCCTGGATCTCATGTTTCTGGTCTTGATTTCCTCTCACTCACATTCAGTTGGATGGACACATAATAAGGTTAAACATCATGCAGCTACTAGCTTTGCATTAAGCTGAAGTTGCAAAACACAATTTTTAGTAAGTACAGTGCTCAGAAAAATAACATGAGGGTTTTGATTATAGTCTAGATGAAAACTAATCCATTACTGAGGATAAGGAGTAGTGGCCAAAGTAAGGCAAGATGAACAATTGTATAAGAGCATGTTATAATCCCTGAGATACACTAAAGTGCACTTCAGAAAATCATAGAGGACTTGTAATTACAGGGATATGAGCTTTTTTCCTTCTCTCTGCCTCATTTATCTAGAAAACAAATTGGTATACACTTTGTTTGAGATGTTTACCTTATTTCACGCACTCCAGCTTTTTTTTTTTTTGAACTTTAAAACAAAATATAGAGACAGGTTAGTTCCCTCTGGCAGAGTTGAACAAGTTCTGATGTATGGGTCAGCTTGGAAGCTGGAACAGCTAATGGTCAAAAGAAAGGCACAATCCCAAACAGCTACAGTGTGGCAACCTCACAGTATGTTTGTCTCTTAATAATTTAGAATCCCAGAGTAGTCAATATTCATTAGGCACTTAAATTATTGTTTTAAAACAGCTTTTGTGATATGGAGGACAAGTTTTTCTGTCATCTGCTCAATATTTATTTTAAGCATTTTAAACCACCTCAGGAATATTCAGTGCATGAAAACCTTTTTATGTTTGAATGTATTAAATTTTCAACTCCAAATTTAAGATATAAATTGCATTTATATAGTTCATTCTCCACAAAGGGGAATTTGTTTTGTATGTGTAGCTTTTAATATATGCCAATGAAGGTGAAAATACAAGACACGTTGCTAACTTGGAGTTTTTAGACCATTTCAACCCCAGGTTGATGATCTTTCTTTCAGTAGCTGTGTACATGCTGCATAATTGTGTTTCACAATTATGGAGCATGTACACGTGCTCTCAAACAAAAAGGAGCAAAGTAAACTCAAATAGACCTCACTTTGGCACTTAGGAATATAATAACGTTTCAAAAACTATTATTAGGATTTTGGTTTTTAGCATAAATAGGAAAAGGTAACTGGGGATAAGCATCGTAATTGAACAGAAGGTTAGGCACTAACTGCCTTTCCTTATCAGATTGAAACATCTGCAAGAAAAACAAAACCAAGATCAGATACTAATAGTATTAGGCTTTGATTTAAGAAAAACTAAGCGTTTCCTAGAGTTAACCAAAGCACTTAACCATTTTGTCATGTTTGAAATTGGGAGAATTTATGTTTATAAATCTGTCATTTTGAAGTCACAAATCCCACTATAATTTTGAAACTATGAAGTGACTTGTACATTTTGAATAGTTGATGTTAGCAATTTGTTTTGCAAAATAGAAAAACCTTAGTATAGCCTACAGATCAGTTTTGGAAAACCTGTCTTGTATCACACTAACAACAATTAGTGTTCAAAAGTATAAAGTATGGAAACTTGATAAGGTGTTTGATGGCCCAATCTTAAGTGATTTGTGTTCATTTAGATGTACTTAAGAAATCAGACTCTCATTTTTTTCTCTTATCAGCGGGTGCTAGCTTTTTTGGTCAATGGAAACATTGAAATTATCCTCTTTATTCTGCCTTTGACATGATTTTTCATTGATTAAGAAGAGAAACCAAATCCAAAACTGTCTACAAGCACCTACCTGGCAGTCACAAATAAAATAATGAATACCTAGGCATTATTTGAGTGAATTTGAAAGCAATATTTAAGCCAGCTCATTTTTTTTAAAGTTTGTTGTCTCTGTCTCTTTCAGCAGAATATATGTACGCAAATTCAATCATTTGAAGACAGAATTATGCCACTCTTACTGATTTATGTCCTATTAACTCACACAGACACATAAATAAAACTTAAGATGAATGTAGACAAAAGTTCTCGAACTGTAATTATTAGTAGTATTATTATTTGTTACCTGAGCACATATTTCTAGAGCCTGAATACTCTCGCATTGCCTTGCTTCAGTGATGGGTCATCTTTCATTTATTAGTGCCACCTCATTATATGTAATTTCTGCTTTCATTCCAAAAACTCCCTAAATGATAATGTCTCACTAAAAAAAATGCAAATTCATACCAAATATATAAAAGAAAACAAAATTAGACCAACAGTACAGTGAGGATACAGGCTAGTACTTTGGCACAAACTTCTGTAACCTTGAATGCCCTTACAAAACACCTCAATGGTCCAGGTTACTGGGGCCCTTCTTGCAAGGATGCTTTCCTCATGGGAAACAGTTATCATATTTAAACATGTTTCCACCCATGCTTGTGTAGGACCTCCAGTCAGCAACTATGCTCTCCTCTGGGTTTTGTCTTGTTTGAAAACAGCCGTGGGGATGGCACTGATAAAGTGTGCAGAGGTTGGCAGCTTGGGGTGATCTCATAAAAGATACTATGTTAAACAGAAAATAGATGTTCTTACTGCCTGTTAGAGACTGACTGTTCAGCAATGTCTGCTTTATGTCAGGGCCTACCTCCTCCAGGAAATGACATGGTGTTTTCTGAATCTGGAGGTGCTGTTATCAGCAGAAAGCACATTTCAGGTTTTTTTGAGCCGATTGGGACCAGCTGTGGGTTAATTCACTGCACTCCAATCCCTCACCCTCTGTGGAACTGTAAGTAGCTCTGAGTATGATATGGGTTTTACTGTTCATGGCCTTGGTCTTGTGGCTACTGCAGGACTTGTGCCATACTTCTAGAGGAACCAAAGCAGTTTGTACTGCAATCCCCTTATAGTCAGAGAACACATGTTGGTGTTTCCCTTTTCAGCTATGGAAAATCAGTCAAGGAAATTTGCAGTGGAGATAATACAAAAAAACCCAAGACTACTGAGTCTGGTTGGGATATAGTTAATGGTCTTGTAACAGCTTGCACAGTGCTGTGTTCTAGATTTGTGGCCAATACAATACTGGTAGCATAGCTGTATTGGCGAGCAGTATTTTCCCAGCATCCAAGGCTTCTCTGTTTCTCCCTCTGCCACCCCAGTGAGGGGACTGGGGGTGGGCAGGATGTTGAGATGGGACATAAGGCAGATGAGCTGGTTTACCAAGAAGATATTCCACACCATGTCACACCACAGGCAGCAATGAAACAAAGAGGAGAGGGTTTCGAGACATTGGCTGTATTTTTCTACAATCTACCTGTGAGAGGTGGTGAGTGGTTTTGCAGCACTTGTTTTGCTTCAGTGTATTCCTTTCTTCTTCCACTCCTTCACTTACTGAACAATTTTTAGCTGGATCTGAAAGGTTTTTTGCCAATGCACTTCCTTTGCTCCTCCCCCATTCCACTGGGGGAGGGTGCAAAGTGAGAAAACAGCCGTGTGGTACTTACCTGCCTACCAGGGGTAATTCATGTGATGGCAATTAATGTTTGTAGGGCTGAAGTTTCTGCTAGCTTTTGTGCTACTGTTCAGACAGAGACAAGTGGACTTGGAAAGTACATCTAGGTCAGAAAATATGAAGTGTTGTGGGTGCATTGTGCTGAAGTCTAGCTCTGAGGAAAGTGCAACATGGGGCAAACACACAGCATCACAGGCCCTCATCAGAAAGATGTGTAAGGTCTCTTTAGAGAAAGGAGGGTGCGACCAGGTCAAGAATGGTCTCTCCGCCCAGGGAATCACTTACAGGACAAGGGGACACAGTCTTAAACTGCATCAGGAGAACTTTAGGTTGGACATTATGAAAAGCTTCTTCACAGAGAGGGTGGCTGGACATTGGAATGGAGTTGTTTAAGGAAAGACTGGATGTGGCACTTAGTGCTACAGTCTATGTGACAAGGTGGTGTTGGTTCATAGGATGCAGTGATTTTCCAACCTAGTTAGTTCTGTGATTCTGTCTTTCTCCTTCACTCTTGTGTTGAAGGACTGTTTGACTGAGATTAAAGCTGTTCAAGCCCTTATTTAACAATCTATAACTAACAAGTGCATCTTTTACCTTTTTAGAGCTTAAAAATTGTCCATTGGATAAAAGATGGTTACCAACGAAATCATGCTTTCGTTCAACTTGTGCTGTCTCTCAAACTGCACAGAAAACACAGGCTGTGCTCTGAATGCCATTTGGTTCTCTGATCCCCATGTCCTGCTGATGCACTCACTCTTTTTCTCTGTGCTGTTATATCAGATGGCTTCCACTCCCAGCAAAACTGCTGGCAGTCAGCCATTTGGAATAGACAGCCACAGCATGCAGAGAGACTCTTCCTCTGCTTAGTAAATGGATTTTACTGGACAAAGAGTCATCAAAAGCTGGAATTTTCCTGGGAAGTGGAGTATTTGAAAGTGATAATTTCCTCCATTTTTTAAATTTTATTTTTGCAAGATGCTGTTTGTTTAGTAATCTGTTTCTCAGTCCCTCTTCAGTTGCAGGTTCATTAAATACAGCTTCTCCTGCATGATGATTGTTACAAAATATATTTCAGAGAGAATGATCTCCCTGTTTGACAAATAAACAAATATATAGAGGATAAACCTTCAGTCTTACAGTTCTCAGAAGAGGGAATGAACAATGTCAGTATTAGTACTGGATGCAGCTTAGAGTACTATTTGAAAGAGAAGAAAATCAGGGAGTGTATAAACACTAGACCCACAGGAAATACTTGGAGATTTGCTCTTTGTTCTGTTTGATTTACATCCTGCAGCAAAGTTGCAGGAGCACAAGTACCAAAAGCAAGTAAATTCTCCAGGGAAAACTCAGTTCAGCAGAAAGGCTGCAGAAATTATTAGAAGCCTCAGCAACAGATATCGAGGATAGTTTGTATTAGGATGAAGCAAATATATATATTTGAGTGCAAAAGTGTAAATTTCCTGAACATAATCACTAAGTTCAGTTTAGCAAACATCCTAATTTCTTTTATTTGCCATATCTAGGGCTAACATTTTGCATCAACTGCTTTCTATTCCAGATATGTTAAATCATTCAAAGTAAAGAAATACGACCATGAAATAAATTATTCCAGCTGGATTTTCCAAGTCTCTCAGACTTCAAAAAAGGACTTTTGTTTTTGGGGTGTCTGGACCCTATTAGTCATATTTTCAGCAACTGTTTTCAAATCAAGGATTTAAACTAAAAAAAAAAAAAAAAAAAGAAAACCTTTTCCTCCCTTTACTTTTTTGTTTTGTTTTGTTTTTTGGTTTTGTTTTTGGGATTTTTTCCAGCCATATTTTTTTTGTCAGTGGATCAGCTTTCATTTGAAAGCTTCCAATGAAACTTTTGGAGCTTAAATAAGTAAATAGAAATGCCAGGTAACTTGAAGCTGCATCTAAAAAAATAGTGAAAGGAGACGAGCCTTAGAAAATAACATACATATTGCATTAATAGACATAATGAGAAAGGTCTAATCCAAGGATTTTTGCTGCAGTAGTATTGTTCAAACAAATAACTGCTTTTTCCCCTATAACTGCTTTTCCTTACCCTACTACTGTTATATAATAAATCTGATCCAAAAATCTCAACTCTTCATCTGACCCAGGTAAATCCCTTCTCCCCCTGAATCCCACAAATGAACCCCTTCAGTCTTCTTTAGGTGCTGTTCAGGGGCTGTGGACAACCACATCGGCATTTTCTGTTCCAGTTCTAGTACTGCAGCCAAAGTACAGAGTTGTTTGTGCTGCTTTCAGTTTTAAAGTAAGTTCATGTAGCCCTGCATGTGGGAGAAAATAACGTACCATAGTAATAACAGTATTACTAACATTTTCAGGGCATTCTCAGGCCTCTGATCGTGGGGATTTTTTAAGTGCTTTAAGTTCCTGAAATGTAGGATGTTATAGAAATGCTAACAATTATTGATCCATCTCAAATTGTGATTTGTGAATTGTAAAACCCAAGGACAAATTATTGTAGTGGAGGGACAAATCTCCTATTTTATAGCTTTTACAGAAAAATTGTCTCCAGTCCCAATGTAGAATATGTTCTACATTAGTATTTAAAACAGCAGTGCTTAGAAAACAAAGCAGCAATAATAAAGCAAGGTCCATTTAAGTTCAAGATAAAAAGAAATAACTTGATCTAATAAAAAAGATAAAGCCTTTAAGCAGGTCTCTGGTGATATATACTTGAAAAATCACTACTCTGATGCACATAAAAATAAAATTAATGCATTCCTTAATAGCCTCCAAGTGCCCCACATGCCTATATACACAAACATTGAGGAGCATTAGTTGAGGAGACCATTAATTCACTGAATTATAGGAAAACAGCTGGATTGGATGCTTTCCCATATAAATTCTATAAAGTATTTAAAGAAACTCTGAGTTCCATTTACTGTGCAACATTCACCATGGTCCTGAACATGGTGACAAGCCAAGACATTTGGCATGATCTTTGTTGAGACTGTACATATCTAACATCTTGTCATCTATCTGCAAAGGTATTTCCAGAGAACTTAAATCTGTGTTTCCCCATTACTGAAAACCACAAGTAGATAATTTTTTTAAACAGACATTATTTATTTAATAATAAACATATTTATGGCTTTCCTGTATTAGTCAAAGTGAGTAACAAGAATCATTACTCATGAATATTTGGTTACAAAGTCTTAACTTTGAAACAGTGGTACATAGGTTCTACATCCATGTTAGCAAATTGCAGTAGATTTTTCAAAAGAGCTTTTGTTCCTTAAGTATATAGAGCCTGGAATTATTCAAAGCATCCTTTTCCTCCCATAAAATGCAAATGTCTCAAACAAAAAAATGTTTTTGAGAAAACAATAATTTCAACAAATTCTTGAGCTCAAAAAAATGTTTGGAGAAGTTTCAGAACTATCAGAAAAGTCTCTTCAAGATGCAAAATTGAGTATTTTTCTTGAGTGTGAAAAATACTAGTTATAGTGGCGTTTTTAATAGATTGTAGAAAGTATGCCAAAGAAATACTTCAATCGACCATAATAATATGTCCCCAAGTTGAAGGGCAGGGCATCGAGACTGAACCCTTTCACTGTATTTCCCAGTTAACAGTTTAGAAAGATACTTCTGTTACTCTGAGGCAAGCAGCTCCTTCTGGCCTTCTTACTTAGCAGTTCTATAGATTGCTCATAGCAAGGGACTGAAGGTTTTCATCCACTTTGTGTAGGCCAGAACTGGCCCAATATTTTCTTAATCTGGATCATCTGCTCTCCTTTTGTCATTTTTTTTTCTTCACAAGGAAACATACCATAGAAAGAGGTTTAGTGCATAGGGAAAAAATTGGTATCTGTAATTGTGGCTTGCATTTGCATGCTTTCCTGGGGTTTTGAATTATTTAATGTCCTAATAGGGTCTTCTCTGATTTTTATTTCCACTTCATCATCCTGGTTCTATAAATTCAATGCTCCTACTCAGTTCTGCAACCTTTCTTTCTCTCCATCTACTTTGTTTCTTATCCATTCACCCCTTTCTTTCTAATCTCTGCCCAAATGACAGCAGACTGTTCAGTTTCTTTGGCAAACAGAATTAAAAATGAAAGCAAGAGCAAAGTACAGTAAGACAAATGAATCAACCTGTGGAAATTATACCTACAGCTCACATTCTCATTTTAGAGGGAAGAGGGGAGATGTGGTGTTAGGCCCCGCTGAAAATTAAGAACCACACAGATACTTGCTCAGCCTCCACTCTCTCCTCCTCACTCTCCCACTGTAAAATGGAGAGGAGAATCAAGGTAAAATTTATAGGTTGAGATAAGAACAGTTAATTAACTGAGTAGAAATTTAATAAATTGAAAATAAAATACAGTAATAATGGTTAATAATAATAGTAGTAAAAAGGAAAAAAACAATGCAATTGCTCACTGACCACTGAAGGATGCCAGACCCTGTTCCCACACCCAGATCTGCTGCCCTTCCTGGTAACTCAGTTATACTCTGTCCCCCCAGTTTATACACTGGGCATGATACACTTTGCCAGTTTAAATCACCTTTTCCAGCTGTGCTCCCTCCCAGTATCTTTTGTGCTCCTACTCACTACCAGAGCATGAGACTGAATAAGTCCTTGAATCAGGATGAACACAACTTAGTAGAAAACCAAAACATCAGTGTCATATTGACACCATTCTCATTCTGAATCCAAAACACAGCATCGTAACAGCTGCTGAAAAGAAATTAACTATATCCCAGCTGAAACCAAAACAGAAAAGTATTTCTTTTTCAAGGATGACAAAACCCATAAATCATGAACTGCACTGCCACTGAGGGTGGTAACTAACATTCAGCCCCTCAGGGTTCCAATGTGGCAAACCACTTGAGAGTCACTCATGATTGCCATGTAATCAACTCCTCAGTATAATTTTACATTACTACAGCTCCCAGTAATGATTTTTCTCTTTCAATAAAATATAATTAATGCTCTGAAAAAATTCCATTTGAAAATCCTTAGATAGGCATCTCTTAAGCTTTAAAAGCTTCATTGTTCAGATATTGATGTCATTCTTCCAAGTTTCTTCCGGGAAAAAGAGGCAAAATCCAAGGGTTTCATTCATTAATTCAGATGTAAACCATATAAGAGAACTTGTTAGTTGCTTAGTCCTGTATGAACACATATTTACTGTTGATATTTTCAATCTCACTCCAGAATGACCTTGAAAAGACTGTG
The DNA here is from genome assembly GCF_051311805.1 of Agelaius phoeniceus. Lineage (NCBI taxonomy): Eukaryota > Metazoa > Chordata > Aves > Passeriformes > Icteridae > Agelaius > Agelaius phoeniceus. The sequence continues at coordinate 57,284,209 of NC_135303.1, read as the reverse complement.
TCAGACATCTAAGCCTACACAGTATCTGTTACATGCAATCTCCTTCCCATCAGTTTCCCCTGACAGTGGCATCTCAAGAACTCACATACATTATGTTTTTTCCATTCGTGTGCTTCAGGTTATAAAATGACAGGTAACTTAATCAACTTTTTACATATACAGATCTATTAGTTCGTCA